>NC_037603.1:1178634-1778634 GCF_003073045.1 Pomacea canaliculata
TTCCCTAGACTTGTAAACACAGAGGTAAAAAAACAGCTGTTTTAATAAAATGATTTATAGAGTTGAAATTCTGGCTTTTGGAGTCATTATGTCCACTTGTTTAAATTTTATTGGGTATGTCTTGTCGTTTAAGAAACTTATCAGTAGTTCAAAACAGTTTTGTTTGCATAACTGCTTAGCAGATTCACATTTTTTCAGCCGTCTGCCACTAATAATGTATAGAACAATCCAGTAAACTATTCTGAACTTATTTCCCATTTACAACGATGTCCAATATTGGTTACTTGTGCTTATCTTGTAAAGCATGACTCAGTGTATGGTCTGTATCTTTTAGTTTTGGAAACGATAGACTAGGTGGTATATTAGCTTAACTGCACTTCCTTGCAATTATCAAGTAACAAATTATTTTTGTTTACCTGAAACATTGGGATGAAATTCCTCCTTTCGTACATCGACAACATTGTGGATTTCCATTGTAGCTATAATCCAATGGTTGTTAGGAGCGTGTTCGTGTCCTTGTGAAATAACTCTGAAGATATTCTGTTTTGTATTGTCATCTGATACACTTCGAGAGGGTCTCAAAAAAAGTCTGAAGTCCACTTTAATGGAGCCGTTACTGCCAAGATATAGTAAAACGTCTAGTAAGTAAAAATAAAAATAAGACCAAGAGTTAACAAACTGACTAGGCTAATATACAAGCTTATCTTATAATCAGATGGTGGTGGAGGAGTAAATGAAGAAGAAAAAAACGTATACATGAAAACAGTTGATAACATTGATCAACAGTGAAATTATCACTGACTTAGCTCATAATCAGTAGTACCTTGGCGTGCTGAACACGAATATGACCATGAAAGTTTTTTTTAATTGTCTCTCTTTTTGGAAATATTTGATACTACTGTCGTACTAACGTCAGAAGTGTACTATATATAGCCTAGTCACAAAGGTTGCACATTTGAAATATTTCACACTTCGTTGGACAGAGTTTCAGCTACTGTTACATAAAACTCTTATTATTTTATCAGTTGAGATAAAATACAGAACACTCCAGAAAACACAGAAAACTCCACTAATACCTCGAAAGTGCTTTACTACCGTGGACAATATTAGCTCTGTTTGTGGGGAAGTGAAATTTGTTAACTAGAAGAAAGTCTCACTTCTCGAGTGAAGAAGGCATATCATCTTTACTTCGGATGTAAGATTGGCGACCAAGACAAGCTTTGGGCCCAGCATACATATTGGTCTACATAGGACACACAGCTTTCACAGTGGTTGAATGGAAAAAGACCATCAATGCCATTTGTAGTCCCTTTGGTATGCAGAGAACCACGCAACTACACAAATAACTGTTCCTTCTGCTTGGTTCCTCCTCTTTCCAGAGGGATAACAAAGCAAAAACAAAAGAAAACAAAACAAAAATAGGAAAATGGTCTACATACATTCCGTCTGAATTGAGACTAGCTCCACATGGTGAGGGACTTCCTATTCCAGAACCTCCAACAGAATATTTTCAGGTTCTTCGTTTGAAATATCTTCGTTTGCAAAGAGTTGGATAGCCGAGCAAGGGACTTGCACTACTCGCAGAAGGAATGGACTCGCAAATAAAATGTAGCAATAGGAGAGAAGAATATCCAGTACCCAGCACCCAGCCCTGGTCGAGGCTCACAAAATCTTGTCAGAAATCCTTTACATGAAACTCGGTTTGATAAAAAACTTCGCCACCTTTCTGATACCTATATGAAAAATTCCCTCATCTCAGCGAGGCAAAAATTAACGAGTGAGTTTTGTGGGTCCTCAGATTCGAGTGGTCTTCAATGATGACCTTGTTTAACAATAATTATTGCAGGTTACACAAAAAAACTAGAACGAATTTTTGCATTTTGATTTGTCATATTCATGTTGAGTACTGAACTTAATAACAAATAACTAATTTTATTTTACTAACATGACTTGAAAAAAAATGTGCTGACCATTATTGCTTTCTTTTCGTCTTGGTGTTTATAACTAGAGTTCTTACCTCAGTTTATCAACAGTGCACCAGTGACACTCTCCAGCCTCTCCTGAACGAAACATGTCAATCATCTGAAAAAGTTGATGAGAGGTGTGAGAGTAGCATTATGCACTCCAAGAAAGTAAGCGATTTGTTAAAAAAAAGTTTTTAGCATATTTCTTGAATACTTATGCTTTTAAATTCTTGAAAAAAATCGCTAACCTCTGTGCAGAATTTGTCTTGAAATTGAGCATATTGAGGTGACGAGCTGTTGCTCATTTCTGTGTAATATGTTTCGTTGGTATCCAAGCTCATGTTTACCACTGCACATAAAGAAGCATTCAGAAGGAATTTTCACACATAAACATGCTTCTTTCTTTCACACGCTCATTGCCCATCAAAATCGCTCTACTCATGTCATTCACTTTGACCACTTCCTCCATAAAGATAATACTACACTGCTACAACCATCGCTCGCTACTCAGATATGTAATAAATATGTATTAACATTGAAGTGATGTCTACACTGAAGTATCGTTTGAAAGTCTTTACCTGTATTCTTCAAGTCAGCTGCAAGAAAAGAATAAACACACAGAATGTAGCAATTCGTAAAATGGCTAGACATGATTATAGACTACAATTTTACTATCAATATAAATATCAACTCATTGGTGTTTGAACGTAAATGTCGTATAACATGTTTTATAGCTATCATACTAACTTTGTTCAAGTCCTACCTAAACCTAGTAATACAACAAAGTGTAAAGGTTCTATGGCGATCTGGAAAAAAGATCCAGTGTCCAAGAAGGACAAATTAATGGTAGTACTTGGGGTCAGCACAGACGCTTACTATCGCTCATCTTAGTAAATACCATCCATCTACACAACCACACGATGGTTTAGTCCACAACAAAATCGACAACATTCTGGTATAGTGGGTACAAAATATCGAGATCAGCAAGGATATGACGATAAAGGGAACTGGATCGAGAAGCATTGCCATATTATTATAATAATAACAACAACAACAACAACAACAACAAAAACAATAATAATAATTGGCTTGTACAGCGCCTTATCCTCCCCTGGGGACAAGTTCAAGGCTCGTCACAGCTGACAGATGTTGTGACGTGAAAATAATGTGACGTCAGAACAAAATGACGGTACACCACGTCAAAGGTCAGAGTCTACACACACACACGAACCACAATCCGCAGGCCAAATATCAAACATTTCATACAAGCCGGAACACACTCCACTGCAAATACAGTTCTAAATAACACATCCAACAGACAACACCAGTCCCACTTTTCCACCTTTACGTGAGGCTGATGCCCATCTCTCCCTCGCTCTTACCCACCCCAACCAAGGAGTCGGGTATCCATCCTCGCCAGCTGAGTAGACTTGGGAAGATTCGCTGCGCTACTCGGGTATCGAACAAGCGCGCCTCTCAGTTCGGACGCCAGCGCTTTAAATACTCGGTTATCTGCTTCCCCTTCTTCTGAGCTAGTGTTCATAGATATTCAAGATACAGGTACTCGAGACACAAGTATTAAGATACAGCTATTCAAGATAGAATGAAGGAGAAAGATGGAATATATGGGAGAGAAAGACTGAATAACAAGGGATTATAAGGGGAGATAACTGGGAGAGTGACAGAAAGTTTCCTAGTTTTCATTGTCATTACACAGGGTTAACGCCCATCACTACCTTGCTGTGTGGTCAAAACAACGATGGCGGCGACAGCACCGGACACCACGACAAAGCAGGCAAGGACGATAGCAATGATGATGCACCGACGATGACGATGCGGCGCCTTCTCTGTCTCGTCTTTGATCTCGTAATGGCGTCCTTCATCTCTGCTTGATCGTCGTTCTCGATGAAGACGAGGCGTCTCGTCTGACCAATCATTAGTGGACGACAGAGACCTGGAGTCGGCGAGAGGCAGGGTCCTTTGATTTCCTCGTAAGTCGAGGGCGAATCTCCGTGGTCCCCATGATTGGATGTAGGAAGGGGTGAACCTTAAGGGTAGTGAGCTTGTGAAGACTGATGCTGGTTCATCCTGGGTGGGAATCTGTATTCAGAAACGTACAAACTTGATGTTTCTTTTTATCAGCATAAACCAGGCTGGAAGAGTATAGGGGTGTTTTTTGTGTATTCCTGCTTGTTTTTTTTAAATTATATACATGTGTTTGTGTGTGTGTGTGCGCGCGCGCGTGCGTTATCGGACATGCAAAAAATCCAGGGATTACACTTGCTAGGAATCTCAGGATTCCCCTCCTGATAACTTTGTTCTGAATTCCAGGAAATTCACTTCGCAAAACACACAACAATACAAGCAAACTTTACATTTAAATAAGTTCACTTAAAGGAATTTCTACTTACGGTATGGAAAGCAATATCGGTGTCCTCGCTTTTAATATTTAAAAAGACTATTAATCATAAGGTCTTTAAAACAATTCATAATCACCTTGCCAGACCACCCCGCCTCAAATTATTTAAAAAAATTTTAGGCGTTTGCTGGGATGGGTAGGAAACAGGTAACAGTTTTAGAGAATATTTCTATACTTCCTAACGCACCTTCGTGATTTTTTTCCCCACAACATCTCCCTTAAAACACTATTCTTCAAGAAGATTAAACCTTCAAGAACAGCTATAGCAGGATGTGGGTAGAAAGTTTTCACAAGAATAAAAATTGCCGTCAGGGCATAGAAGCGTTAAAGAGTCCTACAACTTAACGGCCATAGGAGCAATGAGCTAAACTTGTTCACAGTGTATAGGGCACAGAGTATCACAAGCGTGGCTAAACCCTTGTATATTATTGATAATTAACCTATTAATTCATCTGCGGCATGCCTGAAGTCAGTGTAGCAAAACATCGAAACACTTAATTAAAATCGCTATGTCCCTCCCCTAACTTGAGACCTTGTTCACCTTGCAAATCCCTCGTTCTCTAAACTCTATCTCTCTATCTCTCTTGGTTTTTGTTTGTTTGTTTGTTTGTTTGTTTGTTTGTTTGTTTGTTTGTTTGTTTGTTTGTTTGTTTGTTTTTTCTCTCTCCATGTGTCTGTGTGAGGGGGTAGAGAGGGAAGGACATCGATACCGTCTCAAATTTAGACGTTGTTTATGTTTGTTGGGCGCAGCATGATATTATCTACATCGAGCATAAACTTCTGAACGCAAGAAAACAAACATCACAATAAATGTACTGCGGAACAACATATAGAGTCAAAATTTACTAAACATAGTCTTTGACTTTCCCTTAATCCAAAAGAATGTACCTGTGGGAATCGGACAATCCGGGTGCGAGGATCAGAGCCGCACACACCCACCCATACTCATCGCCACACTCTATTTAGAAGACTTTGCATTTGTCATCCCTATACTGCTACATTATATAAATGTATTATTACATTTACATTTACACAAAAGTCAGTTTTGCATACTCACAGATGCCTTGGGGATGGAGAAGTCAGTGAACTGTTGGTCCTTGTTAATCCTCGTCACCCACCGGGGTAAAGAAGTGGCAGTCTTTTTAGTTTCCATTTCCATTTCCATTGTTGCTGTTGTCCAGGAGTGGTTACACAGACTGTCTAACCATTTCACTTCTGATGATTCGGAAAACCTTTATCCGGGGAAATTCCTCCAGCATTCGTATGTTACGTAAGCAAGTATAAATTAAAATGTAATGAATTCTTTACTGTCGTTCGAGCTGTTGCTATAAGGTCTTTGGTTAAAAATATTACAATAACTGTGGCCAGTTAGCTGATGCGCTCAAAGAAAGAGCACGTTCAGACAAGGTACAACCACTGTTCAAGCTAATCTGTCCTCTAAATATGATAATTTTTTAAACTAAAAATTACCTTAGTTCTCATGCTGTAGACCTCGATCTCCATATCAGAAAGATAACAACAACGTTGCGTGCATCATCGAAATATTTCCCTAGAACTCAGAGTATGTATAAGAATTTCAAAATTAAATTTATTAATTGCAAATATTTGTGATAAAAGTGATGATTTGTCTAAGTTTCGAGTAATACCTGAACTAGGTTTGGTCCAAAAATAACTATTTTTGTAATATCGTTGTTTCGTGGAAAAGCTTAGCTTCTCTAATCTGGAAAGGCCACGAACAACCTTTTGACCTTTAGTGGTGTGCGGCTGCCTTACAGGTATCTCCCTGTCTCAAGAAACACTTGTTCAGTGTGCAGATAGTATGTTAAAACGAGCAACAAGACAGACTCAAGCAATTGCAGTTTGATAAGGGATTGCAGTTGAGTACCTAAACAAATAACAAAAGCCCTGTCCACTCTGTTTTAATTAGTAATACTTGATGATTTAAGCCAATAGATAAATGATATAATGTTTCATACTATTCGAATCTGATTCAAAATTATTGTTTTATTGTAGATATTCCCACACTTTGATAATGATATAAATCGCTTATCTTCTGTACTAGACGAACACTCAAAAGTTAGCCAAGAATGACAGTTGAGGCGGTGGAGTAGGCTGCCCCTTGTATCCTGATTTTTTATCTACACAATGTTCTTCTTATCTTGAGGCAAGTATGTTGGTGAGGGTCATTCAGTCCTGGAAATGATTTGCTCGTTTATTTCCAAGAAAGGAAACCTGGAGAAACAATATTATTTCTGAGCCTGCCAGTGTGTCTACTGATATGCGTGCGTCACGTGCATGATGGCAAATTCTTGGATTTCTTAGCCAATTAGTAATGCTGGCTCGTGGTCAAGGGAATAGTACTTAAGTATAATCTTGTATTAATCCCCGATAATGCCTTGTAACACCTGGACTCCATATTCGTGAGCCATAACGATTGAGAGGCGAAAGTAAACATTCCTTAGATAAAAATTTGAGTTGATGGTTAAAACAAGATTTTTGTCGTTAGTTTCATTAAACTTTTGGTGATCATACTGTCGGAGACTTGTGTGTGAAAATATCTCTAGTATGACATCAGTCAGACAATTATCACACAATGATACCCAAACCTCAAGAATCAATGACCAACAGCAGAACCAAGAGAGATGAAGTCAGTAGCCGTAGGTAATAGTAGGTGGTAGAGGATGATAGAGGATGATAGTAGGAATGACACTGGTATTGCTAGTAGGGATGACATCATTAACAGAAATAAATATTTGGTATTTAAAAAATTTGTTTTAATGGTCTCTTGAAAAAGGATGCAGCTGTTTATTAAATGAACATTAAATTGTCTTCTTAGGTTAAACCATCAATCGTAAAAAAAATCTTCATTATTTGTTATATGGTTGCTGCGAAAATGAAGTAGTAGTCACTTATAAGCACTGTGCAAAGTCTAAGTAAATGCTATCAGTCACTCGCCCAAGCAGGTCTCAAGCAGGTGATCTGTTTATCTGAAGTACATCCGCCTACTCTCGGAGGACAAAGATGTCCCAGACTGATGTACCGAATACCTATTACACAAACAGAATCAAGCTCAAGGACGCTTATTACATTTGAGCTTCTTCATTGACGATGAATAAGCAAAATGATACGAGACTACTTGAGAAAATAAGTTGATAAATGAGTGATAACCTTTTGATTTCATCTTGAACTATTTACATGTCCTTTTAGCCGTTTTTTTCCAGATCAACACTTCAGAGCCTAACAGCGTAAAAAAAAGGAATAAAAAGGCTAAGGGTTTGGCAAATAAATAAATAAAATTTAAAAGATTTGCTGATTGATTAAAAATGTTCACAGGAAAGAACGCTTTCGTACTATGCAGATTAAATTAAAATTATTCATGTTTCAAAGCTTACTGTGACATTGGCTAAAGACATCAAGCTATGTTAAAACTTTATCGTTTATCTGTGTTTTGTTTATCTTTATATATATATATTTGTGTATTTGAGTTTGAGTAAAGATATTCACCTACTGGCTGGATGATTATGTTGGGGGTTTAATGCAAAAAAACAAAAAAAAAAAAACCTAAGAAATTATGTGCACCGATAAAGATAATACTGACGAGCACTTTGCCCTGAGTGATAAAAACATTTTAACACACGGCCACGTAAATCAGGGAGGAGGGACTGGCAGGTAACACAAAACCACTTCACGTGACGGTTTTAAGGGTAGTGAAGTAGACAGGGATGACAAGTTCGTGTCCATCAATGGTAGAATGAGGCAAACCAGCGAACCCTCTTGTAACACCTTATCTTCACTTTTTACAGTCTGTACACACCTGTTGCCATCCATCCCCCTCATGAAATGATTCTTTCGTTCTGGGGACACCATCTGATGATAAAAAGTACTTCTTGACATTCCTGGCGTTAAAAGCTCGGTGTGTGGTGCAAACCTCTCGTAGCTTCTGATAAACCAAAGCAAGACCCACCCAGATGTTAGAAGAAAAAGTAGACTGAAGAGAAAACTGACATTTTTAAGTTATTGAATGCCCAAAGATACCGAAATAGAAACCCACATACATGAAAACATACTTACACAGACACACCCTCAGTTGTTGGACTATTTTCAAGTGAAGCATACTGGTAGAGCGCTTTTTGTATCACTAATATATATATATATCAATACACATGACATGTTATGTAGCAAAATACTTTAATTCGTCATTTTCATGTACATGTATATATAGCCTGTAACTTTCAAATATTAGCGAGTCAACAGGGGCTGGGAACCAATTAAATCTATTTCCTTTATTTCTTATGGAAAAAATTGTTTCGGATAACGAACATTTCGGATAACGAACAGCTTTCCAGAACGGATTAAGTTCGTTAACCGAGGTTCCACTGTAATATAATCCGAAAGGTCACTCATTCTCTCTCTCTCTGTGATTGGTTTTGACTGCAGGCAATTTTTGTAAATGATGCGCTACCGTGACGTAGTACACTGTTACTGCGCTCGTTGATCGCAGGTGTGAATTGTGGTGGATATTTTGTTAACGGATGGGTTTTGGAACCTGAAATTTACAAGTTAGTTTTATGTTGCCTATATCTACTGATATCGGAAAAAACTCAAACCGTTTAGGTTGATCTTTAACAAATATTTGCAGCAATGTCACCAGGAAAAATGAAATAAGACGACCAAAGCTTAAATAGTAGCTTTTTTAAAACACGATTAGCAAAGCAAAGATAGAGCAATAATGTTATTTTTCAGTTGCATTTTTCCCAACGAAATTGATAAACATACGTCAGTTTTGGGACATGAGTGTGCTCTTCACAGTAATTGCTTTTTTCTGTTAAGATAGAGTAAACTTACAGCATACAACTTAATTTTTCAAAGCATAGTATTTTAACTCTAAGAAGATGCAATCCTAATGACATTTAGGACCTAACTGAATCACACATCTAAAGTTTCATGAATGGGTTTTTAAAATCCGTTTTATTGTTCTAAGCAATTAATTTTAACAAACATTTAAACCAATTTGTTTTCAATATGGCTCTCTGCAAAAATTTATACTGTACTGTTAATCAGGATAGTGTTAGAAATATTACTGGAATGGGCTGCAGATTATTAAAAATAAAAATAATAATCAAAAGCAAGACAAAGCTGCTTTAACTATGCTTTAATAGCAATTCAAATTCAGTATAAATTTAATTAAAATTTCTTTAAGTTACCACTGTATTAAAAAGCTTAGGAAATGATATGTGGACACGTTTCCACTAATCATCATTAATTGTATCTCTCAGCGGCGAAATGCTGCAAAAATAATTGTTTAAAATAACTAATTCTTAGTAGATTTTTAATTTTTTCCATTAATCAACGTTCACTATACTTCTCAACAATTTTTTTCATAAGTCCTTTTATGTATAAGTACTCGCTGTCATCTCCTCTTAAGACACTGGCTTCCACAATCCAGTTGCAACCAACTTCACATCACCCCATTGTAATCTCTACTAAAGATATTGGAGCAACATATCCCAGCGCTACAGATGACTCATTGTCCAGTCCTACCTACGACCTTACTCCGGGTGTTATCATTACTAACTCTACCTACGTTACCTCTCCTAGTGTTGCAGATTTCGTCTTTTTCCAGCACCGTCATTACTCCAGATGTTGCTGACTTAGTATGTCTCGGTGTTATTAGTGTCATCTCACACTCTGCTGTCATTTCTCCCAATGTTTCTGGTCCTCTGTCCTATTCCTATAAGTATCATCTCTCCCAGCACAGTCATATTTGTCAGTGGTACTTACGACATCTCTTCCGAAAGTACCATACATGTTCTATTGTTGTTTCCGTGACCCCTCTCAGTTTCGTCTACCAATTTCTCTTTCCCAGTGTTCTGAGACGATATAACTAACCTCACCGGGGACTACCACACGGTAAATGAAATCTGAGAAATATTTAAGTGTTACTCTCATACCCACCTACCAATATTACCTTTATTGTTATGAAATTCAAGCATGAGTACAGTGCTGTATTTAATTATGCTTTGAAAACAAGATAAAATGTCATTTTAAAAAAGTAAGGCAGCAAGCAAACTTGCTGATTCCAAGAATCAGGAAAATCGTGTAAAGAACCTAAAACATGGACACTCACGCGAACACGCTATCAAACATGCACAGTTACCACCCGTGAGGCACGCCAACCAGTACTAAGACACGCAGAAACGATCACATGCTGATAAAATAATACCATTGTCTAAAAAAGTTTCCTCTTCCTGGAAACAAACGAGCTAATGAATCATGCCAAATGTTTTCACTCGGCTTAACTGACCCTCAAGTGACGTAGCTGCTTCGTGATAAGACGAAACCTCTCAAGATAAAATTCTGAATAGAAAGACAGGTGTCTACCCCACCACCTCAAGACGCCAGTCATTCATGAATTTGTTTCCGAAGTATTCGTCTAAGGTAAGTAATCCATGTCATTTGTGATCAGCCTCTATGAACATTTACAGTAAAATCTAGGTAAGTTTGAAGGATATTAAACTGAAATCATAATAATGTCATTTATCTAAATATTGTCATTTCTGCCAAAGCATCAATTATTCTTAAATAAAATGAAAATAGACGGCAGTGCTGCTTTTCAGATTTATTAGGCAGCTACAGTTCCCTGTCAAACTGTAAATGTTTGCATCTATTCCTTGCTTCTTTGAAAACATTAACGACAACAGTAAACAAGTGTCTCCAGAGAGCGAGATACTAGCAAGATAGCGCTTGACTACCAAAGTTTTAAACTTTGTTTGTAGCATTTCCAGATAAGAGGAGCTAACCTTTTCTGGATGTCACAGACGTCTCTGCTTTCGGATCAAAAACTAATTCATGTCTTATCTGTTTGAACTTTGACAAAACCGTCAGTTCTATCAAAACCAGCTGCAGTTACGAGAGTTCCGCAAGTTATGTTTCAGTTGTACTCAGGCAGAAGTCTTGGCGCTACACGCTCCACAGTGCTCTTATCTTGCTGGTGTGGTGATCAGGAACTGCAGTATGAACAACTAGTTGAGGTAACAACAAATAAAAAATATAATTAAGAAACAGCGATTCTACCGATCTGAAATTTATGCTTTCTTTGAAATCATTTTTTTAAATATGACTTCCACTATCAGAAGAAAATTGTAATAACTTTAGAATAAAACTTATCAAGGAATAGTCCAAAATACAGTAAAAATTTTTTCTGAGTTTTAAAATGACACTTGCTTAAATTACATTTATAATGCTGGAAAAAGGTACCCATATATACTCGGATATACGTTCCAAGAACTCCCAGCAGTGAACGACGGCAACAACAGAAATGAACGACAAAAAGGATACCACTTCTTTACCAGGGTGGGTGCTGAAGATTAACAATGACAAACAGTTCACTGACTTCTCCATTCCCAAGGCATCTGTGAGTATTCGAAACTATTGAGGCTTTAGTTGTCGGTCGTGTGGTGCGCGTGTGTACGTGCGAGAGAGAGAGAGAGAAAAGGAGATAAGGCAAAGTGTGGCGATGTATGTGTTTGTGTTGTTTTCTTTTTTATCACTCATCACATTCGTTTCTTCGACCCTCCCACCAAATTTGGCAAAAATATTATTTTCGATTACACAAACAACATAGGTTATATTTGTAGATTGTTCCAGAGTATGTGTACTATTGATGTTTGCTTTCTGCAGTCAATTTTGTAGCCTCTCTGGTTCTATAAAGCAAGGCTATACAGAACAAAAAAAAAGCTAAGTACACATTTTACCCAAAGCAAACGTGAACAATATAGCGATTTGAGTTTCCTTTTACAAAAAGGGAGGGTGCAGCAAGGAAGTGCAAAGGTCATTGCATCTCAGAGCCAAGCGGCTATAAGTGAGCCGAAAGTCCTCAGCTACATCTGGAACGTTTTTAATTCCCTGTATTCTTTCACTGCTGGATGAACAGCGCATTTGCGGTCTAGGGGGCCTTCTCTTCTGTGGATATATATATATGCAAAGCTGACTTTGTATATTTTCTCTCCCTCTCTCTACTTAATGTCTGAAAAACACGCGTGCACGTACGTGTTTTGACAATACACAAACAAACAATGACCCTTCAATCTACACAGACTTGTACATACAGTACTGATAAAATGAAATATCCACGGATCAACAATTTTTGACGTTTCTTATGGAAACAGATTCACACCCAGGATGCGCAATCATCATCCTTCACAAGTTCGCTACCCTTCAGGTTCATCCCTTCCTACCTGTCACCATGGGGACAGCGAAGACATTCCCTCGCCTTTAGAGGCAGTCACGTGACCCTGCCACTCACCGACACACAAAGGTTTTCGTCCACCTATGACTGGTCGGACGAGCTTTCTCGTCCCTTTCGAGATCGAAAGTATGCCAGAGGACGCCCTTACAACAAGATCGAAGACGAGACAAAGAAGCCAAGGCATCGGCATCGCCGGTGCATCATCATTGCTGTCGTCCTTGCCTGCTTTGTGGCGGTGTCTTCGGCTGTCGCCGCCATTGTTGTTTTGACTACCAGGACCCACAAGAACCAAAGCAGCGAGGAAGTTGCTGGTATTATCTTGTTTCTTTCGCTGCTGCTATTTCCAGTAAACAAACGTTTCTTTAAGTTATTTCCCTTTTAGAAAAACTCTAATCTTGATTGTTTTGTGTTATGGTCTTTACTTCTACAATGAGACGACCCGGACATCGGGATTGGTTTCTTCTATCCCGCAAAATATCCGAGGACCCACTCGACCTATCTCACCAGGAAGACGCGCAACATTCTAAATTAAGAGAGAAGGGGTGGGAGAAGAGAGACATTAAGGACAGAATATAGATGGGCACCCTCTACCAGGCATAAACAGGAGCAACCTACCCGATCTACTCGATCTACTGGGAAACGCGTCTTCTAGCTACACAGAAGCAGGCCTGACGAGAGGGGGGGACAGGGGGGTCTGGTGTACCCGGGCCCGCGGCTGTCAAGGGGGCCCGGTCTTGGTCAGTGGATTTTTTTTTTACATTATATACTGGGAAAATAATTTACGATTACAAGTACAAGGGGCCCGGAGAGGTCGTCTGTCCCGGGGCCCGGGCTGGCTCTCGGCGGCCCTGCACAGAAGGACATGTTGTGTATAAATAAACAAATGTCTTAAAAAGGAGCAGGAAGAATGGACAGGTGCCAAATGATAGTAATCCCTAACCCAGCAAACTGTTCTTCCTGGCAACAGCATTTTTTATTCATTCCACTAAAACATTATAATGATTAAACACAGACTTCCGAGCGCTAACCTTAACTTAAATACATACTTCTATAATCTAAATATCTTACTTAAAAATTGGAAGCCGATATCCTAGAGCTCCAGTATATAAAAATGATTACCTTATTTTATCACCCTCTTCTCTCTCACTCTCTTCTTCGTCTCGGAGCAAGAGTGATAGAAATTAGAGACGTGTGTGATTATCTATAATGTAAACAATGATATGATTAACCAAGATAAAAAAACATCAACTTGAATTATGCCTGTGTTTTATGCGCAATAACCTGAAGAAGTACTTTGCTTAACCTTCCATTGCCGCTATACCACTCTACCTCAGGTTTACACTTGAATAAGTACGGTGAAGGTAAAAAAAAAAAGTTAGACAGAGGAACAGAAATGCATAGTCATTCCCCAGTGACACACAAATAATTATACTATAATTTTAGTTTTTTTTTTCCTTTTGTGTAGTTGATATCCGGCATATTTTAATGTTAATTTTTATTTATCAATCAATTCTTTAGTCTGACTCTTGAAAGAATAAGTATGCACTTCGAAAATGTTAATCAGTCATTGAATTCGCGAACTAAGGAAATTACCTTTTACTTGAAAAAGTAAGTCTCATACAACTTTAAAAAAAACCTACCATAATACACAGACTTTAAATAAACATGAGGATATTTTAATATGATTAGGATCAACACCAATATTACAGACAACAGAATGCTTTTTGCCAGATTGTAAAACATGTTGAAGTAATGTGTGTATGCATTGTTTCTTTAAGATGCTTTGAAGATTTACAGAAGATTTGAAGGCTGTGAACTATTGTGAAATAATTTCTTTGTTCGCTGTGTATACATGGTTTCTTGCAGGTCCTTTGACTATGAGAGGTAAATATTTATGCTTCATTTCAGGTGGTCTTGACTAGTTCCGATGGTTGAAGTAGCACTCAAGGTTAAATTATCACTCTGACGGTAGTATCATGTCGGATGTGTGCGTGTTCTATGTGAGAGAGAAGCATGCTAAGGCTTTAAACCAAACAAAAAAACCTGTAAAATGTCTTTTGTTGAAGCACTTGCACCGTTTTATGTTTAGAGTTCAGCGCGAGCCTGGTCATCACGAATAAAAATTTTACGGATGACATGCGCAACCACTCGTCAACTGACTACATAAATTTTCAAAAAGAGTTTTGCAACATGGTGAGAAAATGTTATGTTGCACATTTGTTTTTTATTCCACCGAAACCAGAAAAATAGAGAAATTCTTGAAAGTCTTCGTGCTATGACAGATTTTGTTTTAAAGAAAGTTTGACTGTTTAGTCCGTAAAAGATAAGATCTTTTAATGAATTTATCTAGAAAAAATCCTTATAGTTACTAGTCATTTCTTAAGATATAAAATTCATCTTTAATATTTATGAGCATTTTCTTTTTTAAGATTTCTTGTCTTAATTTAAGGTACTAATACTGTAAGTACACTAGGATACATGTCAACATGGGCATGTACATCTATACATGTAAATATACACTTTCACATTCCAAGTTAACATATCTACACTCGTACACTTTATAACGTTTAAAACTACTTTCTCAAATAAGTATATACTATGACAGACATGATGTTTAAAGTAAGTCAATAATGTTTACTAAGATACTAAACTGAATGTATTAACAATTATATAGGGAGCGAAAGACATATCCTATCTCCTTCAAACTAAGATTTAAAGGGAAATGAATGTTATTTTGTATTCAAGAGGTTTTTACATTTTCAGATGCAGAAGATGATTGATAAAGCCGGAAACAATGAAAAGGCGGGACAATACCAGAACTGCACAGTTGTCAACCTGAGTAATATCATGATGTTTATGACTGTCGGTAGAGAAAAAACTTTCCAAAATAATCAGTACGATTTACAAATATTATCTTTCACTTCTTAAGAGAAGTAACTTAAGAATAATGTCAAAGATGTATAAAAGTTTGAGTCTGAGCTGATCAAACTAAGTAGAGAATGAAAACAGACCTCCTCACTACCCTACCTGAAGATCAGGATATTGGCCGTAGAGACGGACATCAAGAAATAAAAAAAGGAATCATGCCACCACTGCAGAAAAAATAGCTGAAATAGCTATACAAAACAAAATTATGTTGTCTTACGACCTACATAAAAGAAAGGGGCGAAAAGACAGGCCATTTCAAGAAAAGAATCTGTGGCATCAACACTGTTTCCCAACTTCATTTCACAGGGGACTGGCATGAAGGGCTTCAAGACAGGAAATGATCGGGTTCCAGTCATCAAAGTACTGAATACTACTACTACTAATTTTTCAACATGTAAGCTTCTGGAATTCAAAGAATTTTTTATGATTAAAAACTAATTTTAAAAATTTTCATTTTTGTAACAATTAAGTAGTGTGATTATTAGATATTTTCATTACCACAAATTTCTCTGTTTTCAGCAATGGATCCATTAAGGTGGATTTCCATCTCTTTTTAAAAACCCCACGAGACGTATCGACAGAAAATATACAAAAGAACGTAAAACAAATTATCCAAAACGAAAGTAATCAGACAAGTTGGGTGATAAACACAACAACTATCGAAATCAACGAAGTAAAAGAAGGTAAACTATTAAAACGGCTTCTTTATTTTCTTTTGATTTTTTCCTAGACGGTACATATACATTTACTTCTAGATAACTTTACTGCTATAAATATACTTTTAAAAAAATCACAAAATTATCCTAATATTAATAAACATATCTGAATCCTCTCCAGGAACAACAAAATCAACAGAGACCACCTCAAGTATTTACATAACCGTCAACTCTACTACCAAGACAACAAGTCAAACAGAAGCCGATTCTTCTACCATTCAGCTCTCCACCACCATCCCTGAAGCCAGCTCTTTTACTCTTCTTCTCCCTACTACTCAGATGAATTTTGTGGAAAGCAGTGTACCTGAGTCATCTCTTCTGCAGTCGTTTAGTACGGTCAACGTCGAAAACAGTGGAGGCAGCTACTCTTCTGCTCCCACATCCCAGTCATCCGACTGTGTTTCCGACAACTCATTTTCAATGTCAATTCAGCCGTCCTTTCTCAGCAGCAATAGGGATGACTTAACTGATTTTCTTTCAACCAATACACATTTTTTCATCTCAGGTACCTACATACCCTTCTCAAACAGCAGTGTTTCGGTATTTTCAACGGTGTCCACAACTCAACAACTATCAGGCGGCATCAATGTAACAAACATTTCTTCTTATTCTTCGATGAAAACCCAGATGCAATCTACTGGCGGAGGTACAGTCGACTATTTTCTTACAACCGACGAACCCTATTCTGACGGAAGCACCCAGCCGTTCTCCACTGCCAACATAGTAGCCGAACTTTCTGCTTTTCTACCAAGCAAAATAAAATCTACTGGCAGCAGTCTAACCGACTTTTCTCTTTTGAATACAATGCAGCCTTATAACGGCAGCACTGTACAGGAAATGTCACCATCTCCTTTGCCTATAACTCAACTGAAATCTTTAGGCAGTAGTATAAATTATTCTTCTCTATCACCCACCAACATCCCGATAACCATTACCAACAGTGTACCCGACCTTTTTCCTTCACTTTTGCCTTCCAGTGAACTGCCATCAGCTGGTAACAGTATAGTTCACAGTTCTTTCTTGTCCACAATACTACCAACTTTCGCCGGCAGCACTCTACAGACCATTTCTCCTTATGCTATTTTAACCACCGAGCTACAAGTCACTGCCGACAGTGTAGCCGAACTCTCTCCTTCTCTTTCACTAACTAACAAGCAACAGTTTACAGAAAAAAGTGTAACCGACCTTACTACTTTTCTTTCGCCCACCAGACAGCTACAATATATTAGCAGCAATGTAGACGACAACTCTCTTTCGCCTACAAAACACTCTTCTCACAGCAGCGTTGAAGAACTAATTTCACCCTCTCCTGTGCCAGCAACTCACTTGCTGTCTGCAGTCAGTAGTATAAATGACCATTTTTCCTCTTTTTCACCCACAACCCAACCATTGTCTACTTCCAACTTTATAGCAGACCTTTCTCCTTCTCTTTCGTTATACAGCGACATGGAGTATACTGGACCCAGCGTAAATGACTATTCTCTTTCTCCCAATATACAACCTCCTTCAGACAGCAGCAATGTACAGAACATTACATCTTTTGTATCGCCCACAAGTCACCTGCAATCTGCAGGCAGTAGTGTGATTGAGTCTTCCTCTTCTTTTTCACCCCCCACCAAGCTGCTGTCCACTACCTATAGCATACCCGACCTTTCTTCTTCTCTGTTGTCCTCCAGCGAGCTGCCATCAGCTGGTAGCAGTATAGTCCACAGTTCTTTCTCGTCCACATTGCTGCCACTTTTCGCCAGCAGCACTCGTACAGAACATTTCTCCTTATGCTTTGTTAACCACCGAAGTACAATTTACTTCCTACAGTGTAGCCGAATTCTCTCCTTCTCTTTCACACACAATACAACCGTCTTCTGACGAAAGCATTGTACCCAACAATACTCATTCTTTTTCGCCTAAAAGTGACCTACAATCTGCAGGCAGTAGTATAATAAACGATTCTCCCTCTCCTTTACTCACAACCCCAGTGCTGTCTTTTACAAACTTTATAGCAGACCTTTCTCCTTCTCTTTGGTTATCCAGCGAGTTCCAATATACTGACAGCAGTGTAATGGACTATTCTCTTTCGCCCACAATACAGCCGTCCTCTGACGAAAGCATTGTGCACATAGGTTCTCCTTCTTCTTTGCTTACAAGCACACTGCAATCTGTAGGCAGTAGTGTAAATTCTCCTTCCTCTTCACACATTACTACGCCGCTGTCCACTACCAACATTGCAGGTGACCTTTCTGCTTCACCTTTGCGGACTAGCGAGCTGCAGTATACTGTCAGCAGTGTAATGGACTATTCTCTTTCACCCACAGGACACTCTTCTCACAGCAGCGTTGAAGAACAAATTTCACCCTCTTCTGTGCCTACAAGTCACCTGCAATCTGTAGACACTACTGGAAATGACTATTCTGCTTCTCTTTTACCTATCATCCAGCCACATTTTACTGAAAGTGTAGCCGACCTGTCTACCTCTCATTCGTCGACAATTTATCTGTCTTCTGACAAAAGCATTGTACATAAAAGGTTCTTCTTTTTCGCCCACAAGTCACTTGCTATCTTCAGTCAGTAGTATAAATGACCATTTTTCCTCTTTTTCACCCCAAACCCAAACATTGTCTACTACCAACTTTATAGCAGACCTTTCTCCTTCTCTTTCGTTATACAGCGACATGCAGTATACTGGACCCAGCGTAAATGACTATTCTCTTTCACCCACAATACAACCTCCTTCTGACAGCAGCAGTGTACAGAACATTACACCTTTTGTATCGCCCACAAGATACTTGCAATCTCCAGGCAGTAGTGTGATTGAGTCTTTCTCTTCTTTTTCACCCCCCACCAAGCTGCTGTCAACTACCTATAGTGTACCCGACCTTTCTTCTTCTCTCTTGCCCTCCAGCGAGCTGCCATCAGTTGGCAGCAATCTAGTCTACAATTCTTTCTCGTCCACAATGTTGCCAATTTTCGCCACCAGCACTGTACAGACCATTTCTCCTCATACTTTGTTAACCACGGACTTACAATTTACTTCCTACAGTGTAGCCGAACTCTCTCCTTCTCTTTCACCCACTAACGAGCCACAGTTTACAGAAAACAGTGTAACCGACCTTTCTACTTCCCTTTCGCCAATCAGACACCTACAATATACCAGCACCAATTCGGACTACAACTCTCTTTCACCCACAATACAGCCGTCTTCTGACGAAAGCATTGTACACATAGGTTCTCATTCGTCTAAAAGTGACCTACAATCTGCAGGCAGTAGTATAATAAACGATTCTCCCTTTCATTTACCCACAACCCCAGTGCTGTCTTTTACAAACTTTGCAGCAGACCTTTCTCCTTCTCTTTGGGTATCCAGCGAGTTCCAATATACTGACAGCAGTGTAATGGACTATTCTCTTTCACCCACAGGACACTCTTCTCACAGCAGCGTTGTAGAACAAGTTTCACCCTCTTCTGTGCCTACAAGTCACCTGCAATCTGTAGACACTACTGGAAATGACTATTCTGCTTCTCTTTTACCTATCATCCAGCCACATTTTACTGAAAGTGTAGCCGACCTGTCTACCTCTCATTCGTCGACAATTTATCTGTCTTCTGACAAAAGCATTGTACATAAAGGTTCTTCTTTTTCGCCCACAAGTCACTTGCTATCTTCAGTCAGTAGTATAAATGACAATTTTTCCTCTTTTTCACCCAAAACCCAACCATTGTCTACTTCCAACTTTATAGCAGACCTTTCTCCTTCTCTTTCGTTATACAGCGACATGCAGTATACTGGACCCAACGTAAATGACTATTCTCTTTCAGCCACAATGCAACCTCCTTCTGACAGCAGCAGTGTACAGAACATTACACCTTTTGTATCGCCCACAAGATACTTGCAATCTGCAGGCAGTAGTGTGATTGAGTCTTTCTCTTCTTTTTCACCCCCCACCAAGCTGCTGTCAACTACCTATAGCGTACCCGACCTTTCTTCCTCTTTGTTGCCCTCCAGCGAGCTGCCATCAGCTGCTAGCAGTATAGCCCACAATTCTTTCTCGTCCACACTACGGCCTCTTTTCACCGGCAGCACTCTACAGACCATTTATCCTTATACCTTCTTAACCACGAGTTACAAGTCTCTGTGGACAGTGTAGCCGAACTCTCATCTTCTCTTTTACCTACTAATGAACCACAGTTTGCAGATAACGGCGTAGTCGACCTGTCTACTTCTCTTTCGCCCACAATACAGCCTGACGAAAGCATTGGACACATCGGTTCTTCATCTTTTTCCCCCACGAGTCACCTGGAATCTGCAGTCAGTAGTATAAACGACTATTTTTCCTCTTTTTCACCCACAGCCCAATCTCTGTCTACTTCCTACTTTCTAGCAGACCTTTCTCCTTCTCTTTCGTTATCCAGAGAGGTGCAGCATACTGGCAGCAGTGTAATGGACAATTCTTTTTCACCCACAATACAACCTCCTTCTGACAGCAGCACTGTACAGAGCATTACAACTTTTGTATCTCCGACACGTCAGGTGCAATCTGAGAGCAGTAGTGTAAATGACACTTTTTCTTCTTTGTCACACACCACCCAGGCACTGTCAACTACCTATAGTGTACCCGACCTTTCTTCTTCTCTGTTGCCCTCCAGCGAGCTGCCATCAGCGGGCAGCAGTCTAGTCCACAATTCTTTCTCGTCCACAATGTTGCCCATTTTCACCAGCAGCACTGTACAGACCATTTCTCCTCATACTTTGTTAACCACGGACTTACAATTTACTTCCTACAGTGAAGCCAAACTCTCTCCTTCTCTTTCACCCACTAACGAGACACAGTTTACAGAAAACAGTGTAACCGACCTTTCTACTTCCCTTTCGCCAACCAGACACCTACAATATACTAGCAGCAATGTAGACCACAACTCTCTTTCACCCACAATACAGCCGTCTTCTTACGAAAGACTTGAACACTACGGTTTTTCTTCTTTTTTGCCAACTAGTCACCTGCAATCTGCAGTCACTAGTTTAAATGACAATTTTTCCTCTTTTTCATCCAAAATTACTACCCACTTTATAGAAGACCTTTCTCCATCTCTTTCGTTATCCAGAGAGTTGCAGTATACTGGCAGCAGTGTCAATGACTATTTTCTTTCACCCACAATGCAACCTCCTTCTGACAGCAGCACCATACAGAGCATTACACCTTTTGTATCGCCCACAAGTCATCTGCAATCTACAGGCAGTAGTGTGATTGAGTCTTTCTATTCTTTACCACACTCCACCCAGCCACTGTTTATTACTTCTACTATACCCGACCTTTCTTCTTCTCTGTTGCCCTTCAGCGATCTACAGTCAGCTTTAAGAAGTGAATTCCACAGTTCTTTCTCGTCAACACTAGTGTCTCCTTTCGCCAGCAGCACTCTACAGACCATTTCTCCTTACGCTGTTTTAACCACCGAGCTACTAATCATTGCCGACAGTGTACAAGAACAATCTCCTTCTCTTTTGACCACTAATGAGCCACAGTTTACAGGAAACAGCACAACCGACCTTTCTACTTCTCTTTCGCCAACCAGACACCTACAATATACCAGCACCAATTCGGACTACAACTCTCTTTCACCCACAATACAGCCGTCTTCTGACGAAAGCATTGTACCCAACAGTTCTCATTCGTCTAAAAGTGACCTACAATCTGCAGGCAGTAGTATAATAAACGACTCTCCCTCTCATTTACCCACAACCCCAGTGCTGTCTTTTGCAAACTTTATAGCAGACCTTTCTCCTTCCCTTTGGTTATCCAGCGAGTTCCAATATACTGACAGCAGTGTAATGGACTATTCTCTTTCGCCCACAATACAGCCGTCCTCTGACGAAAGCATTGTGCACATAGGTTCTCCTTCTTCTTTGCTTACAAGCACACTGCAATCTGTAGGCAGTAGTGTAAATTCTCCTTCCTCTTCACACATTACTACGCCGCTGTCCACTACCAACATTGCAGGTGACCTTTCTGCTTCACCTTTGCGGACTAGCGAGCTGCAGTATACTGTCAGCAGTGTAATGGACTATTCTCTTTCGCCCACAGGACACTCTTCTCACAGCAGCGTTGTAGAACAAGTTTCACCCTCTCCTACAACTCAGCAGCAATCTCTAGACACTACTGGAAATGACTATTCTGCTTCTCTTTTACCTATCATCAAGCCGCATTTTACTGAAAGTGTAGCCCACCTGTCTACCTCTCATTCGTCGACAATTTATTCTGACAAAAGCATTGTACATAACGGTTCTCCTTCTTTTTCGCCCACAAGTCACTTGCTATCTGCAGTCAGTAGTATAAATGACCATTTTTCCTCTTTTTCACCCCAAACCCAAACATTGTCTACTACCAACTTTCTAGCAGACCTTTCTTCTTCTTTTTCGTTATCCAGCGAGTTGCAGTATATTGACTCACAATTTACTGCCCACAGTATAGAAGAATTCTATTCTTCTCTTTCACCCACTAACGAGCCACAGTTTACAGAAAACAGCACAACCGACCTTTCTACTTCTCTTTCGCTTACTAGAAATCTGCAGTATACTAGCAATGTAGACTACAATTCTCTTTCACCCACAATACAACCGTCTTCTGACGAAAGCATTGTACCCAACAGTTCTTCTTTTTCGCCTAAAAGTGACCTACAATCTGCAGGCAGTAGTATAATAAACGATTCTCCCTCTCCTTTACTCACAACCCCACTGCTGTCTTTTACAAACTTTATAGCAGACCTTTCTCCTTCTCTTTTGTTATCCAGCGAGTTGCAATATACTGACAGCAGTGTAATCGACTATTTTGTTTCGACAACAATACAGCCGTCCTCTGACGAAAGCATTGTACACATAGGTTCTCCTTCTTTGCGTACAAGCACACTGCAATCTGTAGGCAGTAGTGTAAATTCTCCTTCCTCTTCACACATTACTACACCGCTGTCCACTACCAACATTGCAGGTGACCTTTCTGCTTCACTTTTGCGGACTAGCGAGCTGCAGTATACTGTCAGCAGTGTAATGGACTATTCTCTTTCGCCCACAGGACACTCTTCTCACAGCAGCGTTGTAGAACAAGTTTCACCCTCTTCTGTGCCTACAAGTCACCTGCAATCTGTAGACACTACTGGAAATGACTATTCTGCTTCTCTTTTACCTATCACCCAGCCACATTTTACTGAAAGTGTAGCCGACCTGTCTACCTCTCATTCGTCGACAATTTATCTGTCTTCTGACAAAAGCATTGTACATAACGGGTCTCCTTCTTTTTCGCCCACAAGTCACTTGCTATCTTCAGTCAGTAGTATAAATGACCATTTTTCCTCTTTTTCACCCAAAACCCAAACATTGTCTACTACCAACTTTATAGCAGACCTTTCTCCTTCTCTTTCGTTATCCAGAGACATGCAGTATACTGGACCCAGTGTAAATGACCATTCTCTTTCACCCACAATACAACCTCCTTCTGACAGCAGCATTGTACAGAACATTACACCGTTTGTATCGCCCACAAGATACCTGCAATCTGCAGGCAGTAGTGTTACTGAGTCTTTCTTTTCTTTTTTACCCCCAACCCAGCTGCTGTCAACTACCTATAGCGTACCCGACCTTTCTTCTTCTCTGTTGCCCCCCAGCGAGCTGCCATCAGCTGGTAGCAGTATAGTCCACAGTTCTTTCTCGTCCACACTACGGCCTCTTTTCACCGGCAGCACTCTAGAGACCATTTATCCTTATACCTTCTTAACCACCGAGTTTCAAGTCTCTGTGGACAGTGTAGCCGAACTCTCTTCTTCTCTTTTACCTACTAATGAACCACAGTTTGCAGATAACGGCGTAGTCGACGTGTCTACTTCTCTTTCGCCCACAATACAGCCTGACGAAAGCATTGGACACAACGGTTCTTCATCTTTTTCACCCACGAGTCACCTGGAATCTGCAGTCAGTAGTATAAACGACTATTTTTCCTCTTTTTCACCCACAGCCCAATCTCTGTCTACATCAAACTTTCTAGCAGACCTTTCTCCTTCTCTTTCGTTATCCAGAGAGGTGCAGCATACTGGCAGCAGTGTAATGGACTATTCTCTTTCACCCACAATACAACCTCCTTCTGACAGCAGCACAGTACAGAGCATTACAACTTTTGTATCTCCCACACGTCAGCTGCAATCTGAGAGCAGTAGTGTAAATGACACTTTCTCTTCTTTGTCACACACCACCCAGGCACTGTCAATTACTAATAGTGTACCCGACCTTTCTTCTTCTCTGTTGCCCTCCAGCGAGCTGCCATCAGCTGGCAGCAGTCTAGTCTACAATTCTTTCTCGTCCACAATGTTGCCCATTTTCACCAGCAGCACTGTACAGACCGTTTCTCCTCATACTTTGTTAACCACGGACCTACAATTTACTTCCTACAGTGTAGCCAAACTCTCTCCTTCTCTTTCACCCACTAACGAGCCACAGTTTACAGAAAACAGCATAACCGACCTTTCTACTTCTCTTTGCTTACTAGAAATCTACAGTATACTAGGAATGTAGACCACAATTCTCTTTCACCCACAATACAACCGTCTTCTGACGAAAGCATTGTACCCAACAGTACTCCTTCTTTTTCGCCTAAAAGTGACCTACAATCTTCAGGAAGTAGTATAATAAACTATTCTCTCTCTCCTTTACCCACAACCCAACTGCTGTCCACTACCTATAGCGTACCCGACCTTTCTTCTTCTCTGTTGCCCTCCACCGAGCTGCAATCAGCTGGAAGCAGTATAGTTCACAGTTCTTTCTCGTCCACAATGCTGCTACCTTTCGCCAGCAGCATGATACAGAACATTTCGCCTTATGCTGTTTTAACCACCGAGATACTAGTTATTGCCGACAGTGTAGAACAACTCTCTCCTTCTCTTTTGACCACTAATGAGCCACAGTTTACAGGAGACAGTGTAAATGACCTTTCTACTTCCCTTTCGCCAACCAGACAGCTACAATATATTAGCAGCAATTTAGACGACAACTCTCTTTCACCCACAATACAACCAACTAATTATCAAAGCATTGTACACAGAGGTTCTCCTTCTTTTTCGCCTACAAGTCAGATCCAATCTGCAGTCAGTAGTATAAATGACCATTTTCCTCATTTACCCCCAAATCCCAACCCTTGTCTATTACCAACTTTATAGCAGACCTTTCTCCATCTCTTTCGTTATCCAGCGACATGCAGTATACTGGACCCAGTGTAAATGACTATTCTCTTTCACCCACAATACAACCTCCTGACAGCAGCAGTGTACAGAGCATTACACCTTTTGTATCTCCCACAAGTCACCTGCAGTCTGCAGGCAGTAGTGTGATTGAGTCTTTCTCTTCTTTTTCACCTTCCACCCACCTACTGTCCACTACCAACAGTGTATCCGGCGTTTCTTCTACCCTTTCGCCATTCAGCGAGATGCAATCAGCTGTCAGTATTGTAGTCGACAATATTGCATCGTTGATAATAGAAGCCGATCTTTCTAATTCATTTTTGCTCACAACACAACTGCGACATACAGGCAGCAATGTAGACTACAATTTTCTTTCACCCACAATACAACCGTCTTGTGACGAAAGCATTGTACCCAACAGTACTCCTTCTTTTTCGCCTAAAAGTGACCTACAATCTGCAGGCAGTAGTATAATAAACGATTCTCCCTCTCATTTACCCACAACCCCACTGCTGTCTTTTACAAACTTTATAGCAGACCTTTCTCCTTCCCTTTGGTTATCCAGCGAGTTCCAATATACTGACAGCAGTGTAATGGACTATTCTCTTTCGCCGACAATACAGTCGTCTTCTGACGAAAGCATTGTACACATAGGTTTTCCTTCTTCTTTGCTTACAAGCACACTGCAATCTGTAGGCAGTAGTGTAAATTCTCCTTCCTCTTCACACATTACTACACCGCTGTCCACTACCAACATTGCAGGTGACCTTTCTGCTTCACCTTTGCGGACTAGCGAGCTGCAGTATACTGTCAGCAGTGTAATGGACTATTCTCTTTCGCCCACAGGACACTCTTCTCACAGCAGCGTTGTAGAACAAGTTTCACCCTCTTCTGTGCCTACAAGTCAGCAGCAATCTCTAGACACTACTGGAAATGATTATTCTGCTTCTCTTTTACCTATCATCCAGCCACATTTTACTGAAAGCAGTGTAGCCGACCTTTCTATTTCTCTTTCGCCGATAATACACCCATCTGCTGACGAAAGCATTGTACACAACGGTTCTCCTTTTTCGCCCACAAGTCACCTGCAATCTGCAGTCAGTAGTATAAATGACCATTTTCCTTCTTTTCTAACCACAACCCAACCTCTGTCTACTTCCAACCTTATAGCAGACCTTACTCATTATCTTTCTTTATCCAACGAGGTACAGTCTCATTCCCTTTCGCCCTTCAGCGAGTTGCAATCTGTTGTCAGCATTGTTGTCGAGGATCCTGGCTCGCTCACAATAGAAACCGATCTTTATAATTCATTTTTGCACACAACACAGCTTCAACATACAGGCATCAATGTAGACTACAATTCTCTTTCGCCAACAATACAACCGTCTTCTGACGAAAGCATTGTACCCAACAGTACTCCTTCTTCTCCTAATAGTTACCTACAATCTGCAGGCAGTAGTATAATTAACTATTCTCGCTCTCCTTTACCAACAACCCAACTGCTCTCTACTTCCAACTTTAGAGCAGACCTTTCTTCTTCTCCTTCGTTATCCAGCGAGTTGCAGTATACTGAGTCACAATTCACTGCCGACAGTGTAGAAGAATTCTCTCCGTCTCTTTCCCCCACTAACGAGCCACAGTTTACAATAAACAGCATAACCGACCTTTCTACTTCTCTTTCGCCTACCAGAAAGCTACAATATACCAGCAATGTAGATGACTATTCTCTTTCACCCACAATACAATCTCCTTCTGACAACAGCACTGTACAGAACAATCTGTAGACACTACTGGAAATGACTATTCTACTTCTCTTTTGCCCACCAGTCAGCTACAATATACTAGCAGCGATGTAGAGGACGACTCTCTTTCACCCACAATACAGCCATCCTCTGATGGAAACACTGTACACAACAGTTCTCCTTAACCCAAAAGCCTGATGCAATCTGTAGACAGTAGTGTAAAT
Source organism: Pomacea canaliculata (assembly GCF_003073045.1). Taxonomy (NCBI): domain Eukaryota; kingdom Metazoa; phylum Mollusca; class Gastropoda; order Architaenioglossa; family Ampullariidae; genus Pomacea; species Pomacea canaliculata. The sequence goes on from NC_037603.1 coordinate 1,206,086, forward strand.
GACAATTCTTCTTCCTTTTCAAACGGTTTTCTGTAGTGACATTGTAGTCAGCATTGAATCCTCAAGTCGCCTGCATAATTATTAGCTTTATAGCACAAATTTACAATTGGGTATAATTCAAGGTGAAGAAAGCCAGACTTATAACATTTCAGTTGCTGTGTACCTCCGTCTTGGAGAATGGGGAATGAAGCGGTGTCCTCGCAGCAACCTGTGATGACGGCAGCTCATAGTGTGGTTGCCACATGGTCGTGAGGTCAATTCATACTCAACGTCCTGTATATCCGTGGCCTGCGAATAAGATTTTCCCAAGAAGGACACGTGCCTCGTAATCTGCATTGTTTTCTTTGTTGACAGTCTGCATGTGCACTCCTAGTGCATATGATTTTGTGAATGAATGTATGTACAGTTTTTTAAAGTCTTGTCTACAGAAACAAAGCATTAATGCGGTGAAGGACTTTCTCCAATTAAAGCATATATGAATGCTTTTATTTTAAACGTGTATGGGGCTAGTTGCACAAATTGTTTTTAAAACTTAAAACAATTCCAAAGAAACAAAATTTAAAGTTTTTTTAATCCCAATTTTATTCAGATGAATTGTTCTGATGGAATCAAAAGTCTGGCTTAAAAAAGTTTTATTTAAGTACAAGTCCTTGAAAAAAAATCAGTCCATTAAAAAAAATAATAATTAATATAACAGTTTCTCATGATATAGCATGTATATCTTTTGTCCAATTACGTAGAGATTTAAAATCCCTGGCTTTATGAGAACATTCTTGAAGCATCAAGAATATCTGACAAAAACTACTTGGCCTTATCAAGTTTTCATTAATTCAAAATCGTATAAATAAAATAGGGTGTGGTGATATATTTTTATGTGTGTGTGTGCATGTTATGGAGACTTTTATAAGGTTTCTGGCAAATAAGAGAGAGGCATTTTGTTCCAGGTCACTGTGAAGAAGATGGAAAAGGAGAGTGAACCAGATGTCTTCTTCACACTGAGCTGGAACAAAACGTCTCTCTATATTTGCAAAAAAACCTACAATCTCTCTGATTTGTTATCTTCCTTCCTTACAAAGCCCTAAAATTTCTAGTGGTAAGAGGATGTACAGATTCTTATTTTTAAATGATGTACTAATTGGATACTTTATTTTATGTCTGTGGGTACGTGCATTTGTGTAGCTAAAAGAGAGAGAGAGAAATGGGCACGGACCGGTATCAAAGGGAGATTACAAATTAGCTCTCTATATATTATATAAATTTTTGTGTTTACATTATGTTTTTTAACTTTCATCTAAACATGTACATAGTTGTTCAAATTATTGTATAATTACATCTTTTGTTCTCATTTGTCCATCCGGGTTGGTGAGTTAAGTAAGCGAATTTTGTATTCGAAAGCATAGCTCAAGTTGTTCAACAAATTTTCATTAATGCACAGTTTCGAGTGCATTATTGAGTTTATATCTTAGGTTTTCTGGGATTAGTTACAATGGAACACATGCCAAAGTAAGAATGTAAAGCATTTAACCGCAAAAACTCTTGTATTAAGTAGGCCAATCAAAGACCAAAACATTAGGATATTCAAAATAAAATTAAGGAATTACTCTTGTTCTTTCAGTCTTAAAGTTATTACACAGTGAAATATAGTTAAATTTATCTCCAATATCACAAGCTGTGCTATAGTACAGTGACCTCTGTGTGCAATGGTAAATTATTTAAGGTTCAAAACTTTATGTAACACAGTTCTTGTACATGTATATAGTTTTCAAAAGAGAAAAGGGCTTTATATATTTTATAATTCTAATATATCCTTCTCATACAATTCAGAAAATGTTTTTGGATACACACATCAAATGAACATAGCCTAACCTTATATTGAAACTAATTTGGGAAAAATTCTTAATTATCCTGATGGTCTAAAATCCATGAAATCCATAAGTTAACAACCAACAATTGAGTTTGACAACAAAACAAACCCTGTCAGTCCTTTTCGAATCGACGAACAATTGTAAGCAACACACGATTGGTTGGTTGCTAGAGAAGCGACCAACCAGAGTGCTGCGTTGTATCCCAGCCCCCGATTAGCTCAGTACAGTGGCGCGTAGTGTACTTTTTCGTCCTTCGTTCTATTACAGGTACTGTTTCGTACTACTCTACTGTACAGTATATTATGTGTTTGATCTTTTATTTACTGTAAAGGTGCAGTACATGCGCAGAACAGTGTGGGAATGGTTATTAAGGAAATAGGACAGGTTTATGTAGCGTAAAAGTATGGGTATATGGTTTATATAAAGCCTAATTTAATATATACTGTATACAGACATATAAATATACCATTTCTATTTCGTGGATTTTCGGTTATTGTGGTTGGTTCTGGAACGCGATATCGAGGGATTACTGTATTTGATGTCAATTGTGAGATCACAGATGAAGATGCTCTACTAAGCCTACTTTGTGTGATTCCTTGGTTTTCATATATAGCAGTACATATTAATTATAGCAGAAGAGTATAGCAAACATGCAGCTCTTATCGGGGCACATGGCGCATCATTTACCGATAAAAATTGCCAAAGACGATAGCGTAAGTATATTATATTTGTCCATGACACATGACCTGCATGTGTATGAGAGAGGAGTGCAATAATCTGCAGCAGCAGGAAAGCAGACGACACGAGAGCTCTCGTATTGAGAGGTGAAAAAGGCGGCGTTCTCCCCGTCTGCTCACAGACGTTAAGATCACAAGAGGGAATCAAATCATCGTACAGGACCTAAACAACTTTCAGCAACTTGCCCTAACCACTTGTTACTGCAGCCTTAACCGTTGTATTTGCTGTTTAGTGCAAGGTACTGTAGTTGTTTCATTCCTTCATTCTTACAAGATTTTTGCGATTATTTCTTTTTTCAAAGCACAGTGGAAGTTCTGTTGTTTGCTGTACTGTTCATTTTGAAGTGTATACCAACAAGTTCAGAAATAATATAAACAGACTGTTGTTACTATCACCTGTTTCTATAAAGTTCAGTAAGTAATTAACAAACGCCCAACTGTTTCATTAACATTATTGACATTGCCAAGTAGGCTGATGTAATCAGTGTGAATGATGTTGAATTGCGTATGTAGTGATCTAGGATCCCCGAAGGCTGAAGAAAATTCTGGGCTGTTAGCATAATCTTTTGCAGGAAATGTATAAATTGTGACAGGAATAATCAGACACTGTCTTGAAATGCAGGATTTTAACAGAAATGTGCCTATTTTTTTTTTTTTTTTTTAATTCAGCTAGCACAATAGTAATACATGTATCTTGATATGTATAGCTATCGTATTTATTAGATTAACTTAAAATCTTTATGTTAACAGGGTGTTAAAGCGTTTAATGAACAGTCATACTAAAAATCATGGCAAGAAGAGGGGGACTGGGGCTGTTTTTGCTGAGTGCAGAGATTCTGAACTTGGGGATCACAGAGATTCCTACAGTTACACTTGCTGCATTAGTTGGCCAGGTAAAGTACAAAGGCGAAAAAGATAAATCATAAAAAATACAGCCATCTGACTCATTGCTGAAAAAAGGAGATAAGACTAAGAGAATTCTTATAACTGGTTTGTCTTTGTTTAGCCTGTTTACAAACTTGGTAAAGTTTATTTGTTTGAACCTAAGAGCACCATATTTTAAATTATTGACTTCTAAGTTGATGAAGTTACTAAGCATGAGGGAAAAAAAGTGATATTGTTAATATTTCTTAATATAAAATTATTGTACTAAATTATATAATTTATTATTACTTTATTAGTATTATATAAATATTGTTTCCAATAACAATTTAAAATCAGCGTTCTTTTCCTCTTAAAGCCTGTTAAACCACATGGTGTTTATAACACATTTAAATAATTTCTTTTACAGGTTGTCATCTTCTTGGATTTCTTCCCTAGATATTTTCCATCAGCAGCTTCTGTGTGTGTGAGTTCTTACATGGTCTGGAACAATGGTATGTGGAAACGCCTCGTTTTAGCCCCTTTATATCATGGCAATGATATGCACCTATACTTCAACATGATCTCATTTCTGATGAAAGGAAGAACCCTTGAAAGGAAATTTGGAAGTATATACTTTTTGTGGATGGTAAGTAAAAGCAGTCTTCCATTGTAGTTCTGTTTTTGTTTTCCAGTAACACTGCAGATAAAAGGAACCCGTAAAAAAAGGCATATGCAATGCAATAAAAAAAAAAAAAAGCACTACATTGCATATTTCATTGATATATTCAAGTATGTATGGGGAGGTGTGCACACTTTTATGTACATGTACATTTCATAGATATGCATACTTATGTGTGTTTATGTGAATGTGAGCATGAGAAAGATGGCAAAAATGTATGTGCATATTTTAGGTGTTTTTGTGTTTTACATGTGAGATAGTTGTGTAAATAGCTGTTTATTGTGGTGAGCAAATTTTTGTGTTGTTTGTGATCATATAACAAGATCAGATTGATGTGTTAACAAATATTCCTAAATTTATAAATACCAATCACTTTGCATCAGATTTTGTCCTAAATAGATTTTACTTCTCATACATCAGATATAAAGTTGAAAAAGGACTAGCAAGATTAGTTGTATTAATTAAGACATTTAGATTAATTATATTACTGTATTTCCATAATGAAAAATAATGCTATTCTTTTGTACTCCTAACACTTGCTAGTTTATTCTGTCAATAGTTTTTCTCTCTTCTTTCAGCTTTCAGTGTTCACAGTCTTGTCCAGCTTGCTTTACGTGGTCCTTGGTGTACTGTTAGCAGAATTGCTAGATGATATTCACTACCTTACACAATGTGCAATTGGCTTCTCAGGTAAAAACAAGAAAATTTCTTATTTGTCTCATTATTCTTATCCAGACTGCTTGTTGTTAGTTACCCCCTAGAATGCCATGCAACATATTGGTGAAGAATTAGATGCGTTGCAATAATGTTGTAAGGAGACAGTGTTCAGTTGTTACGTGCAGCTTAATGACTTGAACAATTTCCAGTTTTGTTTTACCTGAATGGAAGGGCCTGTTCATTTATTGATTTGGGCCATCAGTGACCAGTAATTTTATTTTCATTTGATTAAAATTTATTCCTTTGATAGTGCATTATAACCATTAGTAGTCTGTCATAAATGATTTCATATTCAACTTATTGGTTATTAAAACTCTTAAATTAAAACTGGAGACCTTACCATGGGCTCAGACTCGATTATTGCAGGGATAAGATTGAATTGATAGCTGCATCATTAGTTACATTGTTTTCCCTGACCAACATAAAAACATGGCTGCAGACTGTACACATTTACGATCAAAAGAAGATAAAAGCAGTATTATAATCTTTTAATACTTAAGTCATTGGGAAGTGAGGTGTTACAGGCTACACTTAACCCATTTGTCTCCTCCCACATTATCTTCCTTTCCACAAACTTTTAAGGGGTCAAGTGCACAGCGCGGACAACACTTTGCCAATGGGCATCAATCTGGTTAGCTTCAGTCTCGGACACCAATGCCCCAACTTCCTATCCATGCTCTGCTTTCCCTTTTGTGTATGGTGTAATCTGACAAGACTTTGAAAGGAAATGTGATTTCATGTTTTATCAAATTAAAATTTATAATTTTGCAAATTTATGGGGTGACCATTTTTGGCAGTGGCAGCTGACTGGCACAGTTTGAGTTGCTTGATGGAATGTCCGTTGCAGGTGTTGTGTTTGCACTGAAAGTGGTGACAACACACTATGCTCGAGAGACTCAATATCACCTCTTTGGCTTCATCCGAGTCCCTGCACGCATGATCTACTGGGTAGAACTTTTGCTAATTCAGATCTTGGTGCCAAATGTCTCCTTTATAGGTGAAGCAACACTTTTCTAAATAGAGTTTTGGAGAGAAAGAGATTGTTTGCTTATGTATATCAGTGCGTGTCTAATAGGCATTTTTGAAATTTCTTACATCATATTTCACTAGTAATACACTGTGGGTATTAATGGAGGGATAACTGTTTCTCCAATTAGTAATGGGTGTTTACTTGTGGGTAGCTGTCAGTAGCTCTAAAGTCCCTTGTGGGACATTTGCCTGTTGTGAGGCTATAGGCAGGTTAATTGATTAGCTTTGAAGAGATCAGTCATAGCACATGTGCTAACAAATGCAGAGTTGCATATTATCTCACATTAACATTATAACAGCAGCTTATTTGTTTAGCAGTAGTCTAGTGAAGTTTATGGGTACACTTTTTTCCTCGTCTCATTAAGAATGTAGGATGTGATTAAAGGACTGTCTTTTCTAGTATTTTCATTGTTTTGCTTTTTACCCTAATTCTTTTAAAAATAATTTTATCTGGTACATCCAAGTCTGGGATGCATGAAGCAATCATGTTTCCTTCTGATTTATAAAATTGATCTGTAAAACTACTTGAAGTGTCAGATAGTTGATATTTCCAAACGGGCAAATAGAGGGAGAAGAATACTTGTGCAGTGCACTGTGAGTCATTTGACACATTCTGACATTATGAAGCACTTTCCCTTGCTATAGTTAACATGCAGTGTTTGATAACAGTTTGACCATTAATCACTGCATTAAGCCTAATTATAGCAAATTGTGTCTCTTAGGTCACCTGGCTGGAATCATTGTTGGGCTGCTGTATATCAAAGGACCTCTTGGGCCCATAATGAATTCCATCATCTCACCCTATTATGGTTTGTCTCTATTTTCTTTTATTTCCAATGTTGTTCTTAAGATATTGGTGAACTTGAGTTATTATGAGTTATTCATTATCCACAGTCGTAGGGGGTCAGCAAACAGTCTATGACTGCCCCAACATGCTGTTGATTGCCTCCAGTAGTTCATTCTGGAAATTCTTGAACAGAATCTGGCTATTTCTCAGTTACTTAAAACTAACTTGATGATCCTACTACAAGAATTCGGCTATTTTTCAGTGATTCTAAAACTAACTCCATACAACTGTGAATACATCCAATTGGTGGGTGGCCTCATATGAAGCTAGTATCAAGTTTTTCAATGTGTAAATGATCATGGTCAGACTAAACAGAAAAACCCTTGTCCTCATACTTCCTGGATTCCAGAATTATTTTTATATGGCAACTGCTCTGAGGGAATAACATGCAATGTCATATTAGGAGACTGTCCACAGGCCTGAAAATCTGGATATTAAGTTTTCTGTGGACTGTGCTGTAAAAGTGCATTTATTTATTTTTGTTAAGCGACTTGAGTTTACCATTAGAGTAGGGATAATGCGCTATGCAAGCAAGTGTTGGCTATATTTTGCTTAACTATTTGGATTTGCTTATTGTGTGTAGATGACTGGAAGATAATTTGACAGGGAATTCTGCTTATAAGTTAACAACCTTTGAGGTTGTAATAAAAATAGTCTAAGGATTCTCAAGAAACCGTCAAGTGAGGGGTTCATGTTTAAATTATGATATTCATATTCAAACTTATTCACTCATGTTTGTATCCACTATAAATAAAAAAAAATTTCCATTTTTTTGTTGATGATGTCTTGTTTAAATTAAGAGAGACATGCATAAATAAAATTTGAGGCAGGATGTATAGTCTATTAGACTTGCTGATTTGTTTTGAAGATTCATTGTATTTCAAACTACATAACTCTACACCAGGACAGGCACACAGACGAAGTCGATGGGCTAGAACAACTGGGCCATATAGTGACCCTTACGTAGGCCGGAAATACAACAGGAATTATAATGCCAACACACCTTACAATGCTCAGTACAACCGTGGTTATACAGGCGGAACTCAGTCATCAGCACCATTTGCAGGAGAAAGCCAGTACATGTACCAGGACTTGACTGGAGGATTATCAGAGGAGGAGCAGTTAGATCGTGCTGTTTTTGAGAGCATGCAACAGCCTCAAAGCTTCAGAGGTAGAGGTAATAAAAAATATATATCTTGAAAATTGTGTGCAATCTTTTCTTTCTAATGAGTAACGAATACTTTCATTATGGAGGTTATGTGGAATCTTTGGGTTATCAAGTAGTAATCTGTCCACTTTGTAAAGCCCAAAAGTCTTTATAACAGGTTTTTTTTCCTAGCATCTTTTATTCTCTTTTCCTTCGTAATTTCCCCATGATTGGTTGAATGCATGATTTTATGTATGTTCACAGATTCACCTAGTTAGCGTATGGTCCCAGCTCTCCATAGCCCTGACAACATAGATGTCTTCATGCATGTCTGATCTGTATGTTGTGACCACTTTCTGTCATCATCGTCATTCATCCCTTGGAACTGGTCATGGTGGGGGAAGCACATGGATTGATGCAGCAGATGACAAGACCTGCCACTCATGCCTGTCTTGGGTGAAGTGAGCAGGTCCTGCACAAAGTCAGTCCACACTTTCATTTTTGTAAACCAGTTCTTCCTCTGGCCACCATGGTGTTGACTGCTGTCCAAAGTACCTTAAAAGAGTCTTCAGCAGAGTGTTGGCCTGACAGTTTAAATGCTTATGAAATGGAATAGATTCTTCTTTCTGTGAATAGTGATGTTTGGAGGCATGTTTCTCAAAAACATTCAAATATTTGGAAATACTTGTATTCTCTTGCTGAGTTTGTCTAATCATTAAAAATAAAATGCACCCATTAGTCATTTGAACTGTCTGTGCCTTTCTCACAACAGCTGCACAGTTAAATCTTGGAGGCAACACAGCTCAAAGAGGACATGAATAAGAATAAGAATTTGTTTATTGGCCAAGTGACACTGCACTTGGAATATGACTTGATGGATGAGATAGAGCAAAAGAAAGAATAATCAGGCATATCCTATACATATGCACATACATAGTACCATTCTACCTCTCTTGCTGTCTGTTCCACATTTCCTTTCTATCACAGACACAAGACACTGTCCACAGTGTCTAGACATGATCCACACATTGCAGAGTCAACTAAAACATGTGAGCAGGCACAAATGGATGCTTGGTCACCCACAGGCATTGTACATGACCCTCAAAGACTGCAAAAGGACACATTCAGCTAGTATTGATCCCAACACGAGCTATCCCTTCAGCAAAGAAACTAGATCTCAACCAGGAACTTCTGACCTCAGAAGGCATGAGGCAGAACAGGATATTGGCCAAGTGGAAAGCATCATCTTGTGTGCTCTGCACAGACTGGACTGAATGTAGATTGTGCCCACAGGGGGTAGGTCACAGCAGGCACCATCCAAGTAAAACTTTTTATTTGCTCAACCAATCATGGGAAAACTTACATTTACTATGAAGTGGTTATGTCAGAGACGTTTAAGCTGTTTTTATACGAGACCTTACATCTTTCATTTCTGCTCAACAGAACTGCATCCAGACCTTGATGAGCTCAGAGCAAGGCGATGTTCTCGGTTCCGTAGATGCATTTAGAGAGTGCTTGTAAGGCCTGTATTTATGTTGCAGAGTGGATATTAAAGTATGTTTGTGAGAGATATATATATAGTGTATGAGCACGTGTGGAAGTCCCTCTGTGTGCTTGTTTCCAGCACTGTGATAGTTTCGGCTGTCTCAATCTTTGCATTAAGTCTCACACACATACAGTCCCAGCAGAATAGTTTGGCATTCATCTTGGAAGTGTACTCCAAACTTTGAGCTCTGCCTATCCATGCGCGCGTGCACATGCACACAGAGTAGTATTTTTTTCTGCATCTCATTCTTGTCATTCTCAAAATATCTGACATGGAGATAGCAGCACCTGCAATTGCTATATGGTGAATCTATTTTACCAGTTTTTTCCCTTTAAAATGCTCGTCTGTTTAATACCCGAGGTATAGTACATTCATTTGGAGTTACACCAATTCTAAAAGGGGGCCAAAATTGTACATTTTTGAGACCCATTTTTCAGAGGCCTTTTCGGACACTACCTGCTTCCAAGAAATGGCAGCTGTGATGTTGCATCGATGTTTCCTTAGTATTTAGGGTTAGTACTACAGCTGCATCTGGTGGTATAAATACAAACCCTTTATTGTCAAATGTTATATGTTAAAAAGTACAGGCATATGGCCTAGTGTTTTTTTTGTCACTAAATATCATCCTTGTGGTTGATGTACTTTTTCTGGCAATGCAGATGTGTCATACTTAAGCAAAGTGGGTTTGAATCTTCAAATACATGTGCATTCCAGGTTTTCTATTATAATTTCAAAAGAATGTGGTTGTATCACGGGTCTCAATTTCTGAAGAGAAATGAAGCAAGACCACTTGCACTTTTGCAAGTGCTTGGGGCTTTTCTCTTGTTTGTTGAACTAGGTTTCTTTCTTGTTCTGCAATGCACACAGAATATTTCAATTTATACCAGGAAATAAAACTTGCATCTACACAATGATTTATGTGTTTATTTGGTGTGTTGGCATGCACAAATATTTGAAGAGAGAAGTGAGCAAAGTCACCTAAAAAATGTACCAGAGCATATAAGCATTGTACTTGCTGCCTACTGTGTGTATACTGGATACTCACAGTCCCAGTGCTTTTAGAAGTCGATTGCACATTTGAGCGACTTATCTTCAATGCGTTTATAAATGTCTGTCTTAAGTGAATTAATGAGTTATCTGAAACTACACAAAGCTGCACACAGCTACATGCACATTTTACAAGGATATGCACGAAAATAACTAGGAAGTATGATTTTAAAAGGGAGTTTGTAAAAACCGCCAGCAAATGTCTGGTCTGGTGCAAGTAAAACTTCTGGAACACTGGAAAATCTGCCAACATGAATAAAAATAAGTGAAGATGAAATGATTTTTAAACATTTTTTTAGGCCTTCAAAACATGTTTAATGGCTGTGGATGTCACAGATCTTTTACCCATGCTTACATGCTGTACACAAAATTATGGTTATAATACAGTTGATCAAAAAAAATTTAAGCAATTTTTCTATTATAAGATACAATCATACACTAAATTTAATGTACAATCTAATGAAGGCATAATTTAAATGAGATGTTTTAGAGTTTATCACAACCTCCCTTCCACCAAGTTGCCCAAAGTGAAATTATCATGTTGCCATTGAGTTTGTAAGCTAGAACTGTGTCAGTATTATACTTCTATATTACATTTTTAAAATTGAAACTTTTACATACTTTTTAATTGAAATTTATTGTGTATCAAATGACTACAGCATATTGCAAATTCTGAAGATAGTCTCTATACTGGCGAGATGATTTCTCTGTAGGCTGGTAATCATTACTTTTGATTCACTGGGGCTCCCACAATCCTGGCCTCTTAATATTTTTCTCATGTTCCAGCCCAATAATAATTCTGTACTTTTCAGTAAACTGATGCATGACAAGGTTGCTTTGGAACCTTCCCTTGTTATGCACTGAAAGACTCAAACACCTAATAAGAGCACAGTAGTATCATCAGACAGCTGTCTCCATACACTTAATACTGAAGAGAATGCACAATTTTTACAAGTCCACAAACTTCATTCACGCACAAAATTCTGCTACTGTCCATGCATAATTTATGTTTGTACATTAAAAAAAAAAAAATTCACCACAAATATTTGTATTAACACTGCAGAGCAACTTTCTAGAAACTTTACTTGGAAATGCTGTTTTCTCTATTACTGGCATTTTAAACTGCAAATACCATGGTGATTATCCCAGACATAGCCATGTTTTCCATCTTTCATCACTGAGGAATGTTATAAAACTGGAAATATGTGTTGTTCTGTATGACCTGCAACCCTCATATGCCAAAAACTGTTACAAATCTTTTGAAAAAGCAAAAACTTGAATAAGTATAAATAATAAATTCAAATGACTAGACACTGCTTTATGTTACTTGGGTGTGGAAAGTAAAAACTGTAATAAGTTTTCTCCTTAATAGGAATCAAATCTCAAAACCTGTCGACTCCAATACAGTTTCAAGGTCATCATATGGATATTGAAATGCCAAAAACGTTTAAGACAAAAAGAAAGAGAAATTTAGGAGTTTTGCAAGAGAAATAATTTTAAAAAATGCCTTTATAAACATTTTCTGGATCAGCTTCTAATTTTTTACATAATTAAAATGAGTGTCTGATAGTGATTGGGTTAAAAATACCCTCTTGTCACCAGATCTTGCCTTAGGACACTGTATGTAACAACACCTGGTTATCGGGTGTTTTCTTTGGGTACTCCAGTTTTCTCTCTTCTCCAAAACCAACTGACACTGTTAAATTTAAATCTTGACTAGAGTTTTCAAATTAGAAAAACTTGGTTTAAAAAGACCAAACCATTCAACATAACCCTGGCTGTCGGTACAGCAAACAACTGTCAAACTCATGGCGGTGAGCTAACAGAAGAAAAAAGAGATCTCTAGAAAAGTTGGAAGTGGCAAAGATTAATTCTTTGCAACACTAACCTCAGAATTTGCATTCTTTTTTACCCCAAACACTTTTGATATGAATGAATAAGATTATTCCTTTTTTTCCCCTTTAAATGTAGGAGACTCAAATTATTGCATTAATTTATGTGGCCAAATTCACACATAAAACATCATCATCATTATCAGTCCTTAACCTTGAAGGCTACATACTGTTCAAAAAGATATAAACATTTGTGATAATCAACCGATGTTTACAAAAAAAATCTGTTGCATAAGTTAAAACCAAATTCAGGCACGCCCAGTCCAGTTTCTCCAGCACGCCAACATCAAAACAATGTGATAATGGAACTAATTCTGTACTGTACTGCTTTGGTTGCAAGTGTGAATAAAGAGTCTACATAAAGCACTTCAATAATTTCTTCTTTCTGCTTGCAACTGAAAGTTTTACATCAAAACATACAGGACTTTATAAAATGATCAAAATACGTTGACAGATATTTGCTGCTTTAATTTTTGGCAGTGTCCTTAATAAGCATTAGCTTACTGTGGAACTCATACTTATGTTTTAAAGTCGACCTGCTGACACAATTCATCAATGCTGAGTTTTGATAATAGGGGATGAGAATGAAAACAAGCATAAAAAAGAACTGCAGCCAAGCAAAGGAATAGTTTTGTCACGAAACTACTGACACAAAAATATTTTTCACAGCCAAAACTATAAATCATGAACTCAATCTCTTTCCCCCTGGTTTTAAAACAAAAAGCTTTTAGATAACCACATGGATGACAATCATTCTTGCAGAAAACACAAGCTGAACAAAAAGTGAGGTTGTGATGATCTACCTTACCTTGAAAATTTCTTTCCAGGGTAAATTTGCAAACTTAAAAATAATGTAATAACTAAAAATGAAATAAGCAATAGCAAAAAGGAACAGCAGAATTAATGGCCTGTCTGGAAATCTTGTCTTGAAACAGCCAAGCTTGTACATTAGAAGGAGAGAAAAGGACAAGAAGAATTCTTCAGATATATTTCAAATTTTAAAATACACTTGTTCGCTTGCTGAGGTTCTCTATAAGGTGCTGTCTGGATATACATCACAATATCACCAAACTCCAGACTCTGCAGGGAATGATGACAGATACTTCAGCCTTTAAAGCCATTTTCTTGCACAGGTACAGAAGGAAGGAAAGATGGTTGCAGTTCCACATAAATCTTTACATTTGGAGACTGACAACAACGAAAATGCAACAGAATACATTGCTTATAAACCATAATGCTAAGAATGGATTTAAATGTGGTGATGTGTGCCTGATGAGATGTCTTTATTTTAATTAGATGATCTCGAACTCCTCTTCATCAACACTGCTGCCCTCTGCTTCTGCTCCAAGCATCTGGAATCCTGCAAGTAGGAAAAAAGATGAAAGATTGTAGGAAAAAACCAGGACATTAAATTTGTCTATCTGGGCTGCTCTTAACCTGTTAGTCTGAAGTGCACAGTTTGGATCTATTGGCTGGATTCCACTCCACCATGTTTCACTCACTTTGGCTGCATTCCACTTCGCCGTGCTTCACTTGCTTTGGCAGCGAACTTGAGCTACAGTGAATAAACTGAAGTGATGATCCCCTTTTGTAGTTTCATTTGATATCTTCATATTCTCAAGATTACTCAATATCTTCCCAGTATTCTCCTGATGTCACTAACCTTATTCTCTGGAGTGGTTACTGTTAAATCTACTGTTAATCTCCTTTACTGGTGGAACGCATTGTTCATAGTTCAACATCTTTGTTACTAGTTTGTGATCTTGTTCTACATCTTTGTTACTATTCTGTGATCTTATTGAGTGCAATGATTCCACCTTTGGTTGAGATATTGCAATCAATAAATTCTCGCTTATTATTACTAACCACCCTTAGTTTGCACCAGTCAACATTGTAATAACTGAGGATAAGAGCAAGCCACACGTTAATGCATGTTTAAAAAAAGGCTCATCAAATGTTTACCTTCCTTTGAAATGTGGTGAAAGAAAAACAAAACACAGAAAACCGGAAAAATACACTTGCTGGAAAAGAAATAGTGGGGTCCAATATCTACAAACATATTTCTGTCATCCAGATGTACATGTGAAAGACTCTGGGCCAAAGCAAGATCTGCCCATAGTCAGGAAAACACTTGTGACTGGAATTTTTTGGGGAGAGGAGAGAGGATGCTGTAGTGATCCAGTTACCTGAATGTTTTGAGGAGGCTGCAACAGCACGTAAGGTGTACTGTAAATGCAATGGTCTTTCTTTGCGAATCTCAAACATGCAGTTCTTGTTTGATTTGCTGAACTTTCTGAAAGACTGGCACAGGTCATCAAAATTTTTTTCTGATTCACAGTAGAATCCCTGCCAACAGATTCCAAATGATATTCATCAAACTGTAGTCACAACAGTCATAACAGTTCACTGCTCACAAGTGCTCAACTTGTGTTTCACATTCCCACTGATAAACTTCATCTTCTAATGCAAGACCCATAAATAGCTTCATGTGCAGAGCTAGTTTTAACTCATCATAATGTTTTCAGCACAAAGTGATTCTTCTATTAAAGGAATTTCTTTTCAGTCACCAAAGCTGTTCTTAGTCAATATTTTCACTAGGTGATGGTCGAAAGTCAACATTTTATTGTAATGCTAAGTGCTAGATGTTGCACAATCTTTCTCATGATTAGACATTGGAACAATATATTATTATAAACATCTATATTTTTTCAAGCTGTAAAATGATCTCAAGAAGTGTTGTTGTGGAAATCTGTGATGCAAGAATCAGAAAACTTGCATGTGTTTTAAAATAAGGTCTAAGATTTAAAATGAAACAAAACTCAAGCCTAACCCTGCCCTCAAATACATAGCCAAAAGAAAAAAAAATCCACATAAATGCCAGTGGATATGATTGCAAGGATGCAGGTGATTGAATGGAGATATTTCCAGACCCACTACAGCTACATGTGGTGTAAATGGACAAATGGAAGAAAATTCTTGATTCAACACAGATGCAGATGACACAAAGGTAACAAAATGGATAAATTCCCTGCCTCAATATTGCTACAGATGACAAGAAGAAACAGGAGGAATTAACGTTTAATGCCAAATCAGCAATTATGGCTGTATCACATCAAAGCAGCCAGCCCTGTAAACAGATAATAATAGGATTTCTGAAGCCCAATTGCCCACATGGAAGTGAGCTTGATGCACTTCACAAGAGACCAAGGGCAGTGTGGAAAGAGGCTGATGTAAACATCACAATCGAGGACAAATAAGCACAACATACAAACACGAACATGCACAGGTTAGCATGGCAATATAACAGCATGAAGGAAAATAGAGATAGGAATGTATGGGAGAAAGGACAACAGGATGGATAAGTTATAGTAGGTGTTTCCGAAAGAGATGTGCTTTAAATTCATGTTGGAAGGCTTGTACTGACACTGCTGTGCAGAGAAATGGAGGAAGGCCATTTCAAATACAGGGGCAGGAGAAGGAGAAAGAGCTCTCCAGTCTTAGACGTACCATAATTAGAAGTGACAAAAAGGTGCAAAAGTTCCCAGATTCATCACACATAGGTGCCATGAAGGTGACAAAAAGAAGTTTCCAAACTCCACATATAAACGCAGACTTATTCCCAGACTCACCACAGTTCCAGATGAAAAGAGGGAAGAAGGGAGGTGGGATGGAACATAATACGCAAGTTCCTAGACTCACCACAGCTACAGATGGATCAAGCCTCGTCATTTTCATCCGACCAGGGAAAGGACAGTGATAACTTTCATCAAGAGCTGCTTGCTCTTCAAGGTCATCAATGTTTCCAGCTAGTTGTGTGGTGTGAGGATCCAAGTACACAATTTCATCACCTGTAAAATCAGACTGACATTTGATGAAATAAAAAAAAATCACAGATGGTTATTAAAGCACAGTAAGCATGTAAGCTTATTTATGACCCATTTAGGGTTATTTATGTTTTTGTAGAGACATCCAAGAACTTTCTCAGAAATATATTTCATGCCTTTATAAATTTTATGCTTTATCAAATGGCACAATGCCTTAAAGACAGCATAAAAGTGAAAGGGTGGATGACAAGTCAACATACCAACAAAGCCAATGAACCAGTGAGCATGGTTTGGCTTGCCTCCAATTATGCCTACAGACTGCTGTAGACTTAAACAGTGCTGCAACACAACTCATTCTGTCCAGGCTAGATATATTCAAATAATCTTTCTTGTGTTTATAAAACATTTAATCTCTATAAGGAAACAATTTTCAGGAAGATTTGACCGTAGGTTATGAAAGACCACATCTGCTCAACATCTTAACAATTCAAATTCAAAATAAGGAAGTGTGTCTGAAGTCAGTTTATACTTTTCCTGTTTTCTCTTGCTTTTAAACATTAAAAAAAATTATTTGTCATAAGCATCATGTGCATATCTGAACATGCACCCTCACTCCCACCATGCACAACCCATTACCCACGAATATGTTTATTCTCTTTACCTTTAAAGCTTCAAAATATATTGGGTTTATGTCTGTCAGACCAAGGCGTAATGGCACAATCAGCAACAATGGTTGCCACGTGCAAGGAAGACTGGACTCCCTCCCCCTGCAACTGCTTTTCTGAGTCTTTATTGTTGCCATGGTGACAGCCTGTTGGTCCCTGACCTCTGCCATATGCGTCATTCACAAAGTGTGAGAATCTTAGTGGATCTGGTGCACTGGGTACCTCTTGACCATCACCATTGACAGCTGCAGAGGTCCTTCCCACTTCAATCCCTAATGTTTCTTTAGACTGGCAGCACAGCTGTTCTGAAGGCATCAAAACAAACAAATACAAGAGACGTGTAAAGACCCCTTTTCCCCCAACACACACATCCCTTAAAAAAACCCAACCTATAATGTATCTCAAACTGTTGATCTACAATAAGTAATGTAATTAAGAAACTTGCATCACAGCCAATCGTAAACATGCCAGACATGTTTTGTTGAGCTTTTCTCCTTATAAATAATATTCTCACAAGACCATCTTGTTGCATAGCTAAGTGTGCGCGGAGATTGAAGTGATTAATGTCCTGTATAAATTTTGTCTCAAATACCACAACCCATGTAAGCCTTAATATTGACATTGACTGGTCAGAAATAAATGGGAAACCTGTTCTGTTTGAATAGAAATTGTTGTCATACAGCTCAGTACTTACTTATGTCATCTTCTATCACAGTGTTGTCAAGGGCAACATGGATAGCTAGACGACTCCAGTCGTCATAAATGGCCATACGTCTGCAAACACAAGAAAATCAACTTTTATTCTTACAAACCATAAAGAAAAATACAAGAAATCATTTTTGGCCTGCTGGAAAAAATGTAAATTTATAAAGCATGACTTACTCCTAATGACATCTTCATGCCTACTTACATCAAACTTTACCAATATAAAATTATTGAAATAAAAACTATCATGTGTTCTTTATCCTTTTACATCTAACCTATTTCATGATATCTAAATATTGATATTGGGGTGCTTAAATCATTGATTAAAGAATTTGCCCTATTTTTGTTGGTTTTTTTAATCAGTCTATGTAGATGAGGTGACAAGTAGAAAAAATTATAAACTTCCTCAACTCACAACTAAAACACTTTGTTCTTTGCTGGCTACACAAAAGAGTAAACTTTTCCTTGACAGATTTTTGCACGATGGCAATTACTTACTTCTATCATAGGAGCAGAAATCTGTTGACAAGAAATGCAGCTTTAAAACTAGACTTGGAAAAAAGTTGGCAAACTCACTTGAGAACTTGTGCTATTGTATTGGGACCAAACCACTGCCCCACTGCTTTGCCTTCAGATTCTCCCATTGAAGCTGCAATTAAAAGCTTGACACCTTATCAAGATTCCAGGCATCATCATCATCATCATCATCATTCCTTGCTACTCCTCGAGGAGCATAGGGCCGCAAAAGATTCCAGGCATGGACATGAGTAATTAACTCAAAAGATTAAGCTGAAAGTAAACTATTTTTTTTAGCATAAAACAGAAAGTTATTAGGGACGCGATAGTTAACTCTTATGTAGATCGCATAGATGGCAGATGGTGGCATCCTTAAACTTTAAGAGCTGTTTGAAATGTGATTGTCAGTGAATGATTGTTTTTAAGCACAAACACTTCACAATGTCAGTGTCATTCATTTAAGCCTAGATTGCTATTAACCTTGCCTTTTCCTTTAAGTGTTTCATTTTCTGATTCAGCAGTCAGAATAGAAAGATGTAGCAGCCTAGAAGGAAAAAACTCTCCACAAAGCAAATAACCGTTTATGTTAATGCTATCACTCAGCTGACAGGCAGATTATCATTTTCAGGGACTAGGGCTGTGACAAGTACTCTAAATCAGATATAAAAGGTCAATCAACAGACGAAAAAGCATGCTCACCTATTTGGTGTATAGAGTATATGCATGCTTTTCTATCCTGAAACATGCTTAGAATTCTCCAGTAATTCTGCTCTTGACACCCTGGATGCCACTGCCAATCTGGAAGATAAAAAACAAAGAGAAGTCTTAGGTTCTCAACATGATGAAATGATCACTGCATTCTTTCAAAATGTGAATTCTCACAGCAGTTGTTTTGAAGTTGACTTTATGCCTAGACTATGATATCAATAAGCCCTTGTGTCTGTTTAACATCCCAACATCCCCTTCCCAATTATATTTATGTTGGTAGGAGCTCATCCTTCAAAATCATTGTCAAGCATGGAACTAACCTCTGCCCAAGTGTCGAAGCAGTAGAGCCTGTGCCAGCATCATCTGCCCGCATCGTAGCATGCATCCCCATCCAGTGTCTGACACCTGCCCACTGCTGCCTGAAACCATCACACACATGCACACTGCACATTGTCCTACTGTCACCAAGTTATAAACTCTTGATCAGACTGACTTATGTCAATCAAAATATGAAAATTCTTCAAAGGTTCTCTAAGTGCCCAGTGGGTGCAAATGACTATATCAAAATCCATTTGTCTGAAATCTCTGAAAAGCTCTGTGCCATATGCAAAAGTTTTAAACAATGTAATGCTGATTTCTGAAGTTTTCAAAAACGTAATAACATTATTATCAATCTATAATGATAATGTATACAACACATCGAGGTAAATAGTAGGTGATCAGTGTGGGTTTACATTTTAACTTCGGCACACAGATATTCGGAGTCACACCTATTTATAACATTACATCAACTGCAGACTCAGCATAAAATACCAAATGCAAACATAACAGCTAGCAATAATCTAAGACAGAAATGAGTAATCAAGGCTCACCAACCTATTGATGGAAAATTTTTCCTATATGTGAACCAGAGTCTCGACCGTATATCTTCCTTTAACTCCTCCATATCTGCACAAAAGACATAGAAATACAGGCACAATGAAAATAAGCAAATAACTGTAGACACGTGTTTAATGACAGCATTTACAGCATTTAAGCTAAATGTGTGTGTGTATATATATAATAAATCTTATGTCCTTTTTACTTCTTCTGGCTATTGACTTAAGTAAAAACAAAGATCCCAGTAGATGGATTCAAGAGACATAGTTTGAATGGATCATGACATCATGTCACCATGCAGTTCGATTCTCAAAAACAATACGTGAACAAACTGACTAAATGTGCTTACAGTTGTTTGTGCACAACCAACCCCTAGTGTCCAGTCACCAGAAATCAAACTAAAGAATGGCAGGACGGTGATTTATTATAAAATTGTTTGCTGCTCAAATACACATCAAGTACCAAAATGGTGTCTTGGGATGTCTTAGTGACAGTACACATCTTGGTCTGAGTAAGCAAAGATTATAGGACCTGAAACCCTTCTTTCATTTTCACTTTATAAGGTGTGGTCTTTGGTTTTGGGCTTGCAATGGTCCAGCCTAACAAAGGAGGAAACCTGATGGGGAAGGATTGGACATTCACAAATTCAAATTGCGCAGTCATAAATAAAACACAGAATCAAAAAAAAAAAAAAAAAAAAGAAAAAATACAATGAAAATCAATTGTAAAATGGGTTAAATCAATGAGCATTAATTTCTATACATCTACTGAGACCATTGCACTTACCAACACAAATGAAGGATAGGAGATTATCATTATTATATAAAATACTTTGATTATCTCAAGAAACTGAAGATGCATATTAATTATTAGATATGCAGATTTTTCTTATTTCTAAAATGGCATTTATTAAAAAAATAGTTAATAAATAAAAAATAAAATAAAATACAAAATAATAGGATACACATTTTTTGGCAAGGGTGGAAATCTGCAAAAAGGACGAGAATTACAAGCCCTATTGTCCAAAGAGACACTCACCATGCAACGTACTAAACATTTTTCCCAAGATATAGACTGGCTCAGCTGTACGAGGAAATTCATCATGGGGTCGAGGTCCACTTTCATATGTAAGAGTGCTAATATTGGCTGCACAGGGAAGAAATGAATCTGGTGGCATAAATCATATAAAATATTTCTTAGTACTGATGGTTAAATTAGTCAAATCTTTTATCATGCATGTCTATATAAATGTCTCTCTCTCTGTATATATACATAAACTTTTATTGCATATGATGTACTAATGGAATGAGGATCAAGTAACTCTGTCAGCCAGCAAGTTAGTTATTTTAATTCAAGCAAGCTGAAATTGTTGACAGTAAAGATTCTCTGTTGTTTTAGTATAATGTGATCTGTCTTGTTGAGGAAACTGTTCCTATCATTTATCTTTAATTACTGCCCTATTACCAGGAGGGTAATTTATTTTACAAGATATCACAGCAAGAGTTTCATAATCTGGCATCATGTATGCTGCATTAATGAACCATTGAATGTGCATGCTCACCCCTTTCCATCAAAGACTACAGTTTATGTCAAATATAGTCTCTCACAAACTCATGATTTAAAAAGTTCATTTTAAAAGTACACAGAAAAGAAAGGGCATATCATGAACGCAATATATTATTTTGGGCTGATATAAAGATACATCATACTAAGACATAAGTGTTTTACCTATTAACTAATACCAAAATATTACTAGACACTGTTTGCAAGATCATGTTTAATAATTTCTAGCTTAGAAAGTGTTTTGTATAATTAAAACTCAAACAAATCCGTCTTATTGTCGTTATCAACATTTCTGTTCTAAAATTAGCGTGGCATTACTGTTATTCTTTGACTTCGAAAACAGTATTTATGTAGCCAGTATTTTTGGGGTAAGAAAACGCCTGGTGGCAACCAAGGAAATATGCTACTATCGCTATCATGTGACTGTCGACAATATCCATGACACTTCGCTGTCGAAAGTAGACTACTGAAATGAAGTCTACGTATAACAAGATCTGACGAATAGGGTTCTGTTAAATGACTTTGTACAAATAATTTTACTCTTTAAATCTGGCTGTTCTTAGATTCTCAGTTGACTAGTTCATAAATGTAATTTAAGGCAGGATTTAAAGTAACAGCGACGGGTAGTCTAGCCTTACCGTCGAAATCCATTTCCGTGCAAACCAAAACAAGCACACTACGCATGTCTCGTACTCAACATCCTTGCCCACTAAAATATGCGTTGATTGGATAGTATTCTAAGGCACTAAAGAATTGCCTAATAAAATAATTCGAGAGAAATTGACTTTGGGTTTAGGGAAATCCCATAGTTTACCTTCACCTTCATCCGAAATGTCGGACACGTGTAAAGGTGTGTAATGAATGTGTCATTAAATAAACGCTGTAGGCGAGGGAGCATTGTTACTGAGATGATAAACAAATTTAGGAGGTCCCACGATGCCTTGACATTTTTTTAGCCCCCCAGGAAAAGGGTTAGGGTCAGAAGTAGTGTTTGGGTTAGGGTTCGGGTTATGGGTAGGTCAGTCTTTTTTTTTGTTTTTGTTTCATGGTTTGCTCCTTAGCATTATATGGGAGTAAGTGGCATTAAGCGAATATCAATTATTTTGTACTTTTCAGTCCCACAACAGATCTGTCCAACTCAAATACTTAGATATATGTGTGCAGTAAAATTCAGAAAGGACTTAGATAAAGATCGAAGATTGATTCTCAAATAATAACAATTGCATGCTGCCTGAGTGGGTGAAGATCGTAAATACAGCATTGCATTTTGGGAAATAATGTTTTGCTCTGTAGAACCACACACACACACATATTTAGTAGAGGCCTTCAAGTATTTTAAAATTATTACATAAGAAATGTATTTTAATTATTAACAAACATTTCCCGCCAGCAGGAGTTTTGGAAGTTGCATGTTGGTTCTTGTGTGTGGTTGCTGTATGTTATTGGGACAAGTATAGCAGGTCTCAGGCTATATAAGACATCCATGGGTGGTTATGAAGTAAGGGTACGTTGCTGCAGGTGTGCATAACTATATTTTCCATATAACATCATTGTAGATTCATAGCCCTTGGGTAATGCAATGTTCACAATGTATGGACTTGTACAGAGGCAAAGTGATTGCCTTTGATTTCCCAATGAGTCAAGGGTAAGTTGCCCTGGGGCAACAGATCATTCAGAAGTTGTTTTAACCCTGGATCCAAAGTGGTGGCAAAGGTGTTCAGGGAAAAAGAAACATGATGTAGTGTCCATGGGTCTGAATGCTACTTTCTAACTTTGGAAACAAGATTTTCATTGAATTCCCCATGTTGCCATGGGGAAGCAGCTTACTCTTACTGGTTACTACAGCCTCAAAACATCACATCCATTATAAACTGTATATACTTGTAGTTCTGATTTGTTGTACATAGTTACAGCAGGTCTTGTATCTGTACTCAGGCATGATGAATGATGCCATCAAACCTTTGGCTTGGTTACTTGGACGATGGCAGGCAGAGAAAGGACAAGGGGTATACCCAACCATTTCTGATTTCAAGTATGGCGAGGAAGTTGAATTCTTTCATGTTGGTCAACCAAATGTCCAGTTCAGGTAGTAAGAAAATCTTGTAATTGTAGCTAACACTTTTATTACCACTCCACTATCTCATCCATCACATCTAACATCACCATTACCGTCACTACCATCATTTGTGTACCATGTGCCGGTCATAAGCATTTATGAAACTTGTATGCAATTTTTTAAAAAAGAAACACATTGTTGTTACATCTGTTATGTTTGTATTTCATCTTGTTTTTCTTTGCCTGTGGCAGTTGTTCTTCCTCTTCGGTCTTCCACTTTCTCTTCAACTTTTTCCCTTATGAAAACATTTCCTTGTTTGCTGAAGTCACCAGCAGAGGGATCTTAAATACACTAGCTGTTTGTTTTTGCATTTTAGTGTAGACTCTCCTGAATATTGTTGAAATGTCCAAACTGAAGATCTAAAGCTGTTATAAACATCTTGGACCGTGAAAACAGCGATACCTTGCTTAGCAACAGTTCTGGTTTTCAGCGATCCACATGATTCATGTCTTAGTGTTGTAATCATTGCTATATTTAATTTGCATCCATGCAAAAGAAAAAGATATACAGCACATATAGCCTTAAAATGTGGTGCTCTTAAATATCACTTCTGTTTGTTTGTTTTCTGTAAAGTTCCTTAAACTGCTTTTGATTGTTGGATTTCTTTATGTTCATTATTACTATTGTTATTACTGCTTTGTAAAGTGCTTTTAGCCTGGAAAAGGGCTACGTAAATCTATTATTAATGTTGGAGTTGTTTTCTTTCAAAAATCTGTTCCCATTGCTTTCAGCTTCTATTCCTGGAATCCTGAGACCAAAAGACCAATGCATCGAGAAATTGGATTCATCCGCATAAAACCTGGTACCAACAAAGTTGCCCTGATGTGTGCACACAACTTTGGTTAGTTTTACATCTCATAACTATTACTTTCACTACATCTGATGGCCCTCAGAATATATGTCATGAAATCTGGCTTAGCAAATGAATAAATGAAAGTCAAAGTCCTACATGATGTAGCATACAAAAGATTGCGTAAGGAACAAAACAAAATATTTTGTTAATAATATACTTTGATGTTATCTCTTTCCTTGCATTTGTCATTATTTTCTAGAGATATGCTCAGAATAAAAATGTAATCCATCACCTAAGAACTAGCAGTCATGGACCCCCTTGTCTGAAATGAATGTTTTGTGAATTGCTTTATGTATTGATATCTGCGTAATTGTTTAGATATTATTGTTATCAGGAGTCTCTGAAGTTCAGGAAGGAGAGGTCACAGAGAACAGGCTACAAGCAGAGACAGTAGGGATAACACGAATGAGTTTTGCCAAGGACCCTGAAACAAAGAAGGTATTGATATTTTTGTGAAAGTTTCTTGCTTTTTATGTTGTTGTTGCTCTAAGATTAGTGAAGTGATGGTCTTCAGACAACTGTGTGGAATTGTACTGCAATGGTGGAGTACTAGTGCTTTAAAGTGATTAGTAAATAAACATTAAGGAAATCACTACATGTATACACAGATATGAACTTTGAAACTTTTTGTTTTTAATTTCAGGTATCAAGAATATTTTGTCGCACAGATGATGAGTTGGAACAAGTGGTGTCAATGGAAACCTCAAATACCCCAATGACTGAGCATCTTCGAATAAAATATAAGAAGGTCCAATAAGCTGCAAAACTAATTGACAGCACAAATGGCATTGGATAAACAGACTGACAGATTGCTAGAAATGGATACATATAGATTTGAAGTGTTTATTAATATATGACAATTATAAAGTTTTATTATATGACTAACTAGTGATGAAATCACACCATTTCAGTCTTTAAAAGTGACCAAATTATCAAACTTTACCTATTTTCTTGCCAAATCTTTGTTTTGTGTACAATATATTTTGCTACTATAAGATGGTTGTATCAAATTTCTTTGTAATCACTTTCTACATGATTTCAAACATGCAGAGAAAAATGTATTGTTTGTTAAAATATATTTTTTTCATAACTTATTTTTCATGTATTCTTTTTTCATTTTTCTACGAGTAGTAAAAGATTATATTGTGCAATATTTTTACTCTTGGATTAGTTTGCTGTGATGTTCACAGCCGTACAACACTCTTCAAGTATTTTTGTTGCTTCCTTTGCTGATGTTGGGTCTTACATGGGATGGGGAAGAGATGAGGAGGTGCAAGTTATCAGAAAAAAATCTACCATCTTAACTGAAACCGTTCAATAATTTTTAAAAATATTTCTTGTACCCTTAAATAATTGTCCATCATGTGCAAGTCCTGCCATTTTAGCTTATCCACCTCTTCTGAAAGGTATTTTGGTGCGCATAACCAAGGACAGTCCCTATAGTCTACCACACTGTTCTCAATGGTGCATGTTCTCCCCTTATCGCACGCAAAGTTAGCAAAGCTCGTCTGAAGCCTTGATATGCTCAGCTTTTCTTAAAAATCGGAGTCAATTAATAATAAACGCAAAATTTGTATAGGGCATACTCACACTACCCCTAAGGAGCAACAAGAACGAGATATGGGCAACATAACAGGGACAAATCGAAAGGACAAACAACAGCATCGATAATGAACCAAAAAATAAATAAAAACACTTACAGAAAAGCAAAGGGGAATCAAGTAACAAAAACTGAGTATCGGCATTTTGCATGATTGTAATTTCAAAAACATTTCAATTTTTTATGATATTCAAGTTTATGTGTGCTGCATGTCCATTGTAGACTCGTGATGTCCATATAATCGAATGACCCTACAACGCAGACACTTTCCATTGGCTAATTAGTACAAAAGATGACATGGGGATATTTTTATTATTATTAAAACCCGAGGGCACCAGTAAGGCACAGCCGACAAGCGTATATTACACAATTTTATTTTCATCATATCGAGAGAGGAAAATGAGATGCTGTGCACTGCATCTTAGTTTATTGCAGTTTTTTTTTCATTTCCCCACTGGCTAACAGTTTTGGGCATCCTCATGAGCGTTGACATTATCGAAGTAGGAGCAGCCTGAGTAGTGTTGTCGATCCAAATCAGACAGGATGCTGTTCCGACACCTCTTCGACAGCAGTGAGGTCTGGATACTTGATGTGTCGCTTTCCTTCCAGATACAGCATGAACTCTGGGGAAGGAAAGTTTATTCAGGAATGTATTTTTCGTAAAGTTAAAATTTATGTTTCTTTTTTTGTTTCATTTAAATTAGACGTCTAAAACTTTGTACTTTTCATCTTAGTAAAGTAGCTCTCCATGTTAAAGCTGATTAAAAAAAAAAACACACACATTCGAAATCACAGACGTCCACCCACCATACACAAACAAAAGAAGCAAAACAACAACAACAAAAAATGAACAGGAACGACTTTTCCAACAAACGCCTGTATAGTTGTACTCACAAAACGTGACGTAACCGATTGAGAGTGCAAAAAGGTGGATCAGGCAGTGGAAAAGAAATTTTTTTTAAATTAAAAAGGATAACCTGTAAGTATAGCTCTCTTACCTTCGTATGTGTGTGGCCATACTCGTGGCACATCATTCGGGCCGTTGAAAGTGAAGAAGAAATAGTTGGTAGTTTTCGTGCTTGTCGTTTCTGGGTCCAACACCTCAGCATGAACTTTCACCTGCATGGTCTTGCTCTCTGTGTACACGATCTGTTGGGGAAGACGAAGTTTAATACATACTTCATGAAAGTAAAGTACAGTCTTTATCTGATGTACTGCTTTTAGTACAGAATGTATAGCTCAAGACGCCATTCTGACATGGGAAGCAAAGAGTTTTGGGATCGGTGGGGTCGAAAAGCTTTGAAAATTAGGTACTAGAACACAGATATCGGGTACGATGCCAATGAGCAGAAGAGTGTAGACTGATACTGCACAGCTTGTCCAGTCAGGGTGTGGGGCCTTTCTGCAGGTAAGGGATACTGTGTCCTGATGTTGTCCATTTTTTCACAATTCTGTTTATTTCCCGATCTGCATTATTTTCCTCCTCCTGATTTCTTTCATATGAATCTTTGGTACAAGGCGTAAAGTCTTATTCATAATCCAATAAATTCTCACTTTGCATTCTCAAACTGCCGATATTCTTTAGCAGTTATAATATCTTTCTTGTCACACCTAAGTCTCGAAGACATTAAAGCTGATTTCTTTTAAATAAAAAAACAAAACAAAACATGTACGCCCTTACTGCCATCCCTTTAAATGTAAGTGACCCAAACAGAAAAGGAGTATGTTGTAGATTCAGACAGACAGGAATCCAAAACTGACCTTGGAGGAGAGTAACAACAAAGAACCAATCTCCACTGGATTCAGGAAGATCA
Source organism: Pomacea canaliculata (assembly GCF_003073045.1). Classification (NCBI taxonomy): domain Eukaryota; kingdom Metazoa; phylum Mollusca; class Gastropoda; order Architaenioglossa; family Ampullariidae; genus Pomacea; species Pomacea canaliculata. Next base: position 1,233,699 of record NC_037603.1, read on the forward strand.
CGTGATCGAGAATCTCCAGGTCGAGGCTTCGAGATCTGCTACAAGGGTGTAATATATTCACGTAACATTCTGGTATGACAATTAACGCCTCATGCTTGCGAAAAACAACAAAAACAAAACAAAAACAACAACTAAAACTCCACCTGCTGGTCCATGCAATTGTCACTTTATACTGACATATCGGAAAACAGCTAAGACTGGTGACCAATAAAAATTCAAAATAACGGTGCGACATTATGAGTTTTAAACTACTAACGGCAGGTATTTTTTATATTAATGTGATCATTTCGTGTTTTCGGTGCCCATGTGCTAACAGCAAACATTTAAATAATTTTATACCGCATCTGAAATTAAAATATTTATATAACATCTACAAGGAATGTACAAAATATGCACAAAACTAAATACCGCGTCTTTTGAAGGTCGCTTAATGTCTGTACACTGTCATCATGGCAAACAATATCAGTACGAGAGTAGGTTGTCTACACAATTTTTAATGTAGCTTTTGAAGTTAAAAACCGCAGGAATATGCTAGACATGCAATCTCATACCAGTATCTGGACGCGTTGGCCCAGGCCAGCTCGCACGCCATTCTCATCAGGAAACCGCCAAAGATTCTGTTGTACATGTTCCGCTCCTGCACAGCGCAGAAAAATTTAAATGTACGTATAACTAGAAAAATAAAGAGAAAATTATGAAACTATAGCCATTTATGAGAGGTACCCCCGGCAGCCGGCGGTGCTGTAATTGGGTACCTGACCCCTCGTGATCTGACCTCATTCTAGAAGGTGCGTGAGCGAGTATGACTGACGCAAGCTTTGTTACCCTGAATGTTTGATGCGAGAGATGCCAAATGTTTCTAGATGTTTGTCTATAGTGTATATCCGTCTACAAGTCCTAGCTAGACTGGTGTGATGTCAGTTATGGAACTGCACTGACCTCTGGCTGGCAGATGACCATATTCATCAGCTTTGTGTCTTTCATCCACACAGCGTTTTCCGGTTGAGTTGTCTCGAAGGCATCGTTTCTGGACAGAGAACAAAAACTCACAAGCAAAAGAACGCGTTGTTATTTAATTTATTTAGTATATTTATTTATTTATTTATTTATTATTTTATTTTTTTGCTTTTCCGTTCTTTCTTCTCAGCAAACATCCATAGTTGCCGATACAGACTATGATTCAAGGGCAAGAACAGCAACAGTGTTATACTAACTCTTTGGGCGTAGTCTGAAGATACAGCTGATGTATTTCATCTCTCTCGACATCACTAGGTGGCACTTTCATCAAGGACATCTGCATTCTCTTGTTTCGCTCTATTTTGCTTCCTGAAGCAGTGCACATATAGAAGTACATAAGTAAACAACATCATTAATGAAATTAATTAAAAGTAAGGATATACCACTTTTTTGTCAGGTCTCCAGTGCCTTGTGGCGCGTATAAAATTATCACCCTTTCTCTCCAAAAATGAGTGCTGCTTTACTCTATTAAAAAAAAAAAGAGGCGAGTTGTTGATTGGAATTTAAGAGCGTTCCAAAGAACATTAACGACCAGATATTAACTTTAATACTCAAGACTCTTATTATCCAAAACTGATCAGACAACTGCCATCTGTTCGCGGGTTACAAAGCTTTCCATTAGATAGTTTTCCCTGTGGACCGGCGTGAAAACCGCGACATCGTTGTTGTATAATAGTTACAATGGCTACCATGTCTTACCATTCCCCTGGTTCCACTAGCAGAAGCTGACTGCACCATCCGGGAATCGAACAGCACTCTTCAGAGCTCTGACACCATGCCACCCACACGGCGCTTAACTTAGTAGTAGCATCGCTATGTACTTACTCTCTCCTAGCTTGTAGAGGTATTCTTCTCTTGGTCCATCCGGCTTAAGGGGGTTGACCATAGCTGCTCTGACAGAACAAGAGCAAAATAGCTTTCAGGTCAGTAACGAACTTAACTCATTCGTTAATATTTTACATTACCCAAGGATTTCAATCACACCTAAACGTGTTGTCTTTATTCTGGAAGATTGTTTTGAACCTCCACTATTGTTGTCTTTCCTGAAGGATGTTTTTAAACTTAATATATGGATCAATGGTTGACCATGTTTGGGAAAGATTTGAATAACTTTCTTGTAGCTTTGTGCTCCACTTGGTCAACAGTCCTACTTATTTTTCGGTTAAGAACAGCCTCGATGGGTGCTTGCATACCCATCATGCAACTCGTGTTTCTTTGCTGGGGTTATGGCAAAAAGCAACTAATTTTTCTTGTTCACCTGTAGTAAAGGTGAATTGGACAAGGGGAACAGAGAACTAACCTAACTGGCTTTACCCTATCCCCCCTAAAAAAAACAAAAAAAAACCAAAAAAAAAAAAAACCAATAAAAAACAAAAAATAAAAACAAACAAACCAGCAACACAAAGACAGTGTTAGCTTGGCGGAATCCAGCATGGGAAAAATACTGTCAACATGCTGATTTATCCGGAGATACATGGTAACCACAAACAAGACTTTCAGATATGTTCCCAAGAATCAGTATTTAAAAAAGTCAACTTACTTCTCAGTGATGGGATGGCGTGCGGCCATGACAAAGCGAGCAGTCATGACCTTCTGCAGTAGGCTGTGGTCTTCCTGCAACATGTCAAGCGCGCGCTGAGCTCGAGACCGATTGAACAGACTTGTTTTACCAAAAATTAAAAGAACGAAACCTCGAATATACCTGTCTCACTTCCATGGTGACCTCCATGGAACTAGTGCCTACCCAGGTCACCTGTCCGCACAACAGCAGGTCCTTATAAGGCGACGGGTGGTATTCGAGGAGCTCTGCAACCCGGCCAGCAAAGCGGAGAGTAAGATGAATGTTTCTATTTAATTCTAATATTTGAAGAAAACAAAACCATGATAGTTAGCACATACTACACTCCCAGCTACAAGGGAACTTCGGAGAGGAAATCAAAGATGAGTATTACCTGATAAGCAGGTGAGAATTTTCGCTTGCATTTACGAAGCTGTTCTTTCAGATTACGAGAATGAGTGTCTTGAAGTTAACTCAGTCATTTTCAAGTCTTCATAAGATGCTTATCTCTTTATCTAGTTATCTACCCGTGTTTGCCTATCAACTAAAAAGAAAAAAAGGTGGTGCAAGGCTTACCAATACGGTCCACTAAAGCCGTTACGGTGGGAAGGGGCACACGATGGCCACCGGGTATCAGGTTATGAGTGTAGCAAATAAGAACTGCAATCCATCCATCCATATAAGAAATCAGACTAAGCGAAACCCTGCTACCATACACATATAAAATATCCTAGCAATATAGACTAAAAGTATTCTAAACAAACACATGCACGCGCTCGCACGCTCGTTATGTATGTGTGTGTGTGTATACGTGTTGGATATGTTATCAGCTTTACCCGCAAACAAGTCCAGATCCTCCAGAATTCTGCCAAAACGAATTCGCTGTGCCACTGTCATGTAGTTCTCGCGGAGGGAGGTGTTGTGGCCCAGGGGGATGACCAGCTCCTGGTAACTGTCGTGCATGGAGCGCGCAGGCAGCTCCTGCTGACTGTCTGGAATCGAGGCAGCGCCTTGCAGGTTAGGGTTAGGGACGTCCATGCTACAAGACATTCCCAGACAATCAGTTCCAGTGAGCAAAACAATCACTGCTCCAACTGAGGAACAGTTACAGTCTGATTGCTTGTCTACACGCGTATGGTAATCATACGAGTGCATAGAAATTATGCATTTGGTGTCTATACATATTTTTGTATTATCATTTTAGTATCCATATTTTTGTTCTGTCCATTAAGTCTTTCACTCTATATTAGTCACTGATAACATAACGCTACATAAAAAGATGAAGCAGTTTCGCTATTATGCCAGTGTCATGTAAAGAACAAATTGTTTTGAAAGACAAACAAGAAAACAAATCGTAATCTAGACAAAACAAATATTTCACACAGCTGCTTACCCTTTGAAAGTTGGGTTTCCATATATTTCCATCAGTGTTTTTTTCGCTTGAAGAGAAAGGAAACAAAAACATATTTAGTGGACCATCCTGTACACATCTACTTATTGATATGCTGCTTCACACATTAAAAAAAATATTATCAACATTTATAGTATTAAAATAAAGACCATATATAATAAATGTCACTAATCAGTATTTACTGACCTTGGTCAATCTCGATGGGTTTGACCTCTTTGGGGGAGAGCGTCATGACACAGCGGCACGTGACACGAAATCTTCGGTGCAGATTTGAGGTCAGAGGTCGCAGCATGTATTGCGATGTCTTGCCGTATTCAGTGTCGCTTTGCAGATTACATAATAAGGTCCAAAGCATTAAGTATAAAAAATTAAAAGTTTAATTTGAAGGTTAAAAAACTAGGTATGGTCTCTTGTTAACAAGACACGCGAACCATATGTTTGTGCATGTGTGTGAGAAAGAGAGCAGGGAGCAAGAACAGTTACGAACAGCTTGGGTTTTAAACGAAGACAAACCAACAAACGATTTGTTTGTTGCTGTTTTTTTTTTTTTTTGGTCATCTTATATCAATAAATATTTCACAAAATACTGATTCCACGAAAATAGCGAATTCAAGCCGTGTCACACAATCACAGGATAACAAGACATTTTACAAACCCAGGACTGCTGGTCCTCACCTTTTCAGTTTTAGCGAACTTTTGATATCTTGACTGTACACCAAGAAATCGTATAGTGTGACTGACCAAAAACTCAGAAGGTACTGTTATTTTTACAGTGTCACAGTCCAGGTTGACCCATGTGAACGCGTATTTGACCTTATACAGTGTATGGCAGAACAACCTACACGGTGCTTCATGGTGCGTCTGTGCCGCTTCTGCTCATATACGTCATCAACTCATGCGACACTCGTCTGCTCGTGCAACACAAACCTGGAGACTGACCATTGAGAGGAACGGCGGCTGGTGTAGCAGTTGTGACTACAGTTCTTTTTATTTTTTTTTTTTATTTATAAAAGATAAAGTACTCCCCACCACGCCATTACACGTGCGTCTAACAGCCGCTGGAGTTCCAAGCCATGAAGCGACACGACGAAAGGGTCGAGCGAAAATTCTCAATTAGTTAATCTCTGTGATCATAGTGGAAGATTTTCTTTCTTTTTTTTCGTTCTTTGTTGTTTTTTTTTTTTTTCATTAGGGTTTTTTGTTGGCTATCACGTTTTTTATTTATTATATTTTTTTCTTTTTTTTTATTTCATTTATTTGTTTATTTATTTAGTTGATTTGTTCTTTGTTTTGGTTTTTTTTAAATTTCCTTTCTTTGTTTTATTTATGTTCGTTCTTTTTTTTGTATCTGGGTTCATTTTTTCTTCTTTTTGTAAACAGAACTAGCAAACGTTTGGTTTTTGAATAGAAAATCAAAAAGAAATGTCACAGAAGTCACAGCGTGTGACACGGTCTGAACGTGACGCTTGACTGGTCTCAAGGTGTGAGTGTGAAATCCATGTGTTTGAACACGAATTTCATGGACGAGGGGATTTCTGTGCGCCAACAAACGTCTCTGCATTATTCTCACAGATGTTCAGTGGGAGAATTATAAAGAGGCATTGCAAGCCTCCCCCTTCCTTATCTGAGTAAACAGATTTTATGTTAATTTTTGCTTTATGGTTGCTTATAACTGGAGGTCACATGAAAGGGGGCAAAGCGCACTTTGTCACTCCTCCATATCATGTCATTCACAATAAATAAATACATCTACCAATGAATTGCTTGTGTAAAGCAGAAGGGACAAGACTACATGAATGTCTATTTTGGGTTGGTAATCCTAAAAGTGCGATATCGTTGCTCTATTATGTTTGTCAGGTGACTTGCTGTCACGGACCGCTGAATATATAAGCTTCCTTGGTTCAGTTACTTTGAAACATCACAGGTGAACGACAGGCCACCAGAAGCGTTACACTAATCACCTCCACCCGACCGGTGTTCAAGTCACAGATCAAACATTAAACCAGCGCTGGCAAGAAGCTCAGTTTTCAAGAGTATGTTTAGAAGGTTATAGATACTAGTAGTCCATTTTTTTTCAGGTAGTTTAGAGAGTGAGTTTAGGCTCAAGTGCTGGTGATGCCCATCTGTCTTCAAACCCACTATGGGGTCAAGTAGCTCTTTCTAAAACTGAGGAAAGTTTGCTGCGCCACACGTACATCGAACCTGCGAACATTTAGGTTTGAGCGCCAGTGCTCTAATCACTCGATTCTGCCGGAAAGGAGACACGTCAGAAAGCAGACAGCTACGGTTTCCCCCTCCTTGTTGCATAAGCTCACCTGTTTCCACTCACACAGCTGGACTTTCATGACTATCAACATTCGTTTTTCAAGAAAAGGTTCCTGTCGACGGAATTTAGATATAACTAGTATATATAAGAGGTCTGTGAACACTACATTTGTTGTCCTCAATCTACTTAAAAGGTGGTCAAGGCTAGTGTATCCCTACTTATCAGCCTACAACATATGCAAGTATAAATCATTCACACATACATACTACTCATACATATGAACATTGCGAGTAACAAGACCACGTCAAGGATCAATTGCTAATAATAATGAGTTAATTTTTAAGAGTGCTTATAGTTATGTCTAAAAAATGTCACATGGAAAGATGAATGTGACATGAGACGAATGTGACATTTTTATTTCCTTCTTTCATTCATTCTCTCTTCTCTGCTATTGCTTAATGACAACTCTTTGAAGCTCCCTAAGTAATTTTCTTGAATTGTTTTTTTTTTAATTACCATTTTGCAAATAAAAAAAAAATCATTCACATTGCATTTGATAGTTTCTTTAATGAACACCAGTCCAACATATTCGTTGCAAAATATCTCTAAAAGAAAGCCTGCAAATTCATGCTCTAAAAACTAAAACTGGGAATATCACATTTTTATCATAAAAGTCAAACAAACAAAACAAAACAATGTATCTGCTTAAAATTGTTTCATTCCTTGAACACTGCAAACATAAATTTCTCAATTAATTCAGAATAAGAAATTCTTACAAACAGATGTCAATTATTCTGTCATTTGGAGTAATTTATCCTCCAGTAGGAACAGGATCTTCATATGCATATCAACAGATACCCAATGTAATAAAACTCATTAAAAAACAGATTGCAATTATTATGCCATGAATTCCAATGAGCAAAAAGAATCAGGAAGCTAAAAAACCCGCTATCCAAACATTTTGCCTTTATTAGGTCTATGTCAATTGCAGTAAATCACTGTGTCTAAAACTGATTGAATTAGATACTTAAAATAAAAAGTAGTACTTTCTGTTTCAACAAATGGTATAGGGGGAACTTTTTTTTGCAGCAAAACAAGTACTTTGAAAAAGAAATAAAGACAAAACAATCAAGAAGAAAATAAATACAAGGAAAATTCAACAATAGAAAACCAAGAGGAGTGCCTCAGTGTCTACAACATAAATTATTATTTGCCCCCTTCAACTCTCTGACTTCCTTTCCATCAATTACTATTTTTTCTCCCCACACACACAACCCCAGCTCCCATCCCTTAATTTTAGCACATTAGCTGTGATTAAATAATACAAAAATGTTGAATATACCTGTATGTGTCAATATAACATACTTTAAACAGCTGCAAATTTTAATCATTGATAAATTTCTTACAGCCAGGTGATACCTCATCATACCTGTATCTGATGGAGGACAAGTCCTTTAAAGCAGCTTACACACACTGCAGAGGTAAGGTTTAACATCTCTCATCTCTGTAGCTTATGATATGCATTTTAAAATACTCTGCTCTCAAATAGTCTCTTGAAGTGAACTGAGGAGGCTTAGGACACAGTGAATCACAATGTCATATTTTAAACCAAAGAAATGAGCTGAAACAGCTTTACACAAACTGCACTGGTGAGGTGTAACAGCAACAAATGAGCATGTGGTGTTTGAAATTGAATGACCTAATCCCAGCATTACAAATATGGCACTAGGAAGGTTTCACGCCTCTAGGGATCAAACTTCCTGTTTTCAAACTAGATAATCTAAATTCAGCTTTTCAAATTTTGCAAGGATGATGACTTGATAAGAACTTCAAAGCATGCACGGATAACAGCAAACACAATCATAGGTCATCATCTGTGTTTTTAAAGTAGATGCACACCTAAAAGCAGCTTTACACACAATGCACTTGACACATCACTGTAGATTAGCATGTGCATTTTCTAGGAAGGTGAGCAATTGAAAGCAAATTTAGACACATCACAAACTGGTGAGGTTTCAAATAATTGTGACTCACCTTGCAACTTTTTAAAGTAGAAAAAAGTTGAAAAAACCTGTACATACGTTGAGATGGTAAGATTCAACATAATTATGAATTATATTGTGTCTTTTCAAACCAATTATAGAAGTTTAAAGCAGATTAATACACACTTCAATGGTAAGATTTGATATTTCTGTGGACCTGCATATGCTGTTTCAAATGAAATAAACTATTGAAGGCAATGTTACACACACTGCACTTGTGAGGCTTATCACTGTGAACCTGCATGTACTGTTTCAAAGCATCGGATTTTTTTAAGGCAGCTTTACATATTCTGAACTGGTATGGTTTCTTGTTTTTGTGGATTTGCCTATGTTGTTTCAAGTAGGATAATGTTTCAAATACAGCCTTACAAACCCTGCACTGGTGAGCTTCTAATCCCTGAGAACCTGCATATGTCGTTTCAAAGTGTATGATCTTTTAAATGCACTTTCGAGGCTTCTGATCACTGTGAACCACAATATGATTTTTCAAATTGTGTAATCTTTTAAATGCAGCTTTACACACACTGCACTTATGAGGCTTCTGATCACTGTGAACCACCATATGATTTTTCAAATTGTATAATCTTTTAAATGCAGCTTTACACACACTGCACTTATGAGGCTTCTGATCACTGTGAACCAGCATATGATTTTTCAAATTGCATAATCTTTTAAATGCAGCTTTACACACACTGCACTTATGAGGCTTCTGATCACCGTGAACCAGCATATGACTTTTTAATTCTGATAATCTTTTAAATGCAGCTTTACACACACTGCACTGGTAAGGCTTCTCATCACTGTGAACATGCATATGTCGTTTCAAATCTAATAATCTTTTAAATGCAGCTTTACACACAGTGCACTTTTGAGGCTTCTCATCACTGTGAACCAGCATATGACTTTTCAAATTGTTTAATGTTTTAAATGCAGCTTTACACACACTGCACTTATGAGGCTTCTGATAACTGTGAACCAGCATATGTCTTTTCAACTCTAATAATCTTTTAAATGCAGCTTTACACACACTGCACTTATGAGGCTTCTGATCACTGTGAACCAGCATATGACTTTTCAAATTGTTTAATGTTTTAAATGCAGCTTTACACACACTGCACTTATGAGGCTTCTGATCACTGTGAACCAGCATATGACTTTTCAAATTGTTTAATGTTTTAAATGCAGCTTTACACACACTGCACTTATGAGGCTTCTGATCACTGTGAACCAGCATATGACTTTTCAAATTGTTTAATGTTTTAAATGCAGCTTTACACACACTGCACTTATGAGGCTTCTGATCACTGTGAACCAGCATATGACTTTTCAAATTGTTTAATGTTTTAAATGCAACTTTACACACACTGCACTTATGAGGCTTCTGATCACTGTGAACCAGCATATGTCTTTTCAACTCTAATAATCTTTTAACTGCAGTTTTACACACATTGCACTGGTGAGATTTCTTGCTACTGTGTACCAGCATATGACTTTTCAAAGTGGATGAAGTTTTGAAGGCAGCTTTACATAAACTGCACTGATGAGGTCTCTCTGATCTTTTGAAAGCAGCTTTACATACTCTGCACTTTTGAGTTTTACCAGTGTGGTGTGACATGTGTTTTTTGTGCAAGGATGAAAAATGGAATGAAGACATACACTCTTTGCACTTATCAGATTCAATATCCCTAGAGTGGTGTTTTTCTGACTCAGTACTGATGCTATTGTCTGTCAAATTTACATTTCTCTCATGCTTAGGACTTTCAGTCACAATATCCGTCACCTGTGTACTTTTACATCCAGCAACATCCACATCTTGAAGTTCAGGTGATGATATGCATGCTGATATATCTTTATTTTTTCTGCAATTCCACTCCACCTGCTGTGATACACTCTGTGCCTTCAGGTGCTCCATTATTGTGGACTGAGTGTGTGATTTAGTCTGCTCTGACTCTACTGCAGAACCAACGCCTTGACCAGAGTGATCTTCATGCTTGACCTCAGAAGTGTCTGGTCCTTTTGCATACTGTGTCTTTACTTCATCAATTTTTATATTATGGAGTTCTTGGCCAAAGATACTGTCATGCTGCATGAAATCATTCTGTAAACATTTTGTCTCATTATAATCAGAGCAAAATGAACTTTCTGCTTTAGGTATTACATTATAGCTTAACTTTTCTTGTGCCTCAGCCATATATTTCGTTTCAGTCTTTATGAGTGTACATGGGACCTGCATCTCGCTCTTTATAGCAAACATATCTTTGTACTCTCCAAGAATTACTGATTATATTTATTGTCTTTTGGGTAAAAGTACTTTTACTCTTACTGTTGACTAACTTTCCATGAAGCTCAAGACCTCAGCTTCATCAACTCTATTGTTTCTAGTGACAATAGGAGACCTTCTGAAGTCTGTTGTAATCTTATCAGACCTGAAACATGACAATTGTAATGATTCAGTTGTCATGGAATTTGAAAGCAAGGGCGATTTCACTTAGCCGCTCTCTCTGTTAGAATGAAAGAAGAAAACTTTTACTGCTGCGGCTTTTTTGAAACACGAATATTGTAACTCAGTATGAAATTCTGAATTTTACGCTTTTTTTTTTTTTTATCTAAGATTATGTGGTAATGGCTATATTGAATAAAACCGTCGCCATCTATAGTCGGACAAACTGCTGAAAATCAAGGCATTTAACCTCAGAAATAAAGAAAGTAAAATAAATAAATCATATGCTCACAAGAGGAATCAGACATACCGTGTAGGTGGAACTTGTGGACGTAGAAGTGTAGTCACACCATGCAACCACGTGCCTTGAAGTTTGAAATAAGTTTAAAATCAACTAAGAACAGCAACTCCGTATTTTCTTTTTCACGAGAGTTACCGCCCATGCGATGAAATTTGCAGAGAGCTCCGCGACGATGCGTATCACGTGGTACACAATTTAAAATGGCCGCGAGTCGGGTGGAAGACTAAAAAGTCTCCATGCCATTGTCGGAAGTATTGAGAGCTCTCGGGATTCGCGCTAATAATTCGACAGTATTGACAAGAAAATAATTCGTCTGTACCACAACAATCAGTGTTGTATACGAATTAAAAATAAATGCGATCGACAGTAGTGACCTATACGAACTGCCAAAGCACCTTTTTTCATCGACCACGACGATTTGCCGTGCACCAGAAATGAAGATATTGTGGAGGACCTGCAAGTGTGTCTTGTTCTTTGTTTTTATGCAACGGGTGCCTTTCAGAATATGTGTGTGCGTGGTCTGTGTGTGTGTGCAGTCGTCTCCCACAGAACGGTTGGCCGCATTACTAACCGAGTCACGAGAAACTGAAAATAATACAAACCCTACACAGACTACATTATTAGTTGGATTTAGTATGACTGTTCTTAAATCTTATTCTGATATCTTAATATTTTGGTAATGATGATGAAATATATTCATTGTTGTACTCTAGGAATTTCATTTTTCTGTCTGCCTGTAAGTTCCAAGCTTTCTTGTGTTCACTATGTTTCTGTGTCAATCTTTATTATGTGGCAAAACTTGTTCCCGCATGGCCATTCTGTCTTTACTGGATGAAGACAATGTTGCTCAGTTTTAATTGAAGAAGCAGACTCTTGAGAGTTGTACTCAACAACATTCATAACAACATTCTCAAGCTTACAGTTTTAATGCTGAGTCTGTGTAGCCTGATTATTTTTGAAGTGTTAAGCTCAGTTTTAATTAAACAAGAAGCATCTTGAAAGTTTAACTCCAATTTAAAAATATTCTCGTGATTCCAGCTGCATGCAGCATGATCAATTATTTGTGAATCAGTTCCTGATCAGAGATGGTCTCAAGCTGCACAAAAACTAACTTGTAAGGTGATACTGGAAAGTTGTTTATCCCGTTGCCTTCTCTTTTTCGGAGTCCATAAGACTTTAAATGTTTGGTGAAACCTCATGGATCCGAAAATTATTATTGCTGTTTTTCGTGTTATATCACACTGTTTTATGTTTACTTTTTCATTTGAGCTTATCATTAGAAAATTGAATTAGTGAACTGGACTTTGTGTATAATGTCAATTTAACCAAACCTCCCTCAAAGATGTGAATGAATAAAGTTACTGTTTGTAGAGTGCTTGGAACTGTTTAATTTTCTCATTTTGATATTTAAAATAGCTACTGGATTTTAAAACCATTTGAATAATTTACACACTGATTAATCCACCTTGAACTCAGAAGCAAATATTGATAAAGATAATAAAAAAATATTTCACAAGTATAGCTTTATAGGGGCAAGAAAAAGAGCGACTCCTCGGAATGTATTCATGCCGGTTGTTTATAAACATTTATCTGTTTGTTTATATACTTATGTAATACTTTAATTATACTTCTGTATTTATATATTAGTGAATGTAATTATTACCCTTTTCTCTAAACTTCGACTGTGAGGATATGGTTCTTCAATAGACAATTAATTATTCAATCTGCTGGAATGAATGTATTGCTACACATTGTACAGAAATTAAATACTGAAAAATTCTTTACACTCATGTGTCTGCTATTCAGAACAGATAAATATTAACTAAGTATAGAATATATCGCCTCACTCTGTTTTCCGACGATAAGAATTTTTAAAGGTTGTGAGCCTGGCTCATCGGGTCCAGACCTTTCACAAATAACACTGATGAGCTGTTGTTTGGCTTGCACTAAGCTGCCAAGCTCATCTTCTTGCAGGTCTTGCATGGTCTTAATGGAAACTTCTCGACCTCAAGGACTTTGGAAGCTACGAAAATTTGGAAAACATTCACGCCTTGAAAAGAAACACAAACAATAATGGATTAACACACACACACACACGCACAGGCATGTAAACCTAAAATATATTTATTTACATTATTTAGACATGCCTCATGCTGAACGCCTACTCTGCAAACACATAGCACTTAATTTGTATATTAACTTAAATAGCACCCGGACACCCGTACCAACTTGATTGCAACCATCGATCACTTTGCACACCCAGATAGCCTGTAGCAGGCTACGAACAAACTGTCAACACCTGTATCAAAGGGGGGGTGGGGAGGGGAGGGCTTGAGTAAGGTGAGCCGCCTTCCAGTGGCACCAAAGCACCTGTCGGCGAAATGAAACTTATCTTGCAACCGGGTGGAGAGGGTAGGAATGAGTCACTTCGCAACAACCACCCTTTGGGGAACTGATACCGCTCAGGGGCTCAGGATACTGATCGCGAGGAGGGAAGGAGAGGTGTGTGAGTGGGAGGGGGCCCCCTGGTGCTATGGGAGGTTTGTAACTGCTCAACAAAGCAAGCTGTGTTACAATGTTCCTGCGTTTTCTTATCAAGCTCGAGAATTCGACCCCAGAAGAATTGGACACTTGTGTGACAGCAACTCTGGTCATCCACGTTCACGTAGTACTGCAGGGTAACGTTACACGCAGTGTTCACACCTGAGTCACGTAAAATGTCGCCACATCACTCACCATGCAGTCCTCCAGTCCTAATCCTCCCCCGAATAAAAGTCCTGACGTACGAGACAAAGTACAGCAAGAAACAAATTAAATAAATATACAAGAGATGTGAAACACATACACACGACAATCTGGCTCATCGGTGGTATCCGTACTTCCAAATGCTTCTATCAGCTAAATAAACAAATACTCATTTGCCGAGCTTGCCTGCTGTATTTATAATTTAACAATGTCATGCTCCTTGTTCGGCCTTTTCCCCCCACAAACACCAGGGTGCCTTCGACTCATACATTTCAGATAGTCCGTGAATCATACAAAGATTTTCATGTATAGAAACGAGGTGAAACCAATACCATCCCAGGGCAGATTATTTGTGTCCGCTGCTGCTCCATTTCTACTCGCGTTATTCAACATGATTTCATATGTTAATCAGGGAGGACGTCCACAAAGAAAGCTGACAACAAATTATTGCTGACTCCAAGATAATTGTTGCAAATGTCGCTTTGGAGCTGGTATTCACAATGGCCGTGGATTTAAAGTAATTTGTAGTATAAATTTATTCTATCGTCGTCAGTCTGCGAGTTGAACACACACACACACGAGAGAGAGAGAGGAAGATAGATTAAATTACAAATTTTCTAAAATTAAATACAATGAATAGGCATTAACAGTGACATTTGTCAAAATATTTTATATTCATCATTTTTTGAAGCTGTCTACACTGATGATGCTTATAAGGCCTGAATAAACAGATACAAAAATACAATGGTTTATATTGAATACTTTGCATAACATGCTTCTAAATTCTGCTAAATTTCTTTCTTTCAACTTAAAAAAAAATTACAGAGAATTTTTGGTTTTAATTTTAAGATTCCGTCGATCACTTACCCATTCTTCGAAAAAGCATAGACTGGTTGGAAAAAAAATAAAAAATTGACGGTAACGATTGAAAGCTCATACAAACTGACAGGATCTGTAGCCTAGTGGCTTGTAAGGAGAGTGGTTCACTGTGTATAGGGCATTGAATGAGAAAGGCGGAATCCGGTCGTCTGCTTCCGCCGACTTTGCCTCTCCGTGAAAAAAGATTTGTATCTTGTGGAAGGATGCTGGATGCTTTTTTTTATTTTTTAAAGGGTTGAGTTGAGCGTATTACTTGATTTCGTTTTGGAATAAAAATAAGGGAAACTTGTCAGGAAATCTACTCTGTACCCTTGCAGCTGTCATACAAAGGTAATGATGCTTAACGATGATAGTGGTAATGTGGATCCTGACGACCGGAGACGATGAACACTTTCTCCAGACTCCAAAGTGGAACATGTGACGTGCGTTCAGAGAAACACATGTCTGGAATGTTCTGTTTTCAGGCCGAACACAGAAGGGCAACGAGAGGTGAGTACTCGCAGGTAAAAGCATGTAACGCGCTCTCAGGTGAGCGTAACAACCTGTGACGTTTCCCTGGTGATAGACGCAAGTTGAGCAGAATGTGATGAGCTCTCAGGTGAAACACTGGGAGCAGACAAATAAAACATGCCCGACACCACACTTTTAGGACAACACAATGAACAAAGGACACGCCAGTCTAGGTCAGCCTGCTTTTGGCTTCCCCTTGTAAACAACTCAAACAGACTTCATGTGAAATAATGCAGGAGACATAAGGGAATAGAAGGAAATAAAAAAAATATTCGTACCTCATTATTTTGAAATCTCAGATCCTCTGACAAGACTGACCACATCTTTCCTAGTATAACATTCTCATGCACCAGTCCTGGTTTGTTGGTTTTATTCGACATCAAAGTGCTTCTACTTGGTCGTCACTTCGAATTGGGTTGAGTGATGAAGTTGGGAATGAAACCAGAATACATGTACAAAATAAACAGAGGCTAACAGTATGAACAGGTGTAAAAAAAAAAAAAAAAAAAAATTCGCAAGTCTGCAGGTGGGATGCGAACGCATGACATTAAGATTTTCACTGTAGTTGAACGATCGTTTGGCCTTTTTTTTTACTATCTTAACCGGTCCAACAGGTCTCGGAGGATTGTATCTGAATAAGCGTTCTTATAGAACAACTTGGCAGTATTCATCAATTCTTTTTTATAACAGGATCTCTGAATGTATGAACACCTGTTCGTATCGTGTATGCAAGTGTGACTGGAGTAACATGAGAGAGGAAGAAAAAAGTGAAAATACCTGCCTGAGCGAATTTCTTTCCAAAGGGGGTGACGGACACTTGACCGATATGGCCTTACATTTAATTTATCTTACATGCAATTTATTTTTTAACACTACATAAACATTACACAATACTATTCGGAAAATATTGAGTTCAAACTTCCTTCTGTTTAATGAGATACACATCACCACGCACTCGTGACATTGTTTGAGCACAAACGCCCAATTAACATATTATCCCAGCTCTCTCATTGACTCAGGCCTTCACAACTTGAAAGTATCTATGCACAATCCTGACGTCTGTTTTTTGTGCTTTACCACATGCATTTTTTTAGAGAAAAAAAGCTGCACCTTTAACAAAGGAAGACAATTTCTTTGTGACATAGGCATCTTACAATACAGTGCAAAGAAATGCAAGTTACAGGTACAAGATTCATGTTGCTGACCCCGGAAGCAGTGAATAAGTGGTTCTCTGAGTCTAGGACACGGCCGCAAGGTGGATAAGGACAATTCCCAAGAGAGAATCGAACGCCAAGCTCTTGTCTCTGACGATGAGCAGCATCGTCCACGTCATAACTGAGCCTCTAGCAAAGAACTGTACTTAAGAACGAGTCATGCATACTGGCACAGAATTTGACTGAAAACTTATAAGTGGACGTCGACGACAGAAAAGCACACAATCTTTAGCACGACCTAACGGAACTGCTTCTGGTATTGCTACAGAATTGAATCAAAAATATTGGTTCAGTGACCATCCCTAAAAAAATACTAGCTACACAAAGTGAACAGCCACTCATGTCCCTGCACATTTTGAATCACTGTCAACGAATGAATCACAGTGGTCTGGTCTAGATGACACATTTTGTAGAGCTGCATGTTACACAGCTAGGAGCCACAGACCACGTGACGAGAAAGCACTGAAGTGGAACAACTCGCCTTCATTCTTGACATGCTACAACACGTAGGATGATGAAACGGGTATTTCTTAGGTTCTTGTTCATCGAAAGAACAGCAACAAAATTAAGCCCAAACTGAAAAATTCCAAGAAGGAATTAAGTGACAACTTCCATTTGTAGACAGTGAGAACCCAGGTGACATAGATTATTATGGTCTTATATTGTTTAAATAATACTAATCATCCTTCTTAAAGTGAGGGTTAAAATGTGGCTAAATGGGACTTAAACATTTCTACGTTTTGACTTTTGCATATGATAAAAGTTTTACATACTTATTTAATAAGTAAAATAATTGTATGAGAACGAAACGAACACTTGGTGTTAGTCTTGACAAAGTGTGAGGATGCTTTACCTTCTTCGGGAAGCGAACTACAGGTATTCAGTTTACAATCTTTTTTTTTTTTTTTTTTTACAATTGTGTCGATCCACGAAACAAGACATTATAGTAAGCCCTTTCTTTCATCGTCTGAGGAAACGTGTGCCTCAGAGCCAGCGCATGCGCCGTCGAACCGGAAGTGGGTGACATACTTCCCTTTTCTTGCCTGCTGATGCTTCTGGCGTGCGATCTGCGCTAGTAACAAAACAATGACTACACACAGCGCCACGACGACAGGGACAACCCAGATGGGGGTCGAGGAGGCTGTGTCTGCAGGACCAGCGTTCAGATGCTGCTGATGGACCGCTTGGCCAGATCCCGCAGCGAGGAAAATCAGAGGGCACCGCAGGAAGCCGACCGTCCACATCGTTGACATGAAAGGTCAATGCCATTCCAATTTCGGCATGAAAAGCCACATGGCAGTGCAAAAACCACACACCTGGAAAGTTTGAAAACACGAAAAATATATAATCTTAACAGAACAGGTAAGTCAGACACTAGTCATTACGGTAATATAAAGTACATTTTTTGTTACTTCGGAATGCTCATCACGTCAATGCGCGTACACAAACATAAAAACCAGTGAACATGCACAAGCATGAATGTGTGTGAACGTGAATGTATGCGTGTGAATTATCGAGTACTTCTAACGATTTTTTTTTTATTATTGTAAAAAGAAAGCCATTAATACGTGAGTCTGTTAGATTGTCTGTGCGTAAAGCCACCTGGATTGTTGGCCTCCAGCCTTAAACGAGATAACCTCCGTCAGGAACGGGTACCGTGTCCTTCAGGGGAGCGCCATGAAGCCTCCTTCTGACAAGTCCTTGGTTGTCGAGGTCACGGAACAAGTCTTCCGTCATTTCTTCGGCGAGCTGAAACCAATGATCAGATTTATAGAGATGAAAAATGCAAAGAGAAAAATAGAGAAGGAGAAGAAGAGAGAGTGTGAGAGTGTCATTGACCTGGAAGTTAAAACTTTTCGCATACAACTGAAAGACCGAGGGTTTAAAGTTCCTTTGTCCTGAAAGTTCACAAGCCATCAAAGCCGCTTTTCAATCATCACTAATCTGTCCGTTCACAGAGATACTTACCCGGCGATGGCGACCACCCTGAAGCTGTACCCGTGCATGTGAATGGGGTGCGTGAACAGGAGGTCATTGTTGGCATTGGAGACGACCAGTTCCACTACCTCGCCCTCCTGAACCACCATGCGATGGAAGCACTCGCAGAAATCATCCGGGCACCTTGGACCTTTACTTTTGACGTCACAAAACCGACTCTGACGCAAAAATCCGTCAAATTATCTGTCAGCAGCGGCACTTTGTAGTTTGCGTCATGTTACAAAACACGTCACAGACACGTAAATCTCCTCTCAAAGAGGAATTAATTATTATGGCTACGAAAACACAGCATGAAAATAAATAAACAACGAAAGTATATGTTCAGTGTTTGAATAATTTTAATCTTTGTTACTCAATGAAGATTATAAACAAAATTTGTACGATTGTAGATAACAGGTATTAATAACTCAAACCTGATCAATGTCGTTTGGCTGGGAGAGGAAAGGAGAAGGAGGCAAGACGTTGGAGATGTTGTTGACGACTGCGGAAAAAAACTCTTGTAACCTTTACCGTTGACGGGGTACAGGTCGGGGTCGTGGAAGTGGGTGTTGTTCCGAAATCTGTACGCGAACTCCAGGAAGAAGCGCTTGTCTGGAGTTCTTTTCAGACTGGGGTCATCTGGTGCTAGCGAGGTCATTTTGGAGATCTGAGACGCGGCGTCAGAAGTGCTTGGGGCAAGCAGCCAACCGTTGAAATCCTACCGAGAGAAAGATTGCAGGTAAGTACTTCAGTAACCCACAGGTAATCTTCAGCAGCCCACAGTAAATCTTCGCTAAACCCAAGTAAATCTTCAGTAACCCACAGTAAATCTTCGACCAGCTGATGGAAAAAATAAATGTTCTAAATAAAAAATCAGTGAAAGCATCTATACCCGACTGTTATCTTGCTTCTTCACCTCAAAATTAGTAAATATTGCTGAAAATACGTTGACTCAATACTTTTAATGTAATCAACGGGTGGAAAAGGGAGCTGCTGCTGCAACAAGTTTCCTACCTCCCCTCCCTTGCCCCCCCGCACACGCACGACGGCGAGTTGCTCGATGTTCCTAGCCTGGCACTCCAGCAACCCTTTCGCCCGCATCCACAGGATGGATGAACTGTTGGTCTTGACCTCAAGCACGAAGTCGTAGCGTTCGCCGCTGAAGGACACGAAAGAGTCGACAAGAAACGAAAGAAATGGCTTTCCGTCTGAGGCGATGAGAAGCAGCTGGTGGCCGTCGATGGACAGAACGATGGGGCACTTCAAGCTGCCGGCGTTGACCACCCGGAACCTATAGCGCCTACCCGCCTCCACCTGGAACTCGGCAAAGGGTGTCTGTGGCTGGTCTTTTTCGTCTTCTTTCGGTTTATACTTTCCACGGCCTAACGAACACATGCATCAATCACAGAGCTCTGAGACAGTTGGTCACCTGAATTCTCAGGGAAAATCTTACAGTTAACTGCTTCTACGGCCAGCAGGCCAAGGAACTATTTATGTTTTTTAAATGTAGAATGGTTAGACGTTACAGAAAATAAGTTTCGGACCTGTAAAGTTCCTTAAATGATTTCTCGACTTACAACCGATCCATTTATTGACTGGTTCGTTGGGTTCTACTAAAGTACTGAAGGAATTACAAGCTCTCTCAGTCATTCCTCAGGGTCTTCTCAGCCTCTCCAGGTGTCTCACCGTTGATGAGGATGGCATCAGGGGTCTGTGGCGTCGCTGTGGTAGAAGCCAGTGAAGATGTCCACCACGGACTGATGGGACCAGTCGTTGAGGACGATGACGTGTTCAGGTAAGTCGTAGTCGTACAGCGCCTGATGAGGGTCACGTGACGGCGTCTGGCGAACCACCATGCTGCCGAAGAGTCCGTCGCCTCGGTACACGCCAGCGTGGGAGTGCCAGAAGTGCGTGCCTGGGTACTCCGCCAGGAATCTGCGAATAAAACACTAGATGGCATCATGTAGAGAAGCTATTTTTGAGCCACATAAGCAGAGCAAAAATTGTAGCCACGAGGCTTTTAGGACTATGTATCAGTTGCCATGACTTCTCGAAATAATTATTTTTATTTTGATGTCTTCGCCTACTTGATTTTTACCTGTAAGTGAAGCTGGAGAAAGCTGGGATAGGACACTGAGTGATCATGGCTACACCGTCCATATGAGGAGAATGCTTCTGCAGCTGGCCGTGCCAGTGAATGGTCACTCCTTCCGCCAGCGCCATCTGGTTGTCCACCACGACTTCCACTGTGTCTCCCTCACACACCTAGGACAGACCTATAGCACTGAGTACCGAGGGACAGTAAGAGAGTGAGATATAGATATAAAGTGGGATCAGTGTCAGTGTGCTTTTAGAGATAAAAAGCATGCAAGTCGGGTACATAAAAGTACCCGGGGTAATCAAATAACATGCACGCCTGGTACATAAAACATCAAATTAAATGTATGTGTCAAATAATATGCACACCTAGTACACAAGTCCCACTACCTGTATGGTCGGTCCAGGTAAGACCCTGTTGGCCGTCTTGATGCTCCGCTGAAATCCATCAGCAGACACGCAATGGTGACGCCAGCAGTCAGTCTCGTTGTCAGGGCAACTGTAGCAGGCTCGGGACAAGGTCAGGTAATCTTCCAGGACCCATTGGTATTGACACACCCGGGGTGGGGTGTCATCGCTACACTGCCGTATACACTCGTGGTCGCTGTAGTCTGTAAACACACACCCAGCCCAACACTGATCCACTAACAAGAGAGCAAAGATTAACTCAGCCTAGATTATCATTTCCCAATTTTCCATCTGTCCAGTTTCTGACCAAGACCTATAGATCACGGGTCATAACCTTTTTGACACTGAGAGCTACTTCAAGGGTACTGACTAATACTAGAAACTACTTGTCTTCCGCACAATATTGAACTTTGACCCAGACAAGGTCCGTTAAATTTTTTAAAATTAAAATTCGGTATCCAATCTTCTCATTTTCAAATTCATTTGTTTATTTTTCTATATAAATTGTAGTATGATAACTCCTTCTTGCAGGCTGTTCACAGTACTTAACTCACAAGCTTCAAGAAGTCCAGAAGTCGGATGCTTAACTCGTTCTGCAAGCTCACAAATCTGAACATACTACACCTGTCCACTGGCTACCAGTCAAAGCAATCACTGCATCAGCTCTCCACTTTCTGCTATGGCTTCATTAATGACTCTTGCCCTGACTAATTTTCTAATTTCTTGTCTGTCTACACTCCTACTTAAAACCTCTGTTCCTCATCTAACTTTCGCATTCTATTTCACCTTTAAAGACAGTTACATGGATAACATATATTTTCCTTCTGTGCCTCTAATTAATAAAATTCTCTTTCATACTAAATTCCGAATCAAAGACATCATTCAAAAAACGTAAATTTTTTTTACATGATTTATTTTTATTGTTTTTACTTTTATTATGTATCAACGAAATTTTACATAGAATGTAATTTAAGTGCATGTTTTATTTTTTTTTTTACTTCAATTTTATTACCTGTGTGTTCCTTTTAGCCGAATTATTATATTTTTTAATTACTAAAAATGCTTTTGTGTCTCATAACGTGTCATTGTTAACTATTATTTTAATTTTCGTTTTCCTGTGTTTTTTTTTCACTATTGCAAGCCAGCGCAGAGAGTTCAGCTTGCCTTGCTTTTGATGAAGCTCGATATAAATATAGTTAATTAAATTAATTTAATGAAATATACATTTAAAAAAAACTTTAAATAGAACCATTGTCTTCATTAATAATATTACCTCGGGTTGTTCGTATATCGTATATTAGCTATAACAAAAAATAATCCCCAAAACATCGTACAATTTGGGCTCTTCTGTATATATAAAAAAAAAAAAGAATACCTGCAAGAATTTAATTTAAATTTTACTACGAAGCATTACAAACAAAGAAGAAGCAAGGGTTTATAGTGGAAAAGAAAGAAAGATGTTCGACAAAAAAGCAAGATAGTAGAATTTGTAGTCTCACCTGGTAAAAAGCATGCAGCTAGTGGGCACAATATCAGCATGCAGCAAACCGTGAGTCTCGTCCTGAACTTCATGGCGGCCTCACCCAGACATCAGCTCCAGACTTTTTTACTTTAAGTACAGAGAGAGTACAAAGCCGTACACACGCTTCCACGATCTTGCATTATCGCTTCCCCTCCCCACACTACCTACCTCACAACCGATGGGTCACTCACCTTCCCTCACTACATGCCTGACTCTTGCTTCACCCAACAATTAACCGTGCAGACACGCGTGCGAGGTTCACAAGACTGCAAAAGTTACCCCCGACGTGCGAGGAGAAACGACGCGAGGCCTCCCTCCCTATCCCTCCCAAAATACCGGTGACAAATGGGTCATGTGAAATCACGAGACATATGAAAAAATAAAATAAAAAATCAGGTCACGAGGGAGGGTTGGCGGGAGGACGAGAGCAAGTCAGCACAGCACGTCCTCCGCTCCTCAAGGTGCATGTGAGTTCACCGGTGTTGGAGGAGAGGAAATACCCACAAAGTCGCTGTTCTCCACTATTTCATTCCTTAGTTTTCTTTTATATCCGTATCTTTATATTCTCTTATCTTTTCCCCTGGATTGTGTGCATGCATGTTCAAATGTATTAATTTATGAATATATGCATGTGCCTGAGAATTTGCATGTCTGTACTTCACTAAAAATAATAGAGGGTATTTATTATTCAGGGAGTCAAATTGCCCTAACACCGAAAAGCGCGTGACTGGAAAAAAGAGGAAGGAGAGGGGGAAGAGGGAGGGGAGAAGAAGGAAAGAAAATGTTGCCACTCTAGCAACGAAGGATGTTTTCTCGCGGCCTTGTCGAAGGACACATATTTTTTTCCTATGGACTTGATAACATGTTTTTTTCTGTCTGCTCTTTCTTATATAAGGGGAAGGTATAAAGGTCAGCCCCTCACCTTTTCATAGGTCATCGGTCTGGGGGTGTGCGATATAGGCGACCACACCAGCTTTTGCACGCGTGCGAGTGTGTGAATGTGTAAAAAGGACAAGGTGAGAGGAAGAGAATAATGTTTATTTTGTTCCGTCATTCTTTTGATGAAACAGATAAAAAAAGAGTTATTAGAAACGTGTAATTTCCACTGTTCAGAAAAGGAAAAGCATATGTTCACTCGAGTCATGCAGCTGAATGTGAAATAATTCTGCCACTCACACTCTATAAAGCAAGTACATAAAAATAAACACTACTCTTCACGCTCGCTGCAGTTAAATGTAAACTAACCCACAGCTTTAAAAACTAATTTTGCAGATACACAAAATTTTTAATCCCTTTGCCTTTCCCAGATAAGTTCTCTCTCCACTACACATAATCTGGTATGACAACTTTTTAATTTTTTTTTTTTTTTTTTTTGAACGGGCTTGTTTGGATTGAACTTTTCCGAGATGTATTTGCGGGTAGGCGTACCCACCCAACGTTTCCCTCTTTTTCTCATCAAAAGTGCACGCGCATGTACACCACGCACATACACAGAAGAAAATAACACACACACACGTACACACATACAAGGCTTTGTTCTGACCATGTTAATGCTTTACATTCAAGGTATTTTAAAAAGTTTCTTAGGTCCCACATCTTCAGCAGAGGGTGAATTTTTTTCGAAATTTAACAGAAAAACTCGGTCTGAAAACTCTCATACACGCTGGCCCATTTCTTTATTTCAGGCTATAACTCATTTTTTTCTGCCACCTCAGCTATCGCAGTATGAAGTCCTGTTGACACAACTCATAACACAAAAGTGTCAAGAAACCTTAAAAAAAATGTAAAAGTGTTTTCACGTCGACCCGCAGGTGAAAAATAAGACTAGGGCGAGGTGTCTGCAGTTTTTTAAAAATCAGATAAGCGTTTTCTTCCTCTTCTGCTCGGTTGTGTTTCGAACAGGAATGTCATGTTTCTATCTGGGGCTGCGGGTGTCAAAACGCTTTGTAAAATTAATTTAAAAAATGTTTTCCATAAAATAGAAGACGCAATATACGAGTTTCTTTTTAAAAAATCAGATATAAGTGCACGACGGACATGAAATTTATCACAGATGAGGATAGTCTTCTGATAACACGACCTAGAACTATCATAGCTAGTGAAGGGATAGGTCACTGATTAAGACTGATTTTACGCCAGTTTAGTCTTGCTTTTTCTCAGGGTTCGAGGCAACAACAACAACAACAACAACAACAAAATGCACTTGCTTAGCGTTGATTAATGTGCGCGCACACTCACACACATATATATAATAGTGTTGCGAATATTTATCATTTAATCGTCTTTCACTCTCTGTCGTCGTGAAACATACAGACGATGGTTCCCTCCATCGTAACCTTATATACATTATTAAATAAAAAGTTTTCATGTTTAGATAATTGACCTGCTTTTCATTACTTTTGTTTGATAAAATATTTGTGTCTATACAGCGTACTATGCCAACCAGAACTCAAAGGATATAAAGATATAAAACAAGACTAAAGCACCAATGTTACAGAACAGGTAAATATTTATTGAGAAGTCTTTTTAAAAACTTTACACAGGCTAGGCTAAATTACAAAGGTCGAATTTTCATTTCCGTCCGTTTTAGAGAAATGTAAGGATCCCCCGAACGCTCCCCAGAAAACTCCATCAGTCTCCGTGCTCACTGTCCCATCCTTCTTGTACACACCGTTGAGGTTGGAGTTGGCGACACACAACGACCAGCTGTCGTAGTACCACCAGGCTCCCTGATGGTTGATGGCGCACTCAGCCTGGGCTCCGTGGTCCTTGGTGGAGAATGGACGACCGGTGTGGTACCTGAGACTGTCACCTGTGAAAAAATGTTTTGTATTCATTGTTATGATGCCATTGAAATGCCGCCAGACTATCGGGAGAACCGTACAAAAAGTTTTACCCAATTATTAAAACGAAGTTACACCTCAGCAATCCAAAACTCTAAAGCATTTTTAAAAATTTGTTTGTTATCAACACTGTGCGTCTATCGTACCTGCGTTACCACCTGAGAAGTGGTCGTAGTGTAGGATGTAGGCGCTAGTCCTGTCGCTGATGGTGAAGCCACTGTAGGTGGCGAAGGTGCGGTTGCCGTCGAAGGTCTCCAGGTCCACGCGCAGCTCGTGTTTCCTCGCTGATGTCATCAGATGTAGGCTGTCCAGCCCTGAAAGACATCATACAAGAAACATATCAGAAATGTTTACAACAATCATCTTAAAAATTGTGGTCGTTGTTGCTGTTCTTTATTTCTCTTAATAGCACTGTTTGATTGTGAAATGTTCATAAAGAACAAACAAACAAAAACACAAAATAAAAACATCTCAAAAGTCTCATGTCTTAGTGTACCTTACATAAGGCAGTAAACATGTCAAGATGGAATGAGGGTTGACTACATAAACTCAGACGGAAGAATGGTGGTCTTGTGAAGATTGGGGTTGTAATTTGTTTTCGCACTTATCTTTGATTAATTTATTATTAATTATTAATAAATTTTATTAATTTAGTGTAAAAGACTCAATATGCTCACCTAACCAGAATTCTCCGTTCAAATCCCCAAAGCCGTTTCTGTAATCTGTCCAGTCACGGTAAAAAGTTATTGAGCCATCCTGTCGCCGCTGAATCACCTGAAGTAAGAATGAAAAATGTTTACCGAGCATCAAAATAGTTTACCGTGGAGATCAGTGCCCAAAAGATTAATTTCATGACCAGGATTTTCATTACATCAGTATGGAAATCAAAGTCGAGGAAAGAACCTATATTCAGTTCGCAGCTTCTCGGATGAAGGACCCTTCCTTCCGTCTACAAAGACCAAGTCATCAGCAAAAAGGACGAAAAAGAAAATTAGCAAAATAACTGAACACTACGAAGACCTATTGTTGATAGAGAAGATACAGTAGGCTCAGACAGTACAGTGATGCACTACAGATTTTTATCTACTGCCGTCATGGCGGCCACTCACTGTCCAGCCCCCGGTGTCCGTGTGCTGGTCGCAGTACACTGTCATCGTCGTGTTTCCTTGAAATAGTGTGTGGATGCCACTCAGAGAACTGTATTGCTTCACATGCGCGCACGTGGCTGGTTGATGCACTGAAAAAAAAGAGTTCCTTACAGATTTCAAAGCTCTGAACTACTGGCAAGTTAAGAGAGTAAGTCAGTAGTCTCTTACATTATTTCACAATTATTTTTGAAATAATATTTTTAAAGAATTTATACATGACTGATCTGAAGTTTAATTTCTTACTCAGAATCTTTTTTGTAAATTTTGGAAATGCAGAATCTTAGAAAATAAACTCACGCTGGTCCTGCAGTCCATTGAGCCCTTGATAACGGCCGAGCGCATCTTTGATGTCCTGAACTGCAAGTGAAAGCGCTGAGTTCTCCTCCCGCAACAATCGGTTCTCCTCCCGTAGCAACTCCAGCTCTCTACCCAGGCTCTTGTTGAACTCCTGCAACCTCTCGGATGTTTCTCGTTGATTGGCTTCCAACGTGGCCAGACGGATTTCCTCGCCATCGACGTAGACAGAAGCTTCACCGTGCAAAGGGGAGTCGCTGGCCAGACACCTCTTCGCCGGACTCTGGTCCACGATGGAGCAGGTGTAGTTGCCACGCTCGATGGACTTGAGGGGTAGCAGGTAGTACCCGTCCCTGTAGTTGAAATCCGCGTGCACAGATCCAGAGGGCGTCTGTACGATATACAACAACCTCAGATGTACTCAGCGTGACCTTTTACAGGTGGGAAACAGGAAGAAGACAGGACGGCAGGTAGGTGAACGAATGGACGGACATAGAGATTAATCTCGACTCAGAAAATATTTGTTCTTAGAGATCAGTTTTATACGCTGAAAAAACACGTTTAGCTCGACATAAGATATTGTAAACAACTGACCACCCATTCAACTATGACCGGGGGTTGGCCTGGATTTTCAAAAGGACCACACTGTAGTGTCACGTGCCACGTCCCTGTCTCGTCGTCCCTCGCGGGATCGGAACTACGACTTGCTTGGAGCTGTGTCCCGGACAGGACTGGTGGAGCTGTCGAGAGAAACACCAAACAGATAATTGGGAGGGAACACAATTTTACGATGGATTACAATGAGCCTCCATTTCATTCCCTCCACCCACCCACAGATTTATTTTTAAGGACCATCGATCGGCTTTCGGGTTAAAAAGATAACTTTTATTTGACTTTAAAAAGTGAAAGGTCATTTGAAGATTTTTTTTCTTTCAGTAAGTGCAAGCAGCATGATGACGAGTACATAGAACCTCACCAGGTGTTCTTTTTTGTTGATCATAGAAACTTTCCCAAGGCATAAATGAAAACTTTTATTAGTAATCCTTGTGATAAGAAGATAAGTAAGTGCAAGATCCAGTCCCCGATTTTAGCACACCCATTGCTTTTTTTGGTTGCTGAAAGATTAGGTGACCTGAAATAATCTTCTTTTTTGCATCTACTACAGGTAACCAACAGATTGAAGAATGACTGTTCATGACGTCAGTCGTAAGCACCGTTCACTTACTCGAGACTTGTACGAGAGCCGAGCGGTTGCTGACGGACACCCGACCACTCCCGTCGAAAGAGTTGACGTGGACGGAGTACAGCCCCGTGTCGTTGACCGTCGCATGCTGGATGATGAGGCCGGCGTTGGGCAGGAACTGCACGTGATCTCTGGGCAACGAGAAGAACTGACCGTTGGTATAGCTGGCGAACACTGTCACCCTCCCATCAGCCTTCTGCAAAGAAATAAAAACACTCATGATTGGAATCATGCTTTATATCAATCAGGCGCAGACGCTGAAACCTTTGATACTTATATAGAAAAGATGTAGATGTGTTAACATCACAGACTGAATGATCGGATGAACAGATGGTTGACTGAAACAAAATTACATAAGTGGACTAAAAATACATTAATTTAACTTTCATTAACACTTATTTACTTTAATTTGTTAATTTAAAGAAATGAATGAATACATTTTATTGGCAGTATTTCATGGGTGTGAAGTAAATAATTCTTGTAATGCTATTAAGTGAAATGACCTCTAAAAACCACGTGACATCAATGACAGTCTCTTGCGGCGCTGTTGTAAAGGACCATGGGATTGTAATGTCGGCGCCTACACATGCCATGATGATGCCCCCAACTTCTGGCGTCCATTGAACGGCATTTGATGCTGAAATACAGCAATAACAGTTCATTTGTAAAAGACATATTATGAAATATTGTAAAGAATAAGCAAAACATCAATACAAAAGTCAGGATGAAAGTAGACAAAGACATTAACATTTCTAATTTCTTAAGAAATTTCAAAATCTGTCTTT
The DNA here is from genome assembly GCF_003073045.1 of Pomacea canaliculata. NCBI lineage: Eukaryota > Metazoa > Mollusca > Gastropoda > Architaenioglossa > Ampullariidae > Pomacea > Pomacea canaliculata. The sequence continues at coordinate 1,262,399 of NC_037603.1, forward strand.
AATGGTTTCAGGTTATTCATTGCGTTCCTCATCAACATTCTGATCTTCACATGTAGGACTCTTTTGGTAACCAACACACTCCCTAGATAAAGGGAATTAAATTACATGCCTAAAACAGATTGCAACCTAAGTGAAACATTTTAGTTTGTTACAAAAAGAATGAAATTTTAAAACCTTTTTTTGTTTTGTTTTAGGCACACCCGGATGAACCTAGATTCGAACTCCTAACCTCCATGCAAGCATCCAATGGTAGAATCTGATTTTGGTCATCTTGAGATAATATCAACAAGCAAGTACCACACACATCGTGATTTCTCACACCAGGATGACAGGTGTGCAGGTGGGCGAGCTGAGAGAGACAGACTTACAAACAAAGAGGAGAAGAGAAAAACAAGCGACACTCACCAGTGACTAAAAGCAAGAAAGTCAAAGATCCGGAAAACCAGCGCCGCCACATCTCAGTTGACTACAAGACGTTTAACAGTCTACAACTGTGTGGTAGTTAATAAACTTTCTCTTATCTCTCTCAGTGGCTGTGGCTACAAGTCACGAACAGCCTGGCTTTTGACTTGCATTTGTTGTTAAAGCTCTGGTAGGGTGATGTTTTCTAATGAATGGATAGTCAAGGTAAAACACTATTTTCCGAAATTTTGGTGATTACATCTTTCCCTTTTTTTGAGATAGATGTCTCAAAACATATTGCACAGAAAGTAGTTTTGCCAGTGAACGTTTCAGCTAATGGGAAAGCTGAGATCTTATGTTGTTTGGGTTTTATGTGCACTAAACTATGTCATAAGTTTAAAGTTTTCATTTGCATGGTAACGTTTCTTTTTGTTTTTTGTTTTGTTTTGTTTTGTTTTGTTTTTTTTGTTTTTTTTTTGCTGCGCAATGAGCATTCCTCTGAATGGATGGATACCTGCGCATTACAAATAGACATCATCATCATCATCATCATCATCATCATCATCATCATCATCATCAATCATCAATCATCATCATTCAAGAATCTCAAGAAGAGAATATTTCACTCTGACTTTAGGAAACAATGTCTTGGTCTGAATTTTCCCCAGACTTTGGAACCCAATTGCACCCCACTAGACATTTAAAGACAAAGAAGAAAATCAACGGTAGAAAAGGGTTATCTTTCTCCCAAAATAACTGTAAGGTTTCTAAAAATATACAGATTTTATTTTAAGAAACATTACCTAGAGATTTACTTTCGTTTGTTTGGTTTCACGCTTGTGGCATTGGTGAGCACACAATGACACAAGTCTGCCCAACCATCGCGTACTACAGCGAATTTAAAGACAAGCAGCATATTTTCCCCAAGTCTGGGTTTGCTTGGAGAAAAACGTAAACAAAATTTTATTTCCATTTTTGGGGTGTAGCAGTAGTAGGTCAGAGTTCAGCTAAGGTCATAGAAACTGACGTCACAAGAGAAAATGACGTCAACCGGTTTTGACGCATGTAAGGGTGACGTTTAAAAATAACATGGAAGCCACATCAAAATAATGAGGCTGACTGATACAGGGGATAATAATCTGTAATAAATTAAACAAGTTATTTCAAACTCGTGATCCAGTTTCATCGTTTTAAGTGCGACTTCACAACAACTTCCCTCCTTCCTTTATAAATTGAAGATACGGCTTCAATATGGAGTCTGCTTTTCAAACTCCACAAAATTGAACATGGACTTTATTTGATGCCATTTCCATGTTGGTCGTGTCTTGTGTTTTTATTATGTCGGTGTTATCGAAAATTAACTGAATAGTGTGAACTATTGAATAATCGGATTCGTTTGCCATGCAAACATCTTCATTGTCTCAAAGACAATTCATGGCCGCCAGCCCTATAAATACTAACGAAATCTTTTCCATGTCATTTTATAAATCGTTTTACGGATTTTGTGACTAAAATTCAATGAGAACAAAAATTAAGCTGCTGAACGAATAAAGATCGACTTGAGAAAAAAAATTTCAAGAAAGGAAACAAATATACAAAACAACAAAAATACCTTAGCTAGAAAGTGTTGCTGTAAAATTTCCTACAACTTAATTAATGTCAGTCCTTGTATTGTTTGAAAATTTTAAAAAATGATTGTCAAATTTGACAGTTTAAAAATTTGTCTGAATTTAATATATGGCTAGAAACTGAACTATAAATACAGTGCGCGTACACAAAAATAAATAAATAAAATAAGCAAACAATTATCAGTTTTAAGAAGAGAACAGCTTACAAGCAGTGACATTCAAAGGTTTCGTTCAAACGGTCGTATTTTCATTTCAGTCCGTTTTAGAGAAGTTTCATTTCCTTGAAAAGTGTTCCAAAATATTGTGTCATTGGTTGTTGTAGAATTCAGTGTGTAGACACCGTTAAGGTTCGATTCCCCAGAAGGAGTGTACCACCATCCCCCGTGAATGGTTGTAGTCAGGTTGGCCACGTTGACATGATCGTGTGTGGAAAACATTTCTTCTCTGTTGGGTGTCAGACTGTCACCTGGAATAAATCAGTTAGTTTTAACTGACCAAAAATCGTCCTGCCTAAAACTTGTGACCCATTCTTATGCACGTGGTTGTGTAAAATATCCCATAAGAAAATAAACAAATGCATTTACTTTCTATCAATACAGCATGATGACATGTATGACTACATCTATTTATTATAATATATAAAATGATACGAGCTATAATCATGATGCAAATTTTCAAGACGAAATTGTACTAAAAATGAACATTTTCCAAATATTATTATTTTTATTCCTTATATTTTTTTGTAAGATACAGTAATAGAAGATGTGGTCATCTTTGATCTTCATGTGTTTATAGCGGGATCTCGGATGTTTGACGATGTTCGTACCTGCAGTTCCGTTGACAAAAGAGTCGAAGTGGAGGAAATAATTGTTGGTGGTGTCGCCAGACCTAAACCCTCTGTACAGGGCGTAGGCTCGGGTCCCGTTAACGGCTTCCAGGTCCACGCGCAGCTCGTTCTGCTTCGATGACGTCAGAGCACGCAGGTTTTCCAAACCTGAACGACATCTTTGACGTCAGAGAAACAACTTCAAAATGTGCGCACGCAGTCATGCGCGCGCGCACAAATACATTCAAATTTTTTTAACCCCTAGCGGGTAAGCAATACATAGTCGAAATTATGTTAATATATTGTCTCTGCCATTTACGCATTAACATAATTTTGACTAAATCTGTGTAATAGACTGATTTTAGTTTAAACAAAACGGATAAATGAATGCGAAACTATCGTATCTAAGCGGCGTTAAATCTTGTATTCTAATATTTTTCAGTTACGACGAGTACGGTACAAAATGTTTCTCATCTTCAACTTTTTTTAAAGACTCAGTAATATTTCCGATGTTTTACGTTCATAGCTTCTTGTAAAGCTGCCAAAAAAAAAAAAAAAATACAGTGTGATGTTAAGACCAGATAGACATATAAATAGACAATATCCAGATACATAGACAATACGTAGACAGAATAATCTCACCAATCCAGAATTCCCCGTTTAAGTCTCCAAAGCCATGTACATACTCAGTCCAGTTTCGAGAAAAATTAAGAGAACCGTCCTGTCGCCGCTGAAACACCTGAGATATAGAACAACGTACGTCATCATTAAATGTTATTTATAATGTATATTTATGATGACGGTTGTTAGTATTATGACGGTTACGACGAGAATGAGAATGAGGATGATGGTAAAAAGATTTACACTGGATATATCCTCTTGACAGAAAAAGAAAGTTTTCAAACTAAAGAGCAAGAGTTAAGGAACTTGACTTGTTCCTTTTTTACTCGAAGCATGTCGGGAGAAGAACTCACCGTCCAGCCTCCTCCATCAGTGACCTGATCACAGTAGACCGACATGTTCAGTCTTCCTACGAAAATGGTGTGAACCCCGCTCTGGCTGTCATAGACTTTGACATCTACACAACTAGACGGATGATGAGCTAAGAGAAGAAAGTTGTGTGTCAATATGTTGCTGCAAGCTTTGTATGTTGCTATATTTTGTAATGCCCAAAAGTACAGTATTTTTAAACTTAAAATTACGATGCATCTTAGAATAACTGTGATTGTAGTCGTTAGCTCAAATCACACACACTAACACTCGAAGATTCACATATATAAATGTTCCAAAGATAACAAACACAGATAAATATCATCCACTTCTTCTTGTACTTGTTTTTGTACCCGTTTTTCTTGTCGCTAGAAAAGGCGGTGGGGTTAAGAAAGTAGAAAGCAGCAGTAGAAGATTACTCACCGACATCTTGAGTGTAAGTCAGGTGATCATCAAGCAGCTGCTCAATATGGTTTAATCTGTCTGTGAGGTTCTGGACCTGGGACCTCAGTTCTTGGTTTTCGTTGATTAACTCACTTTGATTTGCCTTCAGCATGGCCACTTCTGCCGTGACGTCAGCTATGTACACGCTGGCAACTCCTTCCACTTCGTGATCGTTGCCAAGACAACGCCTTGACTGATTCTCGTGAGAAAGAGTGCAAATGTAGTTGCCCGTCTCCACCGATTGCAGGGGGAGCAGGTAGTAGCCTCCCTGGTAAACGGCATCCTTGTGAACAGCTCCAGACGGTGTCTGTAAAACAGAAAAGTTCATCTTGCTGCCGTTGCCGTTTTTAAGTATGCTTCTTTATACTTGAATTATTTCATTTACAATTTTTTGAATTTTTATTCTTTTTATATAGATCATCCTTAAAGTCAACATCAGGCGTCTCTCTAATGGTGTAAGATTGTGATCAAAGTGGAGAAAAAGAAATATAGATGTATAACTGGTCCTAAAGGCAACTATCACCACGATTTAGCAACACGACTCACCCTCCATTCGACGACGACCGGTGGTTGACCCCGGTCTGTGAACTGTCCGCATTCCAGAGTCACGTGCCACGTTCCTGTGACGTCATCCCTCACAGGAGCCGCGCGATGACGGGCTACGAGTTGTCCCCCAAACAGAACCGGAGGAGCTGCGGTGTGAGAGTGCAACAACAACAACAAAAGTCAACTATTTAGTACTAAGACCAATGATCGTAAAACACGACGATAGCACGAGATAGTACAAAGTTCACGCGGAAAACAGAGCCCCCAAGCGGCAGAAGCGACTGTGGGTGCAAGGGAGACAACCACTCATTTGTAAACAACTTGCTATTCTGGTAACAGTTGCTCGTATTTTTCATTTAAGAGGATTTTCCAAGCATGCAGGGATAAACAAAACCCGTGGATGAATACAAGGTGAGTCGTCCTCTTACCCCAAACTTCTAGAAAAGCTGAGCGATTGCTTGTTGTCACGTGACCAGTGCCGTTGACCGTGTCTATGTGTAACGAATACAGTCCGGTGTCGTTGACAGTCGCATTCTGTAACAGGAAACCGGCGTTGGGCACGAACTGCACGTGTTGCCTTGACAACGAGAAAAACTCGTCGCTGATGAGGCTAGCAAAGGGAGTCCTGTTGCCGCCATTCTTCTGGAACAGATGTCAGAACCTGTTTCCAGTAGAAGTTTGTAAAGTATATGAGACCTTAATATCTGACCTCACTATTAACCTACCGCTTTGTTTTCCTTCTTATCTTTTCAAAGCGGTTACATTCATCCATTCCCCGCCTTTTGAACTTTTGAATGTTTTTTTTTAAAAAAAAACTTCATACAGGTGACCTGTATGAGATTTATCGAACGTAGATAAGAATAAGTAAGTATTTGTTGCGTGGAACTGGAAACATTTCTAATTATGATGATGATAATGATATGATTTATGTAGCACATAATCACGATTACAAGGAAGCATGCTTTTAAAAACAATAACAACAAAACAAACAAAAATATCAACCGACCTCCAGAAACCACGTGATGTCGATGACAGTCTCAGACGGGCTCGTAGTGAAGGACCATGGGAATGACACGTCATCTCCTACGCATGCCGTGATGTTTTCCACTTCCGGTGATGGCGACCACAGAATAGCGTTCGATGCTGAAGAAAAAAAAAACAACCAAAAAAACAACAGACGTGAGAGCTTTTCTTGAATTTCCCTTGAAAACGTTGACGAGAGCAAACATCTATGTGAACCATTGTAATGTTTCGTTTTCAACAGCACCAAAGTCACACACAGACAAACTATACACAGACACTTCCGTTAATCCTCAAACGTCATCAATGTAAGTTATGACCTCTGTTACGTGACCTTTATCTACACAACCAAAAGCTCACCTTTATCTTTAAACCGTTGTTTTCCACCTTCTTGTAGCGAAGTCTTACAGTGTAAGGAGTGCAGTGGATGGACGAGAAAGAAGAGAAGGAGAACGAGATTTAAGAGGGGAGTTAAGTGTAATATTATGTAGTATAAAGAGATACAGTGACGGACAGACAAACAAACACACTCACCAGCTGTAAACAACACTACAGTCAGTGACCTATAAGCCCAGCTCCACTGCATGGTGATCGAGGGTAGGTAAGTGGTAGGTAACAGTGAACCCTGGCTGTAAGATACGGACTGATATCTTTTTTGTTGGCTATTGCAAAACTTTTCTCTTATCAATGCAGAGAAGAAATCTCGAACAATGCTGCCCTTAAGGATTATAAGAGACATTTTATAGGTCTTCACTGCCACTAACAAGTACCTTGACAGGTGATTGGTGAGCATGTTCGATCACAGCACCTGATCCATTGATGATGTAAGTGTCAGTAAATACTCTAGCCCATCTCTGTAATAATGTCATCACCATCTAAACCCTTATATTCAATCAACAAAAGGCAAAAAAATTACTAAATGGGTGACTTGTGGAAGAGGGAAGACAAAACAGGAAATTCGGTGACTTAATAACTCATTAGATAATTGGTTAATGAAGAGGGAGACGTAGACACACAATGCGGCAATAGAATTCCTCTGTTATGGATAGGCATCCAAATCCAGTAGCAATACAATTCTGAACACATGGAGATCAAATCCTACTGTCCAATTTGTTGTACTATGATGATGATGAGCGGCCGTTGGCGCAACGGTTAGCGCTGTTAGCGCCTGTCACCAATACAGTGAAGGTTGGCTGCCCTGAGTTCATTTCTCGTCTCGGGCACGCTGTTCTTTCTCTGCACGTGGCACCTGTTTACAGGGCTGGCTGCTCTCCGCCAAGGACGGTCCCAAGCCCGGCTGAAAAAGGAGGAGGGTTGGGCGTGGGGCCAGCACCCCCACCCCGTAAAAACAAATCCTTGCTACTAAAACATCGACAACAGTAAACTGTCGTCGATGGCCTATGCACCAGGAGGTGCGAAGGGCAATAATATTAATAATGATGATGATAATAATAATAATAATAATAATAATAATAATAATAATAATAATAATAATAATAATAATAATAATAATAATAATAATAATATAATAATAATAACAACAACAACTTGTTTTATATTTTGTAAAAGCACAAAGCGAACAAAAGAACACAATACAATACACAGTACACAGGCCAGTATACAATACATGACATATACACTGGGTAAAAGCTTGCCAAAATTTATTTTAAAACGCGCAAACCATCCTACAAAACTGATACAAGAACATCAAAAGTAGCACAACAGATAACAGTTCAAACTGTTATAACAAATACCACACAGAGGTTGATATCGCAGAACGCGGCACCCAAACGGTCGCATCTTTAATGAAAGTTTTAATTACAAACCGTGATTAAGAAAAATCTACATAGGTCGAATTTTCATTTCCGTCCGTTTCAGCGATTCATCGTATCCTGAGAAAGAAATCCACATGATGCCGTCCGCGTGAGGTGTGGTAGCAGTGGGTCTGTAGATGCCATTGAGGTTTGAGTAGAAGCAACTACCATGCCACCACGCCCCGTGACTGTAACTTGCACATCCGGAGTCATTGTCCCGATCAGGTGTGAAGAACTCGCGACCTTTGTGATATGTTAGACAGTCACCTGGAAAAAATATCATCTTACTTTATTGGGTCCTTTTTATTCATGAATTCTTTACATTCAAGAGGACATTATCGTGTATTGTTTTGTTTGTTATTTCTAGCGGTATCTCATAGAGTATTCTGGAATCATTTTACCTGCATCTCCACCCAGAAAATCGTCGAAATCGATCGTATAGTTGGTGCTGCTGTTGCCAATGATGAAGCCACTGTAAGAAGCGAACCCTCGGGTCCCGTCAAATGCTTGAAGATCCACGCGCAGCTCGTGGCGCCTCGAGGACGTCAGGACATGCAGGCTGTCCAGTCCTTGAAGATAGTTTATGAACACACACACACAAACACACACACACAGAGCTGAAATTATTTTAACAAATAAATTTATTAAAGGAAAAACATATGACTCCATCTTTGAAACTAGTGCTAGAGTTTGACGAGTGCTGCTATGTACTTCCTTAATTTCAATTTCGGTTTCAAGAAAAGTGTATTTATTACTGGCAGTCTGTTTGTGTTTCTAACATTATTTAGTAGATATTTAATAAAATTAGGGTTAAGACAACCATTGTTCATGCCCGACTTCCGTCGTCTACTAGACAACAGGGAGTATGTCGGTAATCAAAGTTTATGTTATTTCGGGACAAAGTATTATGACGCTCGTCAATATAAACTCAGATCAAATTAGTTTTTGTTTGTTTGGTTTTTGGGTGCAGGAACATGTTGACAAACACTTCGTGTGTGGATGAAGTAGAACATTGATGGAGGTTTGGCGTGAAAGTAAACATTTATTTACACGGAAAAGGGATCAAGAGAAGTGAGAAGGTTGAGGGACAGACACAAAAACCTCACCCAGCCAGAACTCTCCATTCAGATCCCCAAAGCCTCGTGTGTATTCTGTCCAATTCAGAAAAAAGTCCACAGAACCATCATACCGACGCTGAAACACCTGAAACATCGAATAAAAGTTTTAATCGTATAAATCCAAATCATCTATATTGTGCAATCTATAATGCCAAAGACTAGGAGAAAATTGAACACGAACAGGAAGTGAAGATAATTTTTTTTATCACAAAAGTGACTTAGTTTGACATAAAGTAGGCAATAAATGGATGATTATATCTTCTTGCTTAAGATCAATAATTATCTAGAAAAGAAACTTTGTCCGCCATGGAAACAAACTTTCAAGTATTGCCAGTCCCCACTACAAAGTCTTACCGTCCACCCTCCTCCATCTGTGTCCTGGTCGCAGTAGACCGACACTGAAACATTCCCTTCGAACAGTTTGTGAACACCACTCATGCTGTTGTGCTGCTGTATGTCTACACACGCTGAAGAAAGAAAACTGTTCTGAATCGACATTTGTTTTGGTGGTTGGACATCCACCCACATTATGTTTATCACTGGTTTGAGTGTCCTTAGGTTATTTTTGTAGGTCTGCAAGAAATCATTGTTGTAGGTGACAAGACAGACAGCCATGTACACAGATGCCATATACAGAGTTTGCCCAAGACGACAGCTGAACCCAGGACAGCCAACCCTCGCTGTATTGGTGACAGGCGATAACCGTTGCACCACCGGACACCCCAGGCAAATACTGAACAGATGAAGAAGAAACAAAATGAACTTAGCGATAGCAGTGTTATCTACTTACAGGAATATTGAGGATTAATGACTTGCTCAAGCTGCTGTAATGTCTGTGTGAGATTCTGCACCTTGGACTTCAGCTCCTCGTTTTCACGTCTCAGAGCATCCTCTCTTTCGATTAACTCTCTTTGAATTGCCTTCATTGCCGTCCAATTTACGTTTTGATGGAGGTAGACAGTTGCCTCCCCTAGTAACGGCGAGTCGCTGGCAAGACATCGTTTTGCCGTACTCTGGTCTGAGAGAGAGCAAGTGTAGTTTCCTGTCTCCACGGATTGCAGGGGGAGGAGAAAGTAACCGCCCTGGTAGTTGAAGTCTGTGTAAACAGGTCCTGATGGTGTCTGTAGAACAAACAAACAAACTCACTGTGGTCTTGTTTGGCTCTTGGTTAATAAGGCTCCTCCACCTCCTAAAGTAAGAGATCTTTTTCATACAGCCAAAAAATTTTTTTATCGTATATCTAGTAAAATGTTTTAGAAGATGATTAGAATGATAGGTCAATCAAGTATTTTATTGTTGAAATAAGACGAAAAAGGAGAATTAATTAATTAAAAGGCTAAACTGCCGTCGAGGTAGTTCTTTCCATGTTCATTCCAGACAAAACCGCTAACCGTCCAGTCGACGATGACCGGCGGCTGACCCCGGTCAGTGAACTGTCCGCACTCCAGGATGACATTCCAAGGTGTCTGTGATGTCATCCACGACGGGCATCACGTGACGGCGAGCTAGGAACTGACCCCCAGCAAGTTTCGGAGGAGCTGTGTTGTGACATAACGTGGAAATACTTTCCATGATATTGCTTTTCCCACGCTAATTTATGAGTAAATAATTAGGTATACTTGTAAAACAAATATCTTTATAAGGAGTGATGTTAAAAGCATACAAAATAAGGTTGCTTTACATAATATTTAATGTCACATAAGACAGAGACCAGAGACAAGATCTGAACCAGGGGCCTTTTCTTGTATCGCTTTTATCCCTACACTGCTAGGCGCTCCTTATGTGTATCAATCATTCCCAGTGATGATTCGTATAATTCATCACTCGATATATGTTATGTTTATTTTATTGTTTTGTTTATTTTAAGGACCTAAGAATTCAAATTTAATGTGAAAAGTTGTTTTATCGCCGCTGAAGAAATTGTCTGGCTCAACAAATACTTAAACTGTGTTGTATAATTTGATGCCGCAATTTGCCGTTTTTTCGACAGTCGTAGTGTAGTCAGGTAGGTTAGAAGAATGCAGAAGGTAAACAAACTCAAGCCTTGTAGTTACCCAAGTAACAGTGTCATCTACACAAAATTATAACCCTTATTCCCCCTTGAAAACCATCTCTTACCAGCCACCTCCACAACAGCAGAGCGATTACTTGTGGTCACGTGACCGGCGCCGTCGTAGGTGCTGACGTGCACTGAGTACAGCCCAGTGTCGCCTACAGTCACGTTCTGTAGCCGGAAACCGGCGTTGGGCACAAACTGCACGTGTTGCCTTGACAACGGCAAAAACTCGCCGCTGATGAGGCTAGCAAAGAGGGTCCTGTTGCCGCCATTCTTCTGGAACAGATATCAGTACTTGTTTACAGTAGAACTTTGTAAAGTATCTGAGACCTTAATATCTGCCCTGCCTAGTAACCGACCGCTTTATTAAATAATCTTTTAATTATCTTTTGCAAGCGGTTACATTCATCCATTCCTCGCCTTTTGAACTTTTGAATGTTCAAAAAGAAAAACTTCATACAGGTGACCTGTGTGAGATTTATCGAACGTAGATAAGAACGGATAATTATTTGTTGCATGGCACTGGAAACATTTTTATTTATAATAATAATACCAACAACAGCAATAGCAACAATAATAACTGTGTGATTGATGTAGCACATAATCACACTCACAAAGAAGCATACTTTTAACACTCGAGACAAGCAGGATACGCAGACAGAATACGAAGGACGGAAGGAGAAACAACCGTGAAAACAAGTAACAGAAAAACCCCAATGAAATATGGAAGACACAAGAGGAATCAGGGAACAAGCAGTAAGGATGGAGAGTGTCATAAATGTGCAGAGGAAGACAAGCAGGCGGACTAGTCAATAAACTATAATCACAACTATTGACAGCTATGTTGATTGGTGTATGGCGGAATCTCACAGACAGCTTAAAGACAATAACAACAAAACAACAAAAATATCAACCTACCTCCAAAAACCACGTGATGTCAATGACAGTCTCAGTCGGGCTCATTGTGAAGGACCATGCGATTGATAGGTCATCTCCTACGCATGCCGTGATGTTTTCCACTTCCGGTGATGGCGACCACAGAATAGCGTGCGATGCTGAAAAAAAGTAGAGGTGCCAGCTTTTCTTTAATTTCCCTTTGTGAACCATTCTTATGTGAGCCATTTTCAACAGCTCCAGTCACACAGACAAACTAGACACCGACATTTCCGTTAATCATCAAACGTCATCAATGTAAGTTATGACCTCTGTTACGTGACCTTTATCTACACAACCAAAAGTTCAAGCTTTCTTTTAAAACTGTGGTTTTCCACCTTCTTGTAGCGAGGGCTTACAGTGTAAGGCGTTCAATAGATTGACGAGAAACAAGAAGAGGAGAAAGTGATGCAAGAGGGGAGATAAGTGTAATATAATATTATATAAAGAGATATAGCGACAGACAGACTAACAAACAGACTCACCTGCTGTAAACAACACTATAGTCAGTGACCTATAAGCCCAGCTCCACGACATGGCGATCGAGGGAAGGTAAGAAGTAGGTAACAGTGCACCTTTGCTGTAAGATACGGACAGAAATCTTTTTTATTGGTTTTTGCAAACTTTTCTCTTATCACTGCAGAGAAGTCACGAACAATGCTGCCCTTAAGGATCATGGGAAACCATGGACATTTTATAGGTCTTTATTGTCGCTCTCAAGTACCTTGACAGGTGATTGGTGAACTTGTTCGATCACAACACCTGATCCATTGATGATGTAACTGTCAGTAAATACTCTAGCGTCTAGCCCATCTCTGTAAAAGCACAAAGCGAACAAAAGAACACAATACAATACACAATACACAGCACACCATACAATACGTGACATATACACTGGTAGTCGAAATTTATTTTTAAAAAAGGTAAACATTCTACAAACTGATACAAGAACATCAAAAGTAGCACAACAGAAAACAGTTCAAACAGTTACAAAAATACCACACAGAGGTTGATGTCGCAACTTTAATGAAAGTTTTGATTACAAACTGTGAATTGTTAAAAATCTACATAGGACGAATTTTCATTTCCGTCCGTTTGAGTGAATTATCATATCCTGCGAAAGAAAGCCAGATGATGCCGTCGGCGTGTGGTGTGGTAGCAGTGGGTCTGTAGATGCCATTGAGGTTTGAGTAGAAGCAGTTATCGTACCACCACGCCCCGTGCCTGCCACTTGCACATTTGTATTCACTGTCCCGATCAGGTGTCAAGAACTCGTGACCTTTGTGGTATGTTAGACTGTCACCTGGAAAAATGTCATGTTACTTTATTGGATCCTTGATATTATTAATGGATTCTAAACATTCAAGAGGACATGATCAAGTCTTGTTTTCTTTGGTACTTCTAGCTATCTCATAGAGTATTCTGGAATCATTTTACCTGCGTTTCCACCCAGAAAATCGTCGAAATCGAGCTTATAGTTGGTGCTGCTGTTGCCAATGATGAAGCCACTGTAAGAAGCGAACCCTCGGGTCCCGTTAAAAGCTTGAAGATCCACGCGCAGCTCGTGGCGTCTCGAGGACGTTAGGATGTGCAGGTTGTCCAGTCCTTTAAGATAATTAATGAACACACACACACACACACACAGAACTGAAATTGTTTCAACAAATAAATTCAAATGACTCCATCTTTGAAATAGTGCTAAAGTTTCACGAGTTTTGCTATGTACTTTCATTAATTTCAATTTCAGTTTCTATGAAATCTATGAATTCATCTACTATGAATCTGTTCGTGTTTCTGACATTCTTTAGCAGATATTTAATATGATTACTGTTCGGACAACCATCTTTTATACTTTGATGGAGGTTTGGTGTAAAAGTAAACTAAACATTTAAGCACACGGAAAGATGGAGCAAGAGACAGAGAGAAGGTTGAGGGACAGGCATAAAGGACCTCACCCAGCCAGAACTCTCCGTTCAGATCCCCAAAGCCTCGTGTGTATTCTGTCCAATTCAGAAAAAAGTTTACAGAACCTTCATACCGACGCTGAAACACCTGAAACATCGAATAAAAGTTTTTTAATCATTGAAATCTATATTATCCATATTGGGCAACCTATAATGCCAAAGAAAAGGACAAAATTGATATCGAACAGGAAGTGAAGATAATTTTTTATATCACGAAAGTGACTTAGTTGAGAACAGATAGTAGGGAAGAAATAGATAATTATACTTTGTTGCTCAAGCTCAATAATTCTCTAAAAGTGAAACTTTGTCCGCCGTGGATACAAATGTTTTCTTTTTTCCAGTTCCGACTACAAAGTCTTACCGTCCACCCTCCTCCATCTGTGTCCTGGTCGCAGTAGACCGACACTGAAACGTTCCCTTCGTACAGTTTGTGAACACCACTCATGCTGTTGTGCTGCTGTATGTCTACACACGTGGACTGGTTGCTCGCTGAAGAAAGAAAACTGTTCTGAATAAACATTTGTTTTGGTGGTTTGACTTCCACCCACATTATGTTTATCACTGGTTTGAGTGTCCTTCGGTTGTTTGTACAGAGTCATTGAGTTATTGTTGTAGGTCAGAAGACAGCCTGTACACAGATGCCACGTGCAGAGAAAGAACAGCGTGCCCATGACGAGATCTGAACCCAGGACAGACAACCCTCACTGTATTGGTGACAGGCAATAACCGTTGCACCACCGGACCCCCAAGACAAGTAATGAACAGATGAAGAAGAAACAAAATGAACTTAGCGATGGTGTTATCCGACTTACAGAAATCTTGAGGATTAATGACTTGCTCAAGCTGCTGTAATGTCTGTGTGAGATTGTGCACCTGGGACTTCAGCTCCTCGTTTTCATGTCTCAGAGTATCCTCTCTTTCGATTAACTCCCTTTGAATTGCCTCCATTGCCGTCCAGTTTACGTTTTGGTCAATGTAGACAGTTGCCTCCCCTAGTAACGGCGGAGTCGCTGGCAAGACATCGTTTTGCCGGACTCTGGTCTAAGAGAGAGCAAGTGTAGTTTCCTGTCTCCACGTATTGCAGGGGGAGGAGAAAGTAACCGTCCTGGTAGTTGAAGTCTGTGTAAACAGGTCCTGATGGTGTCTGTAGAACAAACAATAAAACTCAGTGTGGTCTTCTGTGGCTGTTGGTTAATAAGGCTCCTCGACCTCTTAAAGTATGAGATATTTTTCCTGACACCATTTCTACCTTAGTTTCTACATTGCGTGATCTCATTGTCTATATTTGCTCACAAGTTTGTTTGCTACAAGGACTTGTATCATTGTTCAAATGAGACGAGATAGGAGAATTAATTAATAAAATATATCGGGAGATAAAGCAAAAATGCCGTCCAGGTAGTTTTTTCTATGTTCAAGACAAACAAAACCCGCTAACCGTCCAATCGACGATGATCGGCGGCTGACCCCGGTCAGTGAACTGTCCGCACTCCAGGATGACATTCAAGGTGTCTGTGATATCATCCACGACGGGCATTACGTGTCGGCGAGCTAGGAACTGACCCCCAGCCAGTTTCGGAGGAGCTGTGTTGTGACATATTGTCTGGCTCAATAAATACTGTGTTGTATAATTTGATGCCGCATTTTGCCATTTTTACAACAGTGGTTGGGTAGTCAGGTAGGTTAAAAGAATGCAGAATGTAAGCAAACTCAAGCTTGTCAAATAAAGAATTTAGTTATCCAAGTGACAGTGCCATCTACACGAATTATAACCCTTATTCTGTCACAAAAATAACTTCTTACCCGCCACATCCACAACAGCAGAGCGATTGCTTGTGGTCACGTGACCGGCGCCGTCGTGAGTGCTGACGTGCACTGAGTACAGCCCAGTGTCGCCCACAGTCGCGTTCTGTAACCGGAAACCAGCGTTGGGCACGAACTGCACGTGTTGCCTTGACAACGAGATGAAGTCTCCGTCTATACGGCTGGCGAATATGGTCCTCCCTCCGTCATTTCTCTGAACCCATCGTTGATGTTGAAAAAGCATTGAATCAAACAAGGAATACGAATATAGAAAAAGAGATTTCTAATAAAAAAAAATGCAAACTGATCGAAGCATAAAGTACAGTATTTAAAATAAAGCATGTCAAAAATAAATTTTTAAAAACAGAATGAATAGAAATATATTTTCTGCGAATACAAGTTGGCGCCGTCTGTAGTTTGAATTGACTGACAGGTCTGTGGAATGTTTATATGCTTTTCTTTGGCCCCGCGCACATCGTTGAATGGAAATGTAATATAAATATTTCGTGTTTATAAAAGCGGACATCAAAAAGCAAACTTTATTGGTTCTATGGAGCTAAAGACTCTTCTGGAAAATGGATCCGTATATAACCAGTTAAAACATGAACTCCAGAGACCTCCAGAAACCACGTGATGTCTACAACAGCCTCATCCGGATTTGTCGTGAAGGACCATGGGACTGACAAATCCTGCCCAACACATCCTGTGATAATGTCCCCACTTCCGGTGACGTAGACCACAGAAGAGCATTCAATGCTGGCCAAAAGAAAAGACAGCTTCAACCATCATTAAAACAATCGATGTTACAATGACAACTTAGTCTGTAAACCAGTTTATTAACTAAGAAGATAGGTGATAAACAACAACAAAGGAAGAATCCTGCAATACTCTAGTTTCTTCGGAAGTTCATGAAGTGGTAAACAATAACAAAAAGGAGGACCTTGCAGTATGTCGTTTAAAAAATCATGAAGTAAGGTGGCAAAGAGAAACATAAAGTAAACAAGGACGTAATCCGCAGATTATTTCCATTTCAGTTGATGAAGTGTGCAACCCAATCATGACAGTTGTACAAGGTAAGCTACTTATAGGGAAGGTTGACACTCAAGAAGGTTGACATACATACAGACAGATGTATAGATACACAAAATGTACTCACCTCTTGTGAAGACCAGTATAGTAAGTAATCTAAACATCCAGCAGAGCAACATGACGACTCAGACAATGCAAACTGTTGGTTTTGACCCAGACTGAATGCGTAATCATCAAAAGATAATGTATTTCTTTGTCTTTTCTTGCATTCGCTACTACACAGATTTTCTTATCATATCAAATCTGCTAAAAATAGCACGGTAAGACGAACAATATATATGTATATGGAATTGTGACACATTCTACAAGAAGCAAACATGTTGCGACTCAACTCACATAAACACGCTCACATACATAAATGCGCTTACTTTAATTTAAAGCTCATGCGTACTCTTGTGCACACACACGCACGCGCACACACAAACACGCGCGCGCACACCTGGGGGTGAGGAAACCTGAGCACCAATAAAACGTTCCCATGAAATGTGTCACACCTACAAAAGAATATCAGAGCCAAGATTTGAACCCAACCCACAGTACCTTTTTACATAAGTCTAACCATAACCACTAAGTTATCTTCATCTTCCAGCCACTTTCATCAACATCTCTGATGTTATCGATAAAAATAGAGACGACGCTAAATCACCGAGACATCAACACCAATGACCCTCTGACACCAACATTATCTACATTCATCACAAAACATTGTCTGCTCATTCATCTCAGACTGTTGTGGGCTATTATTTTTTTCCCAAATGTTTCCGATGTAATATTTGTGTGAGAATGGTTAAAGTGTTGCATATAATTAAAACTAATTACTTTCTTGATTTTTGATTGTTTCTTTTCACCCAAGACGTTTTTAAAAACTTTTTGGGTTATTACAACTATATCAGTCAATTTTTTTTTACAAAATGCGGGTTGTTTATTTATTTATGAGTTAGTAAACTGAGACAGAACAAGTTAGAAAAAAGAAAGAATTAGAGAGGTAGGAAAAAAAGAGAGAGAAAGAGAAGTTTCCGTACAAGAACAAAGCTGTTGAAATTAATAACCGTCATCATGATGACGGTCAGTTGCATTATATTCAGTGAAGAGAAAAAAAACAACATGGCTGATTAGATTAACAACTCAACTTTAATAAGAACATTCGACCAGTGAAAACTCTCGCTACATCGGTCTCATTTTCATCTCCGTTCGTTTGAGGGACACATCTACCCCGGTGAAAGAGCTCCAGATGATGCCATCACCGGGTGGAGCTGTAGAGTTGGGTGTGTAGATGCCATTGAGGTTAGAGGTGAAACAGTTGATATACCACCAAGCTCCGTGCCAGTCGTTAGCACAAAGTTCATTGCCATGGTTCTGTGTGGAGAATTCGTGTCCTTTGTGGTCTGTGAGACTGTCACCTGCAATTAGTCCGTTATTTCACGTGCCTCTGTTTGGAATTGGAGTTTAAAAAATATTTAAACTTTCATGAATAATATTTTAAACCTGCTGAAACTTCTTTATGTGCATTTTATCGATGCATTAATTCTGTTTAAAAACAACTGAAGGAAATAAGTATAGGTAGCTATTTAGAATATTTAAAAATAAAATAAGTAATTATAGACACAGGTAAGTAATTTCAAAGATGAAAAAGTGCTAACTGCGTCAGACCTGATCTTAATTACTTTTTCGGTTGTATTCTTCGCGTGTATGAAAGTTGGAATAAATATTTCTTGACTATAATAATAATTATCGTCATCCATCATCCATAATCATTTAGAAATATGTCAGTAACTAACGAAATCTTCTCACCTGCATTTCCACCCAAGAAAGCATCAAAATAAAGTGTATAATTAGAGCCATTGTCACCAATTCTGAAGCCGCTGTAAGCAGCAAACGCACGAGTGCCATTGAAGGCCTCCAGGTCCACGCGCAGCTCGTAGGGTCCTGATGCTGTCAGAAGGTGCAGGTGGTCCAGCCCTGAGTAGAGTATAACAGGTCAACAAAACTTGTTACACTTAACACATTTTGGTTATACAGGATATTTGAACATACCGCTAACCAATGTGTTGTATAGTTTATAACTCAGGTGGAGTGAATGACCATTTCTGTTCCGCTGTAGTGAGCACGGAAAGCAAGACCAGAAGGTAAATTTTTTAATATTCGTGGAGGTGCGTTAGTGCATGAATGCATGTAAAATATGGCAGGACACATAGAAACAGAGAAAAAAAGAGCGACAAAAGAAAGTGAGATAAAGAAAGTCAGTGATGTCAGGGTAGATGAATAAAATAGATACTGAGAGGAACTGATCTCACCCAGCCAGAACTCCCCGTTCAGATCCCCAAAGCCACTTGTGTATTCTGTCCAGTTGCGGAAAAAATTCACAGAACCATCCTGTCGACGCTGAAAGACCTGAGACAACCATGACAACCTTACAAATATCTCAGGTATGCTACTTATCAGTGATGCGGATAATAAGAAGTAAGTGATAAGTGACGACGATGTGTGTAGGAAAGAGAAAGACAGAGAGAGGTAAGGTATGGTGGTCAATGAATCTCATTATCATTACAGCTTCAGCTACTTACTGTCCAGCCTCCTCCATCAGTGTCCTGATCACAGTAGACCTTTATTGTCGAGCTGTCTTGGATAAGAGTGTGAAGACCACTCACACCACCACCAAGTTTTACATCGATACACGTGGCTGGGTTGCGCACTAACAGGAAAAAAAAATAAAAATTTTTGCTGGCTTGATTTAAATATTTTAGTCACATTAATATACAATTTTTTATTTGAAAACCTTTGTTTTGTCTTTCTTTAACGGTATTTACACATACTCAAAGATCCTCAATGACATGCACTCACATTTAAACACACGTGCCATATATATATATAAAAAACAACAAATAAAAGTATTTTCATCTAAGCTACTGTAAAAATATTTATCACTATCTTAGACTTATTATTGTAATTCTCATCCTCTCTATGTGGTGTGTTTGTACGCGTGTTTGCGTGTGCATGTGACCACCATCCACTTCTTCGCACCTTTAAGATGAAGAGCTTCCTCCAGCTGATTCAACCTTTGTGTGAGGTTCTGAACCAGGGACCTGAGC
The DNA here is from genome assembly GCF_003073045.1 of Pomacea canaliculata. Classification (NCBI taxonomy): domain Eukaryota; kingdom Metazoa; phylum Mollusca; class Gastropoda; order Architaenioglossa; family Ampullariidae; genus Pomacea; species Pomacea canaliculata. Next base: position 1,282,118 of record NC_037603.1, read on the forward strand.
TCCTCGTTCTCCTGTCGCAGGACCTGGTCCTTGTCCATCAGCTCCCTTTGGTTGGCCTCCACCACAGTCAGCTTCAAGGTGTCGTCGTCTACTTGACAGCAGCTTTCGGTAGTAGCATAGAGACATTGGCAAGACACTGGCTTGCCGGACTTTGATGTGAGAGAGAACAGTGTAGTTTCCTGACTCCACGGATTGTAAGGGGAGGACAAAGTAACCGTTTTGGTAGTTGGAATCTGTATAAACAGCCCCAGACGGTGTCTGTTGAAAACAAAATAAACAGTTCTTTGTTTTTGTTTTTTATTTTTTGTTTTGTTTTGTTTTTTGGTTTTTTTTTTTGTTGTTGTTGTTTTTTGTTGTTGTTTGTTTGTTGTTTTTTTTTGCTTTTTTCTTTTTGTTTTTTTTTTTTTTTTTGTTTGTTTTTGGTTTTGGTTGGTTGGTTGGTTAGATTTTTTTTTTTGCTGCACCTTCTGCTATTGTAAAACCTTGACTTTCCAAATATATAATACATAACTTTAATATAATGCAGGAATTCAACTGATTCAAAGAAAAATAATAATTTTAGCAGTTGATAAATAATTACTTGAAATGATTGAAAATGCGTCACTTAATGAGGTTAGAGGTGAATCACATTGAGTTGACTCCGAGTAGGGAGAAGTCAGTGTAAATAAATTATCATTATCAAAATTGAATAGAGACAAGAATATTTAGGTTTTACAGGTAGTTATCTCCATGTTGACAAGAGAGAAAATAACTAACCACCCATTCGACGTTGACCGGCGGTTGACCCCGGTCTAAGAAGTGTCCGCACTCCAGGGTCACGTGCCACGTCCCCGTGACGTTGTCCCTCACTGGACCTGAGCTACGGCGAGCTACGAGCTGGTCCCCAGACCACACCGGAGGGGCTGTGATGTGACAATGTAACACAGGGCAATTCAGTCGAATCAGAATCCACATCGTGAAATGTATTAGCAATGATCAAGACGTGGTGTCTCTCTATTTTGTTCACTTTCTACTCAAACTCATTATCCTAAGATGGAGGAGGAATTACACGGTTCATCGTCAGTCACCGATTCACGACTAGCTCGATGGATACCCTGTATTTTCTCATGTTACCCTCGCTTCATAAATACTGCCCCTGAGGGGCCAAGGTTGTGTCCTAGACACAGTGGACCACTTACAGTTCACATTTACCTTTACATTCACTGGGTCAAACGTATGACAGCTGCTACTTGAGAACACATGATTTCGCCACAGAATACAATAACACACGCTAAAAAACAAACTCATTGAAGTGTCTTACTCGACGTTTCCACAAAAGCAGAACGGGTACTTCTCGTCACGTGACCTGCGCTGTCGAGGGTGTTGACGGACACGGAGTAGTTGCCCCTGTCGTTGAGACTCGCATTCTGCAAGCGGAAGCCGGCGTTGGGGACGAACTGAACGTTTTGCCTCGACAGAGGAAAAAACTCTCCCTCCGTGAGACTGGCGAACACTGTTCTTTGCCCGTCATTCCCCTGAAACATGCCTTGATGTTTACATCGTATCAAAAGATGGTTAAATTATTGATAAATAAGATGACAAAGAAATTAAGACCAAAATATGAAGGTTTCGTTTTGTTTACAGGCTTACCTATAGGGTAACGATCTCAAGATAGCTTTTTGTAAACATTGAAATATTTATAATATGTAATGAGAGAAGGCTAAAAATACAATCAACAGACCTCCAGAAACCACGTGATACCAATGACAGTTTCATCCGTACTCGTCGTGAAGGACCATGGGATTGACACGTCATTTCCTAGGCAAGCTGTGATGGTGCCTCCTTCTTCCGGTAACGAAGACCACAGAAAAGCATTTGAAGCTGACAAAGAGAAATTCCAGTTTTTTTAAAAAATGTCTCGGATAACAGCGATGTTGGTAAACAATAGGAACCATGTTCATCAACGATAACAGAAACGAGAAGAAATATTTACAAATGTAAACACCACATGCACAGACTCTAGAGATTGGCCTCGTTGCATACCGGGCGATAAAGAGGACAACCAACAAACAACAACAAAAACTACATAACTCATGTCTTCCCAATTTTATCGGAAGAAGCGAAATTGCAAGTTATTTGCTGATACAGGAGATCGATCTTAGTCATCAGAGCTCATCAAATGTTGAACACAACGACGACAGCAAGGTGTTTTAAAGTACAGGTAACCTATTCACGTGCAAACAACAATTTATTGCTGACAGTGAATGATAAAATAGTTTTTTTATGCAGTACCGCCAACAGAAAAGCCCTGTCTATACTTTCCCGATATTTAGTCATTAATTTTCCAAAGTCTATGGTTACATTATCCTTGTAATTACTCCTACAGCAATTCAGTCAGCTGGGAGGACTGAGGCACACATACTGACACTGAGATGTCACAGTGAACTTTTTCTTTCCTTTTATGGAAATATTGGATATCAGAACAGGTGTCTGTTAGAGTTTGGGAAATAGTACTTTATTATCAGCCTAGTTTGTTTGTTTATTTATTTATTTGTTTATTTATTTATAATTTATGGAAAGAAAAATCTGACTGATGCTATATCATGGCCAAGCTTTGGACCCTGTCATTAGTTGCCACAGACACGAGAGTAAGAGAGAGGGAAAATTTAAATAATTAATTAAATATACACATGCACACAGATGGAGACACTCACCAGTGAAGACGACCACTGTGACTAGTGATTTCAGAAAGCAACTGGATGTCATGGCGGTCTAAGGTAGTTAACTGTAAGATTAGACTATCAAAGGTTGAGACATCTTTTTATTTGACTTGCCTGTCTTTTCTTTGTTCAACAGAGAACCGTTCTTATCATCTTAAAGAAACCCCGATAGATGGATAAGGTAGGAGAGCACAATACCAGCCTCGTTGTCACTGCCAGCTCTGATCTTATGACAATAACACTGACACACTGGCCTACACTGTCACGTGACACAACTTATTCTGTTAGTGTGGGAACTATACTGCTCTATACATCGGTCATTATTGTATGGATATTTACTTCTCTGTCTGTTTGGCTGGCTGGCTGGTTGTCTGTCAGTCTGCCTGCCTGCATGCCTTCATTTCTTACCTTTCTTATGCTCTTCTATCTTTGAGATATATCTTTATCGATACATATCTCCATCTCTCTCTATATACACACACACATGCTATCTTCATGCAGTTTGTCGCATGCACTTTGCACGTATACAATAAAAAAAAACAAGTCAAGAATGAAAGAAATGAAAAATCTCGAGGAAAGAATATTTTTAAAAATTCCAAGCAAAGATTGCACTAATGTATGTACATATGTATGTGAGCGTGTCCTAGAGGATGCAAGTGAGATGCACACTAAGCAAATTGTACACAAGTTTGTGTTTTTCTCTGCTTTACAAATATGAGTTCTTATAGGATGTCTTCAAACTGTGATTTCTGTGACCCCATGGCTATATCTAACTGAGATGATAAGAAAGTCTGTGTAGTGACAAGATGAGAGACAAAAGCCAGGTCGTGCCTTTGACACCACAGCCCGCAGCCACCTCCTGTCTGTCGACATGTTGTCCAGTTGTTTGTTGAGGGCGGTGATAGTGGTGATCTTCACAACTGGTGAGAAAGTACCTGTCTGTTTGCTTTTGTACTTGTGTTTGTCTGCCTGCTCGTCTACTTATCTGTCTGTAATTGATTCATTTTCTTGTCCCTCCTCTCTTTATAACTTCCTCTCATCTCTTCTCTCTTTTTCTTTATTCCACTCTCTTTCATTTTCTTCTACCTGTGCCAATTGCTGGGTCATCAAAACGAAAGCTTAATTTCTATATTTTAATTAAACTGAAAAGTAAGTTATTTATTTTTGACTGTAAATAAATATCATTACTCTTACTTCTATAACTGTAAATACTTTCTTGTCTGTCAGTAGGTCTAGCTCATTCATTTTAAGTAGCACTATAACTTCTCATCTGTCTGTTCGTCTGATGTGTACAATTTGCGCATATCTCAGTGATGAGCTACTTATATTAATAAATACTTTCTTTCACAGTTCCATTTTCTCTTCTTAGTTTACAAACGCTAAGTAAACAAAACAATTCTAGTCATCAATCGCAGGAAAGACATTGTAGCAATTTTAGCAATACATTTTAAGATTGCTAAAATGTCTAAGTTATTCTTCTCTTTCATTAACTCTAGCAATAAAATTGACAATTTACAAGAACTCTTTTCTCAGCTGTTCTCTACCATCCGACCTTCACATTCACCTTCACTCATCTTCCTAACATAATTTTAAATTAAATTTTTCTTATCATTTCTGTTTACCAGTATCAAATGCAATCCTGTGGTCGTCATCAACAGAAGTGGAGGAAAACATCACAGCATGTGTAGGAGATGACCTATCAATCCCATGGTCCTTCACGACCAGCCCAACAGAAACTGTCATTGGCATCACGTGGTTTCTGGAGGTCTGCTGATTGTATTTTTAGACTTCACGTGAAGGTTTTCTTTAAAATATTTTCATACTGCATTATGTAAATAATCAAACTTCATCCTGTAAAGATTTGCATCATTTTCATTAAGGTCGAATTAATTCAGATACTTTCAAAATTTGTAACACCCTGTTTGATTGGATGTCATTTGAACGTTGCCTCATGTTTCAGAAAAATGAGGGAAAGAGAACGATGTTCGCCAGCCTTATAGACGGCGAGTTTTTCTCGTTGTCAAGGCAACACGTGCAGCTCGTGTCCAACGCTGGTGTCCGGCTACAGAACGTGACTGTCAACGACACGGGGCTGTACTCTGTACACGTCAGCACATCCGACGGCGGTGGTCACGTGACCATTAGCAACCATTCTGCTGCTGTGCAAGTGTCGGGTGAGAAAACTTATAGACTGGTTGTGACTGTCCACTAGAGTTGTCTCTTATTGTTTATTGCAGAGGTCGGACATGCGCAATAGATATTTTGAGTGTTTTGAGACAGGAAAGGGAGGTAATTATGCCAGGAAGAACTAAGATCCCATGAAGGTATCCACTGGGTGGGCAGTTTAGCCTGCCGTTAACATCGAACTTACCACCAGACCATGGAATCGTTTCTAACTCAGAAACCAGAGAGAAACCATGTAAAGTTCTTCGATCGACCCATGATCCAGACTCTCACATTATTTTTATTTCTTGAAATTGCTTATGACTGCCAGGTAGTGGGGGAACATTTTAATTCTTAAATAATATTACATCCTTCCTTGATTCCTGCTAATATGTCTCCCGATGTTTACTATGACCAACCTCGCCTTTTGCCATGTCCCAGCTCCTCCAACTCTGTCTGGGGGTCAGCTCCTAGCTCGCCATCGCCCTGCGCCAGTGAAGGATGAGGTCACTGGGATGTGGCACGTGATGCTGGAATGTGGGCAGTTCATGGACAGGGGTCAACCGCCGGTCATTGCCGAATGGACTGTTAGTGGTTTCTTATTGGTAGTAGAGTGTAAAATGACAGATAATTTATTTTTTAATCAAAACACATCTTTTATTGTTCTCGCTTGACTCATCACTAGGCTGAGTGACCAACACACCATGACAGCGTGTATAACACGGTTGATAAGGTGATAAATAATGTTACATACATACCCGTCTATATATTAATTAATATTAAATATTTATTTTCTTTTCTGGTGTTGAAATGAGTCGCAAAAACACACACACACAGAAAGAATTGTTAGGTGCTTTACAAGGATACAGAAAAGTAATAATACAAACAAATTGTCAAAATATTCGTTAATTTTTTTTACAGTCACCATCAGGAGTCATTTACACAGACATCCATTACCAGGACGGTTACTTTCTCCTCCCCCTGCAGACAGTGGAGTCAGGTAACTACACTTGCTCTTTCCTAGAGCAGGGACCGGCAAGGCGATGTATTGCCAGCGACTCCATTGTACTAGGGGAGGCAACTGTCTACGTGGACGGCGACAATGTGAAATGGAATCTGATGGAGGCCAATGAAAGGGAGCTGATAGAGAAAGAGAAGATTCTGAGACAGGAGAACCAGTTGTTGCAGTCCGAAGTCCAAAATCTGACACAGATGGTTCACCAGTTCCAACAAGTGGTAGATCTTCAAGATTCGTGTAAGTCGGTTGCCGTTACTGTATTGCTTTGACACCTCCATCTTTTGCTTGTTCTTCCTGTATGTCTTCACCCTATTGTGTGACAATGTGGATTTTCACTTTTTTACACCTTAAGAGAGCATTTTTAATTAACAAATACAACATCGGGTGATTCGAAACAGTAATTATAAACTGTGGAAGTTGAATACTAAATAAAATGCATGTTTTGTGTTTTAGCTTGTTTAGCTGTACTACAACATTCTACCATGAGTGGTGTTTACCAAATTTTCGTGGGAAAAGTATCGATGTCCGTCTACTGCGACCAGGTCACCGACGGGGGAGGATGGACGGTAAGCACTTGACACGTGAGGTCACTTGGAAGAGCAAGTAAGGGAGATAAAGGATATCGGAAATGCTATTCTCTGGAAGGTTCTTTACTAGACCTGGTGATGGTGATGAGTAGTATTGCTGTGTGTCAGCTAACATGTACTTCAAAACGTTTGACAATCTATTTCAGGGCAGACTTTTCTTTAATCTTTAATTCAGAAAACAATGTATTTAAGGAATCTGGATACGATGTCTACTTTTTGTGGTGAACCAGATGGTTTCATCAACAATTCTTTATTAAGAAATTGTGGTGTTGAGTCCTTATGATAATGATTTTATTACAGCGTAGTTGTAGTCGTCGTCGTCGTCATCATCATCATGGTAATCATAACTATAATGCACAATCATGTATCTCAGGTGTTTCAGCGTCGTCAAGACGGTTCCGTTAGCTTTTCCCGTAACTGGACAAACTATAGACAGGGCTTTGGTGATCTGAACAAAGAGTTCTGGCTAGGTAACATTGACCTTTCTATTCATCTACCTTTACCTTTGTCTGTCCATCCGTCTTTCTGACACTGCTTTTCCGTTCACACCCACCCATATAACGCCTGATATTGAGACATTGTGTGTGGAAGATAAACAGAAACACTTATGTGAATTACTCCAGTAGCCCTGGTGATTAAGTAAGGGTAATTAGCTATCTTCATAGCTTGGAAAAATGTAGCCTGTCCTTCGTTTACCCTGACGACGATGTACCTTCGGTTCATAATTATGGCCACTTGATTGTTTGTTAGACACGCATGCTATGTGTTCTCACAACAATGAATATCTAAAGAAGTATGTATTTATTATTATTAATATGAAACCATAAATTTTCCAGGACTGGACAATCTGCATACCTTGACATCGTCCCGCAGGTACGAACTGCGGGTGGACCTGGAATCCTTCAACGGGACTCGGGCGTCCGCAACTTACAGCAACTTTAGGATTGGCGACATCAGCACCAACTATACATTCGACTTTGATGATTTTATTGGCGGAAATGCAGGTAAAAAAATTTATAAAATATTTATAGATCGATATAAGATCTGAAAAAAGAAATATTTACACCCTGACAAATAATCCCATCGCCGTAAACATGAAACTTCAGGTAAAACAAAAACATCTGAAACCATTAACAGTGGATGTTAAGCAGTTTATCAGCGCAGTTTTTCTTATGAACTGTTTTTGCATTTTTTTTATAAAGTTTGAAAGAAAATGAAAGAAACAGGTAAAATAATATATATATATATATTGCAGGGGACAGCCTGACATTCCACAGAGGGTCCGGATTCTGGACAAGGGATCGTGACAACAAATATTCCTGTGGTCTGATGTGGAGCGGGGGATGGTGGTACTACAATTGTCTCTACGCTAATCTCAACGGTATCTACAGACCAACTGCTAAGACACCACCATCTGATGGAGTCATCTGGAAAGATTTTACAGGCTTTCGTGAATCGTTGAAACGGACTGAAATGAAAATCCGACCCACGTAGCGAAAGTTTTAATTTTGGTTACAGTTGGTATTCAGGGATCTCATTAAAGGTTTTATTATCTGAGCAGGGAATGTTATTTTTTGTTTTTCTCCTTATCAAGTTTTGTGGAAAATTATCTGTTTATATCCCTCAACCTCCAACATCACATCCAGAACTTTTCTGTAGCAGCAAGGTAAACACTAAACAAGTGTGCGTGTGTGTGCACGAGTGCGCTAATGATTCCCTCAGTTACTGAATCCCGGGTTCACTGACTTATACATTCCACCCTTATTTATTTATTTATTTATTTATTTATTTATTACACACACAGGCACACTGTGATAAAACTAAAAATGAAAAGCTTGGACTTCAGCAGTAATTCAAGAGTATTTGCTCCAGATATAATTTTTTTTTATTATTCTGAGATAAACTCGTGTGCAATCTAAGTAGAACAATGACATTAATGTGAAAACTCAAGACAATGGACGTATCTTCATCTCCGTTCGTTTCAGCGAAGTTTCAAACATCTTAAAGTCGGCCCAGATGATTCCATCGGCATGTGGTGTTGTAGCATTCGGTCTGTAGATACCATTGAGGTTCGAGCGGAGACAATCGTTGAACCACCAACCCCCGTGGTAAGTAACAGCACAATGGGCATTACTGCCATGATCCTGGGTGGCGAACTCGTGACCTTTGTGAATTAGCAGACTGTTACCTGCAACAAGTCATTGCCATGTCATCATGTTTCTGTATGTCACATGTAACTTTTTTGGAAATATCTATATATTTGTGTTTAAATTAAAATGCAGCTTATTTAAAGGTAAATTTGTTGGAAAATAATTTTGCATTTAAATCCAGCTGTTCTAAAAGTAGATACTTCAAGAATCAAAAATTTATAGAATAAGTCCTGATGTCAGCAACAAACGCTGAGACCCTACTAAAACTTAGTTTTCAATTCAAGATTTGAGTTAAACACTTATGAAACACAATTAACAGCAATGATAATAGACCCCAATCGGAATTTCTTTTACAATAAAATAGTAATTAAAGATACACGTAAGCTTAACATGTGCAGCGAGATGTTTAACTAGATTGTGACTGGACACTTATTGTTGACAGATGTGTGTGCATTCTGGGTGCCGGGAATATTTATTACTAAAAATTATTTTCTTCGTTATTTTCCTGGCGATATTTAATTATATCCAAGTAGTTTATTCACCTGCATCTTCACCCTGGAAAGTGTCGTAGTTGAATGTGTAGTTGGTGCTGCTGTTGCCGATGGTGTAGTTGCCGTACACAACAAAGGCTCGAGTCCCGTCATACGCTTGTAAATCCACCCGCATTTCCACCCTTCTTGATGAAGTCAGAATGTGCAAGTTCTCCAGCCCTTAGAGAACAGTTATGAAGTCAGATTAACACCAACAAAACAACAACAATAAAAAGTCAACACCACATTTGTTATTAAGATTGCAAAGTTCGTCATCTGCAGCTTATTTCAACGTGTCCCCCGACAATACTGTTCTTGATATTGTGGAAGTTAATAATATAAACCTTACAAAATCCGAGTATCTAACAAGCCAGCCACACACACACACATCTCACCCAGCCAGAACTCCCCGTTGAGATCCCCAAAGCCACGTGTGTAGTCTGTCCAGTTCCGGAGAAAATCAACTGAGCCATCCTTTCGTCGCTGAAACACCTGAAATATATAATTTACACATCACAGTAATCTGAGGAAAACATTTGAAACAAAAATGTCGCTTATTGCCAAACTATCGTTCTACATCTTTCCTACATGTCACCATTACATTTTCTCATTTTTAAAAGTAACTCGCTCTCTCTGAATGTCAAGCATCAATGTGTGACTTTTGTTTACATTATTTAGTGTTGAGTCATTTGGAGGATAAGACCGTGCTAATTATAGCATACTGTATGCAAATTATTTCTCCTTCTCTCTTTTTTGGCTCATGCAAGTCCTCACCGTCCAGCCCCCTCCGTCAGTGACCAGGTCACAGTACACGGACATGGACACGTTCTCCACAGACAGTTTGTAAACACCACTCATGCTGTACTGTTGTTGTATATCTGCACACGAGGCTTGACCACTCGCTGAAAAAAAAAGAAATAAAAATTCGATCAGTTACGTTGTTGACGGTTAGATGCTCACTGTGGGTAATTATTAGTTTAAAGTAAGCTTGTATTGAATGTCTTTTTGCATATTTGAGAGATTTGTGACCACGAGGACTGGATAAAAGTAGTAGTAATAATAATAATAATAATAATAATAATAATAATAATAATAATAATAATAATAATAATAATAATAATAATAATAAAACGTGGTGGCATCGACTTAATATAACACTTTCATTCAAGCACTGTGGTTTATAGAGACTGTAAGGGGAGATAACCTACGAGTATTTTCAATATCAATGGCGTCTTGTAGCTGGTGCAGCCTTTGTGTCAGATTCTGGACCTGCGATTTCAGAGCCTCGTTCTCCTGTCGCAGACGCTCTTCCTTCTCGATGAACTCCCTTTGATTCGCCTCCATCACTGTCCACTTCACGTTCTCGTCGTCTACGTAAACAGCTGTCTCCCTTAGTAAGATGGAGTCGCTGGCAAGACATCGCCTTGCCGGACTACTGCCTGTGAGAGAACACGTATAGTTCCCTGTCTCCACGGCTTGCAGGGGGAGAAGAAAGTAGCCATCTTGGTAGTTTACGTCTGTATGCACAGTTCCTGATGGTGACTGTAAAAAAATACCATAGCAATGTTAGGCAGCCATTTTGTTATCATTGGCCCTTTGCTCCACTGAGGTGATTAGGAACAAGAAGAGATAATATTCTCTATGTTCTCTCCAAATAAACCACTAACCGTCCATTGGACGTTTATCGGGGGTTGACCCCGGTCCGTGAACTGTCCACATTCCAGGACCACGTGCCAGGTGCCCGTGACGTCATCCCTCGCTGGCGCGGCGCGACGGCGTGCTAGGAACTGACCGTCGGACAGAACTGGAGGAGCTAGAAACAAAAGGCGAAGTGGTCAAAGTAAATAAACTTTAATAAATACAATAGTGCAGCTCGGGTTAAAACTTTTGACCTGTGTTCGATACCGCCGTTGATTTTGCGTGCGTGACGTCAGCGATTTTGTTAAGCATAACCTAACTTTAAATTATCCCCTCGATAATCTAAGTTGTGATACTTTATAATGATGCAGTACTGAACAACACTAAAAAACAAACAAGAAAAAACTAGGAATAAGTGCACACAGTTAATGGTGGCAAGCAAAGTTACATAAGACCCGAAACAGCTGGGACAACACTCGGTATGCCTGTAAAATACGTTTTCAAGGGTATATGGAACCCTTTGATTATTTACAATTATGTAGGTAATGCCCCTTTTCTACCGAGTCAGAAAGTGGGACTCAAACCTGCTGCTCATGAACACACGGTGCATTTTTTTTTTCTCAATGACATACGCCTCGTTCTTTTGTCTGACACACCTGACGATAAGCGAGTATCTGACAGATACACACAGGTGGACGGAGACAAAGTTTAGATTTTTCTTTAACCTGATAGTTTCTTCCTGCCCTAACGACTATTTTATTTATGCTATGTAATGATATGCCTCTTATTTTAATATTGAATGAAATTGTATGTTTTTTACTTTTTATGTCTACTACATGGGTCTATATTATTTCTAATTCATAATAATTTTATAATTCTTATTTTAATAAAACAATAGTTGGTGTATAACATGCTTAAAATACAACTATATTTTATTGGGACTAGAAGTCGTCTGTCAACTAAAGTGAACAGCCAGAGCGAGGCTGAGACAGAGGTTCTCTTACCTGATATTTCCACAGCAGCAGAGCGGTTGTTTATGGTCACGTGACCAGCGTCGTCGGATGTGCTGACGTGTACAGAGTACAGCCCCGTGTCTCTGACAGTCACATTCTGCAATCGGACACCGGCGTTGGGCACGAGCTGCACGTGTTGCCTTGACAACGAGAAAAACTCGCCGTCTATAATGCTGGAGAGTATCGTCCTGATACCATCATGCCTCTGAAATAAGAAACAATCAATCACTCTGAATTAAATGGCGGATGTTGCCTTCCAGGAACAAAAAAACACAAACAAATAATTTAAAGTGAGAGTAACACTAATAAGTTCAAGAAGATATTAAGCAATCAACATAAAAGATTGCAAGGATATATGTTTAGCATCTAAAGATTTTGCATTGGTCATTGATCGGTCACGTGATCAGTGGAATGTGTTTACTTTACTGGACGACGTTCATATATTTGCTCAAAAATGTACATAAATACATTAAAAGACATCAATAGACCTCCAGAAACCACGTGATGCCGATGACAGTTTCCGTCGGGCTAGTCGTGAAGGACCATGGGATCGACACGTCATCTCCTGCGCATGCCGTGATGTTTTCCTTCACTTCCGGCGACGAAGACCACACAAGAGCACTCGATGCTGACAATCAGATATGTCTCCTTAAAGTTATCGATGCCATGAAATGCGCACTCGGCATTTTCAATAAATAGTGAAAATAAAGAAGACTTAACAGTGATTTTCAAAAGAAGATAGGAAAGAAAAGTATACATCAGATTTCTATCTATAGAGACAGGAAAGTTTATTTGAGATTATGAATTGTGGGATATAAGCCTTACCAAATAAAGCAGATTCGATTTCCAGGGTTAGAAAGCAAAAGTAGAATCGTAAAGAATATAATTTTAGCTGATACCTGGACACAATTTGCCAATTTAATTAGTTTTATCCGTGAGTACAGACAAGCTGTCATGATGTCGTTTAATAAATTTCAAAATAAAGCTTTTATACTGGTGCGGCTAAGGCATCAAAAATGGGGAAATGTCGGGAAGAGAGAAAGAAAGCAGGAAAAAGATATCAATCGCATAAATACCTTCATACACAAATACATTTATTCATAAATATTAGCAAGCACGCACACAGAATGACAGATGACATACTCACTGGTTGTGAAAACTACAATAGCCACTGATCTCAACAACCAACAAATGGACATGACGATGAAGGTAAGTCAGCTGGCGGTTACTGTCCCTGGTGAAGACACTTGTAGATAAGGTCTTCACGATGCTTACTACACAGAGTTTCTTATCATTTCGGAATTATCTATATATATAGAGAGAGAGCAATCACGAAAAGTGTAGCAAAGAATCTGTCCTATTTACAAATAAAATAACTAAGAGATAAAACTGAAGTATAAAACAGTGCATTCATAAAAAAGCAATGTTACAAGTCTGGTGAAGAATCTACTTGGATTCTACTGTTGTTTTTTCTCTAAGTTTTAATTAAAACAGTGACTACTATTTCTTTTCTCAGCTTGCTATTTGATTCTGTTAATTTTGATGTTGGGTTGTTGTTTTTGTTTTGTTGATATTCTGCAGCGATGTTGTATGTTTTGTTTAATTTGAGTCCATAGTAGTGTGTTTCACTGTAGGTTTATTTTAAGTGGAAAATAATGGTACAGATCTTCTTCACTTTAACACTGCTCACACTAAGGTTTGTTGCTGGCTTGGTGACAACGAGTGATCTCATTAAAGGTGTAGTACAGGCTGTGATGGAGGTGACAAGACTAGGGTGAGCTGTGTGATGTCAGCGAGGGAGAGGAAATGAAAGTCATTGTAAGGATTTGAACTCAAGTGCTCGATGGTGTATCGTTAGTTGGACTAGTGATGTATATCAGTGATGACAATCAAGATGGCCATGAGCAATGTCCAACCATACCATGTCATCAGCTCACACTCAGTCGAGTTGACATCAGAGGACGAGACTCCATTGAAGCAAACGAAAGAGCCCGGTGTAATTTCTCTTATTAACCACAACATTCTATAAAACATTCAACTTTTTCACATGAACAGACACAACTGGATAATTCTTATAAACGAGACCATCTTCCACATTAAACCCAAGACTATATAAGTTTTACATCTTTACTAACGTTTACAATTAATTTTCAAAGTTTTATTGAGACAATCTTTATAACATGGTATTGTTTCCAAAGCTTCTTGACTACTGCAAAGGATTGTATTCTTATCTTCTGTGTGTGTGTGTGTGTGTGTGTGTGTGTGTGTGTGTGTGTGTGTGTGTGTGTGTGTGTGTGTGTGTGTGTGTGTGTGGTGTGTGTGTGTGTGTGTGTGTGTGTGTGTGTGTGTGTGTGTGTGTGTGTGTGTGTGTGTGTGTGTGTGTGTGTGTGTGTGTGTGTGTGTGTGTGTGTGTGTGTGTGTGTGTGTGTGTTGTGTGTGTGTGTGGTGTGTGTGTGTGTGTGTGTGTGTGTGTGTGTGGTATTGTGTGTGTGTAGAAATTTAGACAAAGTGGTTTTCCTGGAGCTGAAAGAATTACATAGCAATTAACGACAAATATTAATATTGCAGGATAATACAGTTGCTTTAGTTTTAACGAGAAAGCCGATTGCAATTTATGTCCAAGAAATTTCTCACTACATAGGTCGTATTTTCATTTCTGCCCGTTTCAGTGAAAAGTTGTCAGTTGTAAGACTCCTCCAGGAAACACCGCCTACATTTGAATCTTCAGCAGTTGGTCTGTAGATGCCATTGAGGTCAGACATGTAACACTCCGAGTACCACCAAGCGCCGTGGTGATGTCTGGCGCAATTCAAGGAATTGCCATGATCACGTGTCACGAACGTTATTCCTTTGTGGTATGTCAAACTGTCACCTGTAACAATTATTAACTTCACTCAAAATGAATCCATGTCTAAGAGAATTGATTGATCAATCTAACAAAATCATCCAATATATTATCACTTTATTAAAACATTTAGTTTCTGCTTCCACCTCACATTAACAATTCGTTTCATTGAAGAACTTATAATAATTAGTACATAAATAACAAAGCATCACAGTATATTTTATAATTTACAACCTCACTGCTCTAAAAATATTTCTGATCCCCTTCTAGGAGGGAAGCATGACTGAAATCTCTCCAGTTTCCGACTTGAACTCTATACTAAGTAAATAGATATTAGAAAGGTAGACTTTAAACTTTGTATGCATGAAATATAGTACATGAAAGATATATAAATTTAAGCATTTTATGTTTTACCGATACTTAAGTATCCTCAACAAGCCTCGTACCTGCGTTTCCGCCCAGAAAATCGTCAAAATACAAGGTATAATCGGTGTCAACATCCCCAATCCTGAAGCCACTGTAATGTGCAAACGCCCGGCTTCCGTTAAATGCTTCGAGGTCCACTCGCAGCTCGTAGTGTCTCAATGATGTGAGAGTGTGTAGGTTTTCTAGTCCTGGAAGACATGTTTATCAAAACACCTAGTATTCATGGCCATTGGTAATTTATATTGGGAATTTCTGTCCTCAGCTGGGATGGAGCTAGCGATTGACCCAACAAACTCCTTAAATCCCCAGCCACTAAGATTCTTAAGTTACTTCATATGGGAAGTTATTTTTCGATTGTGTTTAAGCGTGCATGCATGTGAAAATTATATCGCTGTGAGAAGAGAGTTACATATCAAACAGGGAGACAAGTCTCACCCAGCCAGAACTCCCCATTCAAATCACCAAAGCCGTTTCGGTAGTCTGTCCAGTTTCGAAAGAAATCAACCGAGCCGTCCTGTCGTCGCTGGAAAACCTGTGACAAGCAGTCAAGTCTTTATACACATAGACTGTAACTCTAAGTACAGCAGTTAAAACTAACGAGGAAGAGGAGGTAGCGGTTGAAAACGACAAATATGACAACAACTACAAAGACACCAAGATGCTGTGACTTTTTGTCTGATTTGACTTGGGGCTGCAAATTGTTATATATATATAGGTATGCAAACAATTTTCTTCATTCAGCTTCGAAAGAGTGGTTCCCAAATACTTCAAGCTACTTACTTCTTGGTGCGATGCATATCATAACCGTTCTACGGTTGACCATATTTTTACATTATTTGCCATCATCCAGAAACAATTTTCTATGAATCGTAAATTTTATGTAGCATTTATTGATTTTGAAAAAGCATTCGACTCTGTCTCTCTAAAATTACTATGGCCAATCCTTACCAAACATGGTACACATGGTAAACTACACACATGCATCCAAAATATGTACAAATCGGTTAAAGCCCGTGTGAGATGTGGAGGCGATTTCACGAATTACATTGAATGCACAAAGGGAGTTAAGCAAGGATATGTGTGCAGCCCTATACTTTTCTCGCTTTTTATTAATGAGCTAGCTTTAGAAATTATAAATAATGGAAAACATGGGACAAACGTTACACATGAATTTATGGAAATATTCATTCTTTTATTAGCAGATGATATTGTATTGATGTCCGAAACTATAGTAGGACTACAACACCAGCTAAATACTTTATATAATGCATCAGTACGACTGGGCCTTAATGTTAATCTAAACAAGAGTAATATTGTTGTTTTTAGAAAAGGAGGATTTTTAGCAGCGAGTGAAAGGTGGCTCTATGGAGGTATGCAAATAAATGTGGTAAATACATATAAGTATTTAGGCCTTTTACTTCTCCACAAGATTAAGTTTTTTTCCCGTGCGTCTGAAGACCCTAACTGCTAAGGCAAGAAAGCAGTATTCTGCATCATTAATACATTATACAAGATAGGAAACATTCTGTTAATGTTTTTACCAGACTATTTGACATGCAAGTTAAACCAGTCTTATGTTATGCAGCCAAAGTTTGGGGCTTTCATGGAAATGTCTGTATAGAAATTGAAAAAGTTCACACATATGCTATGAAAAGATTTTTGGGGGTGGGTACACGCACTCCTAACATGATGATATACAGTGATTTTGGCAGATATCCACTTTTCGTTAGCATTTACATAAGCTGTGTCAGATATTGGATAAAATTAACAAGGATGGAGCAACAAAGACTCCCATGGAGAGCTTACAAAATGTTAGAACAATTAGACAATAATGAAAAGCAAAACTGGGTATCTGAGATCAGGTTACTTCTTTTTAGATATGGTTTTGGACATGTTTGGCTAATCAAGGAGTGAATCAGTAAGCAATTTTATAAAATGTTTTTAAAACAAAGATTTATTGATTGATTGCCACTGGCAAGAATGGATTTTAATCAATAGCAGTGACAGGTATAGTTTCTATAAGTCAATTAAATCTGTGACTCACAGAGAGATGTATTGAGTTTAGATGTTAATAGTTTCATCAGAAATGCATTAGTGAGAATTCGATTGGTATTTCAGATATAATGAACAATACTTTAAGATATTCTGACAATAATATAAGTAAAATATGCCCTATGTGTCAAATTGATGAAGTGGATGAGTTTCATTTATACTATGTTGTCCATGCCTGAAAGATCTGAGAAAAAATTTCATTCCGACAATGTACTACACTAGACCAAATATTCAAACTGCAGATGCTTATGTCAACAAGTAATGAAACAATACTGTCCAATCTTGCAAGTTTTTATATTTAGGACAAAGAAAAGATATGCTATTCCACGATAATAACACTATGTATTTTTTGTGACATGTTGAATCCTTTTGAATGGGCCCAAAGGCCTAACAAAATAAACTATTCGTATTCGTATTCGTATACTTCTTGGTGCCGTACACCATTCTCAATTTTTCCAAATATTGTATTGTTATAGGATTGTATTAACTTCCCATCTACAGATCTGCTTGTTCACACCTACTTACCGTCCAGCCTCCTCCATCAGTGACCTGATCGCAGTAAACAGTTATTGTCGAACTGCCTTGGTAAAACTGTAAACGCCAGACCCAGTGACTACGATTTCTTTGATGTCCATGCACGTGCCTAACAGCTCATCAACAGAAAAAACGGTTTAAACTCTTGCTGGGCATTGACGAACATTTTAAACCCTTTCATATGCAAACATTTCTTCAGAAACTTGTTTGCTTTTTCTTCTTCTCAGTCATCATCATCATCATCATCATCATCATCCCTCATCATCATCATCATCAATAATAACAACAAAAGATTATTACTAATAATACGTCTGCTGCTACTGCATCCGCTTTCATCAACCTTCATTAATCAACTGTTTTTCAAGCTGATTTATTCTGTGTGTAAGATTATGGACTTGGGATTCTAGCTCCTGGTTCTCCTGGCGCATATATCTGGACCTGGACTTGAGCTCCTGTTCTCTGTCGCAGAATCTGTGCCAGCTGCAATCAGCTCCTTTGATTTGCTCCATCACTGTCCATTTCACGTTTTGTCTGCATAACAGCTACTCCCGAGTAGCATACTAAGATTCCTTTGCTACACTCTGGTATGAGAGAGAGCAAGTGTAGTTCCCTACTCCACAAGCTTGCAGAGGGAGGTAAAAGTAACCTTCCCGGTAGTTGACGTTTGTATACACAGCTCCTGATGGCGTCTAAAACAAAGATATATGTAGTTAGTATAGAAAATAATGTGTACTGTGGTATCATCTATTCTGATATGTGTCCGGGCTTAAAATGGTACTGTGCTCCCTGATGGGTTTTGTGTGATGAACACGAGGGCCAACTATAACACATATTACTTATCTTGATAGCACCGCTGTATGTTTCACAAATATTCTGACATTATTTTTACATTTTTAATAATTAATAGTTTTGATATTAGAATGGAAAAGAATCATCACGTTGTTATAAAGATAAAAACACATTCTATAAAGCTAACTATAGTCATGCTAATCTAAAAAACAACTGACCCTCCATTGGACGCTGACCGGCGGCTGACCCCGGTCTGAGAACTGTCCACATTCCAAGATCACGTGCCAAACCCCCGTGACGTCATCTTTCTCTGGCGCGGGGCGATGGCGAGCTACTAACTGACTCCCAGACAGAACTTGGGGAGCTGTGTGTTGTGTAAATGCAACAATGGCAGATTACAATAAATAAAAGACATTTCTCCTCAAACTACAGTAGCCTGAAGGTTTCACGTGTGCTAATATTTTGTTTAATAATTAAAAAAAGATTTTTTCCAGAACATTAATAGCTGTTAGAAACTTCAGGCACATCAAATATTTTAAATCTTTAGCCATGATGATCAAATACCCGAGCGGTAGTTCTAAGTTGTCAAGCAAAATATCTACAAAAGATCAGTACTAAACATACAAGTATATACCAATTTGCCAGAAAAGACCGTGTATTCTGTCTTGAATGTCTGTCATCTGCACAAATTATCTCCATCTACTCCACTAATTGCTTAGGTCTTTACCTGCTACTTGCACAGCGAGAAGAACGATTGCTTATGGTCACGTGACCAGCGCTGTCAACACTGCTGACGTGTACGGAGTACAGCCCTGTGTCGTTGACAGTCACATATTGAAGCCTGATACCGGCGTTGGATACGAACTGCACGTGCTGCCGTGAGTGTGGGAAAAACTCGCCCTCGGTGAGGCTGGCGAATAGATTTCTTCGGTCATTTCTCTGAAACACATTCATGTTGAACTAACATTGAATGACACAGAGTGTTTCACCTTTCGAAACATGCAGGTTTTCTTTAATTAATGCGCAGTTGTTGGTAATAAGACATTTCTCCTCCAGCCCGGAGAGTAACCAGTAATCATTAAAATAAAGTCAGCTGACCTCTACAAACCACGTGGTGCTAATGACAGTCTCGGTGGAACTCAGCGTGAAGGACCATGGGATTGATACGTCATGTCCGTCGCATGCCGTGATGTTGTCCGGGGACGAAGACCAAAGTACAGCATTCGATCCTGACAAACACAAACAACAGCTGTTTACTACAACTATTTTTTTACTGCAGTTCTAATACACATACAAATACAGAATACAAATGTATACACAAATTAAAAAACACATGCAGAAAACATCTTAATATATACCTTGATGAAATTGTTGTTTGTTTACGGTACATTAAAACATCATGTGACATAAGACATCAAAAGAACACCAAAAATATATAACGTGTAGCTTATTTTAAATACTTCGGAAGCTAAGTAGCAGATGATCTGCATAATTCATTACTGATGTTAATACAGAGAGATAGTACAGCAGGGCAGAGACTAAACACAAATGTATTAAAGAATCGTTTATTGGAGCTCTACAGGTGTGTCATCAGATTCTTGTTCCGTTGCAGTGTGTAGCAAAGATAACATTTTGAATATTGAAATTGATGATCTCATGCGAGTAGCTCCACACTTATCCAATTTCTCAGTGAGAACAGACAGATGTCAGTACTGACAGTGCAGAATATGCATGATAATGTTCTCTGAATTGAAATACAGACTGGCAGGCTTGATGCTGGTTAACTTTTATATAAACTAATTACAATTATAACCCACTTAATTTAAAGTAAATTAATAAAAATTATGAAATAAATAAAAGTGCCTCCAGTGTAGATAGAACAAATAATTCTTTATTTTATTAGTTTACAATTGAATCATCTCGGATTTATACAATAATAGAAGTGACAAGAGAAAGAGAAAAGTCATGGAGAATGCAATGAGTCATACAGAGAGAGAGAAAGGAAATGAGGAAGAAGGAAGTGTATTGTATACAAAAAGAAAGAGAGAGGAGGAGAAGAAGAAGGTGAGGGAGAAAGAAGTGTATCAGAGATAGAAATAAAGGCAAACACTCACCACTTATAAATATGATCATAGCCAAAAATCTGAATGAGTAACACACCATCCTGTGGTTCCACAGAACACAACTCTAGTCTTTATGCTGTGAATGAATTATGATAAGTGGACTCTAGGTTTGCTTTTGGTAGCTTTTTCTTATCATGTCGACGGTTCTGTATTTATATCTAAGATAGTCACAGATGTGATCTTCGCATGTTTTGAACTCGTTCTAACGTAGAAAAGAAATTAAAAAAAAACTGTTTAGTATAACACAAATATTTTGCTTCTTTGTGTGCATTAAGACAGGGTCGTACTCAAACCATACATACGCATGTATACTGATGGAGTTATATCTGATATGGCATCTTTAAGAAGTATTTTAGATATGCCAGAATATCCGCGATACTTGCTCTAACTGACTGAGCCTTCATCGTCTTAACCAGGTTCAGACAATCAAAAGCACGTTCTTAATTAGCCATGAATTGATACATAAGTTAGCTGTCAGGGTTAGCTGTCCTGGGTTCAACTCTCGTGTCGGGCACGCTGTTCTTTCTTTGCATGTGGCATCTGTTTACACTACTGGTTGCTTTCCCGAGATATAGCCTTAGTTGCTAGTTTGTCCTAAAACCCCAATTCCCCTCCTCCCATAAAAAAAAAAACAACTTAATTTTGATGGGGGCATAGTCGACGCTACCTGTTGTAATGGAGCCTGTATTTAAACAGACCCACTCTGCAGGGAAATCCCACTCGGGTTGACTTTTAATGTGTTGTATTAGTTATCAGCAAAATTATCTTCACATTATTTTATGCTGCAACAACCTTGTCGAGGTTTCGATGTCTCTTTGTCGTTGGAGTCATCATGACAGTAATCATGTAATAGTGAAGGAGAGAATTGTTTTCATTACAAGCCATTGAACTGGTCATGCATGAAGTAAAGTCTGAAATTTCTAAACACTAACATTGTCCATACGGTGAAAAATTATGTCAGTGACAACAAAAAGATGAAAACAGTTCACATCAGGTGAACAGCCCGTCTTTTCGCTCATCCTGTTTCTCATCTTATCTGTCACATCTTGTCTTGTGATATGTGTGTGTGATTTCTGACTCAGTATCTACCTGTCTGCAATCAACTCTTCTTGATTTGCCTCCATCGGTACACGGACGTTTCGCCGCCGGACGTTTCGGAGCCGGACGTTTCACCGCCGGACGTTTCGGCGCGGGGCATTTCATTTCGGCATTTCACACGGGACCTTTAGCCGAAGTCAAGTGTGTGACCCCTTAGCTCAGACATTTTCTCGCCATTGTATCAATGTATCCAGTGAACTCTCTCTCACTATCCCTCCTCATGTGAACCGTTAGCTCACACATTTCTCTCGCATTATCAATGTTTTTTCTCAAGCTGTTGCGCATAATCTGTGACAATCAAAGTGAACTGTCTGTGAAGTCTGTGTGTATTTGTTTGAAATAAAGAATTATTGTGTAATCTAGTAGTTACTTTCATTCTTTGAGAAGTAAGTAAGCTCTCTCTCTCTCTCTGACATAATGCGGCGAAACGTCCGCACACGGCCTCCATCACTGTCCAGTTCACTTTCTCGTCTACATAAATAATTACCTCCCTAATAATATACAATCACTGTCGAGACATTGGTATGAAAGAGAGCAAAATGTTTGTTTTGGGAGTTGAATTGAGACTACACAGTTTTCTTAAAAACAATTACATAACAAAAGAGCACAAAAGTATTAATTAAAACATAAAAGTAGAACAGTACAGCTTCTTTCAGTTTTAATAACAAAACCGATGGCAAAGTATGACCAAGAAACTTTTCTCTACATAGGTCGTATTTTCATTTCTGTCCGTTTCAGCGAAACATTTGTAAAACTGCTCCACTTGATTCCATCATATGTTGGCGATACGCCTGTTGGTATGTAGATGCCATTGAGGTTAGAGTCGAAACAATTATCATACCACCAGGCTCCATGGTAATCTCCGGCGCACCTGTGTGAGTCTCCATAGTCCTTGGTCATGAACCCGTGTCCTTTGTGGTATGTCAGACTGTCACCTGCATAAACATGGCAGTGGCTTTTAACTCTATGCAAAAAGAAAACAAAAACAAAAAAACTGCATTAATAATTTTTATGTATGCTGCTTGGCTACTAATGCAAGGTGATTGGAGTTTGCACGTGTCATACGTGAACATTTTTGTAAGAACAGTTTCATTTAGCTCGTTGGCGTGTCTCTAACACTAAAACAATGCATAAGAGAAAAATAAATTCTATTGTAGCTTAGATTGAACAATAACAATAGTAACAATATCAGATTAGCGCACATTTACAGAATTTTTCTGTCTGAAATTCAAAAATCTTATATCCACAGAACCAGCTGATGTACAAGATTAAAATCAGAAATCAGACATAATGTTAGAAAGTATGGTTGTACTGTATTAAAGGGAGAACTAAAATTCAGCAATTAAAGACCATGTGGTCGCCGCTACCACTACTTCTCCATTAGCCGACAAAGAAAGCGTTCGACACAAACGTCTTAAAATGGAGAAGTAGCTTCATCTAATATTTTATTGACCTTTCACACACAGTAAAACGCTCCTCCGAGGCTGCGTGGGAGATAGAACGTATTTGGTCGTGGCGGGTCACACGTGTACATTAAACGTATGTAAATTTAACCATTAAAACAATTCATGTTTTTGTTGTTCTAGTACATACAACAAGTTTAGAAAACTCACTACGATAATGTGTTTTTATGTTTTAGCAATACTTCAGTAACCTCAACAAGCCTCGTACCTGCGTTTCCGCCCAGAAAATCATCAAAGTACAAGGTATAATTGGTGCCAACATCCCCAATCCTGAAACCCCGGTAACCTGCAAACGCCCGAGTTCCGTTAAACGCTTCGAGGTCCACCCGCAGCTCGTAGTGTCTCAATGATGTGAGAGTGTGTAGGTTGTCCAGACCTGGAAAACATGTTTATCAGAACACCTCGTATTCATGACTATTGATAATCTACATTGGGAATTTCTGTCCTCAGCTGGGATGGAGCTGGCGGGTTGACCAAACAAACTCCTTAAATCCCTAGCCATTAAGATTCTATAGTTACATCATGTGAGAAGGAGATTATTCCTGTGTTTGAGCGCGTGTGCATGCATGTGAAAATTATATGGATGTGAGTAGAGACGCCGTTACATATCAGACAGGGAGACAACTCTCACCCAGCCAGAACTCCCCGTTCAAATCACCAAAGCCGTTTCGGTAGTCTGTCCAGTTTCGAAAGAAATCAACCGAGCCGTCCTGTCGTCGCTGGAAAACCTGTGATAAATAGTCAAATCTTTATACACATAGACTGTAACTCTTAGTACAGCATCAGGTAATAATTAGGAGGAGGAGGAGGTAGCAGTGGAGGACGAGAAAAATGATAATGCTGATGAGGAAGAGAAGGATGAAGTGGACGTCTTCAGTCTCAATCAAAAATCTACACTTTTGACATGTAGACATGCTTAGGGTCAACAAAAACAATTACCTATAACCAAAAAAACAACAACAACAAAACACACACACACACACACACACACACACACACACACACACACACACACACACACACACACGCGCACACACACACACACACACACACACACGGCTAGTTGGCCAAAAGTGGATATAGAGAGTGCTGTCCACTCGTCTGTCTGGTTCGAGGGATTGTTCTGTCTCACGTGACGAGTTCATCTTTCACTGACCTTTACATTCTACGTCATACCTGTCGCTAGACGTTTGGATCATTAACCTGAATTACTGGATTGCTGGCAGAAGATTTTTTTCCAGTTAACTACTAAAACGAGGTTGATGTGTACAAAGCTTCCGGTTTATTCACATTCATTATTAATGCTTGCCCAGACTAACAGCGGAGAACTTTGCAAGCGTTGATCCTTATCCTTATCTTTATCATTATCCTTCCCTTCGTGTTCATGTTAGTATAGGGAAGTACTCACAGTCCAGCCTCCTCCATCAGTGTCCTGATCGCAGTAAGCCGTTATTGTCGAATTGCCTTGGTAAAGAGTGTACACGCCGGACACATCTCCACGATTTCTTATATCCAGACACGTGGCTAGACATTGCATCAACAGAAAAAGATTTTGCTAGGATTTGAGGACTGCTTTGCACTCACATGGAAATATTAGTTCAGGATCACTTCTTTTGTCTTTTATACATTTTTCTTTCTTTCATTCTTTCTCTCTCACACACACATACATACACATACACTCACGAGCACATGTACATTCTCTGGTACGGAAATACACCCATCATTTTCGTATTCTTTTCATCATCATCATCATCATCATCATCATCATCATCATCATCATCATCATCATCATCAACAAAAATTTCAGATGCTACTACTTTCATGAACCTTGGTGATAAGATGCAAGCTGGTTCAGCCTTTGGGTGAGGTTCTGGACCTGGGATTTCAACTCCTGGTTCTCCTGTCGCAGAATCTGTCCCTCTCTAATCAACTCATTTTGATTGGCCTCCATCACTGCTAGTTTCACGTTCTGGTCTACACTAACAGTGGCCTCCCCTAGTAGTTCAGAATCAGTGCCAAGACATCCTCCTGCTAGACTCTCGTCTGACGCAGAGCAAGTGTAGTTCCCTAACTCCACAGCTTGCAGAGGGAGGTAAAAATAACCGTCCTGGTAGTTGACGTCTGTATAAACAGCTCCTGATGGCGTCTAAGACAATAATTTTTATATATATATATATCTTCAGGTTTAGTACAAATGATGCTGACACTAATACGGAATGTATTATCATCTGTTCCCCGCCTAGTGCGTGTCCGGCCATGTTCTTTTTTTGTGTTGAACAAAATGGCGAACTGGTTGAAACCATCCTTTAAAAATATATTTTTCATATCACATATCCTTTATAAATAAATAATTAACGGTATTAAAGGGATAACATAATTTTGATTTATATTTTCAAATAATCAATAATTTTGATTTTATCGTGAAAAAGAATCATCATGTTATTATAAAGAGACTTGGTGATAAAAACACCTGTCTATATATATTTATAGTCATGCTAGCTCCAGAAATAACTTACCCTCCATTGGACGGTGACCGGCGGTCGACCCCGGTCTGTGAACTGTCCACATTCCAGGATCACGTGCCAAACCCCCGTGACGTCATCTTTCTCTGGCGCTGAGCGATGTCGAGCTAGGAACTGACCCCCAGACAGAACTGGGGGCGCTGTGTGTTGTGGCAATGCAGCAATGGCAGATTACAATAAAGAAAAGAAGTAATTCAGCAAAATATAAATACAGTATATATTATAAAAATATAGTAGCATGAAGCTGTGACATTTGCTGATATTTTGGAAAACTAAATACTTCAAATCTTTTACCATTATGATCAAATTACATACAGGATATTTTTTCAAATCAAATCAAATCAAATCAAAACAGACTTTATTGTCTGCCCAGGAGGACAGAAATTTGTCTTTGCTCACATACTCATACAGACATTTAACAAACAGTTAGGAGTAAAAGTGAGGAGTAAAATAGTGTTGATTGCACCAGTCCATCAAAGCAGTGTATGTTTATCCTAACAACAAACCTTGGGTGACCAAGGGCCTAAAAGCACTGCTTAACAAAGAAACATTTGTTCATCACGGGCAGAAGCCCACGACAGAAGATTAGTACATAGAGAGGACCATGATGCTATCCGTTTGGGTGGGCAGAGGCTCTACGAGCATACTAGTTAGTCCGCTTTCAGTAGTTTGCCGGTGGACCAACGAGTGTCGACGAGATTGAAACAGAGTCGAGTTAGCTCTCGCCATAAACCCGATGTGTCAGAATGCGGCTCGTGGTTACATCTTGAGCTCGCTGGAGGGACCTGCCAGACGTCGAGTGTTGATGCTTCCGCATGACGCAAGAGATACGCCGAGAAAGATCTTGGGTGTCCTAGTGGAGGCGTACGGCGAACAAAAATGTCGACATCAGTGCCACAGCAACGTGATGAGGTGGTCGACGAATACGCCGCGAAGCTCCAGAATTTAAGCAGGCGAGGTAGAAGGCGGCGCAGAGCGTCGAAGTGCGGCGATTGACACCATCTCGGAGGACTGCAGCCGACCGGTCAGGGAAAGTGACTGCCCCCGTCGTCCGTAACAGGATGACAGGGAAATAAAGTGTAGCTGGCCTGACTGGAAAGTGTCCGAACGGCGGAGTTGTCATTTATGGGCAGTTGAGTGATGGCGTTGCTCGACACCGGCAGTGAGGTAACGACGGTCACTGACGAGTGGGCACGAGGGCAATACAGGACTTACAGCTAAAACAAACTCAGGAGTGGCGGTGGTGGACATGTTTACGGCCAGCGTCTGAGGACGTTCCTATCCTGGTGGTCAAGGACCTGGTCGATGTGGTCACAAGTGAGCGCAGGAGGCGCGTGTCGCTTCTACTAGGGAAGAACGTCCTTGATCGGATAATGGACTCTACCGCAGATGTGGCGCAGGCAGTACAGGCAGCCGTGCATGAAGCTCATCTTGAGAAGACATTGTCAACAAAAGGACTGGCTAGGGCCGCTGGCAACACGCCCGTTCCAGGATGCCAATGGGTCTGACGTCCACACCAGCCACTTTCCAGAGGTTAATGCAGACCACCATGCGAACTGTTTAATTTCAGTCCTTCTTGTGTACCTAGACGATCATTTGGTATACTCCAAGATAAAGGACATTCAACTGCGGGAGGCGCCATACCTTCAGGATGACGACAGTGAAGAGGAACGCCAGGGTGGTATGCTACTCTTCCAAACCATCACCACAGAACTCTTGTGACAATGCCTGTGGTGCCAGAAGTAACAGTGTCTGTGGTGTCAGATGACAGTACCAGAAATGAGTCCCTATCGTGTCCGAACGCGCAGATCGCAGCGACTTACCGCGAGACAGCAACAAACTCGCACAAAGTGTAGGATGAAACAGTTCGTGCCACGCTATGCCATGGCAATATGAATACCATGGATATATTTTTTAGTTGCGGTGATCGGTGACACCGTAGATGACACGTACGCATTGATCAGTTGTTTATTTTGCTAATTGTTCATTTTTCTTCAACTTTACCGCGGCTGCGTCCAGAAAATGTCATTGACAAGAATGACACACGAGGTGATGACTGACAAAGATGTCAGCACTCACTCTTCTTCAGTCTCTGTTTGATTCCTCCTGAGTCCTTGTGCCTTTATTTAGGATGGTGATGGCTGCTGGCACGAAGGACCCTCTGGTAGGCCAGCTTTCCTTATGCGTGGTACCTTATAGCGCCTGCCTGAGGGCAACAGCTGGAAGTAGTGTGGAGAGGGTGTTCAGGTCCGAAATGATGTTATGTGCCATCCTTCTGACTGCATGAAGGTACAAGTCAGAAAGTGGCAGCTGTGCTTGACCAATAATTTTATTTGCCTGGTGGATGATTCAGGCCAGCTTGCCTTGTCTTTGACTAGTAGATGACCATACCAGGCAGCGATGTTGAATGAGAGGATGCTCTCAACAAGAGACCTGTACACAGTCTCCAGCACCCCAGAGCTGACGTCGAAGCTGCGAAAGTCTCCTCAGAAGGTACAGCCGTTGCTGGGCCTT
This sequence comes from Pomacea canaliculata, assembly GCF_003073045.1. Lineage (NCBI taxonomy): Eukaryota > Metazoa > Mollusca > Gastropoda > Architaenioglossa > Ampullariidae > Pomacea > Pomacea canaliculata. The sequence continues at coordinate 1,310,282 of NC_037603.1, forward strand.
TTTGTACACTTGGTTCACGTGATCACTAAATGAGAGCTTTCCGTCGATCACTGTACCAAGGTACTAAACACAGCAGCCCTCTGCACCTGCTGTCCCTTGATTTGGAGTGGTGGGGAGAGGGGTTGTGCCATCTCTTCTTCGTAGGCTCTTCCAAAGGCCATCTCCTCCGTTTTGTCAACGTTCAGATCCAGAAAGCTGCGGTCAAACCACTCCTCCAGCTCCCCCACACAGGCCAGGTACTGTGACAGGGACTGCTCGTCTTTCAGGCAGCCACAAGGGCCATGTCATCTGCATATTTAACAAGTTTGAGAATAGCACTGTTAATACTAATCCATTTGTATATACAGAGAACAGGATGGGGGAAAGCACACATCCCTGAGGGTACCCGTGTTGAGGATTGCTCATCTGACAGAATCATTCCATCCACTGACAAATAAACTCGTCAGACGAGCTGCTGGACCTATAGTACCTGTCGGTGGAACTCTGAGACCACCCCTCTGTGGTCGGTCCTTCAGGAATGATCTGATCCATAGAACTAGGCCAGTGTTGACATCCAGGTCTAGTAGGCGCTGTACAAGAAGGTGTGCTGGACCGTGTTGAAGGCGCTGGAAAAGTCCATGAACAGGACCCGAACATAGTGCCAGAAGTGTCCAAGTGTTGTAGGATAGTATTTAAAAGCGTGAGAGTTGCATCAGACACCCCCTGCGTGGCTGTAGGCAAACTGCAAAGGATCCAGGCGATCAGCCATGGTGGGGATTAACAATCTTCCCACAACTCTCTCCAAACATTTGGCCACAACAGAGTGAGAGGCCACAGGTCGAAAGTCTTTCAAGTTGGTAGCATGAGGCTTCTTTGGCACTGGTATTATTGTGGATGTTCTCCACACGCGGGGCACTATGAGAGTCAAGGGAGAGCTGAAAAAGTCTGGTAAAAACACCACTCAGCTGACTAGCACCTCTTTGAGTACTTTGCCTCTCACGTGGTCAGGTCCAGGCTTTACGTGGGTTACATGAAAGAATTCTGACAACATCTCCCTCACAGATGGTGACAGTGGCTGCCGACAGTGAAAGAACAGATATTTTCTGCTTCATTGCTGAAGTCTCTCACATCAAACCGCGTAGAAAGTGTTGAGCTCATTAACAAATGACACTGGGTCATCACACTTTACTCTTTGTGTCTTGCGTTCTCTACATCATGGTGTCCAGGCCCTTCCAAGCATCTCTTGCGTTGCCCTCAATTAATTGCTTTTCTACCTTCTTTCTGTATTCCACCCTAGCCGTTCTTGCCTTTGCCTGAACTCCTTCACCTTTCTTTCACTTTCTGTTTGTCTCCTTGCATAAAAGCTATCTTCTTTCATTGAGACAGTGCTTCAGTCCTTTACCTAGCCATGGTTTGTTATTTGGATAGCTGCAGATCTGCTTGGTAGGGATGACAGACTCTTCACAGAAGGTGATGTAAGAGGTGATTGTGTCTGCCAGACAGTCCAGGTCGTCTCCACAGGTAGTGAAGAACAGATCCCAGTCAGTGACCTCTAGGCAGTCTCTGAGCAGCTCAGTTGCTTCATTTGTCCAGGTCCTAATACATAGTGTTGTCGGGCTTTTCACGTTTAAGGAGCTGTCTGTATGTGGGTAGCAGATGAACAATGTTGTGGTCCGATCTGCCAGCGGCGGCCGCACTTGGAAACATAAGCGGCCGGCACATTACCAAAACACCTGTCTAGCGTTCTGTCGAGGCGGTGGACACGTGACGTATTGATGGAGACAGGGGAGCAGCTTACAGACATCACAGCGGTTGAAAGTCACCGAGCAAAAACACAGGCTGATCAACTGATCTGTTTGTCGCTCGATTATATGTGTCTGCAATGTGCTCAGCTGCAAGGTTGAAGTCTGGGCCGGGCACATAGACGAGGACCACAGTGATTTGGCGAATTCACGAGGTAAATATATGCGGCCTGAAGGACACTGTCAGTATCTCATAATGGAGGGTACTAGTCTGTTCTCGTACTGTTAGTTCGTGGCCCATTTCTCATTTGCAAGCATACACAAGCCTCCCCTACATGCTTGTTTTGTCGCTTGTGCATTCCTGTCAATCGAATCGTTGTGTATCCTTCAAGTCCGAATGTCTCCTCCTCTGTTAGCCATGTTTCAGTGAAACAGAAGAGGTCAGCGTCGGTTAGTCTCCATCGAATTTAAATGAGCGCAGAGAGCTCATCCGTGTTTGTTGTGGAGAGAGCGCACATTCGACAGGGTGATGGCTGGCAGTGGATGTCGGCACCCTCTCCTCTTCAGTCTGTGTCTGACTCCTCCTCTAGATCCTCTCAGTTTCTTTTTTCTTTTGCCGCCTGTGTCGGAATGTCACTGAAATTCACAACAGGGGCCTGTGTGGCCTTCTGCCTCAGCGATAGCAGAAAGTCCCGACTGTAGATCAGCATGAAGACAGCGCCACTTGACACATCGAAGTGTGAAAGTCTGCCGTAACAGGCACACACACACACATAGACTACACTGCTCATAGCACGATCATGCAGATCTATCGCCGATTCAACTAGGTATTAATATAATGTTTTGGGTTGGGATTGTATAGATTACCTGGTAGGGCGATACTCAGTCACTGAAGGGAGTGTTGTCAGCCAGATAGTCCCGATTGGCCGCACCTGTTAGTCCGTTTGAGTCCGTTTCTGCACTATCTATAGATCTAACCAACGGTCACAAAATGGACGCGGTATTGCTAAAAAGAAATTTCTCTACCGTACAGGGACACTCACACGCAGCAATACGGTGCTCCTCACAGTCAGACGTATTGAAGTAACACTTATAACCATTCATGCACAAGCTTGAGTAAGCGAAATTCCCGTAGAATTCAAACACGTCAAAAAACGTAGAGAATGATTGTGAGCCGGGGTCAAGCCACAGAGTAGCGCCCCCTCCTCCCCTTTAATTTCTCAAGCAAAATATTTACAAAAATATTATTAGTAAACCGTAAAAGTAGATGCCTCCCTGCCAAAACAGAGAACGAATTTTCATTAAAGAATATCTGTAATCTCCCCTCGTCCTCCCCGAACATGTTTAGTTAGCTTACCCGTTACTTGCACTGCAGCCGAACGGTTGCTAATGGTCACGTGACCAGCGCCGTCAAGCGTGCTGACGTGTACAGAGTACACCCCTGTGTCGCTGTCCGTCACATTCTGCAACCGAAGACCGGCGTTGGGCACGAACTGCACGTGCTGCCTGGACGGTGAGAAAAACTCGCCCTCGGTGAGGCTGGAGAAAAGGTTCTTCGTCCCATCATTTCTCTGAAACACGTTGAGTTGAATAACAGGGCGTTTCACCTCTCCCAAACATGTATGCTTTGTTTAATTAATACTCTGATATGCAATAAAGATTTTCTTACAGCGTAAACATCCCCTTGTAATATTTGTAGCAATATACCTCTACAAACCACGTGATGCTAATGACAGTCTCGTTGGGTATCAACGTGAAGGACCATGGGATTGTCACTTCATGTCCGTCGCATGCCAAGATGCTGTGAGGGGACGAAGACCAAAGTACAGCATTCGATCCTGACAAACACAAACAACAGATGTTTACTACAACTGTCCCAGAAAGAAATAGATTACAAAGTACAAATAAAAATACAAATCTTTTTAATGAATTTGCGTTTTTGCTTTTTGTGTGTTTTTATGACATTAGAGCATCACTTTATGCCAAACATCACTACACTAGAGTTATAAGTGAGTAGAATAGAGTACAGTGAGTGCAGACAGATGAAGGTGAGTACAGACATATATGGCAATGTATACAAACTGATGAATGACAGTGAGTATACATAGACTGTTGACAGTACTTAACCAGTGCAGAATCTGTTTGATAACATTCTCTAAATTGCTAACTCTGCTCCACACAGCCTGGCAGGATTGTCGCTCATTAAATTTTATGTAAAATATCTTAGCACAAGTACCCTGAAAGTAAGTTAATTAAAATTAAGAAAAAGTATTTCCACAGTATATTAAAAATAAAGTTCTCATTTTTTTATAAAATGAAAGTACAACATGGAAAAAGAAATGATGAGAATGGTGGAGGAGGAAATGCATCGTACAAAGAAAGAGAGAAGTAAACACCGATGAAGAAGAGGAATATCCTCCACAATGAGAGAGACCATGATAGAGAGAGAGAGAAGAAAGAGTGGAAGAAGGAAGTACATCATAGAGATAGATAGAAATACAGTCAGACACACAGATGGACACTCACCGGCTACAAGTACCACAATAGTCAGAGTCTTAACTAACCAACACAACATCATGAGGTCCCACAGAACACAGCTGTTAGTCTTCATGTCTGTCAGTGGGTGAACAGTCGAGTATATATGAACTCTGAGTTTATCTTTAGCCTGATTTCTTGCTCAGATTTTTTTATTATCTCCACTGTGCTTTATTTATAACTAATGTAGTCACGAACAAATGCAGTCTTCATCTGTCCATCACTCGTCCTAACGAAGGACAAGAATTTTTTTTAAAGCTGCCCTGTAGAACATAAATATTTTACTTCTTTTGTGTGCACTTACGAACTGTCGTATGAACACACCCATCCGCGCGATCCTTTGGAGAGAACAGAAGGCGATGGTTCGAATTCCTGTAAAGGTATAAGGTGAGTGATGTCCCTTCGACTACTGGCTCGAGGGCGTCTGCTCTCCCTCACTTTTCATATTTGCCCGTTGATCTGCGTGAAGTTTTGTGTCCAATGTTCATCAGTCCATCTGTTCCAATATTTGCTACGCTCCTGTGTGCATTTCTGTGTCTGCGCCACTTTCATCTTTTCCTGTATTTCCACTGTCACATCTGCACCATCTTGTCATTACTTAGTAGTGAGGTCTACACATGGCAGTATCTACTTCAAACTTTGATTACCTTCCTAGCTTCCTTTTTAGTCACAGACTGTTCAAAGGCGCTGGCCTACTACGACTGTAGAGAAAGAGTTGTGGAGGGCAGTGAGACACACCTGACCGCTACCTGATATTAAAACATGGCTACCTTCACACTTCTATGTATGACAGAGATAAGAAATTGAGGGATAAGTTAATGCATAAAACATAGAGATTTACGAAAGCAAGTAATACGGAAGAGAAGAGAGCATCAGAGAGAGAGAGAGAGAGAAAGAAAGAATTGACATCCCACAACTGTTAGTCTTTATGGCTGTCAGTAGATGAAAAGTCGATTATATATTATGGACTCTTTTTATCTTTTTTGCATATTTTCCCACAGATTTTGCTTATCATATCGATGTTGCTACATTTATAACTAAGGTAGAAACAGATGTGTCTTCGTGTGTCCTGAACTCGTCCTAACAAAGGAGAATAAATTAAGAAAAAAAAAAACTTTTTCCGAACTGCTGTCGCACTTTCATTTCGAAGTCGTTTGAACAATTTGTAACTTTGGCTTAAAGTAAACCACGTGATTTATTTCAAGTTGGGCAGCGGAGCGTTAATGATGTACTTGAGTTGGAACAGTCGCCGCCTACAACGCCCCGTGATCCTTGACTGCACACGTCTGTCATTGACGTCCATTGGTTCTTTGTGGTGAACACAGACCAGACTAAGCCAGACTGTCACCTACTAGTTAAGAGTTTCTTGTTTTTGGTGTTGTTGTTTTTGGTTTTTTGGTTGATTTTTTTTTTTTGGGGGGGGGGTTGTTTTGTTTTGTTTGTTTGTTGCTTTGTTGTTGTTGTTGCTGTTGTTTTTATCCGCTCACGAAGACTAAATTCTGCAAAAAACGCACTTTAATTTGTATCCCCCACGCCTACAATAACATGAATACTGTACAAAAATTTATTACAATTGGTACACCCCTATAATGAATTATAAAATTATAAATACTCAATAAACAATGCATAACAAATTCGAACCCTACCCATAATCACTTACGAATATTATGTTTAATTAAATTTGTCCATATAATACGGAGTGATTGTGCCTGTATTTCTGTCCTCCCAATTTACTGCTGTATGAATATTTTATTCTTTTCGACGATACACATGTTTTGTATGTCATGTAGTACTGCTACACTTACGCCAACTTTTATTAACCGACAATTATTATTCATAACAGTAAAATGATAATAAAGGTAAATTGTAAAGTATATTTTCCTACCAAACAGAGAGTTCAAAGCGCTCTATAAAAGACGTTTGTCCATCGCTCTCTCTTTACACATCTCTGACAAAGTGTGAGCAGAAAATGACATGTACCATACTGTTTGTCAGTTTTATACCCACATACCTATCCCTTCCCGTCAGTACTGCTGCTTCTTCTTCCGTCCCTCGTATCCTGTCCATGTTGTTTATGTCTCGTTCCTGTTTTAGTCGCTTAAAGCACGTTCAGTATGTGTGAATATGCGCTATGGAAATCTACATTTATTTTTATTATATTATTATAATACGAACGTAATTTTGACTGCGCGGATAGACGTAAATAGCTCTATTGTATCCTAATGTAAATAAAAATAAATATTTATTTCACGTCCCGCCACAATGTCGTACAAACACTGAAATGTTTAATTACAACTATTTCTTTGAATAAATGCAGTGGTCACGAGATTACGACAAGTGAGCGTTTATCACTGCATTATCGGGAGATAACTCTACTACCTGAGTCTTGTGTACTCTCCTCCTCCATCCCCACTCCCTTCCATAAAAACTAGGCGGCCCGGTGGCGCAACGGTTAGCTCTTGTCACCAATACAGTGAGGCCTGGGTTCAGGCCTGGGTCCAGCTCTCGTCTCAGACACGCTGTTCTTTCTCTGCCTGTGACATCTGTTTACAGGCTGGCTGCCTTGCCATGATATAGCCTGCTGGTTAGGCGTAAAAACACCAGTCCCCCCTACCAAAATAAACATAATGTTGTAGGGGTCGTACTCGGGGTTACCTGTTCTGATTGAGCCTGTAGTTAAACTAACCCAGCAAGGAAATCCCATTTGGGCTGACGTTTGATGTGTGCTCGTAGTTACCAGCAGAGTTATCCCCACCATTTTTTGGGCCAGAGACAAGATTATCGAGGTTTCGATGTCTCTTTGTCCTCAACACAACGTTGCACGTCATCATGAAGGTGATCGTTTGTCTTTATTACAAGCCATTGAACTGGTCATGCATGAAGTAAGGTCTGAAATTTCTTAATACTTAAGTTGTCAATACGGTGAAAAAAGCATTTCACTGATGACAAAACGATGAAAGCACTTCCCCATCAGGTGACTCGGTCATCCTGTCTGTTACCTTATCTGTCACACCATTTGTGTGTGTGTGTGTGTGTGTTTAAGCGGGTTAAGTTTGCTGGTCAGAATACCGACTTTTTAGTTTTCTACGAAAGACTCACATAACAACAGAGCACAATAATATTAGATAAATCATAACATCAGGACAATATAGCTTCTTTCAGTTTAAAAAAAAAACTGATTGCTGTGCAAGAACAATGTCGCTACATAGGTCGTATTTTCATTTCTGTCCGTTTCAGCGAAATATGGTATCCTGTAAAACTGGGCCAGTTCATACCATCACCATTTGATGTTTGAGCAGCTGGTCTGTAAATTCCATTGAGGCCAGGGCTGTAACTGTAACACGAAGACGCATACCAATGGTGCCACCAACCCTCATTGTAAAATCTGGCACACCTAACATAATCGCCATGATCCTGCGTCGCAAACCTGGTTCCTGTTGTCAAACTGTCACCTGCATCAAACGTGTTATTTTGTAAGTGGCCAAGCTCTATACAGTAAAAAGTGCATTTAACATTTTTGTGTGTATGCTGCATGGCTACTATTACAAGGAGTACTGAGTATGCATGTGTCATAGGTAAACATAATTCATGAGAACAGTTGAACTTACCTCTTTCACGTGTAATTGTCTGTAACACTAAAACAATGCAGAAGAAAAAAACTAAATTCTTCTAGTTTAGATTCAACAGTAACAGTAATCAGATTAACGCCCATTTACAAAATTCAGCTGTCTCCAATCAAACAATCTTATATCCACAAAACCAGTTGACGCGCAACAGTAAAATCAGAAACGAGACTCAAAGCTAGAAAGTGTGGTTGTACTCTATTAAACTTCACATCTTCAACACCCTTCCACGTCCGGTAAGCAAAGTGTTGTGCATCAACTGGTTTTGTGGATATAAGATTTTTTCATCAACAGTCACATTTTCTGAGGGTTTGTAACATTCTCTCGAGTTATCTACGGTAGAATTTTAATTTGCGCAAAGAATTTTTCCGTTATTTAAAAATTCATTTCATCCACGATGATTTCACTACTAAAGTGCAAAAGGCAAGAAATTTCAAAATGTTGAGATAAACGAATCACGTTTTATAAACAGCGAAACTTCCAGCGGCTGTTAGAGGGTTAAAATGGAGAAGTAGGTTCATCTAATATTTTATCCACTTTTGGAAATGTTTTACTTTTTCTGTAATGTAGAAGATCGACGCAGGTTCCAACCATTCTGAAACTGGTCCTTGCTTAAGACCATAACATTTCTATGCCCTGATTGGTTAGTTTAAAATGCCGTGTAGTCGCCGTTACCGCCTTTTATCACCAGCTAGCTAGGGAAAAGGTCTACACAGACGTCTTAAAAACAAAAGTAGGTTCATTAAATATATTAAAGGTTACATTAAGGTTACATTAAATACGTGTAAACTTAAGATTAGTTAAAAATATTCTTGTCTTTGTTGTTCTAGTCAATACACCAACTGCAGTAAACGTACTGCAATCCTGTATTTTTATGTTTTAGCGATACTTCAGTATCCTCAACAAGCCTCGTACCTGCATTTCCGCCCAGAAAATCTTCAAAGTACAAGGTATAATCGGTGTTAACATCTCCAATCCTGAAGCCACTGTAATGTGCAAACGCCCGGCTTCCGTTAAACGTTTCGAGGTCCACCCTCATCTCGTAGTGTCTCACTGATGTGAGAATGTGTAGGTTGTCTAGTCCTGGAAAACATGTTTATCAAAACACCCAGTATTCATGGCCATTGGTAATTTACATTGGGTATAACTGTCCTAAGGGATGCAACTAGTGAGTTAACTGCTTTTAGCTATGTGAGAGACATAAGACATCAAAACAAGCTCTTGAATCCTGAGCCAATGAGATTCTTAAGTTACATAACTGACCAACACTGCGGATACTTAAACAAGAGCAAAAGTCCGTTGTTGGGTAGAGTCTGACCTGTGAGAGGAAGATTATGTGTGTGTGTGTGTTTGAAAAAGAGAGAGTGTGCGTGTGAGAAACGCATCGATGTGAGAAGAGACTCAGTGACATATCAGACAGGGAGAGAACTCTTACCCAGCCAGAACTCCCCATTCAAATCACCAAAGCCGTTTCGGTAGTCTGTCCAGTTTCGAAAGAAATTAACCGAGCCGTCCTGTCGTCGCTGGAAAACCTGTGATAAATAGTCAAATCTTTATACACACAGACTGTAACTCTTAATACAGCAGTTGAAAATAACGATGAAGAGGAGGTAGAAGTTGAAAAAGGCAAATATGACGATTACTACAACGACACCTATGATGCTGTGATTTCTTGTCTGATTTGACGTTGGGCTGCAAATTGTTGTTTATTTATATGTGCAAACAATTTTCTTCATTGGGCTTCGAAAGCGTGGTTCCGAAATACTTCAAGCTACTTCTTCGTGACGTACACCATTCTCAAATTTTCCACATTTTGTATTGTTACGGATTATATTAACTTCCTACCTACAGATCTGCTTGTTCACACATACTTACCGTCCAGCCTCCACCATCAGTGACCTGATCGCAGTAAACAGTTATCGTCGAATTGCCTTGGTAAAAAGTGTAAACGCCAGACCAGTGACTACGATTTCTTATGTCCATGCACGTGCCTACACAGGTCATCAACAGAAAAAGGGGTTTTAAAACTTTTGCTGGGTATTAACGAACATTTTAAACCGTTTCATATGCAAATATTTCTTCACAAACTCTTGTTTTCCTTTGATCATCATCATCATCATCATTATCATCATCATCATCATCATCATCATCATCATCATCATCATCATCATCATCATCATCATCATCATCATCATCATCATCATCATCATCATCATCAAAAACAATAACAACAAGACTACCACTAATAATACATCTGCTGCTACATCAACCTTCATTAATCATCTGTTTTTCAAGCTGATTCAATCTGTGTGCAAGATTCTGGTCCTGGGACTTCAACTTCTCGTCCTCCTGATGCACAATATCCAGATTGTGTGTAAGAGTCTGGACCTGGGACTTGAGCTCCCGGTTCTCCTGACGTAGAATCTGCTGATTGTGTGTAAGATTCTGGACCTGGGACTTGAGCTCCTCGTCCTCCTTATTCAGCATCTGCTGATTGTGTGTAAGATTCTGGACTTGGGATTTCAACTCCTGGTCCTCTTCATGAAGAGTCTGGAACTGGGACTTGAGCTCCTGGTTCTCCTGACGTAGAATCTGCTGATTGTGTGTAAGGTTCTGGACCTGGGATTTCAACTGCTGGTCCCCCTGATGAAGAATCTGGACCTGGGACTTAAGTTCTGCAATCAACTCTCCTTCATTTGCCTCCCTCACTGCCCATTTCCCGTTCTCGTCTACATAAACAATAGCCTCCCCTAGTAACACAGAATCACTGGCAAGACATCCCCTTGACAGACTCTGGTATGTGAGAGAGCAAGTGTAGCTCCCTGACTCCACAGTTTGCAGAGGGAGGAGAAAGCAACCATCCACGTAGTTGACATTTGTGTAAACTGCTCCTGATGGGGTCTGTAAATATATGTGTAGACAAACACAGGGTTAGTCAAAATTATGTAAGTAATACAGACTGTGGTATCCTCTTTATCATGCGAACTGTGTCTGGGCTTTGAATGGTACTAGTTTTCGCTAGTTTTTGTGTGTTGAATACGATGGCGAACAGGTAGAGAACGTGCTGTAAATCCTCATGCACTTATGATGTATGCTTTGTGAATGTCTAATATCAGTGTTAACATTTTTTATTCACTCTAATGTCTAAGATATACAACATGCTTCTTGTTGACTAGGATTCCAGAGCTCTTACAAATATTTTTGCCTACACTAGATAGTTCAATCACTATACATTAACTCCATCTTAATTCTACAAGCCTAGATTATAATTTTTACAGAAAGAAGATAATTTACTATCGTATAATTAGACCAATTTTACGTAAAAACTCCGTTCCCTGAATGTCAACAAAAAGGTTTTAAGTGCTTTTTATAGATGTTTTCTTGAGTCTGTGTTGACATTTGGATTTTTATGTTGGTATGGAGGATTGAGAGCTAGTAATAGGAATGTGTTAGATAGAGTTGTGAGTGTGAGCGGGAGGGTGATTGGGGAGAAGCAGGAGTGTCTGAGTAAGTTGTATGAAAGACGAGTAGTACGGAAAGCGAGAGTGATTGTGAAAGATATACACATGTGTTAGCACAGTATTATAATCTTCTTCCGTCCAAGAGACGTTTTAATGTTCCAAGAGCTTCCACTGCCCGTTCCAGGAATAGTTTTATAAATAAGTCTGTTGTCTTGCTGAACAAGTGTTGTAAGGATTTGTGAGTGTGTGTGTTTTTTTGTGAATATAGTTTAGTGTTGTTTCTTATTTAGTGGTTATTACATGGACTGTAGGTGTTTGTGTGAGATGATAGTTTGAGTGAATTAAGTTTTTATTAAGTTTTTACTATAAGCCAGTTGTTTTACTACGTCTTGTAATTTCTCCTCGTGAGATAATAAAGTTAAATTGAATTGAATTGAATTGTATCTTGAAAAAAACAACGTTATATTATTCAAAAAATATGCTGACATTATTTTTTCCATTTTACAATAATTAATAATTTTGATATTAAAATGAAAAATAAGCATCATAGTGTTATAAACAGTTTTGCTGATAAAAACACATTCTATAAAGCTAGCTATATTCATATTAACCCCAGAATTAACTTACCCTCCATGTGACGGTGACCGGAGGTTCACCCCGGTCTATGAAATGCCCACATTCAAGGATCACGTGCTCGACCCCCGTGACGTCATCTAGTACTGGCGCAGAGTGACGTCGTGCTTTTAACTGACCCCCAGACAGAACTGGCGGAGCTGTGTATGCAACAATGGAATCAACAATCAAAAGATGTAGCATGAAACTGTGACTGTGAGCATGAAAATGTTGACATGTTGTCTTGCTCAATGATGCGAAGCAGCCTTTCCTAGAAATATTAAATAGACGCTAGTCAGAAACTGTCGGGTGCATCAAATACTTCAAACCTGTTGCCATCGTGATCACATGACCTTATGGGTATGTGTGTGCAAGAAATGTCCAAAAGTATTATCAAAAGAGACTTAATATTTATTCTACAGCTTCTGTAATCTGCAAAAAATAATTTTCCCTCGTTTGTTCAGTTAGATTACCTGCCACATTCAGGTCAGCAGATAGGCTGTAACTGATCACGTTATCAGCGCTGTCGACCGTGCTGACGTGTACAGAGTACAGCCCCGTGTCGTTGACAGTCACGTTCTGAAGCCGGAGCCCGGCGCTGGGCACGAACTGCACGTGCTGCCGTGAGTGTGGGAAAAACTCGCCCTCGGTGAGGCTGGCGAACAGAGTTCTTACCCCGCCATTTCTCTGGAACACGTTGACGTTGAACTGATATTTGAATGACAAAGTGAATGACATTTTTTTTCAAACATATTGACTTTCAAGCCAAACTACAATGAGACGTTGACTGTTAGCATCATGTCAATAATTAGGGTGGAATGACAGTGCACTGGAATGTTTAGTGTGTATGTTACTAATGTGCATAACACTTGCACGCAAATATACGTAAGTATATTGTTTTTCATACACACGTTTGGTAAGATATGAATTTGTTAGAAAACTCTGAAAACATACTACAGTCTGGATAGTAACCAGTACTAGTTAAAGTAAAGTCAGCTGACCTTCACAAACCACGTGATGCTGATGACAGTCTCATTGGGCATTGACGTGAAGGACCATGGGATTGTCACGTCATCTCCTTGGCATGCCGTGATGTTGCCCGGGGAGTAAGACCAAAGTACAGCATTCGATCCTAACAACACAAACAACAATTGTTTACTACAACTGTCCTCGAAATAAATCGATGTTAACCAGATGAGTAAACTACAAAATACAAATATATAATATAAAATACAAATAACAAAATACGAATACAAAATATCTATATCAAATTGATGTTAGCCAGAGACAGACAGGTCACAGTGAGTACAGATACAGATGACAACGACTACAGACAGATGAAAGTGGTTAAACAATCTGCTCAATAACATGCTCTAAATCGTTACATCTGCTCAAGACAGACGCTAATTTAATTTAATGTAAACTAAGCACAAGAACTCACTTAATCTCAAACCAAGTTAAATTAAAATTTAAATAAATTCCCACAGTGCATTTTAAAAAAGTAAAGATTTCATTTTTTAGAAAAATTAAAATACAATATGGAAATAGAAGTGAGGAGAATATGGGAGTAGGAGATGCATTGGACAGAGAAATAAAGAAAGAAACAAAAGGAAGGAAGAACAAGAGTATCCTACAGAGAGAGAGAGGGAAGCACATCACACAGACAAGACACACGGACACTCACCGACTACACACACCGCAATAACCAGAGATTTCAACAACCACCACAACATAATGAGGTGTCACCGATCACAACTACTAGTCTGTATGGCTGTCAGTAGGTAAACTAGATTATATATATATATATAGACGCTATGCTTATCTTCTGTATCATTTCTTGCGCAGATGTTGTTATGATAGACGTTGCTATATTTTAGCGACGAACAGATGTCATCTTCACATGTCCAATACCCGCCCCAACAAAGGACAAGAATTTAAAAAATCTATTCTGTATAGCATAAATATTTTGCTTCTCTTGTGTGCACCATACATACAGTGGAACCTCGGTTAGCGAACGCCTCGATAGCGAATATTTCGGTTAACGAAAAAAATTTCGTTAAAAATTGTCTCGATAGCGAACAAATTTCGGATAACGAACAGCCACGTGAACCACACGTTGACCGACCAGCATGTTCATCATTCCGCGCTCGAGACACAGTGATCAGTCGTTCCTTATCTATGCGCATCTTCTTATTTAGTGATTGTTGTGCTTTATTTTAATAAGATAATCCTCAATCTTGGCTCCAAAGAAGATTAAGAGCAATTAATTAGTCAAGGAAGCGGCCAACAAATGAATTGAAAAAGGAAATGATTTCAAAGTATGAAGGTGCATGCATCTGTCGGATATTTGATGTCGTATTACCAAGAGTTTTACAAAAAGCAGAAGCAACAGACACTGGACAAGTTTTTTCATTTAACCTCAAAGCTACAGAAAAGGAATCATCCCGATGTTATAATGTCAAGGGGGAATCCAAGCAGTAATTCCACCCCTTCCTTCCACACCTGCTTACCTACGCCGTCAAAACGACAAGTTTTCTGATGTTAAATGCTTTCGTTAATGTTTTTATGTTTATTTAACTCCATTTATAACTGTTCTCATTAACAAATACCTATATAGAACAGGGGCTGGAACCAATTAAAATCTATTTCCTTTATTCTTATGGAAACAATTGTTTCGGATAACGAACATTTCGGATAACGAACAGCTTTCCAGAACGGATTAAGTTCGTTAACCGAGGTTCCACTGTACCTGTGATCCTCTGTGGCAAACTCCTGCCCTCTGTGGTACATCAGACTGTCAAGGAGTCGGGTGGTCCGGTGGCACATGCTCGCGCGTGAAACCAATACATTTAAGATTGGTTGCCCTGGGTTCTCGTCTAATGAGCCCAGGCATGGTACTATGACTTCTGGTAATTGCTTGCTCCTCCAAACTCTCATTAACTGTTGACCTTATGTACCAATTGTAACATTTACATAATGTGACATTTGTCGCGGAATGTTTGTTGTGACATTTGACGAGCTCTTGATATATTTTGACACTTTGCAAGCAATTAATAATATTGTGCAAAATTAATTAACAAGAAGTCGATGTGTTTAAACTAACAGCAAATATGATCGTAGGCACAGAAAAAAAAGCACGTGCGCAGTCTCGTACAGATATTCGTTCACCTGTAGGGTCACAAGAACCTACACGAACAACTTGGACTCCAACACTGTTTATTTACATATTTAAGGGGTCAAACTTTTGGCACAGTCTCATCCACTTTCCGTGACTTAAATATACTTTCAAATGCTTACGTTAGTGTGTTGGTCGCAATTTAGACGAGTTTTCCTAGAACAGGAAACATTACCTAGCAAATAACGACAAACATATTAGTATTTACACAAGAACAGAATTCACAAGAACCCGCAACAACCAACTAAAATGCACAAGAAACAACATTTTAATTTCCGAACTTCTGCCGTTACACAGGTCGTATTTTCATTTCCGCTCGTTTCAACGATTTGTAACTTTGACCGAAAGTAAACCACGTGACCCCATTCAAGTGGGGCAGCGGCGCGTTGGTGATGTAGACGCCGTTGAGGTTGGAGTTGTAACTTCAGAGCACATGTCAAAGCCTGTAGCTTCCCGTGATCCTTTGTGGCGAACTCCTGCCCATTGTGGTACATCAGACTGTCTCCTGCAAGGAGTCACGTGACACCTCATGAACACCTAGATCATTATGCCAGTCATGTTTATTTTTCAGTTTAAATCGACACATCTTGTGTCAAGGAAGTGATTTGCATGTGTTAAGCACCTCAAGAGAGAGAAAAGTGTTTTACTCTACAAAGGTTTCAATAATTAGACTGTACTTTCAATTTCATATTTAAACAAAGTTTGTAGCGATCAGAAAAAAAATATTCATAGTTCCAGAAAATATATTGAAAAAATGGTTCAACAGAAGAAAAAAATTGAATTTTCTTATAATGAAGTCTAGATATTCTATAATTTAGTTACCGATGGACTTACATCTGAGGTGACATTTTGAAAAGTATTTTAGTCAGAACATAGCATTCTTGGAACTCGCTGTAGTTTGTCAAGAATTTTGTATTTACTGTCACTGAAATTTGATTCAACACAAAAATGTCCTACTCCATCATATGATTAGCTTTTATAGACTTTTTTCTATCAAACATTATGTTTTCAAAACATCCCCTAACCCTGGGGTGGGCAATTAATTTTCCCAAGGGGCCGCATGAGAAATTGGGATGGTTTTAGAGGGCCGGACTAATATAGTTAACTCAGTTTCACGCAATACTGTATATATATTGTATATAACTGGCGGGTGGGCCAGCGGGCGGGCCGGTCTGACAGAGGGCGGGCCGGATGCGGCCCGGCCCTTGCCCAGGTCTGGTGAAAAGGAACAAATTTAATAAATATACAAGAGATGTGAAACACATACACACGACAATCTGGCTCATCGATGGTATCCGTACTTCCAAATGCTTCTATCAGCTAAATAAACAAATATTCAAAAACGCATGGATCGATAAAATAAATGGAGACAAACGCACAGGTAAACGCGTGCATGCACACGCACACACACACACTGACGCTCACAGAGTCCATCATATATTGATAGGTAGTATATCACGTGATTACATCACTCTTGTCTTCACGTCCTACTCGATGCACGGGAGACAAACCCACATCATTTCTACGCACAGATTATTATTATTATTATTTTTTGGTTCAGCGGGGCGCGTGCAATCATTCATGCATTTAGTTGAAAGACAAGACTTATCACTGACCACCCACCGACTCATAAAAATCAACCAACCTGACTTTGTATGTCGGAGTATACAGCCCACCCGGCAGGACCTGGAAGACAAAGGTTTAGAGCTGCTGCTTGCCTCACCTGCTCGAGGTTATACTCGTGCTGCACAGAGCTTCTGTATATGAAAGGTATTCCACACGACTTAATACTTGGAACATGGATGAAACTGAAAGAAGCAAACTGTAAATGTAGTTTCGATTTCGATGACACACTTCACGCTGATGAAATGCTGCGTGGCTCTGTTTATAACTCGTGGTCTCGTGCTGAGAGATAAGGTAAGCCATACCTTGCGGGGATCCGAGCAACAGCAATTTCCGAACCAGAGCCTGAATGTGTTGATATCAACTTAGACCTACCATAGGAACTGGAAGACGAAGGTTACCGTTGTGTCCACTGTGCTTAATGAAAATGAGCGCTGATGCTAAAATGTAAAATATAAAAAGTAGAAGAGTAGAAGGGTACGGGATTTCATAGCCAAGAGCCACAGCTAAAGTGGCAGTGAAAGTGGTTCATCGTATCTATGGCAATAGCCAAGAGGATTAACCCTCTTCTTTGTCCCATTTTTTTACTTTTCTGATAAACGAAGTTGCAAATTGTTGCAAAGCAGGAGTTGATCCATTCACCTGTCCGACCAGTGATTGAACCAGCGACCTTGTAATCCACACTGGAGTTCAATAACAATGCGGTTAAGCTGCCTGTAAAGAAAACTATTACCAGACGACAAAGCAGTCAGGTCACACGAGCTGAAACCTTTAACTGTAATTTATAATTCTACCTCCACTCATTTGTAAATTAAATTCCAGCCTGCTAAGGAATGCAAACGTTATAGACATTTGCAGTACATCTACAAAGAAATAAGGCAAACATTCAGGACTGGCAAATGAAACAAGCTCAAGTTCGTCTGCGCTGTTTTAAGGCTACACCTGCAGATTGATTGGGAAAGGAGACAGGACATAAAGCAGACAGCTACGGTTTCCCCTCCTTGTTGCATAAGCTCACCTGTTTCCACTCACAAAGCTGGACTTTCATGACTATCAACTTTCGTTTTGCTAGAAAAGATTCCTGTAGACGGAATTTAGATATAACTAGTATATACAAGAGGTTTGTGAACTCTACATTTGTTGTCCTCCATTTACTTAAGAGGTGGTCAAGGCTAGTGTATCCTTACTTATCAGCATACAACATATGCAATATATGCACACATACATACTACTCATACATATGAACATCGCTAGTAACAAGACCACGTCAAGGATCAATCGCTAATAATAATGAAAATAATTTTTAAGTGCTTATAGTTATGTCTAAAGAATGTCACACGAAAGGATGAATGTGACATGAGATGAATGTGACATTTTTATTTCCTTCTTTCATTCATTCTCTCTTCTTCTCTGCTATTGCTCAATGACAAATCCTTGAAGGCCCCTTAAGTAATTTTCTTGAATTGCTTTTATTAATTACCATTTTGCAAATTAAAAAAAATCATTCAAACTGCATTTGATAGTTTCTTTAACACGAGCCCAACATATTCATTGCAAAATATCTCAAAAAAAACCTGCAAATTCATGCTCTAAAAACTAGAACTAGGAATGTCACATTTTTATCATAAAAGTCAAACAAACAAATCAAAACAATGTATCTGCTGAAAATTGTTTCATTCTTTGAACATTGCAAACATAATTTTCTCAATTAACTCAGAATAAGAAATTCTTACAAGAAAATGTAAATTATTCAGTCATTTAGAGTAATTTATCCTCCAGTAAGAACACGATCTTCATATGCATATCAAGGGACACTCGTTAAAAAAAAACAGATTGCAATTATTATGCTATCAATTCCAATGAGCAAAAAAAGAATCAGGAAGCTAAAAAACCTATCGAAACTTTTTGCCTTTATTAGGTCTGTCAATTGCAGTGCTCTGCAAACATTAAAACTTTTTAAAAAAATCAGTAACAGTGTCCATGCAATAAATGTTAATCACTATATCTAAAACCCACTGTATTAGAAAGTAATACTTTCTGTTTCAACAAATGCTATAGGGAGAACTTTATTTTCCAGCAAAACAAATAATTTGAAAAAAGAAATAAAGACAAAACAAACCACAAGAAAATAAATACAAGGAAATTCAACAATAGGAAAACCAAGATGAGTGCCTCAATGTCTACAACATAAATTATTATTTGCCCCCATTCAACTCTCTGACTTTCTTTCCATCAGTTACTATTTTCTTCTCCCCTCCACACACACAAAACCCCAGCTCCCATCCCTTAATTTTAGCGCATTAGCTGTGATTAAATAATACAAAATGTTGAATATACCTGTATGTGTCAATATGATAACATACTTTAAACAGCTGCAAATTTTAATCATTGATAAATTTCTTACAGCCAGGTGATACCTGTATCTGATGGAGGACAAGTCCCTTAAAGCAGCTTTACACACACTGCAGAGGTAAGGTTTAACATCTCTCATCTCTGTAGCTTATCATATGCATTTTCAAATACTCTGCTCTCAACTAGTCTCTTGAAGTGAACTGAGGATCACAGTGAATCACAATGCCATATTTTAAACCAAAGAAATGACCTGAAACAGCTTTACACAAACGGCAGTGGTGAGGTGTAACACAGCAACAAATGAGCATGTGTAGTTTGAAATTGAATGACCTAATCCCAGCATTACAAATATGGCACTAGGAAGGCACTTTAACACCTCTAGGGATCAGCCTTCATGTTTTCAAAATAGATCAGCTTAAATCAGCTTTCCACACTTTGCAAGGATGACAACTTGATAAGAACTTCAAAGCAGCTTTACCTAGCATGCACGGGTAACAACAAAGACCATCATAGGTCATCATCTGTGTTTTTAAAGTAGATGCATACCTAAAAGCAGATTTACACACAATGCACTTGACACATCACTGTAGATTAGCATGTGTATTTTCTAAGCAGGCGAGGACTTGAAAGCAACTTTAAACACATCAGACTGGTGAGGTTTAGAATCACTGTGACTCACCTTGTGTCTTTTGAAAGTAGAAAAAAGTCTTGAAAAAAGCTGTACATACATTGCACTGGTAAGATTCAACATAATTATGAATTAGATTGTGTCTTTTCAAACCAATTGAAGAAGTTAAAAGCAGATTACCACACACTTCAACGGTAGATTAGTTATTTCTATGGACCTGCAAAATGCTGTTTCAAATGAAATAAACTTTTGAAGGCAATGTTACACACACTGCACTTGTGAGGCTTATCACTGTGAACCTGTCCTGCTGTTTCCAAGCATTTTGATTTTTTAAAGGCAGCTTTACATATGTTGCACTGGTAAGGGTTCTTGTTGCTGTGGATTGCCTATGTTTTGTCAAATAGGATAATGTTTTAAATACAGCTTAACAAACACTGCTCTGGTAACGCTTCTCATCACTGTGAACCTGCCTATGTTGTTTCAAATGGTATGATCTTTTAAATGCAGCTTTACATACACTGCACTGGTGATGCTTCTCATCACTGTGAACCTGCCTATGTTGTTTCAAATCGGATAATCTTTTAAATGCAGCTTTACATACACTGCACTGGTGAGGCTTCTCATCATTGTGAACCATCATGTGCTGTTTTAAATCAAATGATCTTTTAAATGCAGCTTTACAAACCCTGCACTGGTGAGGCTTCTCATTACTGTGAACCTGCCTATGTCGTTTCAAATCAGATAATCTTTTAAATGCAGCTTTACAAACCCTGCACTGGTGAGGCTTCTCATCACTGTGAACCTGCCTATGTTGTTTCAAATTGGTTGATCTTTTAAATGCAGCTTTACATACACTGCACTGGTGAGGCTTCTCATCATTGTGAACCATCATGTGTACTTTTAAATTAGATGATCTTGTGAAGGCAGCTTTACACATACTGCACTGGTGATGCTTCTTATCACGGTGAACCCTCATTTGACTTTTCAAATCAGATAATCTTTTGAAGGCAGCTTTGCATGTTCTGCACTTGTGAGGTTTACCAGTGTGGTCCGACATGTGTTTCTTGTGCAAGGATGAAAAATGGAATGTAGACATACACACTTTGCACTTATCAGATTCAATATCACTATTATGGTGCTGTTTTTCTGACTCAGTACTGAAGTTTGCTTCTGTCACATTTACATTTCTCTCATGCTGAGGACTTTCAGTCACAATATATGTCACCTGTGTAGTTTTACATTCAGCAGCATCCATATCTTGAAGTTCAGGTGATGATATACATGCTAAAATATCTTTATTTTTCCTGCAATTCCACTCCACCTCCTGTGGTACACTCTGTGCCTTCAAGTTCTCCATTATTGTGGACTGAGTGTGTGATTTTGTCTGCTCTGACTTTACTGCAGAACCAACGCCTTGACCAGAGTGATCTTCATGCTTGACCTCAGAAGTGACTGGTCCTTTTGCATACTGTGTCTTCACTTCATAGGTATCGCCTTGGCACATCCAATAAAATTCATTATCACTATCAAGTTGAGAAACTGCATCCTGGCCAGGCCATGATCTCTCAGTCTTTACTATATGATTATGCTCAGTCATATGTGGCCATTCTATCTTCACAATGTGACTGTGCTGCTGTTCAATTTTAATGAAAGAAGTGGAATCTTGAGAATTCATCTCCACTTTCGGAACATTCTCACACTTCCAGTGTGTCTGTGCAGTTGGATCAATTTTTATATTATGGAGTTCTTGGCCAAAGATACTGTCATGCTGCATGAAATCATTCTGTAAACATTTTGTCTCATTATAATCAGAGCAAAATGAACGTTCTGCTTTAGGTATTACATTATCACTTATGTCTTCTTGTGCCTCAGCCATATATTTCGTTTCAGTCTTTATGAGTGTACATGGGACCTGCATCTCGCTCTTCATGGAAAACATATCTTTGTGCTCTCCAAAAATTACTGATTGTATTTATTGTCTTTTGGGTAAAAGTACTTTTACACTTACTGTAGACTAACTTTCCATGAAGCTCAAGATCTCAGCTTCATCCACTCTTTTCTTTCTAGTGACAAAAGAAGACCTCCTGAGTCTGTTGTAATCTTATCAGACCTGAAACATGACAATTGTAATGATTCAGTTGTTATGGAAATTATAAGCAAACACTTAAAAGTAAGGGAGATTTCACTTAGCCGCTCTCTCTGTTAGAATGAAAGAAAAAAGCTTTTACTGCTGCGGCTTTTTTGAAACACATAGTCAGGGGCATACTGTCTGTGCTATTTTCAACTGAATTAGCCCGGTGTTTCAACTTTAATGGTCTGAAGGGAAAGAAGGGACTGAAGAACCACCCCTTTATTTTACGAACAGTTCAGGGTAAGGATTTAAATATTTGACTCTGTGTTTTCATGAGTCATTGAGAAAAAAATATTTCAGTGTGGTCGAATTACATTGCAAATTTTAAAATATGTACACATGTTTATGCAATGTCTAGTCCTTTAATCAGCTGGTTAATACTGTGTAGAAAGGAATTAAGATGGCAGTTTATAGATATCTTTACAGTTCCCTTGTAATGGGATTGCTTTTTAAATCCGTATTTCCAGAGTTCTCCTGCCTATAGAAATTCTAACTGAAATTCAAATGCAGCTCCACTTTTAGTTCCTTTCTGTTTATAATACTTCAAATTTTTATGCCACTTTACATATCGATATAATTTGCTTGTACCTTTCTTTATTTCATCGTATATTGTGGATTTTAAGGTCAGCGACCGACAATTAAGTGATTATTTTTATGCAAACTTTATATTCTTATATTTGTTCTTTTTTTAGATGTTGCAAGAAAAAGTTATCCTGATGCTATGGAAGCGGAACTGCAAATTCAGATTTCGAACTGGCTGACTGGTGCGAGGGATCGCGAAAATGGGAGAAAGGAAAGCCTGTAAATAATTCTGGGGTTGAGGGTGAATTACAGGAGAAGTAAAGCTGTAAAAATTTCAACTGATATTTGTCTGGAAAACTCTTTGACATAAACCTGTACAGGTCAATGCTTTATGAATTTGTGTAAATAATCATTTTTTTAATTAACATTTAAATAAACATTAGTAAATAAAAAATTATGTTTGTTTTTTGTAACATTTTGCATTTTTTGTGAACGTTTTTACTGTTTCTTATGCAATCATTGCAAAACACTCATTATTAATCCATTTATTTGCATTTATAGGGTTATGTTGATGTATTTGATAATATTGGTATTTTTTTGCAATTTTGGCATGTCCTGATTTAAAACAATGCAAATCAGAATATACCAAAATACCTAAAATTAGCAATAATAGCTGAGAAAAAATATGGGATTTATCTGGGATTTACCAGGATTGCCAATATGGGAGACCCATATAGCCCCCATGGTAAACCGACGTTGGGACCTATAGAGGTTTTCCATATGGCCCCCAGATTCTGGTAAATGTGGGTCCTGTTACCATGTGGGTCCTGTCTTCCAATGCTACTTGGGACGTAGGTTCTTACTAAGTAGGAAATTCTGTAAAATTTCTGAATTTTACGCTATTTTTATCTACGATTATGTGGTACTGGCTAATGGCTATATCATATGGCTATATGAATAAAACCGTCGCCATCTTTAGTGGGTCGGACAAACTGCTGAAAATCAAGGAATTTAACCTCTCAGAAAAGAAACAAGAAACAAAAATAAATAAATCATGTCTGTGCCGTGCTCAGAAGAGGAATGAGACATACCGTGTAGGTGGAACTTGTGGATGTAGAAGTGTAGTCACACCGTGAATCCATGACTGTAGAGTCTAAAAGTTTGAAATCAGTTTTGATCAGTAAGAACAGCAACTCCGTATTTTCTTTTCACGAGAGTTACTGCCCATGTGTTGAAATTTGTATAGAGAGCCGCCACGATGCGTATCACGTGGTACACAATTTAATGGCCGTGACTCGGGTGAAGGACAAAGAAGTCTCCACGCCATTGTCCGAAGTATTAGAAATAGAACTCTATTTTCCCTACAGTTTTGACAAGAAAATAACTTTGTCTGTCCCACAACAATCAGTGTCGTATACGAAGCAAAAATTAAATGCGATCGACAGTGCTGGCCTATACGAACTGCCGAAGCACAAATCAAATCAAAATCAAATCAGACTTTATTGTCTGTCGAGGAGACCCAAGACAGAAATTTTTCTTTTGCTCACAAGGGCAGGCATACATACGCACACAGACATTTAGCACACACTTATAGGAGCAAAGATACATTATCATGGCAGTTTGGATCTCCTCCAAGTGGTCAGTGAAATTTCAATACTTGAGATATGTCTTGTATATATTTATTTTTTTAAATGCGTTTGCATAGCAGACTGCAACGAAATGTGTCTGAACTGTAGTTTCTTCATCCTCCTAGTACCGTGTCAGTTGATACTACTATCTGTTCATTCACCTGTAGGCAAACAAAACCCGTAAATGTAGAGACGACCCTCCCCGCCTCTAACTCGCGTGAGGTTCGCTAAAGATGGCTGCGGCAGAAACAGAATATTTCATGATCAAACTAATCCCATCGATTCATGGGATGATTTAGCCCTCTATTAACGATTAAGATTTCGATGTAATGACATCCTGGCGATCGTCGCTGACATACAAGGAGACAATAATTACAAATCGGGAGCGCAATGTCACACCTACTTTGCAAGTGTGTCATGCTCTTAGTTTTTGTGCAACGGGTGCCTTTCACAATATGTCTGTGTGTGTGTGTGTTCAGGCGTCTCCCAAAGAACTGTTGGCAGCATTACTAACCGATTCACGAGAAACTGAAAATAATACAAACCCTACACAGACTACATTATTAGTTGGATTTAATATCACTAATGATGGTCTGATATCTTGATATTTGGGTGATGATGAAATATATTCATTTTTGTCCTCTAGGAATTTCATTTTTTCTGTCTGCCTGTAAGTTCAAAGCTTTTTTTGTGTTCACTGTATGCTTCTGTGTCAATCTTTATTATGTGGCAAAGCTTGTTTCCACATAGCCATTCTGTCTTTACTGGGTGAAGACAATGTTGCTCACTTTTAACTGAAGAAGCAGACTCTTGAGAGTTGTACTCAACAACATTCATAACAACATTCTCAAGCTTACAGTTTTAATGCTGAGTCTGTGTAGCCTGATCATTTTTTAAGTGTTCAATCTCAGTTTTAATTAAACAAGAAGCATCTTGAAAGTTTAACTCCAATTTCACAACATTCTCATGATTCCAGCTGCATGCATCCTGATCAATTTTTTTGTGATGCAGTTCCTGATCAGAGATGGTATCAGGCTGCACAAAAACTAACGTATAAGGAATTTGTCTTCTTTGAGTCAAAGCTAATTGAAATTTCTGTTTTAAGCATTACATCAGTACTTCTGTATCATCTACTGTTCTTGTTTCACTCTTAATGTTGAGAGCACATGGCACCTGTGCCTCCCTCTTCATGGCAGACAATGTGCTGTCCGAGTTGTCTGATTAAACCCATTGACAATTTGTTCAAGGACTTTCACACTTAATTCTGGTTTACTTCTCATCAAGCTGTACACATGATATCAACTACTTCCAGTCTAGTGTCTTAAATGATATTAACACGCCCTCTGAAGTCTGCTGCACTCCACTCTATGTGAAAAGATCTTTATAAACCTGATGCCTGACAGTTTCAACAATTAATTTTATTTCATACAAATTAAAAAATAAAAATTTAAAAGCAATGTAGCTTTTACATTGATGATTTGTACTTCATGAAGGTAAAGCATTAATAACTTTCTTCACCGACCAACCTACCCCCCAAAATAGCATGATAAATGATATTGAAATCTACAGAAGGTTAAACTTAAAGTATTCTATACACATTTATCTACAATATTTTAATGTAAAATAGTTATAGAATACTCTGTCATGAACCCGCCGGGTTCAAGCCAGGTCAACAGGGCCGAATCGGAGTAGGTAATTATAGGTGGGCCGGGCTCAGTGAAAGCGGACAGTGGAGGGAAGCCTTTCTGTCCGTTTTTACGACTTGACAGGTCGCCTTGACTGATAGAGGCGATCGAGAACCAGGGTCGGGGGTATAAGATGTAGTAGTTATGGGATTAGCGCAGTAGGCAGTAGTAGCGTTAGTATTAGAGCGATAGCGTCAGAGCCAGGTAGACTAGGTGACGAGTAGTCACGTGTCCTCTTAGTATATAGTTAGGGGTAGATGTTTAGTAGGGGCCTTTTCCCAAACACACCAGCAGGGACTACCATCTCTGAGCATCACATCAGCTGTAAGCAGCAAGTCTGTAGGGGGCCCGTTCTACCGAACGCATCGCGCTACTTGCTGGCACTTGCAGTCTGGAACCGTGGGAGTGAGGAAGGGGTCTCCGTCCTCGCAGACGTCAGGAAGGGGGTACACCGTCAGAACCGGCAACAGCAACTGCCACCCGTTGCCTGGGGCAACCACCGGGGGTAGAGATTACTGTCCCTGTGTACCTCTGAGGTCTTGGACGTCTGGAGCCGGTGCCGGACCACTGTCGCCTGAAATCGTCGCCGCATCTGCGTCCGTTGCCTGGGGCAACCAGAGGAGCAGCAATGCTAATGAGCTAGGGACAGTGCGTCAGGAAACTCACTCCTAACGTCGTCGCCATCCTCATTGCCAGGGGCAACGGTGTGTGACTTGTGATCTCAGCCAGCAGTGACAGTATTGTGCCAAGGCAGGTCTGTGGCTGTCCACTACTGGTTGTCTAGAGGCAGTCTATCGTGAACGACGCTGCCGTATAAGAACTGTCCAAGACTGATGAAGTGTACGCTTCCGGGGGAGTGTTCGTCGGATGCGGACTCAGAGTGCTAGAAGGAAAGTGTATTTTGTTTCATTTACATTCTTTACATTTTGTGACATGATGATAGTCCGACCTTCTCAAGACAGCAAAGCGTGTAGAGAGAGAGAGAGAGGAGGAGGGCAGTGACGACAGGGAGGATGAAATAGATCGCCTGACTGCACGAGTCAGCTGGAAATGGAAGCGGCCTCCCAGCCTCACAGGACACAACAAAGTGATGTCCCCCGTCGTCTGTAACAGGATGACTAGGAAAGAAAGTGTAGCTGGCGTGACTGGAAAGTGTCCGACGGCGGAGGCTGTAATTCATGGCATTCGAGTGATGGCGTTGCTCGACACCGGCAGTGAGGTAACGACGGTCACTGACGAGGGCCCGAGGGCACATACAGGACTTACAGCTAAAACATCTCCCTATCTCCTTGCGATGACCGCCGGAGCAGAGGTACCATACTCAGGAGTGGCTCTGGTGGACATTTTAGTTTTCGGCCAGTGTCTGAAAGACATTCCTATCCTGGTGGTCAAGGACCCTGTTGATGCGGGCACAAGAGAGCGCATCTGCACTCCGCATCTACTTGGTCGGATGATGGCCTCTACCGCAGATGTGCAGCAGGCAGTACAGGCAGCAGTTCGTGAGGCTCATCTTGAGAAGACAGTGTCAACAAAAGGATTGGCTAGAGCCGCTGGCAGCACGCAGTATAACAATTAATAATATTGTGACGATATTAATTAACAACAAGTCGATGTGTTTAAACTAACAGCAAATATGATCGTAGGTACATAAAAAAGCGCGTGCGCAGTCACGTACAGATATTCGTTCACCTGCAGGGTCACCTACACGAACAAACTTGGATTCCCAACACTGTTTATTTACATATTTAAGGGGTCAAACTTTTGGCACAGTCTCATATACCCTCATCCACTTTCCGTGACTTAAATATACTTGCAAATGTTTATGTTAGTGTCTTGGTCGCAATTTAGACGAGTTTTCCTAGAACAGGAAACATTACTTAACAAATAACGACAAATATATTAGTATTTACACAAGAGCAAAATTCACAACAACCCGCAACAACCAACTAAAATGCACAAGAAACAACATTTTAATTTTCGAACTGCTGCCGTTACACAGGTCGTATTTTCATTTCCGCTCGTTTCAGCGATCTGTAACTTTGACGGAAAGTAAACCACGTGACCCCATTCAAGTGAGGCAGCGGCGCGTTGGTGATGTAGACGCCGTTGAGATTGGAGTTGTAACAGTCGTTGTACCACCACGCCCCGTGATACTTGAGAGCACATGTCAAAGCCCGTGGCCTCCCGTGATCCTTTGTGGCGAACTCCTGCCCATTGTGGTACATCAGACTGTCTCCTACAAGGAGTCACGTGACACCTCATGAGCAACTAAATCACTATGCCAGTCATGTTTATTTTTCAGTTTAAGTCGACACATCTTGTGCTCAAAGGTAGTGATTTGCATATATTAAGCACCTCGAGAGAGGAAAGTGTATTACTGTACAAAGATTTCAATAATTATATTGTACTTTCAATTTCATATTTCAACAAATCTTGTAGAAATCTGAAAAATATTCATGGTTCCAGAAAGATAATATTGAAAAAATTGTGTCAATAGAAAAAAATTAGAATTTTCTTATAATGTAGTCTAGATATTCTATAATTTAGTCACCGATGGACTTACATCTGAGGTGACATTTTGAAAAAATATTTTAGTCAAAGCATAGCATTCGTGGCACTCGCTGTCGTTTGTTAAGAATTTTGTTTTTACTGTCACTAAAATTTGATTCAACATAAAAATTTCCTACTCCATCCTATAATTAGCTTTTATAGACTTTTTTCTATCAAACCTTATGTTTTTAAAACATCCCCTAACGCCTAACCCCTGTATCAGCACAAGGTTTTTAAAAGTAGAAAAGAGACTCAAAGCACTAATGGGCCTGTGGTCAAAGGGAAGTAATTCACTTTTTTTTCTACCAAGGGTTGCAAAGTTGCTTCCCTTCAAAGATACTGCATTCAGGAAACAAAATATAAAAGTACACCTGGTATATGAATAAAAAAAATGATCTGCTCAGACCAGTAGACCTGCCTAGATTAAGAAACCCTTTGCAGGTTTTTTTCTTGCTCGATAATATTTTTAGATATTTATTTTCAAACAGCTGGAGCATAAAGAACGGTTGCTGGTGCTTTTGGGTACCTGCGTCTCCACCAGTGAAATTGTCGACTCGGAGCTTAAAGCCAGTACTTTCATTCCCAACCGTGAAGCCGCTGTAGACGGCGAAGGTCTGGTTTCCATCGAAGTCCTCCAGGTCCACACGCAGCTCGTGCCTTCTGGCTGATGTCAGCACGTGCATGTTGTCCAGCCCTGAGACAGACAAGTCAGACTGATTGCTGGGACTAATCGCTGAAATCCAGGACTAACCAAAGTCCCTGACGAAAAAAAAGAAAGCTTGATTTGTAAAAAAAAATTAATAAAATAAATAAATAAATAGTGTGTATGCTAGTCGTCAGTTATATGTGTGTCTTCATGTTACTGATGTTTTTTGTTTAAGCAATAATTATTTCTATTAGTGCCAGTAAGGTAAAGAAGTGGACTGGCATCGATAAACGAGTCTGTGTTCTAAGTAAGAGTTTGAATACTGTTTAGCAGGATAAAAGCAATTTGATGTGAGTCACCAAAAAAAAAAAAAAAAAAAAAAAACCAGACTGGCTGACTTATATACATGTGTATGTAAATGATAAATCTAATACAGCTGATAGACACAAAGAGAAAAAAGATAAATAATACAAATTAAAGAAACTAGGGTAGAGAAAGGTAGACAGAGGTTGCCCATACCCAGCCAGAACTCTCGCCTCAGATTACCAAAACCTTGTTTATAGTCTGTCCAGTTGCGGTAGAAATCTTCGGAGCCATCTTGACGCCGCTGAATAACCTACAGTTATAAAAAAAAGACAGTTGAAAATCATGAAATTAATAATTTTAAACTATTTCAGTCATAAACAAACGCATAAATTACATAAACAAGGTGTGATTATGATCACCAATCATCAGACACAAAAATCCGTTTCTTTGTTTGCTAACTGCGGCCAGTGTGAAAAGGGCGACCCCTCGTCGACAATGTGTCATTCAATGACACTAGCAACGAAAAGTCTGTAATTTTTGTGAAGGTTGGACTGACCATCCATCCACCGCCGTCTGTAACCTGGTCACAGTACACCGAGATGTTGGTGCCTTCATGGAAGACGACGTGCACGACACTGTCGTTGTCATAACGCTGCACGTCTCGGCACGTGGCTGGCTGGTGCACTGAAAGAATCGCCTCTCGTTTGAAACTACGGATGATGATGACGAAGATGAGGATGAGGAGGAAGATGATGATTGTAACATTTCACGAGTCAATTGTTCTCAAAGATAGTTTTTACCATTTAGATATGCAAACTACATTTTTAATATTGTCATGGGACTAGATGATGCACTCCATTATGAAACTGACAGAAGAAAATGCTGATCGAGGATGTACCTCAACATTACAAATTATTTCTTGAAACAATCATTATTGTCCTTCTTGAAAAGTGCCATCCCGTTGATAATATCCTTTATCTATTTGCTGACGAGAGTGAGCTGGAGCAGAAGACTCACACATATCAACGCTGGCTTGCTGCCTGTCCAGCTGCTGCAGCTGCTCCTGGTAACGTCGGAGCTGTGACGCCAGA
This sequence comes from Pomacea canaliculata, assembly GCF_003073045.1. NCBI lineage: Eukaryota > Metazoa > Mollusca > Gastropoda > Architaenioglossa > Ampullariidae > Pomacea > Pomacea canaliculata. The sequence goes on from NC_037603.1 coordinate 1,340,571, forward strand.
TCCTCGTCCTCCTGCCACATCCCTTCAAACAGCTGCTGCTCGTTGGCTTCCAACAGCGTCATCCGCACGTCATCGCCGTCCACGTAGACAGTGGCCTCCCCTAACAAAGGGGAATCACTCGCTAGGCATTGCCTTGCCGGACTCTGGTGCAGAATGGAACACGAGTAGTTTCCAGTCTCCGCTGAAGTGTTTAGTGATAACAGGAAATAACCCTCCTGGTAGCTGGAGCTGGGATAAGCGGATCCCGAAGGTGTCTGAAAAAAATCTGTTGCACTTTCAATTTTTCTTACTTAACAATCTAATTTCCAGTTTATTCCATGTTTAAAATAATAAATCTGTTGAGCTCGTCGTCACTGAACATAGCTACTCAGCCTGTTTATCTACCCGACCTGTGCAAATCAGATACCCTCACGATGCCCATGAATACGAGCCGCGAGGGGTTTAATGTTTGGCAAGCGAAGGTGTTCATGAATCTTTTATATCAAAAGCAGTGAGTTGTTTACCTGCCATTGCACCCTGACTGACGGCTGACCCAGGTCTGTGAACTCTCCACACTCCAGCACCACGTGCCAAGTGCCTGTGACGTCATCTTTCACCGGTAGAGGACGGCGATGCGCGTGGAGCTGTGTTCCAGCTGGAGGAGCTGTGACGTAGCAGAAACGGATGCGAGGTCGTGAAGACAGTTGGCAGAGAGATTGAACACAAAAACAATAACAATACCGAGAAGCATAGCAAATTTTAAGCCGATCTTAGGTACGCACAGAAAGAGCAAATGAAGTGTTTACAGTTTAACTTACACATTTCATATGACAGGACAGGCAGTAACGTGTATTGTTACGAACGTCTATCTATGAACAATCATAGGAACAGATGTGCGAGAGGCAAAAGTCCCTTCGAGCATCTTACCAGCGATCTCAACATGAGTGAAGCGACTGCTTTCTGTCACGTGACTAGCGTTGTACGCATGCACGCGCACTGTGTACAGTCCCGCATCGCTGATCATCACATCCCGCAGCAGAAGCCCGGCGTTGGGTACGTACTGCACAATCGTCGTTGACGACGAGAAAAACTGGCCGCTGATGAAGGTAGCGAGGACAGTCTGGTTTTCCTTGCTGCGCTAAACATGACAAACAAACAATAAACAAATAAATATGCATGCAGGCAAAGTTATTTCATGATGGTCTTACAAAAACGATCGTCCATATTTGTTCTGTTAATAAAGACAGAAAGAAAAAAATATTTTCTGTATTTTCTGTCTAAGGTAAGAAATTTATAATGAGGCTACATAAAAAGTCACGAATGAAAAATCCGCAAAAGCCAGCAAACCTCAGAATACCAAGTAACATCCAAGATGGTTTCAGGTGTATCACTCGTGAAGGACCATGGGATGGAGACGTCACTTCCTGCGCATGCGTTGGTGACTTCACCGACTCTAGGAGAAGAAGACCACTCCAAAGCGCTTGCTGCTGGCAAAGAAAGAGTGAAGGCTGTTTGTCGAAATTTGTTATAGAATATGCATACTGTTGACAATGAAACTTGCAGTGACATAAACAAGAGAGATGTGTAATAAACAACAGACAAGAAACCAAATAAAGCCATGGATGGTGAGTTTTGTAAACAGCCTGGCAGTGAAATGTTTTAAGTATTTTTCTTATATTTACACAAAGAAAAAACTCTAAGGAAATTTTTGACAGTAAAAAGTCAAAAGATGTGACATTTACAGTTAAACAAAAGCGTTCAATGTCTACAAACATACCATGCACAGGCAGTGACCTTTGACCTATGGCCTAAAAGGAAAACACACTGCGCAAACTAAACCTGTCCACCCTTGCATAGTGAGGTGAGCAAAGCAGATTGCTGTCTAACCTGCTTCACTCACACACACACCCAACCTACAAACCCTTCTACAACTCGGAAAATATTTAACTTTTTCAGAATGTAAAGAAACCAAATATGAATTCTACAGTCACCAACGTTTCCGACATTGCCTGCGAGGGGGTAGAAATCTTCCAAGTTTTCATGATAAAAGAAAAGCAGATGAAAAATAAATCCCAGACAGGCAGGATTCGGAGGCATGCAACTTTTCTACGTGTCCGAAAAACAAACAGACAGCTGGTAGAAAACATAACCAAAGACAAGAGGCAAGACAGAGAAGCGAACGGACTAACAAATATTTACAATTACCGATTAAAAACGACTGGAAGGCGAGAGATGCTGAAGTCCAAGACAACCACATGTTGCAACTTCAGAGAAACTATTCCACCTCGGCAAAGCCAATGGAGAACGGACCTTGAACCACTGTTGACCCTGACATTCTTCTGGCAACTTCCAGAAATCTTCTTGCTCACACAAAGTCCCGAAAGGAGATTAATAATTATTTAACCCACGAAGTGACCCTCTATTAGAATTAAAAAGATTTTACGGTTTCAAAAATAAATCCTTTATCAGAGTTAAGACAAAATATTGATATATATTATCTATGTTGAAATTTTGTTACAATAAATAAAAAGTTATCTCCTTGAATTTAGATAATGGTACATGGACAAGTTTAAAATGTTACCCAAAGTATGCTTCTGCTTTGTTTAGTGGGAGCACAGTTTTAATTCTTTTCTCTAAACAGGGTTGGTGGTCTTCATTTCTTCTGTTTGGCTGTCTGTATTATTGCTTTGTGGTTGGTAATCAAAGCAAAAAGGTTTTAGACACAAGTCTTGTCTGCCTGAACGCATTTCCAAGACACAGTCCTGAAAAAGTGATGTTCAGTTTCTGAAAGTCAGAGGGAGAAATTAAGATGTTCCAGACTACAAGGACGAGGAGGAGAAGAGAGGCAAATGTGTTGTTTGTCGGTGAGGCAGATATGTACAGTCAGGTAGAGTGTATTGTGAAGAAGAAACAGAAAAATGTATTTTAGTTAGGGACCTCGTGAGAGGAACATGTCAACTTTTGAGATAGTTACCAGTCACACTTCTAGTTGCCCTCACTTACTCTCTATCTATATATACACAAAAGTACAGATATACAACCCTAACTCTTTCGGTCATCTATATATATATTATCTCTCTCTTTGCCCCAGTCTTTGGGTGAGCATGATGTTGTAACAACAGCTGTGGAGGTGCTTCGGTATCACTAATTTTGAGCCCTTTTCAGAAGCTATCCTCTTGTGTTGCCTCGTCAGCATCCTCTGTCCACTCATCTCCTGAGGACTGACTTGTACCGCGTGCCGTGCACGTTCTCTGTATATAAAGATCATTGTGACATTTACTCTCTCAGTGCATGCCCTGTGTGCAGACATTTTGTACCTCCATATCACCGAGTCTCTCGAGTCAAATAATGATGAATCATGCTAGGGTTTTCTGTACACCCGACTTTTTTGTCGCACCTGTCACTCAAGTTCACATCAAGTCAATGAGTTCTCAAGTTATCATTGAGTGTGGTAACGACGGGTGGTGGAGGAGGTAGAGGGCGAGGAAGGAGGGAGGGAACAGTCAACAGACGACATCACGAGAAGAGTCAGGTGGGGTGAGCAAAGGTTGAGGGTGAGGATGGTGTGGGGGTAAAGGATGGGGTGGGGTAGGGAAGGACGTCAAGACACCGGTTCAAATTTCTCCTTCCCTCTGTGAACCTTTTAAAAAAATTTCAAAAACGCTTCTAATGCAGAAATTTCAAAACTGTAGTTGACACGTTACATGAGCTCTGACCCTTTCCCACCATCTTTCTCTCTGTTTGATGGCCTGTTTCCTGGAAAGTGAACTGTATTTGTGATATAACTATTGTTCAGGATAGGAATTTTAATTAGTCTCATAACTATACAATCATTTATATGCCTCATGTAAAATGTTGTCAACTTATTTTACACTTTCGTTTAGTTCTAGGTGAGAAATTTATGGATTCCAGTAAACAGACGGTAGAATAACACCCACGCACATATACCTATATATATATATACCTGGTCTGTCACACCTGCATTCTAGTACTAATCATTAATTTATGTGCTGCAATTACCAGATCAACTGTTTTAGAAAATCAAAATTCAATTTTTATTCTTTGCTTTTGTAAAATTCGCTGTTTATTGCTTATTTATTTTTTATATAAGCAGTTTATTCTTAGCGCTGCTACACACACAGGCATGTACCCGTATATGTATTGTCTATCCTGTACTAGACATTCCTTGCTAGTCCCTTAAAGTTTACTTTATGATATGATTCACTGAATATAAATTCATGTTGACAAAGTAAGACAAGTTTTTATCTACCTCTCAGACGATGTACATAGAAGAGGAAGAGATTGATGATCGGACAAAGTGGAGAAGAGAAAGAATGATTAGTCAGATAAATTAATTAGAGAGAAAGAGTAGATTAAATAGAGAATTCATTATATCAGTAGACTGTAAGATTGATATATTAGATATCTGTAACAATATCAAATGCCTAGATATATAGATTTTACTAAATAATGAATATAGATGTTAAGATTGAGTGGCTAAGGCGGAGATAAATATCCAGATGTCGTTCCTATGCTACTGTATCACCTAAGCTATGGGAAACAGTATTTAGCCGGCCTCTCTTGCTTATTTGCATAATACATTCACAGTAAGAAAACCAAAAGGACTGTTGCATTATTTGCAGCAGGCAAACGGTGGGTAGGGGTGGGGCTGAGTGTCAGGTGGAGTCTTGTGAGGACGAGTGTTCTCTTGGACTTTCTCATGCCTTTCTTTGCCCACCCGTCCTTTAGCCGGTTCCTCTACAAACACGCGGGTGTTACACTGTCAACCCCACTCCATAAAGACTTCTGTGCGGTCTCTTGCACAAATTGCCTTTTAAATTTTTATTTAGTGGAAAGCCTAGAAGGTGGAATGATCCAGTAGGAATTGAGCAATGCTCTTAAAAAAGGCGCCTTGTCATTCTGTCCAGTAGTGTTGCACGGGTGTCAACAATATTTTTTTTAATTTCTTGACTACCCGTTTCATACATTACCAATTCTAATAATATCTCAACCGTGACAGCAGAATTTGGCTAAGAAAGAATCGTGCTGGTTGGGAATAAAAGAGAGTAGGTCGAGCCACATCCTGAGTGTGAAAATGTGGACCCACTTTCTCATTGAATCCCATAATGCCTTGTCATGCAAACACACAAATTCTTATAAAAGTGGACATCTTCGTTACTGAGCTCACCAGAGACAACTTCAGCTGCAACTTTTACAAGTAAGTACTGATGGACCACGAAAATTGTAAGATGAAACAAAAATTAGTACTTCTGCTTAAAATTGTATTGAACTTCGTCTAAAAAAAATCACATTTTTTGGGAAGAATTTGTAGTACATTGATTAATTTGTATCTTAATTGCATGCAAATGAAAATTTGTTAACGAAAAGGTTATTTTGAAACTTTGTTGTAACAAGTGGAAAAGTCATATACACAGAATAAAGTTGCCTCATATAAGAAATATTTTCCTGCATCATCATTATCATTATCATTATCATCATCATCATTATTATTATTACGTTATCAGATTATGGTAATGATAACATCTGGAAAAGTTGACTCTTTGGAAAAATAAATGTCTTTGTACTGAAGGTTCGTTTCTCTGTGTAGTTCCATATCCCATAACGACGGAAGGTGAAAGATGACTCAGCTACCTTTGGCAGTAGGGTTCACCCTTCTTGGTCTGACCTTCTGTTTCCCACAGCTTCAGGTTGGTCTAGTGAGTAGCGACTATGTTTATTTTTCTATATTTTGCAACGCATGCGCAGATCATCTTTCAGTCCGTCCTTTTATGGTCAGCAATCAAAATACATCTCTTCAAATAGAAAAATATATTTGTTTATGGAGAGATGTGTGTGTGTGTGACTGAGCTTTGGAAGTGGTTGTTTGCTCCTATGCATAGCCGGCTACTAGCACGGCCATGTGAGAAAGATAGTCGTGTGCAGTAGGTTGTCAGAACTATGAAAATGTAATTTTAGATTATTACAATTTTAAACAGAATATATAAGAAGCATGGGGAAAAACACACACACACACAAGCACAGAGAGAGAGAGACAGAAAGTTGCATGCATCTTTACAACCTGCAATATTTTTTTTTAAAGGGAGACAAACCCCAAGCTGCTAAAGAAGCTGGCGTCTTGCCTCCCCTGAATCCTCAGCTGGCTCAGCTGATTGTCGAGAAGATCCGCGAGGAGCTGCCCAAGCCATCAGAAGAAATTACCGAGAACCTGTTCAAGTCATTTGTCAGGTAAACTCAATCCCTTTCTTCACTAGTTTGGCTTCATTTAAAGAAAAACAAATAATGATTTCAATAATCTAATGACTTTGAGAGACCAGTCCGACTTTAAATAAATTAACAATGATAAATATTATCCACGATACATCATCAAATTAAAATATTTTTACAGTTATAATTTCCATTTCACATTCCCCGATCCCTGAAAAAATCCCCACTACTAATAAACCGTTTAACTGATCTCAATGTACAGCTACCTCTATGAGCGCCACGAGTACGAAGAGGCCAAGAAGCTTCAGGTGAAAGCCGAGAGCCAGGATGCCCAGGCTGCATTCAAGGCAGTCCTTGCCCACCTCCAGCAGGTCGCTTCCCAACAGGAGCCAGCGGAAAATACTCCACTAGGCTTCCAAGCAGCTCTACTGCAGGCTGACCCCGAGGAGAAGGAAGATGACCCGGAACTGAAGGCCATCAAGCTCAAGAGTCTGTTCAAGCTGCTGCTTAACTACAAGAGCTACTTGAAGGTGGGTGATGATAGACTGCTGGGTACAGTTAGTCAATAGCTCGTTGTTTTTTGCTTTGTTTTGTTTTGTTTTTGTTTGTTTGTTTGTTTGTTTGGTTGTTTTGGTTTGGGTTTTTGGTGTTTTGGGGTTTTTTTTTGGTTTGGTTTTGGTTTGTTTGGGATTTTTTTTTGGGGGGGGATTGTTGTTCGTGTTGTTGTTGTTGTTGTTGTTGTTGTTGAAAGTTCGTGGGGTCTTTTCCTTGCTGGTCGTCATGATGTATCTTATTTATGATCGTGTGCTACGCTGGTTTAGATGACTATACATGTGAACAGAGATGAATGGATAGATAGGAAGAATGAAAGTCTTTCTGGAGAGTTATAATTAATCCTTGTCTAAAAAAATAAACATGTTTATGTCTCCCTTACTCTATATTCTACTCAGGTACCTAGTAGTCCTCAAGCCTCATGAAAATTTACCATCAACACTCAGGAAACACTATCCACTAATTTCACTTTCTGTCCTAGGTCGGTCAGGAGATCGTCAAGCTGGGGCTGCCCAAGGAAAAGTCCGAGCGCCTGTTTTTCGAGTCGTTTGTGGAATTTCTCTGTGATTCCAAGGAAATCGTGCTGACTGCCCAGAAGAAGCTGGCAGTGCAGCAGTGGCTGAAGGATGCGCAGGAGGAGGCCAGCAGCAGCAGAGTGAGCAGGAGCAAAACGAGGCCAAATTTCGCCAGTTTCTCCAGGTATTTCTTCTTTGAAAGAGAAATTTTTTTCCCTTTTTTTTTTTAATCTTAACACAGGGTGTGCATGCTTGAATGTTTAATGAAACATAAGCTGTCATTGTCTCTAGCTGAATACATTGAAGCCATTATCGGTGTAGTTCTTTCAGCATGTCAGATTATTAAATATTTTGAAATTTTAGTGATATGACTGAGTTGATAAGAAAAGGAGTTGGGTTCTTCGATCAACGTGTTCAATAACAATAGGAAAGTGAAATTACAGAGGTTAATACAAGAAAGACTGTTATTTGATCATTTTAATCTACCATTCAAATCGTTCTTAATTAAAGGTGTAGTCAACACCGAAAAAATACAAAAATACTTTGAGATGACTGCATGAATGTCACAAAAATAAATTGTCTTTATAGGTCGCTGTATTGGAAATGATTTCGCCACATCTAATAATAATTTTGTTTTGAATTTATTTTTGGCAGTTCCTGAAAGAAAAGCGTGGCCTTGGTGGACAGTAGTCGTCCCATGCCTCTCCTCCATGTTCGCAGGTCGGTGAGTACAGACTTTCATACATTAACAGGATTTGATAACCGAGGAATGTAGACGAGTGATAAGAAAAGGTTCATCAAACAAGGTTGGCCGTTTTGACTTGATCAAATATTTGGACATTCGCCTAGTTATAAAGATAATCTACTTATTTGTCTTCTCTTTCTTTCAGGTACATTTCCCTGAAGAACAGTCAACAAAGAACAAGACTCACCTGCACTACAAATGAAACGCTGAAACCTTTCACACCTTTTTCTTCATTAAAAAAATTTAAATAAAGAAGTCTCTTCCAAATATTTTTGATTCATCCCAGTTTTTTTCTTGACGATGTACCTGTACTTCCGAATCGAGATTTCATCTTTCATTACACCTTTTAAATAACTTTAATAAAACAGTCTTTTCCAAGAAAACTTTATTTCATCTCAGTTTTCGTCCTTGTAAGTGAACTGAAATCTCCTTGCTAAAACTTGTATGTGTGTACATCTCTGTGTTCATTTATTTTTATTTTATCTATCGTCGCTTCTATTTATTTATGCTAATTTTGCTTGCGCTCTATCTTTCCGAGGTTGTGTAAATACAATCACAAACAAGTCAACAAACAGATATACAACTCTTACAACACAAAAATTGCGCCGATCGCTCAAAGACCTACACAGGTACACACAGGTAGTAACCATGGCACAGATCGCGAGAAAGAAGCCGACAAAAGATAAAAAAAAAAAAAAAAAGACGAATTGGATGTTATCAAAGCGTTGACTCTTGGTCACGTGACGTGCTGAGGTCACGCGCTGAGGGTTGACGCTGAGCAAACAGAGCCTCGATGGAGCTGAGAGACAGCCCCGTGCCCCCTGCCCCTGTTAGTGAAATAAAGAGAGAAGTTTTCTGTCGACAGGTTGTGTGACAGTAAATTTGACTTTCTTGTCATGCACTACAGTGCAAAGATACACAGGACCTTTCTTCTCCTTTCCTCCCTCTCTCTCTCTCTGGTAAAGTGTCGGTGGCCTCGACTGCAGAGCACAAGGAGAATTCTAGAAATGCCCTGATTCGAACCAGGAGGTAATCGGGAGAAGCACATCTTCGTTTATCTGATCTCCACCCTGAAAATGATCAGGGTACATGGTCTGTGCCAGTTTCTTGAAGGAGGTGATAGAGTGAAAAACTATGTTTACACTTCTATATTCTCCTGCTTTTCGTCTCTAGCTTTCTTTTTCTTTTATTCGTTTTTTACTTATTTACTTTCTTCTTTCATTTTACCTTCAATCTTTTGTACCTTCTATCTTTGTTTCTCTCTTCCTTTTTCTCCTTCCTTGAATATTTCTTCTTTGATTGGTTTGCTTTCATATTTCCCGTTTATACGAATACAGGCTGATGTTCATTAGATAGCAAAAAGACGAAGAGAGACAGCGAGAGACCAAAAAAAAAAAAAAGAAAAACTCGGCATAAAAAAGACAGAAAAATAAAGTTACTTGCATGCTCACCTGTTTTCTCGGAAAATCTTACATTATAGTTAGAGTTATATTATAGTTAAACCTTCCTGTTTATACACTTCCCCGAACAGTGCCTGTGCCTCTAACAAGGTTTTCTCTAGGACACAAATCTTCACCTCATAAACACATTTAATTACCCGCCATGTTTGTACCTTTAGGATGACGGGAAGATTTCTAACTGTACTGTGTCTAGGCACGTGATAAAACTGTGTCTACACATCTACCATGACAAGTCGAAACACCCAACAAAATATAACAGACATGTAGCAGCACCAGGCTTTGAAGTGGGACCGTGAGAGGAATCCACCGGATATGACGTCATGAACAGGAGGATCTGTTTTCAGAAGAGCCCTATGCAGTTGACTCAAAGAATCATAAGGCACCTCTGGAAATCGACCCTCCCGCTCCTGGATGTAAGGCAAAGGGGAGTTTGTGAAGGGAATAAGATCTGTTGTGACAGCGACAGACAAAATAAACAATGTACACACAAATGTTGGGGACAACAACTAACAGACGAAACTTGAGGTACGGCAATAAACAAACAAACATTTGGTAGGGCAATGAGTAAACAAAATGTAAAGTATGACTGTAGCAGGCAAGGTAGTAGTCTGAGAGCAAGAAAATTGAGGAGTGACACCACAAATGTATTCTGTGGGACAACAACAACAGACCAAAGGCAACAAACAAACACATCAAAATGGAAAGGTGAGCAATTGTTTCCCATCCTGATATTCAGGTTTTCTGATCAAGATCATACCCACACTGTTTCACGTATGATATTTGTGACAGCATCATGATGTATTGCTTCCTGATCAAATATTTCAAACTCTTTACCTACAATATCCACAAACTTAAGTGACCTATCAAGACTTATCAATTTATTTCCGACATAGTTTCTTATGAATCCAGAAAAAATGGACTAAACAAAAACGCTTACAGTCCAGAAAATATTCCACCTACCTTGTATTTAATCAATTACTTCCCTTTTCTTACGGAGAGTTCTGTTTGTCTTTAGGTAAAAGAAAAACTCATTTGGTTAAAAAAAGACTGCTTTGAGTTGTTTTCTTATTTTATACTCATTTGGTCAGGGTACATCAGCAACCAGTTCCACAACAACGAGACAACATGTCGAATTTCATTACAACAGTCCGAAAAGAGAGAAAAAATGTTTGAAGTTTCGTTCCTTCTGTCCGAAGAGACATCCACACGAATGTCGACAGCAACAAGAACATCGACAACCTCGCCTGGTCCGTGTTCAGTGGCGAGTACGACACACCCAAGATATTGCACAGAGCGATTTTTTCTAGCCACACCCACCAAGCCGGCTAAGCTACCCGACCGCCACCCGAAGGAGAAAGAGGACGTGCAAAGTCTGACGACCTAAACTTTAAAAGCAAGGCTGGTAAAATGTCTGCTGGGTACAAACTTTGAGTCTTTTATATTTCAGTCGACAGGTAGAAAATCTTGACTCGATGTTTAGAAATTTTTCTCGTTAAAGGTCAAGTGTCGAGCATTTTAACGACCTGATGCAAAACAATGTTCCCAAAATAAGAATTATACCCTTCTTCCAATCTCAAAAAAAAAAAAAAAAAAAAAAAAACAAAAACACACACACACACAAGGTGTCAAATTCATGATGCCACGAATCAACTCACAGAAAAGTTTAATCTGGTCTACCACTGGCTGTAACCGTCACAGTGTAAACATATTCAAATATTTTCTTTGTTACTGATGACACGTTACTAGACCTTTAATGTCACTGTAGATGACGAGTTATTTACTCTTATGCTTGTATACTTATTTAAATTATATATGTGTTATATTTTATACATGAGATATGCTTAAAATATTGTATGTCATCATCATCATCATCATCATCATCATCATTATTATTATTGCCGTTTTTATCCCGAAAAATATAGGGGGAGGGCTTGTCTGTGTGTGAGCGCGCCTGCGTGCATGCGTGTGAATGTTTTGTTCGAATTTGGTTGTTATTTTTCCAGGTGACTCGTTCAAACAAACAAGCATGACTATCCAATATTATTGAGTTCGTGAAGCAGAGTTTACTTAGGATATATTTATATAATTATCAGGACTCGAGTCAGAATGGATCGCACACCCCGGGAGTAGAGAGAAAACACAATCGTGCCATGACTACCACCTACATAAAAAAAATAAAAATAGGTTTCATGTACTCGTGTACCTGTGTGAAAAGAGATGTCACCTACACAATCACGAAATTCTCCCCACACCCAATATTTAGTGTCCGGCGCATGTGCAGTGCATGAAGTCACAAGCTCGTGCTTGACATCAACCCTCGCATGGAAATAAAATAAATAATCTGACACCTCTTACCTTGCTTACAAAACAGTATTTACCTGTGTGCGCCACATTACCCACCCGTGGCTCTGCTTTGCGACAAGGAGCCCCAAACCGGGTGCGTGCCTTTTCAGGTTTTCTCGCACTGGAGAGTTCTCCGGTTCAAAGTATAACTTGTGAGTGCTCTCCCCCTGTCGAGCTGAGCACCGCTGAGCTCCCCTGGCCTCGTTAATAACTCGACTCGACCAACTTTTTTTCTTTTGAGTTCGTGTGACACGAATTTCGAACAGTCAATATTTGGAGTAGATAGTCTTACGATGAGGTGACATCTGTCTTTCTGTCACTGGCGAATATTTAAATAGGGAGATATCTTTTTTTATTATTTTTTTTTTATAGAAGCCAGGGATAAGGGGAGGGACAAACACATCTCAGAAATTTGTAGTGGGGTATGTGTCGTGAAATGTTGAAAAATGTTCGCCCACTCGCGATATATTACTGTACATTCATTCTTCCTTCCTCTTTCTCTCTTGGAGAGGGTTTGTATCTATTTGTATATCCATCTCTTCTTCACTCTTTCCAATCCGTCCGTTTGTCTTTATCATTCTTTTTACACTTTTTTGTGCTCTAATTCTTTTCTTTATTTTTTCTTTCCTTCTTTCCTTCTGTTCCCCATTTCTTGCCTCACCCGTTATTTCATTCTGGCAGTTGCTCTCCTGAGTAAATTGTGTAAACAAAGCAAACATGTGTGGCCTACTTTGTCAAACCGATCTCTTTGCGAAGATAAAAAGCGAGGTTGACTGTGCTAAGTGTACAAACACAAGTTGCGGGTAGCCTACCCTTGTATGAAGCCTTCAGTGTGCAAAGTTCAGTGAGTCTAGAGACAGAGGGCGCTGTGAGAAAACAAGTCCTGGCTAGTGTGGACACAACTTAGTAATCAGGGGTAAGGTACAGTGGGTCTGTGTGTGTGTACATGTCAACATGTCAACATACATAATACACTGTTACACACATAGCATGCACACCCACATACGCAGGAGCACATATGCGATACCTACACACACATATACTAACATTTGTACAGGAACATAAACATGATCACCAGGACGACCAGCCGGTACTTCTATAACAGATATCGCCGTGACATGAAAGACTACTCGTGCGCTAGGGACAATAAACAAATAAACATTAAACAAATACATTCATGTAACATAGCAAAGCCTGCACATCAGCCTCGGATACCACGTGACTACCATACTACCCTCATCAAATCAAACTGTCAGCTAGCGAGCAAAGCCCAGAGCCAGCGGACCAAGCAGGCCACACACAGCTCAAGGCTTCTCTGTGCCAAGACAAGGGGTGTGACACCTGAACATCACCTGACAACCTGCCTCCAGTGAGTGACAACAACATTTGTCTTGTGTGAGGCTCGTCATGACAAACACTGCCACATTGTTGCACACGCAGCTTTTTAAGTGGCCGGTTATGTATTCGTCTCCCTCGTTTGTGTTTTTCTTTTTAATTTCAGTTCTTCCTTCAACGAGTAATGTTTTGTGTGTGTGTGTAATTCTGTATTTGTGAGTGATGCTGTATTTCTGTGTGAATCACACTATAAAAATGTTAGGTTTCTTGTTTTCTTTTGATTTCTCATTTAAGGTTTCTTTGTTTGTGTTTATTTATGGACGCGTCATGAGTTTATATATAAACACTTTATTGACTACATCATGACATGAAAATCATTCAGTTTGATAGTCATCACCACGTGACCTTTCATTCTAGACTCTTACTACCTGTCAGACCTGTGGCGACGAGAAGGTAGACAGATCATTTTATAGTTATCTACATCACCGCAATTCTGCGTTGATTTACGAGACTTCCGGTCTGAGGTTGCTCCGACATGCGCACACGGAGGCAATTGTAGTTTGGGTGACTTGCCACACATTGTTTCCTTCAGCATGTTAACCTTTACAGCTGCACCCAAACAGAGGTTTCATTTCTCGCTGGTTCATGAGTCGAGTTACGTGGCGTAACGAACAACAGGAACAATCTGTTTACGTCACCTTCACGTGCCCCAGTCGCCTCCCCTGGTATCGGGCGCTCTTCTGCGCGGCGTCAGACCAAGTCAGACCGTGAAAAAGGAAACCACTGTTTCTCGCGGATACCTCAACAGTAAAAGTTTCAAGACAGCAAAATGTTGACAACGACGAGGCTTGTGAGAGAACATTTGTTACTGTGATGTCACAACTGAACTGAAGAGTTGTCTTTACAGTCTTCTTCTCCTCACACACGTCACCATGTTCGTATCTTCAGTACTTTCTCTCCTCCGGAAAGTGAGCGTTGCTACAAAATAAAACGGAATAAATGATGAGATCAGAAGGAATGCAGATTGGAGATGGACTGAAATTTCCTTAAAACCTCGGACAAGGGAAAAAAGAAGAAAAGAAATAATGTTTTTACTCCGTCCTTAAACCCTGCCACGTCAGCCCACCCGTATCTTCTCACGATCACCACGGACACCTGCTGATGTCTACAGACCACTCATTGACCATGATCGGGGAATGTCTTCTCCTAGCCTTGCCAGTCTTGTGCTGTGCTGCTGCCGCTAGAGGTCGCGACATGATGCAGGTATGGTTGTGGTTACAATATTTTTTGCGAGTATATCAACCTAGAACTCTTGTTAAGTGCATAGAGCATGAAGCTTAGTGTTGTACGCGCTGGTTCATCTACAACATTTTGTTTGGAAAGGTTTCTGTGATTGTTTAAACTTTAAAAGTAATTCACCTGAGGAGGAGAGATTAGTCATCCTCACCTACACCTACAGACCTACACACTGTACACATCTACATACAGATGGTGGAATACAAATAAAGAAATCGGATGAGAACAGAAAAAAAGACAGATCGCTAGAACATACAGAGAGGATGGCAAGCAAGCGGAGATTAACGAAAAGGACAGAAGACAGAGAAAGGGGATCGCTGCTTGACCTCTGACACTAACAGTCCGGCTAACACTCTGTCCACATCGCTCGATTTTCTTTCTTTTTGTTGCTTAGTAACTCTCTCAAATTTCATCTTCAAGTCAATCCAAACCTTACACAAATACATTTCAGTTTCTGTAATTTTACAGAGAATTTATTCTGTTTTTAATTTCACTGTTGCCTTCCTCGAACGGTCTCTACCAAAATAGTGACTATAATCTCACCTGTTAGTCAGCAACAAATGTTTGTGGCCATCTGAAACTTGAAAATTATTGTCAGGACTAAGCTTGAGCCATTTCAGGAAATTTTGTTTTAAACTAAGAACAAGCATACGGTTTTGAAGAGTTATCCATATAAAGATTATTTGTTTCAAGAAGTTTCAACTTCTGTTTCTGTTCAAAATATTCTTTTGCGAGCCAGTCCCACTTCCTTTCAGAACACAAAAGATGGTTGACCATACTCCTTTCTTCGAAGCTTTTTTTTCTGCTGACTTTTGGCATTAAACTTATTTAAATTGTTATCACGGCCGCTGATGTGGTTCCTGTCATTTTTCTGTTACAACAGCGCACGTGAGGTGCGGTGTCTAATGCTCGTTATCCATCTTCATTCTCACCTGCTTCTGAAGAAAAATTGCTTGTTTTGCAGACCCCTCTTTACAGGAAAGTGGGTGTCTTGTTGTTTTCTACAGAGACAATGTGCTTCAGACTCACAGTCTACAACAAGTGACCTTGGCGACGCCTCAAAACAACAACAAAAACAAAGTTTCCACCTGTCCTTGTCATGGTCTAACAGACATCCTGTAATCACTCCCTTACAGTGATTGAAGTCTTCTGGCTGGCCTCGTGCTGATGTGGAGACTCGGAGTAACTTTCCTCTTACTTTCTGCCTCTCAGTCTGTGTCCCTTTCATCTCGTTCCACTGTTTACCCTTCCCAGAGTGCATTGTTACAAATTACAGATGAGCCCCACGTACATCTGCGACACGTTAAGGGACCTCAACCCTTCACCCCGGTATTCGAGAAGTTACCGCTCCTGCTAAGCCACGCATTTAATATGCCTGCACTGGATGATTTAACTCGGGGACAGAGAACACCTACTCTCCTTCTCCACCCCCCTCCACCGCTTGTGGTAGATGTATTTTCCACGACCTTTGACCCGAGTCCTCGCCTGATTGCGAGCCCTCTGGCTGGATGAGCTGTTCGCGAGCATGTTGGTGGGGGACGTCAGAAGCCGGATCCATTAGAAAGTTTTTTTTTTAACAGCCACAACCTCCTTTTGCTATATATGCCTTACCTGAGTCGGAGACATGCATGTGAATTCAGGCCGACCTGGATTTCCAACTGTCTTGCTTTCTTGACAGTTTAGGGACTGCTTGCAGTTTTAATTCAACTTGCAGTTTTAATTTCTTCAGATGAAGACGTAGTCTTTGTTGGCTGTACTTGTTCTGGCAATGGAAGGAACTGTAATCAAGAAGCTACAAAGATGCTGTGATGGTAAAATTGGAGGAAACCTGTAATAGTGGAAAAGATTGCTGTAATGGTGAAAGTAGGAGGGATGTGCAATTGAAAGTGATAATGATGGTAAATGGCTAATCATCGCACATTGAGGAATCCTTTAAAGGTGAGACTACGAGGACACCTACAGTGGTGAGGTAGTCATGGTTAGTCTACAGTCAACTTATACTGTTAGTACTACATGACACTGTAATGGTGGATCACAAGGAATTATGCTTGGAACAGAAGAAAAAAATGTAAAAGTGATATTACGAGGAATTACGCTGTAATGGTGGAACCACGAGGAACCTGCGATGGTGATACTACAAGAAATTTGTAATGGTGGTACTACGAGGAACCTGTGATGATGGTATTGGTATTACAAGGAACGTGTAATGGTGGAAACACGAAGAACCTGTAATGAGGGTATTACAAGGAACGAGTAATGGTGGTACTACCAAGATGAGTGCACTTCATCTCCCCGTGGTTGCTCTGTTCCTCAGGCTGCTGTGTGTCTGTTACACATTGGCAGCTGCACTACCGGTCACCACACTTGAAGTAGCAGACGTCAGTGAAGACTCCAACACTGGGATGTTGAATACCAAGTCTAGCAAGGTGGACAGTTTTCTCTATCTCTCTGTCTCGCTGTGTATACTCCTATCTAATCATCTTTATATAAATATTTCTATATAAACATCTTTATATAAATATTTCTATGTAAATATCTAGATATCTAGCAATCTATCTAGAATTATGTACTTCTGGACATTTAACTATCTGAAATATAAAAATATAGATATTTATCTAAACACCTAGACATTTATTTATGCATCTACTTAACCATCTATACTTCTATACAATCACACACATACATTCACATGCACAGATAACATTCACAGTTTATACACACACACACCCCCGAGAAAGGCAGAAGTTAGGGTAAGGTGGAGAAAGGAACAGTCAGGGTAGATATTTACAGTAGGTATTTCCCAAACTCCAGACCGGGAAGTATGTAGCGTCCGTCTGTACGGAGAGACGGAAGGAGGGCATCCCCAGGACTGGGGCCAGACAGGTGAACCTCTCCAGTCTGGTTTGTGGGACAGCGAGAAAAAACAGAGCGAACTGACCTGTATGGCAACACAACCTGGACTGAGGTCATGAACAACACAACACAATACAATAACAAAGTATGGGGGATCTTGAATTCAATGCCGGCTCTAACTGACAGCCAGTGAAGATCGTGCAGACAGAAGTGTTGAGACATGATCAATCTTCCCAACTTTCCGGAGTACATTGCGAGCTCCGTTGTCCTGAACTTTCTAGAGTCTGTCGAGCAGGCGGCCAGGGGATCCATGGACAGAGAGTTACAATGGACAAGACAAAGGTCGACATCAACTACTTGGTGGAAATGAAGAGAGAAAATGTCATTGCTGCTGTTCCTGCACAGTTCAGAAAGATGGACCTACAGGCTGACTGAACATGAGGGACAATATCATTGTGTCTGTAAATTTCTTTATCTATCTTTCTTCAAAAAATAAAATCAAGCATAAACTAACGAAAATCTTGGCAACAGGTATCACGTGCACTGGAAATAAACGACATTATACTTCCTTACTAAGAACTTTTAAACTTTGTACTGATAATCACTAAAATAAATCAACCACGTGTTTCGATAGCCTCCCAAAACAAACAGCCTTTCCACCTTCCCACGACTCAAGCCCTCAACATCAGTCTCACGGTCAAGGATCTGACGAGGGACGTCAGCAGTTTCCGTCAGCAGCGATTCAAACTGTCGAGGCTGTGAGTTTCCGTTGACAGATAAATAGCATGGCGTCTGCTGATGACGACGAGAAAGGTAACAGGAGCCAGTATGGCTGACTGCGGAAGTGTGCAGGTGGGTCTCACGGAGGCAAATATGACCTGACCCATCACGAACAAAGGCGAACTGAGCGGTAAACACCTTGTGATCATTGGTGCGGAACTTCATCAAAGGAGGTCTTCATTGGCCATCCTACATGAATAATTATTATTATATGCTTTGTTATTTGTTATACGTTTAGTTAGGTTGTTTGTTTTTTGTTTTGTTTTTGTTTTTTTTTTGTTTTTATTTTTTGTTTGTTTTTTTGCTTTATTTCTTGTATCCATTCTTCTGTCTCTTTCTGTATTTTCTATATTTCCTTTTCGCTTTTTTATTTTATTTTGCGTTTATTTTTTCAAGCCGATGTTCAAAGCCAGCATTTATAGTACGGTCGTATTGTCTAGAAAGACTGTGCAATGATATGGAAGTCAAAGGTCATAGGTCATTCACGGGATCAGCCCAACGTTTAGTGGTGATATTTCCTGGTATTGTAGGCTTGAAGAAATGTTTGCATTTCAGATCTGACCTTTGAAAGTCTTTAAAACCTTTGTTATTTATTTTTTATCTATCTATCAGCTGCCCCGGGTTTCACACAGAATAGTAAAAGGAACATCACTTCCTCGTCAGACCATCGACAGTCTACTGGAGCTGCCCCCTCATGCCAAAGGTACCCTTCCTGACTACCCCTGTTAGATTTGTGCACCTGAACATCCACCTAAACACCCACACACACACATTTACACTATCATTAACACACAGAGGGAGAAGGTGAGTGAGAGAGAGAGAAACAGATACACACGCGCACAAACAGACATGCCTGTACCCTGGTGGATGTACACCTGTTTGTACCTGATGCCTGTACCCTGATGTATACCCTGTACACATGTTTGTACCTGATGCCTGTACCCCGATACTCTTCATCTGGTCCTGCAGTGTACGGAGAAGACGACGACTTCGGGTGCACGCCGGGGATCAGCTCATTGAGCTGGACGTGTGCATCACACCCGAACAGGCCAAACAGTTCGAACCCTTGCCACAGGAAATGTCGTGAGTCGTCTTTTCCTCCTTATATTCCTTTCTTTCTCTTCCTTCCTTTATCTCATTTTTTATTTCAGTTTCCCCCAAGACCTCTTCCTCCTCTTCCCTCACCTCTCTTTCACCCTCCCCTCACACCAACTCATCCTTCTTTCGTTCTTCTTCTCCTCTCTCTCTCTCTCTCGTTTGATATAAATTAGGAAATGAGGTTAGAGAAATCGAAAGACGAAATAGAAATAGGCACGGGAAAAACAAATAGATATAAAAAGAACTCATTTGGGCGAAACAGAAAAGATAATTCAAGAAAAAGTAAATAACAGAAAAATGCTAAAGAAAAAACAGAGCGGATATATAAAAGACAAAAGAGAGTTTAGAACTCAAATCAAGAACGAACAAATAAGCAGCCAGGAGAGACACAAGAGAGAAGAAAGACTTGAGACTGCAAAAAATACGAAGAGAAAATAAAAAGAAAACAATAGAGAGAGAAAAGAAACTAAGAACACACAGAGAGAAAGAGAAGGAAGACTTGCAAATGTCTAGAGAGAGAGAGAAAAAGGAGAAAGGAGACTACAAAAATACAGAGAGAGAGAGAGAAAGAGAGAGAGAGAGAAGTAAGACTTACAGACATTGCAGAGAAAGATACACAAGAGAGGTAAGACTACAAATACTCAGAGAGAGAGAAAGAAAGAAGTAAGACTACAGGCATTCAGACACACAGGTGAGACTACAAAGAAGCGAGCAAGAGAGGACAGGTGAGAGAGAGAGGGGGCGGGATGGTAGGACAGTTACTCCTACATTTTATGTGTTTTATGCCTCATTTAACATTCACGGACTTGACAGTGACAGCACTTCCGGGAGACAGCGACGAAAGCGCCAGGCGATGGATGCGGCAGCGTTTCCAATCTGGAGAGGGGCCGTCATCCCGTACGTCTTCAATCTGTCCTTCTGTGAGTTGACCTTTGACACCATGTACCCTTCCCTTCCGCTCGAGTGTGTAGAGCTTGTGTTTATGTTGTATCTCGCTGTAAAAATCCAAAATGTCTTTTTTTCTGACTTTGTGAGAATGTACATTTGCTTGATTACACAGCCCCGCAGTTTATTCCAGTCTTTTTTTCAATTATTCAAATTTTTTCGTGTTTTCTCCCTTTTTGTAGCACTAGCCTCCATTTTGTCACGGGAAAGCGATTTTTGTTTTTCTACATAGCAACTTCTGACCGCAACCTCGTCCTCACGGCCATGGCCGAGTGGGAGCTGGTCACGTGTGTCCGGTTCCGACCAGCCACAGCTGAGGACATCGACTTGGTGATTTTTAGAGATGGCAGCAGGTCAGAGTTCAGTAGCACTTGTCACGTGTGTCTCTTAATTCTCTGTCAAAATCCAAAATTTTTTCTGCTAATATATCTCTACACACGACTTACTTGGGTCTGTAAACAGAGGTAAATAAGACCCTTGTCCTTGAGTTCCCAATGTTGCCCTCAGGGCAGCGACTTACCTTCATGACTATGGTTGTGGAAAGGTAATGTCTAGGACAGGTCAATGAGGATCTGAGGTTTGTATTATCCTATAATATTATTTTCTTTATGGCTAGACTAAACCGACTTTTTTTGCGAAGAGGTGATTGTTGATTAAGTACTTTGTTTATTTCTTTTGTTTTCCTTCTCTCTGTAACAGGTGCTCGACAAATATTGGGCGGTAGGTGGCCCTCAGGTTCTGACCCTTGCTCAGCCATGTCGTACGGTAAGTCCAGCCTCCGCCACTTGGCTACAACACTTCTAATTTTTTTAAACCTCAATATACAGTTCTTAACTTTATATCCCTTTCTTCTTTTTTTAACTGTTCAATGAATGGCGTTGACATTGGTGCAGTTTTAATAAATATGTAATAAATAGCTGCTTAATCTTAATGAAATTAGGTGACTATCTTCAATTAAACATCTAAAATAAAAAAAAGTTCACCCATTCACTCACTGTCACTGAAAACTAATTAAATAAATATAAAATAATCAGTTCACATGCAACTACTGGAGTCCAGAAACGATGAGCTTCATCTCATACAAGTTTTATAATCAAAGTTTATTTTAAATTAATTTAGACCTGCATCATCAAAATAAACCCCACAATCGGCTGGCTATCATTCCGAAACAAATTGTAATTTTTTTTCAAGAAGCCTAAAATACAAATAAACTTGCCCTTGTTGTATTATGTATTATTTAATTTGTCATTAATTTTATCTGACATTTCATTAGTTCTTTCGGCCTCAACGCTTTGTATGACTGGCCTCTTTGGCGCCATCAGCTTTAGTTTTTATTTGTTTTTAACTCTTTCCTTCACCAGAAGCGCATTTTGATTCACGAGCTGGGTCACGTGCTGGGTCTGATTCACGAGCACCAGCGCCACGACCGCGACACGTACGTGCACGTCCTCCTGCAGAACGTGCGCAACTCCACCCAAGAGCGCTACCAGTTCTCCAAGTTGTCTCTCCGACCTTTGACCGATGGCCAAGTGGAGTACAGCTACACCTCCATCATGCACTACGGACGCAACGTGAGTAGCGAGGGTTCTGGGTGTGATTGGGAGAGATTGCTAGGGTCGTGGGTACCCAGGGTGGATGAAACACCACGAAGGAGGGTAGTTATGAAGCCGAGAGTAATCGTTTCCCCGGGGTAAAATTGGAAATGATTCTTGTTTCAGAAGTTTTAAAGAGTAAAATTCTATCTAGCAATAATTTATTGTAGTTTATGTCGTATTGTGACCGTGACGAACATTTCCATCATTCTTTCCAAGGAATACCTTAATGTCAAAAATATTTAAATCTTTATTACTTCTCAGAAAAGTTACCATAATGCAAAGTACTTAATAACAAAACTTCATTGTTAAGTGTTCAAATGTCTCATGTGCTTTGGTCTTTTTGTACATGGATGGATGTACGGATGACTGGGGAATATTTGTTTGTCTGTCCGCCTGTGTGTATGTGTGTGTGTGTGTGCCTACATGTTTGCATGAGGACGTGTCTGTGTTCATGTGCTTGCAGTATTTTGCCAAACACCCGGACCTGACCACGTTGCAGACGAGTGACCCCAACTTTCCAGAACATCATCGGTCGAGCGGAGGTACCGTCTCCGAGCGACGCAGAAGCTATCAACCTGCTGTACGGCTGTGAAGGTCGTTAGCAAAGATCACAGTCACGTGATCACATTACAATATCAATAATCTCCGGCATCTTTACACATCTCTACCCTCTTCCACTTCTTTTGCCTCCTCTCTTTCAACCCATCTTCGTACTTCTTCCCTCACATTTTCATTCTACCACTATAGTGCGCGCTGAGGATCAAAGGTTCAAATCCTATCTTGCGACACATTTTTCTTTGGATCTGACATCTGTTCACAAGTCTGACTGGCTTTCCAACGTCTTTGTCATATCTTTGTGTCTCCTTGTCATCTGTGGGGAAAGCCTTTTTTGACAACCAACCAACCAACCAGCCAATCAACCAGCCTGATTAGATATTTCTGTAACATGTTAGTATTTTAATAAATATCAACTGTTCTTCTGTGCATTCATCATGAAAAAGTACTTCGTGTGATTTGATATCAGGAACTTTCCAGAACCGACTTCCAGACGCGACTTGTGACTTTCTCCTGCGCACGGGCACATGCGACGGCAAGGTTCGGGACACGATCCGCCCTCTCTGCCCCAAGTCTTGCCAGCTTCACCAACGGCAGCACCACCACCACCAAAACCATCATGGCCCAGAGAGCGGCGGTGGCGACCTCTATCAACCTCCCCTTCACTCGGGCTTCCGCTCGACCACCACGGGCCTGGCATCTCTCTCAAGTCTGACCCCTTCAACGTGGGTCACGGCGCCAACGTCATCGCCAGGCCGCGAGGCAGCTTGCATGTGGAGGTCGCAGGGTTGTTGTCGACTTCCGGGGCGGGTCGAAACCCGTTTCCGCAGGTTTCTCCCAGCTGGGTCAAGACAGGGTCAGAGGGGCTTACTGCTGACCAGACGGACAGCGCCATCCAGCGGGTGAAGTCATTGGTGGAGCAGTCTCAGCAGCGTGGACCGCAGGACGAAACGCCGAGGAGCAGACAATGGACATCAATGGCGGCGGCAGCAAAACAGGGTAAGCAAGACCTGACCTTTCCTTCGGATCGCAAAAAAGAGTAGATTGTTTGTTGTCTCAATTCTCTTCCATCCCTGCCTTTTATCATTCTCTACTAGTTCACAGACTACAAACTTTTTATCCCGCTTCATGGGTAACACGATCGGGTACATCTGTTTGTAACACTGATTCAACCTGCTGTGACAGCCGGGTGGCTATCAACACTCTAGTATTTTATTTGTTTACTTATTTTTGTCTAGATCATGGGTCCACAGTTTAGGTTCCTTGCTGTCCAATCTCGGAGCCATGAAGAACGACACCAACCACATTCCTTTCAGCTGGCTGAGGTCACGCCCACCCAACGACTCGCGTTTCCATGGCAACGTTGCCAGGTTGTCCACCACGACAAGCGACCCTGGGAAGCCCGGCGCAAGCTTCGGAGCCGAGAACTCGCCCATGGCGGCCTCCAACATGATGGCCTTATCACCAGAGTTCTTGCCGGAATCCTCGCTGGCGTCAGCCCCTCGCGGTCCGCAGTCGCCCGCTGACCAAGCATCCTCCGCGCACGCTGACCACAAGGCCATCCATCGGTCCTCCGCGCGGCAGGCGTCTCCGGAGGATCTCGCCGCCAGCCTGCTGAGTCTCGTCATTGAAGCATCAAGGTCTTCCGCGCGGGTGCCGCTTGACAGCGCCATCGCGAAACCACCGGTGGCATCTGGGGGTGGTCATGCATACCCAAGGCTGCACCCAACGGACAGGATGGGGCCGGACACGCATGCAAATTTGCAACCCTTAACTTTTGTAATTTAAAAGATGGACAAACAAACAAAAAAGAAACATCGCTGTTATTGTCGATCAGACAAAAAGAAACAATAAAAACGGCGGTCTGTTTTCTATGCACCTTGAAAAATTACATCGTCAAGAAGTGGAGGACCCTCCCTTTGGCTTTGATCTCCTTCGCCTAACGGACATTCCTGGGACCAATCATTGAAGCACAAACTTGGTTCATACTAACAAACAAACTGGACCATAGAGGCATTGCAGACGGATCCATAACTTTTGAGGTCTCACTCCCCAACTCAATGCCAAAGTTACTTTCCTTTTGTTCCGGCAACAATAATGGAGCAAAGAAAACAAAAGTTGAGGAAAGATGTCAAAGTGATGTGATGTCGGAGATGTTCGTGCGCCTTACACTACTCGACTTATTGGTTGATTACTTTTCGCACCCGGGTTATCTCTGTGTCGTATTAAAACTGTTCAGGAGAAGTTCAACAGCAAGTGTGTATTATCTTTCATTAAGAATACGTGACTGCATGACGAAAACGTCGATAACTGTTGACTACGACGACGACAATGATGATGATGAAAATAACAGCTTGTCAATGTAAACACTCCATTCCTTTCCACTTTCCCAACGATCTTAAACAACGAAAAAATCGGTAGTTGATGAAATGAGCATGACAGGCTGAAGCAGTATATCATCATCATCACAGCTCATTTCTCCGTTTCTCAATGCACTTCAACAAAAAGGCAGATAGAGAAACAAATAGACAAATATAGGTATTACTGCCTGATACTATTATTAAAATGAGGACATTTAAACTATTTTTACTAAAGGGTTTAACACGCGTATTATGAAACAAAATTAAAGATCAAGGATATCCTGTTAAAAAATGACAAAAAAGAAGGAAAGAATTCCAGAATTCCTTTCAAATCTTTTTTTAATCTGAATGAATGCATATAAATCAAAGTTCTCCCAGAAGCATTCTGCCTAAAAAAAGAAAACCGTAGCTGAAATGATCACACATCCTCTCCATATTTTTTCAATGAAAAACAACTGTCCACCGAGAGCCTTTGCTGTGTGGCAGACTGTCAAGGGAGATAGTCAAAGAACTTTTTTCTCTCTTAGTTTGTCGCGTTCTCTCCCCTGCATCTACACCTGAATGGTGGGGACGATGTCCTAGAAGTAGACGGGGGCTTTCTTGCCGAACGACTGCAGGCCTTTTTCGATAATACTGGCTGTCAACACTGCTTGGTTCATCGTGACTATTGGTTTCTCACTACCTGCTCAGAAAGAGACGCAAATGTCTTTAGCATAGGATGTGCGTTTCTAGTTAAATAATAATGATAACAACAATAACAACAAATGTCCTGCAGTACTACGGAATTCTAAGTTTTAAAGTAGTGCCACATTGCATAGCACTTTAGAGTTCCTAGTGCCTACAGTAGATATCGCAGCACACAATTATTTCTTGTGCTACAATGCCTTAGCGAAGACATGTAGTACACCATGCTGTGAAAGCGAGGAAGTTTTAATCAGTTTGACATATTTCCGAAAGACACTCCCAAACCTGCACAGGGCTCCGCGACTTAGTTCTGACATCTCTCACGATTGCGCAGTAGTCTATGCTCAGACCTTGCACCACACTCACCTGCCATGCAGTTGACAAAGTGCTGCAGCTGAAGCTGGAAGGCCTTTTCGAAACGCTCCGGGAAGGAGTGGTACAGCCGCCGGACGCTCCCTCCAGCCACGCTGTCCTTGACGGAAGTTGTTTCTCTAGGATTCTCCACCGTCACCATGCCGTCAGACCCGAACACCTGAACAAGAAGACTTTGATGTGAGGGTTCTATGTAACAGGTAGTCCTTGCTGCTTTCCTGAATGCCCTTCTTAACTGGTATTGTGACGAGCGACTTTGGCGAAGTCTTTAGGTGACCGTCGTGTAAAATTTGACCCACCGCACTAAGTGAATTTGCCAAATGGTTTATCTTGCTAGGGTCTAGTAAACATTTGCCATAGTCACATATTTGATGAAAGCGTTTTGGACATTGAACTCCAACAAAAGCAAAGCCAGACAGACAGTCGCAGACAAAACACATGCACAAACGCACGTTCGCACACTCAGATGCACACAATTCCGCTTGTAGAATTGTCTGCTCTGCACTGACCTCCACCCTGATGTCGTAGCCATAAGTGGTTTCTCGGCAGCTGTCGATGGCGGCGATGACGCCCGACTTGTACTTGAGCAGCACTGTGATGGAATCAGCGACACCGGCCTCGGCCAGCTCTGCGTCATGGGAGTGGGTGATGACGTAGATGAACTCTGGCTCCTGACCCTGGGTTAACCACACGATCATGTCGACGTCGTGAACAGCCATGTCGGAGAGGATGTTGCAGCCCGTGGGATCTGTGACAGGACAGGACAAGACAGTAAATGTGATGAACCACATGCTTCATTGACCTCTATGGAGTTCAATTGTATAACATTCCGAAAACGAACGCTGCCATGTAAGGCGAGGCAACACCGTTCACGTTACCATTGCTACTTCCCCGGTGGTCGCAATCATGAGTCTGAGGTAACATTACCCCAGGACCAGAAGCACTGTGGGAACCTGTAACTATAAACCGGGGCAGACCTAGAAAGTTGACTAATAATCCGAAGATAATCCAAAGTTAATACCCTGCGTACGGATCACAGTTAGGACTGCAACGGAAACCTTGCAAGTATCGAAGGGACTCAGAGGTAAAGATGCAAACCCGAAGGTATTGATGCATCTCTGGTTTATCACTACGGGTTGCAAAAGATGGTGAACAGCGGCAAGATCAGAAACAAACATTACTGACCACAGGCCTTCAGGAAAGTGTAGGAGGGTCTGGGCGAGTCACGTGACACGGTCTTGATGTTACGGACGTTGCCTACGGCTTTGTGCAGCACCACTGAGTCGTAAAGGTCCCGCATCGCTGGATCAAATCGTCTAGCAAGAAAAAAAAAAACAACAAAAGAATTTTCAAATGCTTAACTGCGTTGGTGATGTGATGGATTGTTATTCGTGGTTGTAAGACAGGTCATTACTATAAATCCTTGAGGTAACATATGAACACAAATGCTTCAAAAACATTTTTATGTCATGTGATGAGGTGTGACTGCTTGCTCGATGAAGTCCCTTTGCTTGTTTCCTAATCTTGTGCTTGCTATTCGTGGTCACTATATCCGTGTTCAATCAAGCGTACGATGTTCAAAGCTATGATATACTTATTTTTTCTTCAAAACAACATGAAGTACCTTTGGAAACCGGTGCACAGGGGCAGGTCGTTCTGCTGAGCCAGGTCGTAACACTGCTGTATCTCTCTCGGGTTCCGGCTGTGGGTTTTTCTACAAAAACTGCTTTACCTAATGACAGTCATGTCATAGAACTACTTATACCATCCAGACGTGTTTACAACACCATATTTTACATTAAAACCTGCTTGTGCTCACTATTCTGCTTTTACCTTGTTTTGTCTTTTTTTTTTTTAAAGAGAGGGATAAAGCATCGAAGGCTGTTACCTTATAAACACTTTGGAGATAAAGACATTTTATGAAAGCCAAATTTTTAAAAGCCGATGATGTATGTGAAAGTTAAAACACACAATCTTGGTTTATCTTGCCTCTCATTTATCGGCATTCCATAAAAAGACATTAGAAAGAAAACACCAACAAGGTTCCCTTCGACAAGTGTACTGTACCGACACACACACACACTTCTTACCATTCTCCAGAGACTGTTTGACCAGCGACGAGTGAGTATCTGTGGGTGTTAAAACCAGAACTCCGTCCAAACTGCAATCAATATGCAGTTACGTAGGTATAAGCGAGAAAGTCCAGCGCCTATACATGCTTGCCTACTTTACATCAAACAAGTTAAATACTCAAGCAAACAGTGGTAACAGTTTACAGCTTCTGGGATTTCCGACATCGTAATACCACGCTGCTGACGGCTTCGGAGGCTGAAGGTTCGAATCCTACGGCAGAATCTGGTAACGAGAGCACACAATGCTTCAAAATCAGAAGAAGCTTGTATAAACACATTGACGATGCTTCATCATGCGTCTGCTGGCACTGCGTAGCGAACTGAAGGTTTTTCAAGAAATTTTCAAGAAAAATTTGGGGTTGTGCCGGTGACATACAAAACATGAGCGTAACATATAAACTGTAGTTTGGTTGCACTGATGTTTAGTCGTGTGTGATTCCTTTCTGGTACAGCATCCAGACGATTTCCTAATTGAAAAAAAAGAAAGACAACCCATTTTTTATTAGAATTGTGTAACTGCTGAGCAAGGCTTTGAAAAAAGTCTGCATTTTCACAACATGAGGCTGAAAAAGTGTAAACAAAATTATTCTGTATTAACATCTGCTATTATTATCATTTTGTTATTGTTATTTGTTGTTCCTGCCTATCATCGTCGTCATCAACACTGACACCAAATACCATCATTTCCACATCGTTATGCTGTAAAGTTTAATGTTACTGAAAGAAACTTATTATTATTATTATTTCTAAGCGATCAACGTCATCAGCACAACATTATGACCACTACTTCCCCCCACACACACACACTGTCCGCGCCTCCACCACCATCAAACCCACATCTAGCTGAACAGTTTGACAACCGCATAGTTGTCATCACCTGCGGCAGACGACAGAATCTATAAAGCTTATAAGCTGCTACCTGTGATCTTTCAGCAGCTCCGGTAAGTCCGCTGTCGGGTGGAAGGGCGTGTCATGCAGCATCAGCTGTCGGGTAGCCTGCTGGACGGCCTCCTGACTGTCCTCCACCACCCAGCGAAGCTTCAAGCCCCGGTGACTCAGAACGTTCTGCAGGTGCAGTCGCCCGATACGCCCCGCCCCTAACACCCCCACCTCGAAGCGCCGGCACTGCTCTCCACCGCTTTTGGCAGCAACATCCGTCGATCGACATCTTTGCAGGCTCAGCCACGCCGAACACTGTCGCAAACAATATTTTCGGGGCTTATTATTAAAAAAAATAAATAACAATAATAACGTGGTTAGGCTGGCAAGGTAGATCACTCGTGCACACAACCCAGCATGACCTCCCTTGACATCTCTTGGCCAATTAAAAATTAGTTTACAAAAATAAGCTCCATTGTAATGTGATAAGACTGCTTAGGCTTTGTTTTATCTATAAAAGAAATAGCCTACGCCTGATCTCCATCAGCAAAAGATGGGACGTGTTGGGAACGATTTTTGTTTGTTTGTTTGTTTGTTTTTGCGTTAAATGGCTTGTGCCATACTATCTGAAAAAGAGAAAAATCGTAGAGCCGGTGGAGTTCCGACTCACAGTCGCTGGAGCATCGGGTCAAAGAGTACGCGACCAAGTAACACTAACAGCGCATCCCATAACAACACAATGGCACGTCATCCCCAACACCGCGTTAAGTGCCACTCACCTCTCGGCCCAGCATGCGACCAGACTGCTGTTGCACCATTAGCATGCGACCCAGGCAGACTGCCATGTTTGCTCCTCTCACCAGATGTTTCAATCTCCGACAGCGCGCGAGCGTCAACACTAGCTAACAGCCCAACACTACCGTTGGCAAATGAACCAGGACAGTAGAAAAGTTCGGTGTGGGAGGAGAGCAGAGAGTAGGTCAGACCACCCTGCGCCGGTCCCGCACTAACACTTCAACAATATTATTTGGTGTCAGTATTTTTAATGGGTTAGTCGGTCACCGATTTAATAAGATTGCTGCTGTGTCTTTGTCTAGGAGCTCAGTGTATGTGTATGCACACCCGTGGATTTTTCGGTATTCCCTCAAAATTTCTGCCAGCATACCAGTCTGATCACGATATTTTATTTTCTGAATGCCGTTTTAAGAGTGAACAGTGTCTATAGTTGTGCATGGTCTCATTAACCACTGTGAGCGCACGAAAAAAAAAAAACCGAAAATCTCCGAGGCCAGCAATCCAGAGAAAAACAAATCCAAGGTCCAACTAGTTATCTGATAATCGAGCCAGTCACCACCGTCGTGTTGGTTTGTTCCAGCTACAACCAGCTTAAGCGAGACTTCTCCAGAGAAAACTACCAAGACGGTTTAAGGGGGTGAGGGTTGGTAGTAATGGTGGTGGGTTGGCGGAGTTGTTAACAGGAAACTCAAAATAAGTTGTCCACAATGCGTTTATACGCATATTTTTTTTTTTATTGAAACCAGATTTTTATTCTTTTGACTGCCTGCTCCTTCCCGTGGAAAAATTAGTTTCTCAGTCTGAGAAACATCTGTCCAAAATTAGCACGCAGACTGCTGAGGACACTCTTAGAGGTTAATCTTAGAAATTAAACAGGGAGGAGGAAGTGGCCTGGGGGTAGGGAGGAATTAGGATTATTGGGGGACAATGAGGCCATGCTGAGCATATCTCTGCTTAATCTAATTATGTCTGTGCAATGTCTCGGTAGTAAAGGCCAAGTTCTCATGTGAAATCACGTACAATGCAGCAGCCATGGAGTTCTATCTCACACTCACATAC
Source organism: Pomacea canaliculata (assembly GCF_003073045.1). Taxonomy (NCBI): domain Eukaryota; kingdom Metazoa; phylum Mollusca; class Gastropoda; order Architaenioglossa; family Ampullariidae; genus Pomacea; species Pomacea canaliculata. Next base: position 1,371,128 of record NC_037603.1, read on the forward strand.
ACAGAGATAAGTTTTAATCCAACAGGAATTTGTGTTTAATATTCAAGTCTTAAATCAGTTGGTTTTTTTTTTTAAAGGCAAAAAATTCCCCATTTCATAACATCCACAGGAAAGTTGTAATGTCATATAAGCAAGCTGGCTCAATATGATGTGTACCAAAACAAGACTCCTAAAAGTCCTAGTGTTTAGGTATCATCTCGACCCAGAGTACCGGGACATCTTCTAAAGTTTCAAGTAAATATTAAGTATTAACACCTAATTGCAAAAAATACAACAACAAACAAAAACACTCTCTATATGTTTGATTTGATGAGCACGTGAAGAAAACATTCTCCCTTTTTTTTAACAGCATAAACAACTGTGTATGATTTACAGGCAAAATAAAACTTTTAAAAAAAGGGCCTTTAAATTTACCAAGTCACCAAAAAAAGTCGTAGAGAAAAAGTTTTCTGTCCAATGACAATCACAAATAGTCAAACAGCACACACAAACTAGAAGCTAGTATAAAAATACCTGATTAGTTCTGAACCACAAAGTGCCCACTGCACTATAAATTAATGTAAATTCCACTTTTTTTTGTGGTGGTGGTGGAAGGAACATTTGAAATACTTTTCCTGAACTGTTATCTAATAAAAATTTGAAGAATATGTCCAATTTTTTCAACCATACTAAATTATACAAGAGATAAGATGAACAGTGAAGAACGAGGGGTTTGGTTTTCATTTTTTCTTGGTTTTTTTTTTTTTAAGTGCATCAAACACGATGAATCAGCTGTCACATGTGACTGAACTAGGAACAGACAACGGTATGTGGTACAGGCGCACAGGTAAGACACCACTTTAAGCTAAGTGGTCTATGCTTCGCAATAACCACAATCATGCGTCAAACTAGGATGGTGTCACAGTGAAAAAAGCCAAATCAAAGTGTCAGGTCGCCTTTAATGTCACACTCCGAGTTCTTGCGGTCAGCATAATCACGACCCTGTCGAAAAAGCTGGATGCTGAGCTTGCAGAGGTCTGTGTCCATCACATGTGTTGGAAACACTGCTGGTTGTTCGTATACCTACAGAGCAACAAGAACAGGCTGAATTTTTCTGCCTGGAGAAAGCACATTTCTGGAACTTCCAGACAATGAATCTTACAACCCATAAAAACCCTAACTAAACTACTTCACATTTTGCTTAAGGTAAGGTTTAAAATTTCCAGACACAAATTCTGTTACTGTATGAAATCCTGAAATCAGCCTTCAAAGAATCAAACAACAAAGTTGTTGAATGATGTTATAATGACGTTACTAATAACCAGTGCAATGAAGTGGTTCGTATACCTGATATGAATCACACCAGACATCTACAACATCTCACAACAAATTGTCTAACATGAATCATTTCAGATTTATGTCCAGTATTCAGTATCTGCCTACAATAATGATGTTGATTTCTATGGCACCTCTCCTCACTATCAGGGAGGCTCAAAGGGCTTTACACAAACAACATAAATACACAATAATAACAATAATGGGCATAAGAAACATGGTTATCAGTCCCAGAATGGAGGAAGAATAAGTAATCACAAAGCAGTTGAAAAAAAAATCTGTCCTAATGGTAACTGTGTCAAAAAGTGATGAGAAACACAATTGTCCATTAGAAACATAGAATACAGTCGCAAAGGCTGCATCAATAAAACAGCAGAGAAGAAAATGAATGAAGCAAGAGGCATGATTGAAGACAATAGACCAGAATGTCAGTCTATGCTTGGTGACTCATACAGACCAGATATTAGATATCAAAACAAACAAAAAAATCCAGAGTCAAGATGGCGTTTGAGACCATTAGTCGATGAAGAAAGAAACAGTCAGCCCGTACATAGAAAAATCTAGAAAAGCATACAGCACACACACACACACACAAAAATCAACATAATAATCATAAACACATGATTTATATAGTGCATTCTGACACTTGTAAGAAACGTACTCAGCACTTGAGACAAGAACGAGACCTGGACAACATAAAAAGGACAGAAGTATATGCAGCAGTAGATGACTAATAAAAGAAAATATAGAAAACGCACTCAGTAGACATCAAAATGAAAATCTCATCACTGACAAGAAGAAAAGGACAAAGAAGTCACCTACAACCAAAGGAAAAGGGACCTTAAATTGATCTAGGCAGGTTCTGGATATCTGGTGTGAGTCAAATTTTTTTCAGATATAGCAATGTCTTAACTGCACTAGGTATGGAACATCATCAGGCCTTTAAGTGTACCCACCTAATACATTCTGATCCTGTGTAAAAAAGCTACTGCCTGTACCTGAATGTTTCACTGTATGCACAACAGAGAGATCTCACATCAGACATGGGATGTCATAAAAGAACATGCAAAGACTTTAGACCTTCAGAAAGGCAGGCACACAATTACATCCCACCTTGTCAACCTTACACAACTGTCGGCGAATCTCCAAATCTCGTCGTGCACAAAGCCCTCGGCGGAAAGGGCCAACATTCTTCAACAGGTTGGCTCGGTCATGTCTCTGCCGCACTGCAGCCAGATGCAAGGCAGGGACATCGTGTAGAAGGGACAAACTTCTGGTGTCCTTTGAAGAAGCTGCCTTGTTTTCTTTGTCTTCTGACTTTACTCCAGCTTCTGTAAGAAGATGACAATTTAGTATTCTTCTACTGACCCCACCAAACAGAAACAAAAATGTCAATAAAGTCCCACAAGCGAAAAAATTAACAATCTTAGAAATAGATGCTCATACTATGGGCATCTTGTTATTTTTAAATATGAACAGTGTATTTGGTATTGCTTGTGTCTGTTGGTAAGCCTGTGAACATGAGTGCACTGTGCTGAAACCATAACCCTTTCCTCATCCTCAGAAAGAAAACTGCCAGAGCATGCCGGCAGTTAGCCATGTTACACGAGTCATGCAATAAAGCATAATCAATCTTAAAATGTCCCGAATTTCCATTTCTTTGAAAAAGGGGTTAAAAAGAGTTATAACTACCCAAATAACACACATAGAACAAAATAAATATGTCTATGTATCTTCCTAAACAAATAAAGAACATAACTCATTCTTTTCATGTATGTCTGAAATAAAAATTATATAATTTTGCATCATGTTATTAAATAATTAAACAATTTGCAACCTTCTTTTCTTTCTGTGTCATCCTCAATGCCTTTTTCACAGATTTCTTTGACTTTGTTGAACAGCTCATCACCAGCAAATGAACGTGAGATGCCAATTTCATGAAAAACTGTGGATGGGTGAAAGCGCTTTGCCAGAGAACCAGTATTTGGCTTGGCAACTGGTTCTTTGGCCAGACTGGCCCAGTCAATGTCTAGGACACTGACAATGCCTGTCAAGCAAAAGATATATAAAATAACAGTGAATTTAAAAAACAAATGTCAGGCACAACTATTCTCAACAAGGAACAGAAGCATAATGTCGAACAACAAAAAGCCAATGACACACAAATATATCACTAATTTTTCTTTGAAAAATATGATATCTGAGATGCTATCAGTCTATCTCTTTCAATTTAGCTACTCCAGTCTAAATGGTTATACCTATGCAGATATATCAAAAACACACACACACATGCATACGTACAATAGTAGCATACATGTATGCATGTTTACACAGCCACAAGCATTTGCTATGGACTACAGCCCAAAAGCTTACTGTTTTGATTCTGCTTTTCTCCATCTTCATTAGCAAAGTCATCTTCATCTGAGGAGATTTCTTCATATCCTTCATCTGAAGCTGAATGGAGTCAAAAAAATTAAAGAAGCTATTAAATACTCAAAAAAAAGTTTAGTTAAGAAAAAACTGTTCTTCATTCAAACCACATTCCTATTTAACTGGCAAAATACTGATTTCAGCAACAATTCACATGGAGATTGTTAGTGACTAAAGTATGCATGCAGTCCAAATTAGCATCGAAAACATTAACAAATGTGTATAATCTTCTGTTCGCATCAACTCTATCACTAACGCAGTGTGATGCTCAGATTAGTATCCTTTGAATCTTCCGCTGCTTCGTGAGAGCTAGGCATTTCACCTCTCTGGTCGGAATCGGGGTTAGCACTTGCGACAGAATCCACTCTGCCCCTGCAAAGGCAATGGCAACAATGTGGATTGTACAAGTACAATAGATGGCATACTTTAGCTTGTTAAACAAGAACAAAAAAAGCATGCATTAATGATTTCTGTTATATATTTAAATTATGTATATTTTTTTATTCGTCATCAGTACTGTTGTTTATCTTTCAGTCATTCAAATGTTGTTTGCTTGTTCTTCTGTCCCTCATGATGCCCATGTCTCATTCTTGTTCTTAAGCACTAAGAGCATGCTCCTTATGAGTGTGAGTATGCACTAAATAAATTTTGTGTGGGAAGCATCAAACAAATACAGATAAATTCGTGAAGATTAAAAAAAATAGTTTCTAGATCAGCAAGAGACAACCATACCTGCTGATTCCATCCCGTCTGTCATCATAACGATCACCCCAGGCATCAAGTGGCCCGCGGCCATAGTCATCGATGCCCCGGCCACCAACAATGCTGCTTACAGGACGTCGATCTGTTCGACTGGAAATGTCAGCTGGATAAATGGGCGTGGTTGAGGAGACGAGTGGTGGCAACAGTTTACTCGAATCTGATTTGGGCATGTCAAGGATATCAACACTGGAATCGGGTATGGTGCTCTGAATGTCGGGGACTCCCAGCCGACTGACACCCTGAAAGACAAGTTATTAGGGAATGTAACAAAACATTTTAAGGGGAGGGTAGGAAAATACAGCAAAAATATGCAGCAAATCCTATCTATATCATAACATTTTTTTAATCACAACACAAGAGGAGGGAAAGAGAGAAGGCAGAGAGATTCACAAAAAGCTGGAGAAAAGTATGCATCATTCATTTAAGCAAAAATGTCATAAGCACATGCATACAACTACAAAGACAAGGAACATCATTTATTACTTGGTCTTTACCTGCTTACTCCTACTACTTAACCATTTCTAGCTTTTCGACACTAAAATTGTTTATCAGCATAAAAATTATTTAAACATTTGATTTACTGACCTGCCTAAAGTCCTCTTTAATGACCATGTCCATCTCCAAATCTGACCAGTCTCCATCATCTGTGTTAAGATGGGGAAAGCAAGCTCTTAATGGCACAAATCTTTGGTATAAGGGCTGCAAAACTGTGGCCTTGATTTTTATTCTACAGGTCCTATGAGCATCATGTACATAGATCCCTGGGCTCCTCAATGTTTTATCTCTAGCTCACATTATATTTCATGGAATATGTTAAAACATTTGATTTTAAATATAATAAAGTAGCATATAAAATGATAGTGCATGCAGCTGTAGTGACATTTGCAAGTATGTGTGTGTGCATATGGGGAAGGCTGTGTGGGTGTGATTGGTAATTGCCAAATTAATGGTGACCATCATCAAGACATGTTCCTTGTGTAATGTTACTTGGCAAACAAAGGAATTCTTCTTTTTAAATTTCATACCAAAAAAGTCTTCAACCTGGAAAAAAAAAAAAGTGTTTATTTACTCCTACCTCGGCGCTTTCTCTTGTTTCTGTCACTGTGACTCACAGCCCGAGGCAAGGCCCTGACTGGTGACCACCCACGCTTGCGCTGTGGATCCAGATCCTTCTCTTCTTGGCTTTCCATTGATCTCTAAGCAAAAGTTTCTCAAAAGTAAATTTACTTACAGAAGATTGTACTCTACCACTCCTCACCTGAGCTCTTCTCTATCTGCTACAAATATCAAAACACTTTGCGTATGTTAATGCAAGAGGTATGGTACTAAACAAGGATCCTGATCCCAAAGATCATAATCATTACCAAAACAAACTCTCCCTACAAAACACAGCTACTTTTTATAACATTTCAAGAAAAAACCAAAGGACAAAATACAAGAATGGACAGGCACAAAACTACTAATAAAAACAGATTTTCTTGCTGAGAAAAGATTTTTTTAAATCTCTTAACAGTCTGAAAAAAACCTGCTTGTCCCTAGTTTGCAAAAGTTGATAAGCTCACCTCCTGCCCTACTACAGGCAGAACCTCTCTCTCTCTATCACGATCTCTTTCTCTCCTGGCAGGACTGTCCCGGTGGTATCGATCTCCCTCAGTATAACTGCTAGGCAGGCGACGCCTGCGATCCAAGCTGCCCTGACTGCAATGGCTGTGCTGTGAGCCTGCTGGTGATGGGTGGCGGCTGTTGCGTCGTGTAGGTGACCGAGATTCTTCTCGAAGCCGTTTGGGTACAGGAGACTTGGTGTCATCCTTCGCTCCTGGGGCTGGAGACCTGGAGCTGGCCCCTCTTTTACGCTTTGCTCCAATAGGAGTACGTGACCTACCCCTCTGCCCTATCCTGAGTAGTGGAGACTGAGTTGACTCGGATTCATGATGTCCTCTTTTTCTGGAAGGTGATCGGGATGAGGCAGATTTACTTGTAGGAGATTTGGGTTTTTCCACAGCCAACTTGGAAACAGATGATGGGGAACCTCCTCGCTGGGTAGAAGACTGTCTTGGTGAAAGTGAGCGAGTTCTCTTCGCCTGACGCTGATCTGCAGAGCTGGAACGAGTGAGCGACAATGGAGTTTTCTCTCTTCGACGATTTCTTGATGGTGATCTGAAAATAGCAAAATTTTTATTCACTGTAATGTGAAGCTCAATACTCACAAAAAAATGATATGTTATTCAATTTTTTTTTCATGCATTTCAATACGTTACCCCAATGTTGTTAAATTGCATTTCCCATCAAATTAGAAACTAAAAACAAGGATGTGTTCTAAGATAAATTAAAATTTAGAAATTAGCATTCCTAGTAAACTACTCAAGCATAAAATCAATTATCTCAAAACAGCACTGAGAAAAACATCTATGTAGCTCCTCTATTCTGTAAACAAAAAGGCATTTCTAATTTAACTGAAAAAAAAAAAGCTTCATCCTACCTTCTACCTTCTGACTGAGAGTCACGATCTTTGACTGTTGTGTCTCCTTGTTCCTTCCTACGACGGGGGCTTGAAGTGTCACGCACATCTGTTACATGTGCGCTCATGACTTCACCCACCTCCTCTCTGTCTTTTGGTCTCCCTCGCTCAGGTTCATCATAAAGCCGCTTTTCTGACTCTTTCTTCTCCTGTCTTCTGGAAGGCTCCGTTTCACAGGCAACCAAATCATCTTGCAGTTTGGTTGGCACTTTGGATTTATCACCATCCGAAGGACTCCATCCTCTAGAAACACCATCTCGTCTTGGGCTACGTTCCTTCCTCCGAGAATCATGACCCCAAAAATCTCTCTCCCGATCTCGCTCACGACTTCTGTCAGGGTCAACAAAGGACTCTGATGTTGGTGAGATCCTCCCACGTCTGCCGTCTAATCGTCCTGTCTGACTGATAGTATCCCTGGGAAAGTCACGTCCTATATCTCTGGCACTCTCTCGGCCTTCCCAAGCTGTATCCTTTGGTCCCTCTCGGACACTTTCTTTGGCACTTTCTCTGCCTACTCGGCTAGGCATACTGCTTTCTGCCTCCCGAACTAATTCGGTCTCTCTGGGTTCTCGCCTGCCCCGGCTGTCACGACTGTCTCCCAGCCCACTCTCACGACCACTGCGGCTTTCGTAGGCTTCACCTCTTCCACCACGGTGCTCCTCACGTGGTAAAGACACTGGCAGTCGTCTGAGACTGCTGTCAGGTTCATGCAAGAGATCTGGTACTAAACGAGGATCCTGATCCCGAAGATCATAATCATATGATCTACTCACACCCCTGTCTCTAACTCCCCTCTCATTTGCTGAGCCCCTACTCTGGCCACGGTCATCATCAAAGCCACGACCTCCTTTGGATAACTTGTTCTCCTGTGGTGATAAAGCCCTACCTCTCACATTACGCCCCTCTCTTAACTCCGCATCATACCTGTCTATTTGGTCAACTCGATGCTCATGCAAAGGATCTGGGAAATCATCTGGAAAGGCCCTGTCATCCCGCATCTGCCGTATATCTATTGTAACACCATCCCTGGCAACAAACCTCTCTCGAGATGATCCTCCAAGCTCCCTGTCCCTCTCAAGTCTGTCACTCACTCTGCCCAACTGACTATCCCTTTCTCCTTGTCTGCCAATTGGTACAGTTCTGTCACCCCCCCTAACCATGGGCAAATTCCTGTCACCTTCTCGTCCCATCTGCAGTTCTCTGTCACCATTCCTTCCACCTGGTCCATCTCTGTCAGGAGCCCGCCCCCCTGGAACATCCCTCTCCCCACCTCGACTGCCAAGGGAATCCCTGTCTGCAGTTTTACCTGTCTGGGAGTCTCTACCCAGCCCAAGGCGGCGATCATACTCATAACCCCTCCCTTCATCCACAAGACTCCTCAAGTCTCCACGACTACTGCTCTGACTCATGCCACTTCCCCAGCCAGGTTTAGCTCCCCTTTGGTCGAATGGGGATGCCTGTCCACCTCCTCTCCTCCTATCCGCCTGACTGTCACCTCTACTTGTCCCCCTGTCAGTGTTTCGCTCTCCCCGATCTGCCCGACCATCACTTCTGTCAAGGCGACTATCACGGTCAAGTCTCCCATCTCCTCTTTCTGAGCGATTGTCCACCCGATCCAATTGCCCCTGTCGAGACTCGACAGGTGCATCTCTCCCATGACGATCTCCCAGCCGAGAGTCCCTAGAATCATCTCGATATATCCGACCTGCACTGCCACTGCTGCCAGAGCTGCCACCTGTAGCAGTCATGCGCCCTTCACGTGCACGATCATCTAGCCGCACATCAGGCTGGGCTTCAGGTCTGTCTGGCCAGTCTCCAGCCCGGTTTCCTCCATCCCATGGAATGGCTCCACGCCGCTGCGCATCAGCTGGATAGGTTCCCATGCCAAATCTGCTTCCTGAAAGCCAATGCCAGGCTGCAGGTACAATTATAATAAGGATTGTGCAAGTAGAATGTTCACTGAATGCATTAACAACAAACTAGAAACAGGCAAGCAAAACTTAAGCATCTGCATGCATTACATTAATATGCATGCTTTCATGCATTACTTCTCTTTTTTTCTAATACTTTAGAATAATTTACAAAAATCTAAAAATTATCTTTGACAAAGCAAAAGTATGTGTGAGCTTTAGTTCATACAAAACATCTTCTGACATTATGAAGACAGTGATTTGTTTTATTTATCTGAGTGTGTGCACATTCTAGTGAACTAAAAAAAAAGAATCTGCGAAGTGGAAAATCTTTACCGTCAAGCTGTGCATCGCGATTATTGCTTCTGCTATCCCTTGTGTCACTCCGATCTCTTCCTATCCCATGGGTGCGATCACGACCTGGGTCATGTGGGAGATCCCTGCTGTCACGGCCATCACGGCTCGGGTCTCGACCATTCTTTCCCCTCTCTGTCTGACGATCAAAGGATGAATCCCACCCAGCGCCATCACCTCTCGGGTGATCCCGGGGAGGTAATGGTTCTCTGTCATATCTAGAAGATCCTCGTCCTCTCTGCTCTCGATCAGTGCCAAGTTCCTGAGTGCGGGCATCTCGGCTGATGTCATAGCGGCCACGCTCTTGCCCGTGCTGTTCAAACCCCTCCCCATCTCTGCGAGTGTACCTGTCACTACTTGACTGATCAGCATTGCTCGGTTGAGAACGAGACTCAAACTTGTCTGGTCTGCGAGAATCCCGCTCTGCACGTCGGTCCTCTTCTCTCCCTGTTTCACCTCGATCACCCCCTCTGGCCTCACCAAGTCCACCATGTCTGTTTCTTCCAGTTTGCAACGATTCCCTAGCTGGGGACTCGCGTTCCAGCTGAGACGGTGAATACAATTCTGACTGTTGTGGCGAGACCATGCCTCTTTTTCTCTTATCTTCCACACTTTCCTTCCGATTATCTTTTGCAGGTAAGTTGTCACCTGTCCGCTTTTTCACATCCTTGGTGTCTCCCCGCCTGCCAGCTCGGTCAGAACTCTGACTAAGAGGGGATGGAGTTCTTTTGTTCTTGCGCTTTTTGTTACGCTTCTCTGTGCTACGACCCCGCGTCTGAGAAGTCTCCCTGGATATGCCTTGGTGACGGGAAGGTGGCATTGGGTCCTCAGCCAGGAACTCCTGGCTTTGGGATCTTCTTGATGGCTGTGGCGTTGGCGATCGTCTCTTGGCAGCTTCATCATCTTCAATCATTTCTTTAATTTCAGGAACACCACTGGTGTTCTTTGCCTTCTTTAATTTCAGGGTCTTTGCTAAGGGAGACAGCCACTTCTTTGCCTTGGTTGAACCTTCTGCGGTAGATCCTCGGCTCTCTCCCTTATTTCCCCTGGCCTTCTTTTTCTTGGACTTGCTCTTTGTTTGACCTTTATCCTTCAGCTTATGTGGTGACAAGGACTCTGGAGACGATGATCTGGAACGCTTGGAGTGAGCTGGTGGAGGAGAGGCCACTTTGCTGAATCCTTTTGCACTTGTCTGCAACCTAAATTGTACAGAAACATAACATGTCTTAATGCATAAAAATATCATTCCTTACTTCAAATATTTACCAGAAGATATGACTACGTGGAGTCCACCAAACTAGTTACCCAATTCTAACTGTTTGCACCTGATTGGTCAAGTTGACCCAGTTCCTACCTAATGAGTTCATCTTTTCAGTTTTTTGCCAGAGCAGAGAAGAAACTAAGCTTAACTGAATGGCCGCTGATGAATTAAAAAACACTGTCGGAAGGCAGTGTGTGTGAAGTCTTCCCAAAGATAGCAAATCTGCTGTGAAATGCAAAAGACCCAGAAGAGGCACCCAGTTTCATGCTGTTCGGCAACTTGAGGTTTAAAAATAAGAGACACAACTACTAGGATGATGGCCACACGAGTCTCTGGAGGGATGACACGGTTCAGAAGGGTCTGGAACGTCATCCATATGTGGACCAAGTCCTGTGTGGGTTTCAACTGGGCTTGGTTAGATGAATCTGCCAGGGTAGCAAAAGCGGAAGTGAGAGTAGGCCTTGTAGGTCCACCCTCCCTTGTCAAGCATCTTGGCCATGAAATAGCAGATCAAGATGACACTGTTGATACTGGACTGTGCACCGTTATCTAGTGATGGAGAGCACATGCACTCAGGTAAAGCCCATAGTGCCAGGCATAGCCTAAAAGACACTACCCTAAACTATTAGACCTGATCCTTGAAGACAAGCAGAGGAAACATCTGATTGAGAGGTGCATTGGGTCTGCAGATAGGCAGAAAAACTGGTGTTGGCATCAAAATTGCTCCCTGCAACAACTGCATGCACCGACCTGATGGTCTCTGTGGAGGAGTGTGGTGGACAAAGACAAGTGTTGCAAATAACATCACTCATCTTTAATATCTACCAACATCGAGAGAGAGGATATTCCAATACCAGTTGCTGCCCGCTGTGGTTTTGAAAAGATAAGAGGAGATAAAACAGAGTAGAAGAGCAGATGATAAGAGCATGATGATAGATAAGACGAGAGAATGATGACAATATCATGGTAGACCCCTACCTGGTTACTTCTGCCTCTGGCTCTTCCACAATCTTTTCTTTTTTCTTGCCTGACTCTGGCTGTGGAGAGAGAGAGTGCTTCTTTTCTTTCTTATTCTTCTTGTGTTTCTTGTGACCACTCTGTTCCTCCACATCATGCCTGGAAAAGCACATTTTTAAAATCAAATCAGCACTGATGTGGTGTTGTTCGAATACATGATTAAAAAAAATACTCAAACTTTTAAAATGAACTCCATTAAATCAGCAGTGAAGATCTAAATAAAAATTTGCAAAATGTCCTTTGCACCTCCCAGATATCACACATCATAAGAGGAGCAGGATCTCCTGTGACCTTTAACAAATATTTCTGAGTAAGACAAAATATCACACTTCTCTGTGGGATGATATTTTAGGAATCATTATTTATGAAAGTGTTCATTATTATACTTCTCTTCTGGATGGTGCTTTCTTACATGTCATTGATAGAGCTATAAAAATACTCCTTAGCTTGTGTGCTTGAACAAAGGTTATGCCTGCAATATCAAAAAACAGCTGAAGGTGATTACTTTTTTCTGTGTTCCTTTCCTTTGTCGGGGCTCGGTCCTGGAGATGTGGCATACTGTTTTTTTTCCCTTGCCAGAGCATCTGGATCTGCAGGGGACCTAGTGCGAGGTTTTTTCTTCTCTTTTTTCTTTCTGTAAGCCACAAAGATCGTTCAACTTGTTTGTTACATACCAAGTCAGCATGCTTCTTAATATCTTTGAAGAGTGGTATCATGACACCTACAACAGCTTGATTCACAGGTCTGGAACTTGAGGAAGTGGAAGGAAGTGGAAAGTGGGAATGACTGCAGAAGCAACACAAACTTTAGTATTTCTGGTTGTGTTCTACATTAGGGCAAACTAGATGTGGGTGATAACTCTTACTTTATCTGAAAAGCTTCACACAACTAAGTAGTGCATTCCCACATGGTGTGGCTTGTTGCTTCAAACTTTAACTTACACACAAATCCATTAATTTTATTAACACAAATTTTATTTCAACAACAGTATTCTATATTAAGCATTATACAAAGATAAAATTTAAAAACCCATCAAGGTACTTTCATGACACCCTCTGTGCTACTCACAGACAGCATGAGACAGTATTTCTTCTTTCATATAGAAAAAGACAGATCTGCAAGTGGGCTTCCTGTAAATGTTATGTTTCACCCAAAACTAATATTTTAATTCTATTCTTGGCTTCTTTTTCTTCTTTGTTTTAAATTAATACAAAATAAATGACAAGTGGGTTATACAACACAAGGAACACAACCAAATATGAATAATGAAAGTTACTAGGTTTTTCCCAAAGGAATAGTAGACCCTAAACATCATCCACAACTATCTCCCCTGGTAATATAAGTAATAATAAATATGGGTTCAAAATCCCAAGAAAAGTGCTCAATGCCTCTGGAGAACAAACACAACATCATCATGTTAACTTAATTTGACCAACATGCCAGAACATATGTAAGTAAGGGGTCTGGTGGCTGATTCAAACATTTACCTTCTTCTATATGCTTTGCAGCTGTAGACATCTTCACATCTACAGTGTGTAAAACAGTGTGAACTGGGTAGTGTCACAAAACCAATGATGGTTGTTTTTATTGTAGGTTAACCCTTATAGCCTGAATATAAGTTTAAGTATTACAAAGACAATGGCTAATAACTGAAGACAGTAAAGACGACAGTAGTTAAAGTTTGTTTTTATTATCGCTGCTCTCAGGCAAACATTAGACCAAGAAACCTATGCATTTTTGTAAAAGAGAAAGCTTGAACATTGCAATAAAGGCAATGAAAATTGCCTTCCCCGTGCTTCCCTGGCAAAGCCACCATCATGACTCAATGTGTTATAAGGGTTAATAGGTGTAAATATCAAAATGTGGTCCTTATGCCACTACTACCTGTTTTAAATGTTCAATTGCATTGTTCTTTATCCAAATTGAACGAGTTCAAGCATCCAGCATCAGCAAATCATGTAATACTCCAAGTACTACAGGGCTTCTGCTAAGGCTAAATTCTTTGGGGTCCCAGGGTCCCCTTCTTCAGATTTTTAAGGGGTCCCTGTTCTTTGCCCAAATTTGAAGGGACCCCATTGACGAAAATTGAAGGGGTCCTCCGAACTTTAAAGGCGTACTGTACGCAATTTTTTGCGTAAGCAGAAGCCCTGTACTATAAAAACTTCACTGTAATTCTGTAATAAGTAAGCATTTCTTTAAAAGTATGTTGTTTGCAAAAAAGCCAGATCATTGCGAGTTCCAGTGAGTTCTATTCCTCAGCTAGGGATCCCTGCATAACATTCAACAGCTTAGGAAAGGGATGACATTCTTGCTACATGATAGTATACACTTTCCTTCATATAGTCTCCAGAGTGGTACTAAACCCAACAGTCAGACCCATTGGAAACTTGGACAATGTGTGCCTTACCCTCCAGGTGAAAAGGGTCTCATCTCAGAAGGTGATTCCCCTCTGCCACCTCCAACTGGAGGACGTCTGCTGGTCTTCGCTTGGTCAGGACTGCTTTCTGACCCAGACTGAGTGTGGTGCGCAACAGGCACTGGGGCCTAGAACAACACAAACAGGAGCTTTCAACAATACCAATTCTGACAGTGAATAAAAATAAAACAAATTTATAAAATAACACTAAATTCAACAAGTTTTAACTGTCAACTAGAACCTGATGCAAGATGCATGCGATTTTGCAAAATGCAAAGAAGTAAGATTTTTTTCCTACAATATAAATATATATAAATACGTCTCATCATTTTCATAAGACAAGCCAAGGATGCCTACATCAATGCCTTAAATGTTCAAGAAATAAAAGATTATCCTATTCTGTAGCTTCTGAACAACTTGGTTCGACATACTACACAGACACAGCAATCTTATCTCCTTTTGAAGAGGCATAACACAGTAGGGAGGTGTAGCTTATGACTTACAATGAAACATTTGTCCTTCATGTCTCTTCATCCTCTGTCTCTTTCAGGATGTTATAATACTGATCTATATTTTACCTATTTTAACCATATTCTTAAACTGGCAGTCTATTGAACAGATCCCATCCATACAAATAAATCATTTGTCTTTTTTAGCCCCAGTATCACTCTCTCTCTCCCACAAAAGCCCACACATGCCTGTACTTAATAAAGTACCATCTGAAATAATTACTTCAAGCTGATTCAACAACAGCCACAGGCAGTCCCACCTTCTTTTGGATGGTGATGTTTTCCATGGCATCTTCTTCTAGCTGGCTCAGCGCTCTCTGTATTTGCTGTCTTTTCTGCTCTAATTCTGGTTCTTTCTTGTAGTCTAGGCCTGCAACAAATTCCAGCTTCTGGGTCAGGAACACCTGCATTTTCTGATAACCTCTATATTACAGGGAACTCTCACTTTATCTAAGCGGCCTGTTCTGCAAACCTCTATGTAAAGCAATTTATTTTTTACAGAACGCACACAGATTTCTATCAAGTTTCAAGAAGGTATCAGTGTTATGCACATATAACATATTCTAAATATTATAAACTATACTATAACATTTTCTAGGGGCGGGAGGAACTATTTAATTGATGGATGGTTCTTCCCCTATATTTAGTCCACTTTGATCTTTTGCTGCCTACATCACTTTACAGATTTAGTCAATCTGTAGTTCACATAATCTTCTCCCTTGCTGGAAGTTTACCACAGTCTAATAATAAGTTTCTAATAATAAAGTTGTTTTAAATGTTGTCCAATAATTTCAACATTCTTTTTGTCTGAAAGTTTTCTCGTTTCTTCTTTTTCTTAACTCCCTACCCTCCCTTCAGCAGTTTCCTCAAACGATCTTATCTGCTGCTTGCATTTTCTGTCTTAGATTTTGTTAATAAAATACAATAATGGCATCATATTCTCACAGTTGTTTTCAGTACATGTTTGTCACCAGTGAACATTATTTAAATAATCTGATGTAATAACAAATCTCTGTACTTTTTCTTTGGGTATGCATGTATGTTGTTGCTATAAGAGAAACAACAGACTTCAGCAAAATAGAGGCTATTGACTAAAGCAGATGTATGACACTGATTATGCATTACTACTTTTTAAATTTCAGGCATGTGCCAGAATTCAGTACACTAATACCCTGTCAGTGCTTATGTTTTGGAAAATATGCAATAAATAATGATAAGGTGTTCACCACATTGGAAAAGATATCAGACAATGATTCTAATTTCAAAAAGCAGGCACCTACTGTTTATCAGACTAATACATATATGTGACAATGTATTTTTAGATGTAGGTGATAAATAAGGCATATAATGTTTTCAGAGGACCACTGATGTCTGTTAATCACAAAATTGTCTAGTGCTTTAGGACATAAAATTCAGTCAAATACGCACCACAGAACAAAATAAGTTTTCAAATAATGCAAGAAATGTCTTACTGTCAAACCAATTGCTGTCATTGGAGGCATCGCTGTCATCACTTCCATGATTCCCAGAGGATTTCTTCACAACAACTTGTGACTTGATTTTGGTTTCTTTATCCCGTCGTGATCGACCACTTTTTCCATGTACATCAGGTGACTCAGAGTCACTGTCTCGATGCTGTTTCTCACTGCTCCTCTCAGACTGCTGACCTTTGAACTTTAATTTCATGTCTTCTGGACTCCCTTCTCCATCCCTTAGATAATTTTGAAAAATTGTAAGTAAAAGCCAAAATTATGACATAAAAAGAATCTTGCTGGCAATTTGTTTTATTTTTTGTGATTATTTACTTTTTGCTTGACATATGATAAACTTACATCAAAGGACTGTATCCAAAAGATGATTAGAAGATGTAGGAAGAGAACTTTAAATAAATATTTATTAATGTCATTTTACAGTATAAAATAATAATAAGAAAGCAAAAAGCTGATGAAATAAACACCCAGAATCTACAATTTATGACAACCAAGGTTTGGAAGATAATATATTGTCATAAGCATCTAGTAACTTGATACTTAATTTCTGTTTTATAATAAACTGAGTGTTCCTATTTCCAGTTCAGCCTTTTGTGTGTGTGCATGTTTACGCTCACCTTGAATTTTTGCTCTTTCTTGAGAGCTGCAGATGTTTGTACTTGCAAGATGGTCCATAAGGGCATTCTCCAGTCATCATGAACTGGCGGCATTTCTTTTCTCTCTAAATATACAGGAAAACAAAATGTTTATGTATAATCAGTAATACATATTGCTGGAAAAAGTGATCTTTCAATCTGTGTTGTTTTTATCAGTGACTAGTAATTAATCAGTGATTACATAAGCACAAGTAGCCATGGATGATTTCTGCTTGTCATACCTATAGCAATGACACACATACACCTATGCTGATTGTAAGCTTCAGTTTTGCAATGCACATCAGATTGCATGCTACATTGCTGAAGAGACTATAAACATTGTGCTCATCTTTATAATCGTGGCTAGTATTTATGCAACTTATTAGAGTGTTCCCTCGCTACTTCTCGGTTCATCTATCGCGGATTCGCTACTTCGCGGTTTTTTTAAGTCGGTATTTCCGCGCTGGGAATAATCGTTCTACAAAATACCATAGATATTTCAACAGGAAAAAGACGAAAAATTTAGCTTTTTCCACCAGTAAGTTACAACTGATGCGCAAGTCACATAATATCTCCCACTCTATGATATCTCCCAGCCAGTTCAAATCAGTTTTTTGGGGCTTCTTTGTGTTGAACTCGGTTGAACTTCGTATCAATTTTTCGTGATGAGTACAGATTATAATTTTTTTACACTTAAGTGTTATTGTACTGTGTTAATACCATGATTAATATATTACTTTACACTAACATGATATTGTTTTACATGTATGTATTATTATTGCATGTATGTCCCTAATTCGCGGAAATTCGTTTATCGCGGCTGGTCTTGGAACCTATTCCCCCCGATAAACGAGGGAACACTGCAAAATCATTTTTTTAAAATTACAATTCCAGTTTTTACAAATGCTAATTTTCGTTTTGTTAATATTAATATTATTAAGTAATGAAACATTAAAACATAAAAAATGAAGCTGATGAACGATTGCATGATCATGAACAATTACATTATACAAAAAATTGATTAAATCGCATTATCATTCTAGAAAATTAAGTACAATTCATAAACAATTTATTTCTGTATATTCATAGTTGGAAAGTAAAATAAAAACCGTTAGACTCGAAAAATCCAGATGCATAATCAATCGAAAATAATCAATTTCCATGTGATAAAGAATAAAAGAAGAAAAGTTAAAAAAAAAAACCTATAATATATAGTTCGACTTTTTCCTATGGCTAAATTCTCACCTCTGATGATCCTGCATCATATTCCGAATATTTTCTCTGTCCTGCTCCTGGACCAAGCCTTTCGAAAACACTTGGCTTCCGTTTTTCAGAGTCTTCTGACATTCCAGTCTCAACGGTTACTCGACGCTTTGTATTGCTACTCATGTTGCGGTAGCTAAATCATGTAGGAAAACACTACTATAAATGTACTTTCACTAAAAGATTTTACTGCAAAAATTAAAAAAAGTTATTTATACTGCCATCTTAGACTTTTAAGGGGATATCACTCTCAATTGAAGGACAGATAACTCTGCCTCAAAGACGGAAGTTATTGCAGGGGAGGCTACTGTGAGTTTTTTTAGCGATGGGTAGGCAACTCCACAGGTTTCTCAGATTGCAGACGAATCGTTGTTTCATGACTTAAAGTGTGATTTGAGACGATCATTCGCAACGATGCCTCCTGTCGTCAAGAAATTTGATTTGTTAGTATTAGGCGGAGGATCAGGAGGCCTTGCTACAGCAAGGCGAGCAGCAGAGTTCGGGGTGAAAGCTGCTGTTGTTGAAGAAGCACGGTGGGGTGGCACATGCGTAAGTACTTGTTTGGACGATATCTGATCAACCGTAAAATGTGATACAAGGTATATATGTAAATTATTTGTTATTGTAGTTATCTATTCATTAATTAATAGAGTTTTGCTTTTAAACAATCTTTGGATTTGTTACTCATAATAGTGCAGATTTAGGAATCAGGATTTCATCATATCATTTTAATCACGTTCGTGACTTTAATGCAACTATCTTCTACGGGTGTAACGGTCGTCATTGCTACTCAAGTGACTTGTCTTGATATGTCATAAAAATATAATGCACACTTCTATTCCTTGAAGGATATGAAAAAAGAGGCAACTCAAAGTCATTGTTCCGATGTTTATTGCTATAGTATGCTACCTATATTTCCTATGGCATTACTAGCCGATAATGTAGGAGGCCTAAAGTGCATCATCTAAATGCAAAGACCCAATTGCTGAGTCATGATGAAAAGCTACTTAGAGTGCACGTAAAAAGCTTTGACCTATAAAACTTGGTAGTGGACATTTGTGGACATATTATTTGTGAATGGACGTTTTCTTTTCTCTGATCTTTTAAAAAATCTTATCAATCTTATGTTTGTTTGTTTGTTTTTTTGCATATCTGTTTACCTATTTATTTGTTTATTAAATAGCGCTTTTTCCTATCACTGAAAGTGGACTTAAAGCGTTTTAACATTCATGCATGCATGAAGGTGCACAAGTAATTAAAAAAGTTAAAAAGCCATCAAATACGCCTGTCACTTTCCCTCAAATAGACAAAACTATAGAGCAGCTACTATTTAATAGATATTTTTAGTCGATTAAATATTACAAATTAAAGAGATTAATTAAATTAAATGGAGTCAAGGCAATACATAAAAGGAAAAATAACATGCATGATTCTTAATGGTCCGAAAGAGATTAATTATATATATACATGTATGACTATATATAATCATATATATTTACAGAAATCTGTGATATGCTCCTATACTTATCACTGAAAAAAGTCTTAAAACAGCTTTACATCTGTCAGAAGAAAGTTTGGATAAGTTTTCTTGCACTTTTTTTCACATCTGCGATCCTTTATGAGAACAAATAGATATTTATCCAGCACATCACATCATAAACTGTTGCTTCAGATGTCAGCTGTCTTCATCTTTGGTTTTGACTTTAGTTCATTCTTTCTGTAAAGCACACAAGCTCCTTTTCATTGCCAGGGAAGCACACTATCAAAGTTTTTTATCATCATCATCATCATCATCAGTATTTGGAGATATTTAAGTTTATATTTGTGTAAAGAGGTTCATGAAAATTTGAAACGTCATCTGTCTTAGCTCTTCATCTTGTGTGTGATATTTGCATTAACTTAATCTGCTAGAAAATATTCATTTCTTCCTGTCACCAATTTAAGTTGCTATTGTACATCCCCTGCATTTTTGCAGTTATACAAAACTAAAAGTTTACTGTAAACTAGCAAATCATGTTATTGGCTTGATCAGAATAGAGACAAATTTATGATGGCACAAAGGGTTTTTTCATGTATTTTAAAAAAACTAAAAAAACTTATTTTTAGTAGATGGAATGGGGAAAGCGGGCAGTAGTCTTTCTGGAGTTAACTGCTTGTGTATGGATCACACCATTGATTGTCATTCACTTATATCTGTTTGTCTGATCCACACATATGTGTGCATGCGCATACATACACACACACATTATGCACATGCATACACACACCCTGTGTACATTAAAATGCATATGTACAAATCATTCGTTTATTTGCTTTTCTGCATTTTTGTATTATAGGTGAATGTGGGCTGTGTGCCCAAGAAGGTTATGTTCAACACTGCCATGCATGCAGAAATGATCCATGATCACAAAGACTATGGCTTTGATGTTCAATTGAAGAAATTTGACTGGAGGTAGTCACTTTTATGCCATCGTAAATTAATGCTTATTTATGTTTGCTTTTTTAATGCTTTGTGTTTTCTTTTCTATTTTTGGAGGTTTAGTTTTCTTATTTTAAGAATCTTTATTATATTTATTATATGCAAGTAACCATGTTAACTTCATCATTGTTGGTGCTATTTGCATTTGGTATTTACAATAATTAACACTCTAACCCTTGGTATTCATTAAACTAAATATAATATAAAGTCACCGCCATAGTGGCTTTCATTATGCAGTTACTTAGGGTCACTATATGCATCCTACAACAAGTGTGAGTATGCAGAGTTCTCTCTTTCTCTCTCACACATACCCACACACGCAGTTCTTTTATAAAACTTTTTTTGCATTTTACATTATTTTGCTACGTCTGCTTGTGTAATCATCAAGCAACCTGTAATAAATTATGTCAAGCCCTTAGTGATTCCTCCCTTGTTGTCAATCTGCTCCTGGTATGTGAAATATTTGTAGCAACTGTTACTGAACTTGTATTAAATAAATAAACACACCCCTTTGTATTCAGCAGAAGATATATTTATAAGAGACATATTTGTCCATCCATGAAGCAAACAGGCTTCTTTTTTAAGACTATATTACTAAAAGCATGCCCATGCTATTTTTGTTCATGTTATTTACTATAAACATTAAAGAACTCAGGTATAATTTTTCTGTTTCTCACAGCTGACTATCAATAGATTGTGCCTCTTTTCTTGTGCTGCAGCCATATCAAGAAGAGTCGAGATGAATACATTAAAAGACTGAATGCCATTTATGAGGGTAATCTTGGAAAGGTAAAGCATCACTCTTACTTACAGTGTAGGAAGCTGAAATTTGTGAGCTAACATAGTTTCATTGGCATATATTTAGGTGTTACAATAAATTATCATATGATGACTTTCAGCTGCAAAATATAACATGCTATGCAACTTAATTCTCGACACACTTCCCCATCATTTCTCTTTGTCTGATGTCCAAGATATAAATGTCACAAGAATATGCCTAGCTTAACATTTTTCCAGTTTGTATTATCTAGGATTCTTTTGTCACAAATTTGACTTCAAAGAAAAATTCCTTTATCTAATTTATTCTAGTCCAATGTTGAAAGTATCACCGGTCACGCACGTTTCACAGAGGACAAGTGTGTTGATGTCAATGGGAATAAATATTCTGCAGACCATATAGTAATCGCCACAGGTGGTCGCCCCCTAGTTCCCAACATTCCGGGTATGTTTCAGTAGAATTGTTTTAGTGTTCTGTTAGGAACTGTAACTGTAATAAAAGATTTTCCTTATGTCAAATTAAAAATGCTTACCTTCATAAGTTTACTCAGAGATAAGCACCTTGGGGGGTTGTAATAAAGTTATTTATTCATTGTTTAAAAGAGAAAGAGAGACATAATCTAGTCATGAGCTAAGTGTTATATGATTCATTTTATTAGCTGGTCAGTCTATCATCTGTTACTTTGAACTACTGGAATTCTTCCCAAAATTTAAGCAGTCACAGATAGCACTGCAATGAAAGTTTGTGGCAGTGGTGACTTTTTCCCATTAAAGGGGAGTAGTCTACAAATATTTTCTTCAGATCAGTTTGTGTGTGTTTTTTCAGGTGCTGAGCATGGAATAACAAGCGATGGCTTTTTTGAACTTGACCATCTACCAAAGTACTTTGCATTTCATACTTTCAGCTTCTGATTCAGACTGAAAAAAAATGCATAGAATAAAAGATAAACAATTTTACTGTGTTCTGGTGGTTCACTACAAGTTCTTAAATTTCCATTTTGAAAGCTCAATGTGTAAAATGATGGTTGTGAAACTTATTTCTCTCTACAATTTTGTATTATGCAATGTTTGATTCCTTATAATACATTACAGGAAGGTGGTTGTGGTTGGAGCAGGATATATAGCTGTGGAGCTCGCTGGAATTTTCAATGCCCTGGGGTCTGATACTAGCATTCTCATCCGATTCGATGAGGTAGCTTAGGTCATAATATTGAAGCAAATTTGATAAAATGATACTTAGATACATCCAGTCTTCACTGAAATTTACAATCATGTTCCCCTTAAAGATCGTTATTGTTGAATTCTTGGGGGTCTTTTGTTTCAAGATGGAACTTTTCTTTGAAAGAGTATCAATACTGTTGATTAAAATAAAATAGTTATTTGAATAGGATTTTTTTCGTTAAATTTCATCTTGTTATCTCTTAATAATTTAAGCAAAGTGTAGTTCATTTCCATGCTGTGAGTTCTATGTTATTTGACATAAACATATGATTGACAGGTTCTTCGAACATTTGACAAAGTGATCAGCAAGACAGTGACAAGCAACATGGAACAGGCTGGTGTGAATGTTTGCAAAAAGACACAGGTAGGAAGTGGAAATAGTAATAATAAGAGGAAAAAGAAAGCATTCAAGTATGCAGACAACTGAAAAACAAAACAATAAAATTTTAAAAAAACATACACAATGTATTTATTCTTTACTTTACACTTTTATAAGGAGCTGTAATCTCTTTTTTTTTCTATTGTAGTACAGACTATAATGAATCCAATATAAGAAAATTGTGCCTGTTTGATGAACGTTTAGCTTGATGGTGCTTCACTTTAGTGACCATCAACAATTATCAAAAGTCGTATATCAGAGTGCGAGAGTTGATGCTTGGCATACAGGAGACCAAATGTGAGTTTGTAGGTGAATAAACAAATGAAGTGAAACTTGGGAATGAAAAACAATCTTTCAGGTGAAGAGCATCAAAAAAGAACCAAGTGGCTTACTGACCGTGGAAACAAACACAGGCACAGTATCTGAGGTCGATTGCCTGTTGTGGGCCATTGGTCGAACACCAAACACTCCCTCCCTTGACCTCAAGAATGTGGTGAGGATTGCCAATAATTATGTTAAATTTTGTCTATCTTTGTTGTTTCTGCTATTAATTCTTGATTATGTGATTTTTGTGTAAATAATAACGATCAATAATAAAATGCATTTCCACAGCTTATTTCCCTGCTGGCGGCAAGCTTAATGCATATTGACATGAGTAATTGGCATATCCCTGTCACACACATACACACACAAAAGGGCGCCTACATGAACAATACATATACACATGGAAGGTGGAAGGTATAAAACAGGTGATGCTGATTATTCCTGATAACCTTGTTCTTAAATTTGATTAGGTAGCGAAAAGGGGTTTCAGAAATGTAAGTGTTTTTCATGTTTAGCTTTAGAAAGACATTCTTGGTAGAAGTTTTAAATGTTTTATTGTGACACCAGTAGTAAAAAATGCAAGTCTTGCATGTGAACAAAAATCTTTGATCAGGGTGTCGAGACAGACAGTCAAGGCCACATCAAAGTGGATGAATTCCAGAACACCAATGTGCCCAAAGTATATGCACTAGGAGATGTCTGTGGAAAAGCTCTACTTACTCCAGGTTAGAAAACCTTAATGAGTACTATTCCAGGTTAGAAACAGTAACTGAATACAATTCCTGAGCTCTTAAATCATGTTATTTAAAGTAAATATCTAATGGCATTCTTGCTTTGTTTTATGCTATGATGTTGTTTTATTATGTTATTACTTTTTTCTGATAGTAGCTTATAAAAAAAACTCAACCTGCCCTCTCAGCAGTTTCCACAAAAAGGTACCTGACTTTTCAGGGAACATGGAGGTGGTGAAAGGAGGATGGGATTGAACTGTGCCCTCCACATTTTATGCCCTAGAGCTAGTGAACTTATGTTCACCTCCCTCACACCCACTAGGCTACAAGACTCTTTACATTTGACTGTCACTTGCAACTTCAGTATTTGTAAAAGTTTATTTAACAAGGATTCCTGCAAAGTATGAAAACAGATTTGACAGTCTGCTATTTTGTTTTGCGAATTTTATGTTTTATATTTTTGCTTATGGATATACTGCCTGACTTTCGTTTTTTTATGTTGCAGTTGCGATAGCAGCTGGTCGCAAACTAGCTCACCGCCTTTTTGATGGAAAGACAGACTGGAAGCTTGACTATACAAATATCCCAACAGTTATATTTTCACATCCTCCTGTTGGAACTGTTGGCATGTCTGAAGGTATCTAATATGTGAAGCTGACATCACGTGATGTAACTGTAGTCTTCCCATGATATAATCCCTGTCATTTGGCTTTTAATTAAAAAAAACTAATTTAATTAAAGACTTCATATTTACACACCTTACTAAGCAGCATTACTTTCTGAAAATAGAGTATTTGTATGTGCAAAACATTTTTACATGTAACATCACCATCATATGATTAATGATAAGAACTGTGTAATCAAAGAATAGGGTTAGAAAAGCCAATCTAGGTTTAAGTTTACATCTGTTTTTCTTTTGTAGAAGAAGCATTACAGGAGTATGGTAAAGACAACATAAAGGTTTACAACACATCTTTCCTGCCAATGTACTATGCTGTAACACAGACCAAATTTAGATGCACCATGAAGTTAGTTTGCCTTCTACCTGATGAAAAGGTATGCTGTCAATGCTGTCTCATTTGCTTTTAGAGATAATTTGAAGGGGTATGTGCTTCATGTCTTTATATATATATATAGAGAGTATTATTACACCCAAATTGGCATGCTTTACACAATATATATATAAGCACCATAACCTTACCTCTCCGGAGGAGTCACTTCCAAGTCAAGTGAAAATAATCAAGGACAAGTCTTCAATTCTTTGTAGTGTCTCTTTTTAAAAAGGTTTCCTTGCACCCTTGCTTTTACTTCTTTTTTAGTGTACTCTGTTTAACCTCCAGCCACTTCCATATTTTTTTAGATGACAACAGGCTTTAACTCCATTGTCATTTGTGCATACTAATAAAGTGATGCTTAGCAGCAGTCTTACTCTGAAAAATTTATGACTTAGTCTCTCCAAGGTACAGGTGAAAATTTTAATAGATAAAATTTGTGTCTTAATAAACAAAAAAGTTATTTGCCAATATATAAAAACATTTCCTTCTTACAAACTTAAGCAAGTCGTTTCTTTTGAAAATATCTACTGTAATCGCTGTCCCCTGACAGAATCTCCACTTTCTCTCATGTGCCTGGCAATCTTCACTGTGCATGTGTATTTGTATGTTTGCCCTTCTCTTCACTATATACTGCCTTGGCATATTGTAAAGCAAATTACGATCGCCTCAAAGTTGGGAAATAAAGTTTAGTTTAGTCCTTGTTACTCGAGGAGCATGGGGCCGCAATGACACCTCTCTAGTGGGCAGCCCCCTTCTTGGGCCCATGTGGTTTTGACGTCCTTTGCCTCGCTTTCTGCTGTTCTTTTCCAGTTGGGAAATATGCTGTATTTTTATTATAATTATTATTATTTTGAAAATGTATTTGCAATCTGGTCAGACTTCAGTTAACTGTATAATTAATTATGTAATCAAATATATTAGTAATTATGTAATCAGATGTATTCATTTTTAAGTGGTGTGATGTTTCTTTTTTGTTTTCTTGCATCCAGAAGTGGCTGCCAGTAGCTTGCAATTATGTTGAAGTTCTCTTATTAGTGATATTGGTGTTCTGTTATCAGTTGCCTTTGATAAATATGTGATTACCATGATATACCTTTTAGCTGGACTGAGATTTTACTATTTATAGTTAAAACACATTTACATTTAAATACAAAAATATTGTTGTCATCACAGGTATTAGGACTTCATATGATTGGCCAGGGCTGTGATGAGATACTGCAAGGGTTTGCTGTGGCCATTAAAATGGGAGCAACTAAAGCCAGTTTAGACTCGTGCGTTGCCATACACCCTACCACAGCTGAGGAACTTGTCACATTGCGATAAATGGATGAATTATTTAACTTACAGATGTTAAGAATCAAAACCAAAACCATGGCAGAGACCTGTGACTGTATAGGTCATTTATAGTTGAAAACCTTTCTATATACATTATGAGTGTTAATGCATATATCCAGAAATATATGAATATAATATTTGTCAAGGATGTTAAAAGCTATAATAAAAACTACCTGTCCCTGACCATTTAAGCTTCAAATGCAGTAAAAACAGGGGGGAAAAGTAGGAATTAAAAAAAGCAAAAATTTATTGAATAAATAAAAGTTGAAACAAATAAAAGATAAAGTTTTGGGGGCATCAAGTAGTGTAGTGATTAAAACACCTGCTTGTCACCACTGCTAGTGCATTATTCTTAAAGCAGTCACTATAACTTACATTTTTACATGTTGAAACTGGTTACCATGTTCTATGCAACTTTTTTACCAGCCACATACTTACATCATGCACATTTTTATCCATCTCAAAGAAAAAAACCACATATGAACGATGTTATGATATAGAGTTGGATTTTTGTCATTTAAAGATGTATTTGCAAGTGACAGATTATTACCAGACTAAAGCATTATCAGACAACTACTACAGGTTTGCCTAAGACATGACATACTAATATTCATGTAATTACTTAAATATTTTTTTATTTCACCAAAGGTATTGTTAATATATATCTTTTACACTTTACTTTTATACTCGTAGTATAGTAGTATAATACAGTATTGTATCAAATAGTATTTAATTTTACATATAAGTATTTAATACTAATGACCAATCATATCACTAATATTTACTTACTGACCTATTTTAGCAGTACATTCCTTTTTCTGCTCGTATCTAAACATCATTTGTAATTTGAAACTAACTTTTCTTCAAATAATGATCTGAGTACTTTGTGATATCTTAAGATAGCTATAATTTGCTGGTTTGACAGAACACTTGTCTTTTGTATAAAGCAGTGGATCTGAGGCTCTATCCATTGTTAAATCAAGAAAAATGTATGTCCTAACATAAGTAATACGCCAGCGCAATGTGAGTCTTAAGTCGCAGTTTCATAGCAGAGGCTCAGAAAAGCAATTAGGGTTTACTTTGTGCCATTGGACTTTGCACATTTCAAACCCTTATAACTCACTAAATTTTAGGACTAGGAGAACAACTTGAGCATCAAAAGAAAGGTCAACTGTACATTTTAAAAATATACAGTTCGCGAAATCTTAAATTTCTGACTTCAGACTCATTCTGTGGTGGCGAGTCACATACGTTAGAGAATGATTATTAGACAAAAAATGTATTTTAAGGTGTACTTTAACTCTTTGGACACTGGTGATTCGCTGTATAATTCTGACATTCTGAGCATTGATGTGGAACGACAATAATTGCATCCAGGTCTCAGTCTGTTAAAAAAAAGACTAAATTCTTTCTTCACTATTAGTTTTGGCATCAGATGTATTCTGCCTACTGTGGCTAATGAGAAAAACATTAAAAAAACAAACAACAAAATTTGTGCATGACAAGATTGTAGTTTTAACAGTTCTTTGATGTAAATGGCTGTTGTGCTGAACTACATTTATTCATCTCTTCATATAGTTATTGAAGATCTATGACAATACAGAACTGGAATAAGTTCCATACAATAGTATTTTTTTTTAATCTAAATGAATAGACCCCCTGTAAACAGATGCCACATGCAGAGAAAGAACGTGTCCAAGACGAGAGCTGAACCCAGGACAACCAACCCTCACTACTGACAGGCGATAACCGTTGTGCCACCGGCTGCCTGTCAAACCAGTAATTTCACAGACGTCCACATATACACCTACTTAACATTTAGTCCTAGCTTTCCTATCAGCTGTTGCCTAGAAAAAAAAAAGCAAAATATATTTCTTCGAACCTCTTTCTGTGCATGGGGGTATTCAAAGGTTTCTCTCAAGCCTAATATCATTGTCTCAAATGACACTACCATTTTCTCAGCCATGTGCAAGGGCTAAACAAGTGGTTTATTTACTGGGGACGTGTGAGACAGTTCATTCACCTAGTGCACACTTAAAAGTCTACAGGAAGCAAGCAAACTGCAAGGGATAAAGGGCTCAACATATGTATGTATGACAGCTGTTGCTAATTTTTTGTTTGCCAGAGTCGTCCTTTGAGTAATTTTGAATTTATGAATATGCATACAACTATTATAGATGTATTTTATCATTCCCAACCTAGTTAACATCATCATTATTTACCCATGCAACTGTGTTGTACATTTTTGATGTTCCACGAGAGTGTGAAGTGACTGAGCGTGTTTGAAAGATGGAAACCGGGTGCAAGGCGAGCCATCAGCTATCCCCTTTCCCCTTGGATTGTCTGGTCCCACATGGACGTTGCCAGTGGTAAGTGAAGCTAAATCCATGTTAGCTTATACTGTGACAAACATATTTGTATATATATATTTGTAACCTTGTACATACTTTGGACGTACACACACATTTACACATTTGGTTCTACATAGAAAATGATTAATGCTAATTACTTTATTCTCACAATTGTTTGGAATTAGGTTGGTATGTGTTAGGAGAAAGAAGTATTAAGGAGGGGAAAAAATCATACTATTCCATCGTCTTTCTGTAAGTACTAGGCTGCTGAGGTAGGGGGATCAACACCTCCTCCATTCTTTTGACTTCTGCAGTAACATTCATACACACTTTGTGCAAAATAACAAAAGTGATGACAAATATTTAATTTGTTTATTTCCAAAATTGCTTGCAGTTTTGTAGCTCAATATTTTTGTTTCAAGAAGCTGATTCTACTGACAAAGCACGGTGATACAAAACTGGAAATATAAGTATAAAAACTGAGTATAACTGTATTTAAAAGCCACTTAATAAGCCATGAAATGGCCAAAAGAGCTTCTTGGGACCGTTGGTCCACCCCTCCCCTAAGAAAGCAGTTCGTTGCTGTCGCGACTATTGAACAGATAAGAAAGAGTTTATTGAAATTTCAAATAAAATAATAAACAAATTCATCAGCCATGTTTTCACACCACAGCTTGTGCCAGGATAGTCAAACAGCATCTACAGCAGTTCGTACCACGCTCCACGAAGCAGTGCCGAAGAGAGATATTCGACAAAGTCTCGGTCTCCATTCGGAGCCGTCTTCGCAGAGGTGCGGGGCTGAGATGGATGTGTCGCTGACCTGTTCACCGAGCCAGTCGAGTGAGCAGCGCTCACTTGCATTTAGCAACAAACTGTGGTCGCTGTTGTGGGTGCTGTGGAAGGACGGCGAGAGGCTGGTGCGAGCGGTTCGCAGGTTCGAGAAGCTGTAGTCACTCTCATGTTCGCTTTCGGAACCAGAGATCCTTTCACAGGATGAGCTTTCATGGCTGCGACGGGTCTTAGAGCGTCTGCTGCGAGACCTGGGGAACTTGGAGTCCTGCAGCTGTCTGCAGCGCCTGGTGAGCGAGTCCGTGAGAGTCTCAATCTGGGTTTCATCGGCGGAACTTTTCTCATTTTCCTCTTTTACAAGCTCGTCGCGTTTTAGAGATGCCTTCCTTTCGAGAGTTGAGACGGATGCCGCAGATTCATTTCCAGATTCTATGGACGGCCGTGAAAGTGTTGGAAGATCTACCTCGTCATCGGATTCTGAATCGGAACTGGTAGACTGATTGGGGATGATGTAATTTTCTTTGCCGTGGCGGGCAGATGATGTGGACTGGTGAGAGCAGCATGGCTGGTCCACATCTCCCAAGCTGTCGTAGGATTCAAACTGTTTGCCGTTGACCTCATAGTTCAGGGAACTGCTGAAACCAAGCTGTTTAGCGATTGGCTGCGTGAGGGCGTTAATCACATATTCCTTCGCCTTTCCCAGGTAGCTGAACGGAATGAAGAGGAGGGATATGGATGAGTTTTTCTTGAAAGCGAGAGTTGACTCACTTGAAAGAGCGGCCAAGGAGGACCCTCGGGATTGGCTATGTGCGCAGTTTATGTTCTGGAGACACTCCTCGGGGCAGACGCTGTCCTTGATCTGGTCGATCAGGTAGGCGAGCTGAACGCGCTCGTCCGAACTCTGAAGAAAAGAAGGTAAATCTTCGTCAGCCGAGCAAGAGAATGAAGGGTCAGTGGCAACACTGGTCAAGACCATCTCCGTCTTGGTGCTGTGGGCGCTGTCGGTGTTGACCAGTGAGGAATAAGTTCGACTGCCCTGTCCTTTATACTGAAATTCCATACCGTCGTCGGATCCTGTTGCTCTCGGGGACTCTTCCTCGACGTTGAGATCCTGACAGCCTGATTCTTCTTCTTCGTCTGTGTGGATGCTTGACTGGCTGCATTCCTCCTGAACATCAGTCTCATCCTGTTCGCAGAGTACCTTGCTATTATCGTCACTGTCGTCCTCGCAACAATCATCCTGTTCAGACGTGAGACCTTTCGGCTCCACTTCCTCGACTTTATCGGCGAAGACTTCATCAGAACCAAGCCGGGTCTCTAGGGTCAGGGTATTGCTCACAAGAGCGATATCACCTGCTCTTCTTCCCTTTACAGCCTTAAGTTTAATCTTCATGAGCACTGCCACCATGCACTGCTTCAGATACTGCCAGAATGCATGGATCCCATTGAAAAAAACGTAGACGTATGACATTGTCGGTTCAAGTCCCACAAAACGCCGCGCACCAGAGCTTTCGGTTCCTCATTGTGCCATTTGAGGAAAACGGTTTTAAAGTTCCAATATTATTAGTCTTTTGCAGACATGATTTGGGGAAGGGAGTGGGGTGGAGAAGAGAATAAATAGTTCCAGTCGACGATCGAGCTCTGGTAGTTTGAAGAGGAGGATTCAATGTATCTAGAGGTTTCTTTATAATCTTGTTACTGCGTTCTTGAAGGTATCAAAAGATTTTGTTCCCCTCTTACCGGTGACCAGAAAGTTTTGTTCCCCTCTTACCGGTGACCAGAAAGTTTGCATAACTATTTAGTACATTTTCTCATTGCGATTTTTTTGCTGTTTTCGATTCTTTTTTGCTGTTTTCGATTCTTTTTTGCTGATTTTCGATTCTTTTTGCTGATTTGCGATTCTTTTTGCTGCTAGAGGCGCCGTGAAGGATTTAATGGACTCTGAAACACAGATTTACACGGTTTAAATACATATACTTGCCACATTATTGTGCCTAGTCACAAACAAATTCATAAAAAATTAATTTAATGGCTTGGTGTAATCATCAAGTGTAGATGATGAAGTCTAGATAAAGAAGACTAACAATTATATAATTAAGACGCTGGATCTAAAGTAAAATGCAGGTCAGCTTTTTTTTCTTCCTTGATTCTTTGGGTTCCATCATATTTCATTAGTGAACTGTGCTTCCTTCTACCCCGGTCGTTAGTGAACGATAGTCATTCACTGAACCATTAACTGAATGTGTATAGAGACAGCGAAGATAATAATCTGCATTTTTTTCTGTAGGGCATTTGTCCATTTTACATGAGGTTTAGTAGAAATAAACTTAATATTATGAATGTCTTAACAATGTCTACACCTGATGCGCTGTCGTTTCGTGTATTAATCGTTTCAGGCGGCATAACAGCGGCATATGGTTTGTTAGCGAAGAGATGGGGAAGGAAGGACTCATATAATAAAAAGACCAGCGACACATTATCCACTGTTACTTCTCTCTGTTGTAGATTATGCACAGGCTTAAAGACTGTATTACATTAAAAAAGTATAAGAAGATTTGTAAATAAGAAATGTAAATAGTAAATAGTCAACATACTCACGTCTTATGGAGGGAAGAGCTTATTATCTCCTTTATTTGCAAGTAGTAGTCTTACGTCATATGCTAACGTCATTTCCAGTTTGTGTGTGCGCATAAAATTACGTGAGCAAAATTGACGCAACAAGATGACGTCGACACAAGGCCCCTCCCATCTCTCTCTCAGCCCCCACACCACTCACAGAATCAAACACAATGGCGAAACTTTTGTCTTCATCATGAAATATTCTAGTGCACTTGAACTAAGCGTCTGTTGATTCTAGAGACGTTATCGTTGGTGCTTATCTGCACGTGATTGAGTCTTTAGAGTTATGCAAGAGTCAACTCCTGCAACACTACCCACGCTGTACCTTCCGCCACTTCTCGTGTTCACCGAGCATTACAAACTTTCTTATCGGATAAAATACCATTTTCTCTTAAACAGTACATCGAACAGATAAGAAGGGAAAACCAGGTTAAACAGGGGCACCTATTTGAAATAAGCTTTAATAAAACTTGACTAACCCCATTCTTGATAAAGCTCGTGCAAGGGGAAAAAAATCATATCCGGCCCCAGTCTTCAGTCCCCCCTTGAGAGAGAAAACATCTGTCTGTGGAATCTCTCTGTATAGGAGCGGCGGATCTGTGGTGTTCGAACTGCCGATACACTTCGACATCTCCCTGACACATCCTCTGCCGACTGCGACGATGACGAAACTTCGTGCACGCGAAATTCTCTCCCCTGCTGTCATCGTCGTTGTTCTCGCCGCTGCCATCATCGAGGCGGGAGTTTACCGACGAGAGGCATGTTACGGAGACCTGGGCTGCTTCCAGCCGATCGCCACCAAGGTCCCAGCCTCTCCTGAGAGCATCAACGCGTCTTTCTTGCTGGCCACGCGAGACAACGCTACGACCCTCCTGGAGATCCTCGCCTCGCCAGGCCCGGACGAATGGAGCGAGAAGATTGGCAATTCGTCGTTCGATGCCCAGAAGGAGACCAAGTTCCTGGTCCACGGCTTCAACGCTAGAGCTGATTCCCCAACGTATTTAGGAATAAAAGATAATCTGCTGACGAAGGTGAGGGAATTGTGGAAATTGGATCTGTATGGCATGACAAAGAAGAAGCAGCTTCCAAGAACTTTTCGTGATTCTGGTCCCATAATGTTAATGAAGATGATGATGATTGATGATTGATCATGATTGACGATGATTGATGATTGATGATGATCATGGAAGCTGCATTTCTTAGTCTTCTTACTTTTTCAGGGGGATTTCAACGTGTTTCTGGTTCAGTGGAAACATGGTGCAGCTACCATCGACTACGACCAGGCTGCATCTAACAGCCTCTTAGTAGCGGCGCAAGTGGCCAAGTTCATCAACTGGTTGCGTACTTCACACGGCCTTGACCCGGCCAAAGTTCACCTGATCGGTCACAGTCTTGGCGCCCACATCTGTGGCAACGCCGGCTCCAGAGTTCAAGGACTTGCACGAGTAACAGGTTAGTCTTCTCTCTACCTGTTGGTTTCCTATTCGTTACATTTTTTTTTTATCCCTTGACATTATATATCACTTTTAACGACTTTTGTTTGCTGATTTTTATTTCAATCTTAATTAATTTTGAAATCATTTGAGCAATGGATTTAGAAAGTGCAGCAGGGGCATAAACACAAGTGTCTGAAGCTCTAATACTGCCACAAGGAGCAAACAAATGAACACAACCGATCTTATAGGCCTACCTAAAAATATATTTATTATTATTATATATATTTACAGGATTTAAATAGCATACCTAAGTCACTATACTTCCACACTGTAAAACACAGCACACTTCATCTCTTATATATTTGTACTTTGTAAACGCATCATACTCCACTCACCAGCCAAGAGAGCAATTTGATGACATTTATTTATTTTATTTACTTCAGATTTTAAAGGACGCTAAATAATACAAACAAAGCTACAGATAGTGTGAAATTATAGATATGTTTCATCATCATCATTATCTCGACCAATGATTCCGATGACAGCTGCACTAATCTCTCAGTGGGTTATGTCGGACAGGTCTGGACCCAGCTGCTCCACGCTTCGTCGACTTCGACATCGCCATGCGGCTCGACAGCACAGATGCCCACTTCGTCGATGTCATTCACACGGACGGAGAGGCGTTCACCGTCAGCAAAGGTCGGTACCCTGCACGCACTGAAACCCTCGAGCTAGGTAATACTTGCCGTCAGGCGAGTTCCACATACACGCGAGACGAGGTCGTGACGTCAGATCTCCTACTGCCTATAGTGAGACTGTGACGTAAGGAACCTAGCTTGACTCCTTGCGATCAAGTATGAAACTTGCCCCTGCTCACCACCTGCGTTTTCTGCCGATTTTTTTTTTTTTTTTTTTTTTTTTGGTCGATGATATTACATATTGTCGTCACACCCAAGACCGCAAATTAAAAAGATATCCTAAGGTACGATCCTCTAGATAAAAATCGAGGACAGAGTTCAACGAGCGCTCCTACAAGGGAGATAATTTCAGAGGCCATGAAGAGATGTGCGATGTTGTTTTGGGGTTTTGCGGAATAAAGCGAAGTCTACTGATGATTGCAATTGAATGATAATACTTTTGTGTGCTACTCTATCTAATCTTACTAGTGTGTTTCAACATTAATGTTTAAAAGTAAAAATTAGAAGAATTACGATTCTAATCATATATGTTTAAATCTCCGCAAAAGCTAATCCTAGCGTTTGATTGCTCTGTTTCATTTATTTATTTAGTTACCATGTTTATTCATTTACCTTTAACGTATTATGTGCATCAATTTCCGAATTTCCGCCATGATGCACCAGCTGCAATTCAGAATAAAGCTTGTAAATAAATTCCGATTCTTACCTTGCCTCGTCTGTCGGGAAGCGGAAAAAAGACTTGGACATTTGTAGAGAAAACTCGCTTGGGGGCGCTCGCGTCTGCTATCTACGTCAGTAATTTTCGGATGATTCATATTTCTATTGGCTATCTTTGGTCACACTCTGTCGAATTTCGGCTTCACGACACTTTAAGGAGATTGTTTCGAAAGGTATATCGTAATCCAGAAATATTTTTTCTCATTGGTAATGGCTGCTTAGATGGAAGCTTTGATAAACGTTTGACTAGTTTTGGGAGGATTTGTACTCAAATTTTTTTTTTTTTTTTGTTTGTTGAAAGAGTAAGGATTAAAAATTCTTAAAAGATTAAGGTCTTAAAAATAACTGATCAATGTTTACTAATACATCACGCAAAGTGATCCGTATGGATATCCGGGTTATAAAAGTTTGAAATAGCAAAAACGCTCTTATTTAATATTTGGCATAAGGCTCGAGAGACGACGACAAAGATGATAATGATGATGACGATTATAATTATTATTATTTAGGTTACGGAATGGCCAAAGCAATCGGTCATATTGACTTCTATCCTAACGGCGGGTCTGATCAGCCTGGATGCACAGACGACGAGCTTGCGGGGATACTAGGATTGCTTGGAGGTAAACTACACATACACACGTATTCTCCTATGTGTGAGCTCATATTCCAGACTGGCTTAGATGAATTGAGTTGACAGTATAAGTTGTAAGATGGCTTCATCAAAGTTTTCACAGCACCTGTAATATCTCCACGACTCAATGCTCTCTACTACTCAACCGTACGATTTGAACGCTTGTCGTCGTGTACAGGTAACCCGGACAACAGTGTGTCCTGTAGCCACACACGTGCCGAAAGCTACTTCAAAGAATCCATCAACTCCGTCTGCAAGTTCCTGGCTCGCCCATGCGCCAACTGGACCACGTACGATCAAAACGGGTGCAGCGGATGTCCGCAGGACGGATGCCCGATCATGGGATTCGACGCAGACAAGACTTCCGCTCGGGGTATCTTCTACCTCAGCACTGCACAGACCTCTCCTTACTGTGGTAAGTGTACATTTACACTAGGAGCTTAAACAAAAGAGAAGTACTAGAAAAAAAACATATGGTGACCCGAAATACGACAAAAGGTCAGGAGCGTAGCTCACAGGATTTTACAAGAAATTTCGCAAAACCAGAAACTTCTTGTTTACAAAAATTTATAAGAAACAGATGATTTATTAATAGTATTGACCTCTGAAAGAATAAATGTTTATGTACCATGCGGTGTAATCTTTGGAGAGTGTTATGTCCTAATGGCCATCGCGTGTGTATATATATACACATGTGTGTGTAGGTTCCGAATACTTCGTGGAGATGGACCTATCTGATGAAGTAGTAGACTCTCGTGGCCGGATCTTCATTACCTTGTTGGGCGACATAAACAGCACGGAAGTAGAATTTACTAGGTGAGAAGTTAGCTCTATCACCCAGTAGAGAAATCCACCTTCTGCTGCCATGCTTGAAGCCATAGAATTAATCATGATGAGGTGGCAAAGATGCCCCGAGGCTAAAGTAACGGACATCAATATCCTCAACGACTTCTACTTCTTTTGTAATTACATCCACAGAGGTATATTTATAGTATGAAGTCGTACTAGAGGTTAGGTTGCATCTAAGTTTTGCTAAAAGGTTTATCTGTGGTTATCTCCGATGTGATCATCCCTAATTTTGCTTTGACAGAGACTTCCGCCAGTACCACGCCAACGACAAGGAGAAACACGTCATTGCAGTCAGCCAGGATGTGGGAGCGTTGACAGGTATCAGGGTTAAATTTGTTCGAGAGAAGAAGCTTGGACAGCAGCCTCAAGGTCACGACAATCACGTGACAATCCATCGTATCATCGTTGAAGACCGTACCACACGAACTAAGTGAGGATTGCTATCTTTCTCTCTCTTTCTGTTGCCTCGTATGTGTCAAAATGAATAATTATTTATAGAAAAGTAGACAAATGAATGGGTGTAAGATGATGTTATTTCTCTGTTTTACATAATTCAGAATTGTCTCCTCTGTTTCAGGACAATCTTTTGCACACGGGACGTTGCAGAATCTGATCTTAAGGCGGTGACCATTCGCACGGATTCCAGCTGCAGTTGACTTGACAGTTCTTGACATGCCGCAAAATTTGGGCAAACCAGAATAATGTAACAAAAAAAAAACATGCTGCAAAATAAATCTACAGTAATATATTTAAAGATAAACAAACAAAACGAGAAAAACTAATGAATAAAATAACTACAAGTTTCCCCGTTCTTCTTATTTGTTGGCCGTAAACAGTTTACAATTACAGCCAAATGCAGTCTGTATTTACACACTAAAAAATGTCTTGATTTATAGTGAACATCGGGGGTCTGACAAGTATTTACTAATGAAAAGATCTGTCTGTCTACAAGATGAAGCTTTATTTTCTTTTACATCATCATCGTCGTCGTCGTCGTCATCATAATGCATCGTAATGCATATGCATTAAACCTGTTTGCTTTCCTTTAAAGCTCCTGGACAATTTCTTTTAAATATGACAATCAGGTACAGAGAAAAAGATGACCTTTAACACTGTTTATTAAATTAAAAAAAATTGTGATTTTTGTAGTCCATCCAATATTTTCACACATACAAATACAAACACACACACAAACGCACACACAAATAGTTCTAAAATATTGTGAAACGATTATGCCCCGATCAAATAATGTGTCAGCAGACCCCTGTAACTCCAAGGCACCTTAGGAAGACGTGTCAGTCAGTGTCATCAACCATCTTTCCTGTCACAACCTCCATTTCTTTACTGAGCCGTTCCTGCAGTATAGTGTCCTTGATGGGCTTGTCCTTCCTTCCCGTGAGAGGTCGACCTTTGCACTTGTTGTACGTCATGTAGGCGACAGTCATGACGAAAATTGGAAGTGGCGTCATGAGCGCTGACGCAGCAGGTCCCACCGCAGCCAGCTCGCCGTCAGGGGCAGGTAAGGAGAACAGCAGTATGAGGAAGGCCACGCCCACGTTTTGGACCCCCGTTTCTATGGCAATGGTTTTGACCCGGAACCAAGGCTGTCGACAGATGAGAGCGAAGATGCCTCCGATGATGTAGCTGTCGAAAACATGCATAAAATCACTGATTTTAGTTTTGATTTTGTTTTTTGTTTTTTTGGTAGTATAAATTCACAATTTTTCGGTGTGCAATCGATGACCTGCCACCGATAAGCTACTTAATCTTTTACTAAAGGTACTTAAAATAATTTTTATAGTAAATTTTTATAGTAAATAGTAGCCAAAGGGAGACAGTTCATACGGAAAATATCCCGATCAGACCAAACCAAGAGTTCTGCCTTTTGTTGTAAAGCAGTACGCAGTACGATAGAGTAGTACAAGCCGATTTTATTTATTTATTTATTTATTATTTTTTTATTATTTTATTTATTTTTTGGTGGCTGTGTGGGAAACTTGTACACTCAAAAAATGGTAGGTATAAACATCGTAAAGTGCTTACACCACAGGG
Organism: Pomacea canaliculata; assembly: GCF_003073045.1. NCBI lineage: Eukaryota > Metazoa > Mollusca > Gastropoda > Architaenioglossa > Ampullariidae > Pomacea > Pomacea canaliculata. Next base: position 1,409,450 of record NC_037603.1, read on the forward strand.
ATACCTCTGACTAGCAGGTAAAGGATACCGATCTTTCTTATGACTACCACACCGCGATCCATATATCTGTCATTCTGGCATCTCTTGTCTCGACCTTTGAAACGATAAAGTGGTCCAGAGTTTAGTGCTTCAAACTCTGGCACAGAAGACATTACTCAGGTTCTTTAACAATAAATGAAAATCCTCGCAGTTGAGGATAGGGAGTGGTAGGGCTAGAGAAGGAAAAGCAACGAGAGAGGGGAGATAACCGCATCCCTATCATCCAGCGACAGAAAAGTTAAGGGAACTGTAATATTTATAAACGAAAAAGAACAATTGAGCAATATATCTGCAGTGAGGAGAATTTTTAGATTTTTATCATCATCGTCGTCGTCTTCGTCATCATGGAGTCACTGCGCATGTGTCAGATCAGCTAAACACACTAATTGCAGGAAGTTCACTTCCGGGTCGCCAGGTCCGCTCGCATTTGCACCGGAAAAAAGAAAAAAGTCGACTGTGCGACGATGATAGATCCTGATCGTTGTCAAACGACTAGTTGTGGAATCGGGTACCAAATTTCAAGATATCACATAACACGAAATACGGATTTTTGTAACACTTATTTTTTTTATAACAATCATTATAACAGTTTTCAGAATGAACAATAGGCAAGAATGAACACAGTTTAGAAAAAAATCCATCTTGATTTATTAATAACGACTGCTTAGGTAACCCACCCGATGTACGGTAAGAGGCAACCAGCCAGTATAGTCATCGGGTCGAGAAGTTCAAATATGAAACGGTTGGCGTAGATACCCACTGTCACGAAGAAGAGGACTGTCAACAAGGAGAACGGTGTGATGACCTGTAACACCAAGAACACACTTTACAGAGAATCACCTGTGTGTGTGTTTGTGTGCGCGCGCGTATCTGTATGTGTCTGTGTCTCTTGAGTGTGCATGTATGTTTGTGTGTATGTGTGCGTGTACCTAGATGTGTCGTGCGCCCCTTCAACTCTCTCTGCACCCTTTTCTTTGCGGTTGTGCGTGTGTGTAGATATACAACAATATATCTGTGGATGGGTGGGTGGATGTGTCTTTCTGTGCTTACAATTACATTTGCACGTGCTTTAAGTTGTCTATAATTGTTCACTTAAAACTGCTCTGTCATTAAAACCTAGAAAGGTATCCAACTTAAGGAAAATAAAATAAAAGGTATTAACGATAAGTTAAAAAAAATACAAGTACAAGCCTGACCTTAAGAATGAACTTTTTGACCCTCGGCAACTGGTACCGAACCAAGATGCCGACGAAGAGCGGGACGATGATGAGGGCAAGGATTTGGAGGATGCGCACGTACGGGATCGTCAGCTGCTCCATGGCCCCTTGTCGATGGTGTCTCCTAGCGTGAACAGCCATAGAGGCAGCATCCCCAGCGATGCGATAGTGCTGATGGTTGTCATGGTGACGGACAGCGAGATGTCGCCGCCCAGCAGGTAGGAAAACAGGTTGGACATGCCACCCCCTGGACATACCCCGCAGGTGAAAATGCCGAAGCTGACGGCAGGATTGTCGAGCTGGATCGTCCGCGCCAACCCATAGGCTATCTGGAGCATGAAAAAAGTCAAAGGTCAACATTCATTTCGTTTAATGGCCGCAAAGTGGGTCAGTGGGATAGCTTTAATGGCGTTGGAGCCTGGAGGCAGGACGGCAGCCATTTTACGCACCTCCCGTCTAGCCTTCAGAGGATTTATGGGAATTATATTAGAGAAATAGAGAAGAGATATTAAAAATTGGGAGTAGTTGACGTAAGTGGTACAGCGTGTCTAGGGCACAACACCTTCTCCTTCCGCTGCATTTACCTCCCCTGATAAGTCAGGTACGCATTGTTTTGCTGGACACAAAAAGTTATTCCTGCCTCAGTCCTGAGCAAGACCCAAACCATCAAATTTCTCCGTCCCAATAAAGTGTATTAATTACCAACCTATGATATCGTCCAACCGCGGCAACGACAAATTGATAATGGAAGGGAGAAAGGATGTAAGAGATGAAGATCTATATTCATCCTTTCTTCATTTTACCTTTTTTTTCTCTCTCTTTTTCCATGTATTTCCTTCTTTTCCTCTTTCTTGTGTTTTTTAATGTATTCAGAAGGAGTGTGTTCAGAGAGTAAAGTGTCTCGAACGGTATGAATGACAAGCGACACGTAAAATCACACCGTTCTTCTCTCTCTCTACACCGATTTTTGTTTCTCACGGGCGCTGGTATCTCCTAAACTGTTGCCTAGTGACCTTTACGAGGGCCCAATTGCATAAGTGCAAAAACCGACATAGGGATAACTCCCAGCAAGCCTGTGTCCTAGTCTCCGACATCACCTCGACAATTTAAAACGAACTTTGACAGAACGTACTCCTTGACACGTGTTGTAGTATACTCGACACGTGTTACAAAATATGACTAAAATCTGTTATTAACCAAACTGACAAACATCTGTAGAAGAGAAATGCATCGAGAATAAACATTTTCACTAATAACAATGTTTAAAAAAAAGTCTGGTTGAAGTTTCACAAGCGAAAACTGAAATGCGAACCACAATTTAAAAAACAGTGGACAGTTCTATCCTGAAAAAAAAAATGTGGATGAAGAAGATGATGATGATGGATATTTACCAGAGGCATCGCGACGTACTGCGACACAAATCCCACTGCAGGTGCGAAAGGCTTCTTCAGAACTTCGCGCACAACTGCCAGGTCCGTCTTGCAGCCCATCCCAACGGTTGCCAGCGCCACGATGATGAAAGTAGCGATGCGGAAAATGTCGTCAATCATTTCCTGCTGCCTGACGATCAGGATAAAGGTCTGATGGACCTGACGTCTAGCTGAACTATCGTCATCGTCCCGAGATGTAGCCGAGGTCGACAGATCTGACGATCTGACGAGAAACGTCGACGTTGAGTCGTCAGAGATGACATTGTCCTTTCCCACATCCATTTCTCCATCACCGATGGAAGAGCCATTTTTGTGCAGAGATGTTAGGAAGAAGCGTAGCACTCCCTTCCCTAGCAATCCGGAAACGATGGAGATGTTGAAAGTTCCAGACACGTTTCTGATTCCGCTTATAGCAGGCAACCCCGAGAAGGCCTCAGAGCAAGAGATGCTCACGTTGACAGGTTCGGCCAGGCGCGCGACAAAGTGTCGTTCTTGTTGGTTGAGGACAACCTCCAGGACATACTTCTCTCTTGACGACGAGCATCGGAGCGTGAAATTCACCGTGACCTGCTCCACGCTGTTCATAAACACAATCACCACTCCTGATGGAAGAGGGAAAGGATAACTCAAGACAGGCAACTGCACGGAAATGTCGATGATATCATTCGATGTGTCGTTGAGGCCATCACCATTGCTTGTCGCTTCACTTCCGGTAGACACCAGGGCCGCCGCATACGGACCACCGTTGGCGATGGCGGTGTTTTCGCGAACACCTGAGGTGTTTTCCAGGTAGCGACCCCGGAATTTTTTCCCATCGTTCTTTGCTGGTTTATTGTCCTCGCTGAGATTGTGGCTAAGCGTTTGGTGCCAGAGCAGACAGGAGATTGCTACCACCGCTGCAACAAGTGCTAGTGCCCTCGTCGTCATAGCTGGAGCGATGGGTACCGGGGAAAGTGGGGGAGTGAGAGAGCGCGCGAGCTGCGGTGCACTGGTTCAAGGCGCGGGGTCACAGCGAACGAGGAGAACCTGCCGCGGAGAGGTGACTGTACGTAACCGTTGACATAGGTACGCCGACCACGTCTGTAGTGCAGCGAGAATGGAGGGGGATCATGGGATGGGATATCCGTGACACGTCCTTGACACGTATTGTCGGGTACATGCAGGGAGCACAGTCCGCAACTGTTTACCTCGGAGTGATAAGTAGTCATATTTATTTATCTCGCCCGGACTCAATGAAACGATGGTGAAAGAATCAGAGGACTAAACAACAACAACACCAGCCAGAGTTGTTGAATCTCTGTAATGTCGACAAAGGTTTAGTGGTTGAGAGGAGCAAGATAGTGACTAGGCAGTGACACAGCGACTAGGACATAGTCGACGAGGGGTCTGCTCTGAACCCCGCTAACTAGAAACCCCTATAAAAGATCCCTTACATATCAGAACTCCATGAGCTATGAGTCACGTACCAGCACTTGGACTGGCTCTCAGCCAGCACTTATATGTTAAAATCCGTCTTATCTACTGTGTGTCTGTGTGTGAGAGCGCGCGCACGTGGGTGTGTAATAATAATAATGTCTTTGTTCAGTTTCTGGGAGGTCATCTGACCGATATATGTGTGAGTGGGCGAGGGGGTGAGTGTGAGAAAGATTTCTCATGCAAACTTCTAGTAACATTTGCTTGATTGGAAGTGGGAGAAGGGATCAGCGATTACTTATAGTCTTTCAAAGAACCTTTGTTTGACTTCAGGCTTTATACAAGTCAAATATTTTCGAACTGTAATCGAGGAATACTAACCGTATTTTATCCACCTCTCCATTGCTACATTTAGTAGTGCTACATACACAATTCCTTAGCAGCCTCTGCGTGCAGCTGGGTGTGTTGAATGATACACAGTAATTCTTTCGTCTTATTCATTTAATGGAGTCATTAAAAAAAAAAGACAAGGTTGGAAAAAAAATCTGCAAGCAGTTCTCCGCTATATACATCTATGTACAGCTATATAGATCAGTTTTAAGAGTGTACGTCTGTACTCACAAGTGCGCTAACAAACTCTGCATGGGTCTTTTAAAGATAATGTTTGTAGTATGTATTTTTTACTGCAAGAAACTTTACAATTGAGGACACGCTGAGTGCAAGCAAGGATGACCTTTGTCCCCTATCCAGCCTGACCTTCAATTTCTGAGTGCTCCTACGATCGTCCCATCCAACCATTGAAAAGTAGTGTGTGGGTAGAAAATGTTGTTAGAGTGGGTTCATTGCAATGGGGAGTGTCACATGACATCATACATAACAGTCCAGAAAAAATGTTGATTTTTCTGAAATGGACGATCGGAAAAATGGGAAATTTTGTGTTCCGAACTCTTCTCACAAATGATCCACAAAAAGGGAGAGTAGAGTAGAGTTCATCTACCCTTGCAGTGTAAACCGTGTTTTTCTCAGTTCACACCTCCTGATGAGACGTTGTCGCAAAGCAAAACAGGAAATTCTTTGAGTTCTGACGATCGAACTCTCTGTATAAGGTGATCAGACGTCACGCTTTTGACCTCGTGACCCGCCTGCTCATAAAATGTCCGGGAAAGGAAAACAAAAACAAACCGATTAAAATAAACAATTTTAGTAAGGGAGTAAACTTTGATTTCTTCTATCTTCTTTTACAGACTTGATTATATATATGTTGAGAACATTTTTCAGTGCGGATCGGGTAACAAACAAAACACCGGAGGAAGGGAGATAACAAGCGAAACCTTTTTTTCATGTGTCTTACGTCCCTTTAATTAGTTTCTCCTCTGTCAGTTTGAATGAGTTGTTTAGTGTGGCGTCTGTGCTCATAGTCAAAATGTTCAGGTTATTAGCTTGAGTATTATTTTAAAAGCTTAACTAATTAATTGAACAACTTTTTAACTCAGGTGGACCTTTGAAAACGTTATCAAAGAGACTGGTATAAACTTTACACCAAACTTTGTTTTATGGTTAATTGCTGTTTATTCGTTTGCGCTCAGCGCATTGAGATCACCTCTACATAAATTATTTGTTGTACTAATCTGATTATTAATATTTAAGGAAGAGAAAGACAGAGATATAAGTGACTACAGCAAGAAATAAACTTCAAAGCTTTACTAGAATGAGAGAGTTGGAGCCTAGAACCACCAAGACCATAAACCAGAGACAGGCTGTATTTTGGAATGACAACATGCTTAAAACACTTTTCATCTTGCAGGGATACTAACAAGTGTGCTCACATACAAAAATAAACAAAAGAGTAAAAAAGTAAACTAAGCAACAAACTAAGTAACGAACAGGATGGGGCAAGGTTGACCTGTTGTTCATGGAAAGCGCGGGCCACGGGTTTAGAACAGCCCACGTGCGGATCGTGCAGAGCTCACACCTGGTCTAGTGTGACTCAGGTGGGTATTTAACCGACCGTGAGCGGCTGCTATTACCTTTGTGGATTTGCTTCACCGACTCGCTGTTGCTGCTGTTGCTGCTGATGTTCACGGAGCCGCTGCTGCTGTTTTGGGGGACTGCTACCTCAGTGAACTGCTACTTCAGTTACCAGCCTTACGGAAGTTTGCTGAAGGTTCCACGCCGTCCTGCTGCTGTGTGCGGGGAACAACCACGAGCTGCAGAAAGGTTGCCAGAGAAACAACAACCGGAGCAGCGCAGCGAGGGGAGGATCCGTGTGCACCGCACCGTTAAGCCCGGGGGACCTCTGACGCAGCGCATACCGGTGAGCTATCGAGGACACCGACGAGTTTCCACTGATGTCAGCAAAACATCAAGTAAGACTTTCCTTTTAAGTTCCACTAGTAGAGGGGAGGGGTGTCGTACCCCCATTATTAATTTCCTTCATCTATCGAGTGTAAGTAAGACTATTATTTTTGTGGTGTTGCTTAGCACCAAGGAGCACGTGGACTTTCTTGTGTATTAGAAAAGTGCTCTACGGACCTTATAATTATAATGTCTAGAAATTGAAATATTTTGGTAGCCATTGTCGAATTAAGTTTGCAGTTTAAGAAACTGCTGTGTGCGGTCTTAGTTTCTGCATTAATTTTGGGTGTGTGCTATTGTGTGCGAGTGTGTGTACCGCGTGAGAATAAAAGAAAAAAAGTGTATAATTCGTGAATCCCTTGCAGGAGCATGCATCACTGATGTCACGTGGCACTAGTGACGACAGCTCACCTCCACGTTTTTCGCTCAGTGAACAGTGTGTGACATTTTCAACGCAGCCGCCGAGACAGTTGGTCCTACCTGTACAGGTGTGACTACAGACAGGGGAATCTGTGCACTTAGTTCCTCGCCCAGTCAAGGTAAACAAATATGTTTGTATATTGTCCTGAATTCTACATTCTGATTTCACGGCAAAAGTATTGTTGAATTGTTTCATGAGAAAAATCTTAACGTTCAGTAAGAAATCACGTGATGAGCTTAACTCAGGGAGACTAAAAGTAGCAGTGAATGATAGTCTCATTAGTCATTAAGTTGCAGGAACTAATGTGGAGGAACAGTTAAGGAGGACCCGCTGAAATGGATCCCTGACTACAGGAGGGCCTGAGAACATTTGTCCTACACCGGACCCACCCTGGGGTGACTGTCAAGCGAGGGAGGACTGGGTGGCTCGACTTTATCATGATAGCCCTGGAGTTTCTTCCCTTGTGGGTCGTCGAGGAATCGAACATCCTGTCAACTTTTCCAATGTCCAGACCAAGGAGTCTGGAAGTGTCTACCAGCATTTGTGTTTCCATGGAGATATGTGCAGTGGTGTGTTAGTGTAGTTGCTAGTGTGACCTCACCCTGACCTCACCTGCCTGGCAGTGACAGGGTGGGAGAAGAGCATTCCTGGCGCTGAGCTTCGAGAGAGCATCCTACATCGGGCCTGCAGATGATGGGAATTGTAAGTGTTACCTTCGACTTACTCTAATTTTTCGATTTTTCGATTTTTTATTTTATTTTTTTATTTAATTTGACCACTAGGCATCGGACATAGTTCCATGACGATATCCCATTCTTCTAATCAGCAAGTAGACAGACGTGAGGACAAATATACGAAACTTTACATTTTTGGCGAGGAGCTAAGAATTGCGAGATGATAGAGTTAGCTTTGAGTTGTCTCTGTGTGAGAGTTCTTTGGTGTTTGACCGTGTGTTGGGGCAGAGGATTTGTGTTGTTGTCATGTGACCTGAACCAGCTTAAAAAATACATTTGCCATCTGCCATCTGCCATCGTCTACCATCATCTATCATCATGTGCCATCATCTATCTGCTATCATCTATCTGCCATCATCTGTGATTGTCCCTGACAATTGGTGACCCCGAAGAGATTGCGGGGTTGTCTGTCTTGTAAACAGTTGTTGTGTGGAAGGATTGTCCTTTGAGGAGTCACGTGGTCTTTCTGTTGATGTGTATGGTTAATTTTAACATTTTATTCCCCGTCTCCAGCTCCAGAGGTCTAGTAAGGGCATAGCCTCTGTCTCTACTGTATTCTGTCTTTCTTTCCCTGCTACCTTCACCTTGCCCCTGAGTGTTGCTTTTATTGGACGAAGCTTGGTAGTGTCTGAGCGTGTGATTATCTCCCCTTTAGCTACTCCATTTTATTGTTTTAAGAACAAAAATTTTTGGCTGTTCCTCTAACTTATATTGAACTTCATTATTACATTTAAAGAATCTGATTGCTCTTTGTTTGCTCGTTAGGATTGTTTGTGTTTATTGCATCTCTAGAGAGACATTGCCATTGTGGGCTTTATTGTGTTTACTGAGATTGGATTTGAGATGTGTGTACACTGACTGCTTTGATTGATGATTGAGTATTGAGTATTGAGTATAGTTGTTTCCAGACTAGCCTTGAATGAACTAGAACTTACACCTGTGTTTACATCTGTAGTTGACTTAGATAATTTTATTCCTTCTTTTATTTTGCGAATCATTGTGAAGGCAAGTTTTGATGCTGTGATTACATTTCTGTCCCGACTGTATTTGTGAGATAATTTTAGGTGATTTTATTTTATTATTTTTTGCTATCTTTGTGTGCAGCATGGACCGCCCTTAGTGTGATGTGATCTCATGTAGGAAAGAAGGCGAAATGATAGGGTTAGAAGGTAAAGCTGTGACTACATACATAATGCACAGTATTCGTTATGATAAAAATGTGGAAAGTAGAGCAAAGAAACAAGCAGACAGCTTAGACATTGCAAAGAAAGGGGAAGCTGATAGAATTGTTACTTATAAATAAATGTTGTCAATTGTTGTAAGTTGTTGATAGTTGTTGATGAGAGTTGCTGATGGTTGTTGTTGATGGTTGATGTTGATAATTGTTGTTGATTGATGATGATGATGATTGCTGTTGATGGTTGTTGTTGATTGATGGTGGTTGTTGCTGGTGGCTATTGAAAGTTGTTGATGGTTGTTGATTAATGGTGATGAGTGTTGAGTGTTGTTGATTGATGGTGGTGGTTGTTTGTGGTTATTAAAAGTTGTTGATGGTTGTTGTTGATAATCGATGATGATGATAATTGTTGTTTATTATGTTAATTGATGTTGATGAGTGATGATTGCTTTTGATGGTTGTTTGTTGATTGGTGGTTGTTCTTGGTGGTTATTAAGAGTTGTTGATGGTCGATGTTGATGAATGTTGATGATTAAGGGTGATGAGTGATGAGTGTTGTTAATTGGTGGTGGTGGTGGTGGTTGTTTATTGTTCATACTGGTTATTCGAAGAGCCAAGAGCCTTCCAGCCAGCGTGGTGCTCTGGACCTGGCGAGGGCGCGGTGCCATGCCAGAATCCCCAGCCCTGCCTTTATGCCCCCCCTTTCCATCAGGCCCTCCTCATATTGGTAGGACTGTGCCATCATGGGCTGGTAAGAAGCCGGTGACTGATCTGACTCACCACACGGGGTCTGAAGTGAAGGGTGTTAGAGGCGGGTTAGTCTATGCGACGATACACATACCGCTGTACAATATTTCTGATTATACCTTAATAAGAAATAGAGATTAACAAGAGTCGAAGAGACACTGATTTTTATCGCCCTGTACCTTGTTGTGGCCACTAATGGACCATATGTATATGTGGGTGAGGCTCGGTGGACTTACAAGTGTTCTAAAGAAGGAAATTTAGAAATAAACAAATTTACAATAAAAGCTAATGGATTAAAAAAGAACACAGTATGTCTTCAAACTTAATTATTTTGAGAACGTTTCAGTAAAGTGTCTTGTTTTTTGTTTTTATAAACTGGCATGATAAATAAAAAAAAATTTAACAGATAGCTGCTGACGTTTTGTTACTTTTCATTAGTGATGTTGGTAACTCTACAATTTAATCACAGATTAAAGAGACGAAGCTACCCAGACAATGCCTGATAATATTTACCCACTTGTTATGGCCCCAGCCCCTGGACTGACATACCCGAGCTCGCACGCAGCCCAAACATTTAGCAATCTTGCGGAAAGTCAAGCGACAATGTCCGAAGATCCGTAAAGAACTTTGTTACATTCCTTCCTTCCACACAAAAGCAATGGCAAACTTATCCACTCAGGTTTTTTTCCAAGTTCCCTCCCACCTACAGACCCCACCATCTGACTATGACCTGATAAAAACTATCGGACTGTAAAGGTTCAATTTGCGTAATGGACTATTCGGCGGAAGGTCTTGTCTTTTTCTATAACTTTTAGCATCTGGACCACCTATAAGTGCTGTGCCGAGCTTTCTAGTGCTACCTCTCTACCTTCCCCTCCTGCATTCCATCCTCCCTCCCACAAAGACAGCCACACACGGACAACGGACGTCCTGCCTCTGTGCTGCTGAGCAGTGAAACTCTCTTCCTCATCACATTCGTAATAATAAATTTTCATATTATTGATTCCATGTCTGTTGGTAGACAGTCTGCAGCAGTTTGTATGGCGCTGTGTACATATTATGGGCAGCACAGCCAATTAATAATAGTTGACACCGACATAATTTTGCAATTTTACACAATAAATTCTGCAAGTGAAGGCCATTATTTACTTTCATTATCACAAGGTTTGTTGTGTGGTCACCTGGCGTGGGGTTAGGGTAGGGAGGAAAGTTAATGCCGGGGGGAAGTCTGGGAACTCGGACAACCGTAGCCACAGAAGCTGACACCTTTAGGGACGATGTCATGGACAGTCCGTGCCTCCGCGTTTTTCAGAATATTTAACCCTTTTGCTGCTCACGGACTAAAAGTATATGTTATGGCTGAACGGATGAAAACATTAGATAAGAAAGGGTTAACTGTCACACAGTTCCCAGGTAGGTTTTGGCGGGGACGAGTCACGAGTGTACATCTCTCGAGTTGAGATTTGTGTCTAGTAGAGGGTAGTGGCCATCGACTCTGGATGCTACGCGGTACTCACCCCTTGTGGATTAACCTAGACGAGGTATGACATCTTTTTCTGTTATTACTTATGGAATTGTAATAGTACTTGAATAGGTTTCGAAGTTGGCAACATGTGAGACAAAGATGTGAACGTGTTAATGACAAAAACTCGCATTTAACTTGTGTTTAATAAAGTTTGAAAAATGCTGAGTCTTTACCGGTGATCTGATAAAATTATCTCCCCCTGGTTACATTCTCTTGGTTCTGAAATCAGTTTTACCTGTGTATGTGTCCGCGCGTGCACTAAGAACTTCGTCAAATAATCCTGACCACACACGTGTGGGAAATGAAGGGCTTACTGTGTAGGTAACTTGAGAATCAAGTGAGCAGCTTGATAATAAAACTGATGAGATCATCCGCTCCTCGTAGGTGACTCTTAAACCCAATTTCACGCCGAACAATCTAATACCTTTGACCTCCCTGTTGGTGGTAACTGTTTTTAAAGTAGATTAATATTTTAAAAGAGGAAAGTGGAGAAGAGGATGATAATGTCTTTATAGAAGAAGAGGTGCGCCGAGAACTTCTCAAAGTGAACACACAAGGCAGTCCGATGTACACTCTGTTGTATTTACCTGTATATACCATACTACACAGAGAGCTCTCGACAGAAAGATGTAAAGTTTTCAGGGAAATTGATTCTGGGTTCTTTCTACAGTAAACAAAATCATATAAACATTCTCCTTGCATTTATATATATATACACACACGTGCACTTTCGTCCACTGTAAATAAACACATCAAACACAATAAGACATTGAATAATTTCATTAATTTTTTTCGATTTTATTGTTTTCATCGAACAATTCGCACGATCCACACAGCTATATGCCACTGATTATAAACCTCAGGTAACCATTCAACAAGACTGAGTTCCAGAAGACTAATTCCCATACACAGACACTAATCAAAGGTATCACCATGGTAATGAGGGTAAAGGTCTGAAATTATGCACACCTTTGTTTGTAGACACTAATGGCGGTAAACAAAACATTCAAAGATTCCATGTTCAAGCCACCTGAAGTGGATGTGTTCATGCTTTTCAATCTCTTTCTATATTAATGCTAAATTCATGCAAAGCCCACAGGCTGGACAGATATAAAACTTAATTTCAGTGACTCGTGACGTGGGTGCCTGCCTTGGGCACGTGACAGCTGCACGTGATGGGGTCTTGATGTCAGCACGTGCATAGCGGGGTCACTCGTACCGGTCCGTAGAACGATATCCGTTTGACCGGTACGCCTGTAAATGTTACAGGTTCGACATGAATTGCCATTTTGTTTCAACTCCTCGTTCATTGTTACAGGATAGTCAAAGATGGTGTCTGTGGTAAGCAACATAAGTACAGGAGAGGTCAGGAGGGCACAACAGCAAATCTCAACATGGTCTGGGAATTCCGTGTTTGCGAATTTACACCTGTTTACACCCGACTAAAGGTCTTGCAACATAATTCCGTACACCTGAAATTTTGGCTACTATCTTTATTTTCTTAACTTACCCTCCCTCGTAATCTCAAGAAATCAGTCAAGACGAACGATGGCTCTTCATATAATTAAATAAAATTGAGCAGTTGACACAGGTAACACATCTAAAACATGAAATGAATGAATACGTGGAGCACGATTTATAATCATGAATGACAGTCTGAAACTACTGGCTAATACTGCCATAACAAGAACAAAATCTTGAAACAGTACTTGCCGAACAACTGGGGGGATAGCCAAAGCAAACAATAATATCACACAGTGAGAAAACAGGAATCCCAGGTGAGCACGTGAGCTTGAACATCACAATGAGATCCATCTGACAGAAGAAGCAACAAGAACAAATGAAGAGATAGAAAATGCGATCTTCAAACTTTTGACTTTTATAAAAATACCGATCGAGAAAGAAAGAGAGAAAGAAAACGAGGAGAGTGTACCTCACCTCACCCCCTCCCTCCCATAACAACCTTTGTTGATTACCAAAACAAAAGAAACTATCTCAAAATAAAAAGAAATTCTCGAAAGCATCTTACTGCAAACGTGCAACCACAAACAGCTATCTTGAACAACCGTTTGATGTATACCTCGAAAAAAGAGAACGGTGTGTGTCTGGGGGACCATGACAGGAGACAAATGTTTACAAGTCTACTTAGCAGGTAGAGTGTCCATGTGAACGACAGACACTGAACTGTACACTTGAAATAAATGGAAAACAACCATTAGAAATATTGTTCTGACTATGCACGACGACGATGATGATGATAATGATGTTCTTATCTGTCGTTAGTGAAGCATAAGAAATACCTATAACGGATACAAAAAAGACCTTTAGACGGGATTTGAACCACACAGGTTTGAATATTTCTTGCTTCTTCGAGATGTCTAGCAAAGATCACAGGCTCAAAACAGAAAGTAACGAGAGAAAACCAACTGAACAGAATTTTGTTCTTTTCTAAACACTCAGAATAATCTCAGACCCGAAAATAAACTTTAAAAATCCAAACCAGAAAATGTTGGGGTCGTTAAATTATCACAAAAATATAAAGCTGACATCTACGTTTGTATAAACATTTGAATACAGGAAACTCTAAGATCACAACGTGAACATCAGATGAATATAAACTTTATAAACAAATATTTTAAGCTGTACATGAAGCATTAATACGGAGAATATGAATTATTTGGAAGGCAGGAGTAATACTTACAAAGGTCTATAACAAACCAGCCAATCAGACAAAAGCTTTCAAGAATAAACTGATGCTCACAGAAACAATAGATAATTTAGCGACTGTAATATCAGTCAACCTAATTATTTGAAAATAACAGAGAGACCAATTTCCACGATCAATCAATGCACAATTATATTTACCATTCACTGCATTATACATTTTCTGGTTTGTATAAGTTCCCATGGTAACGCAAGCAGGACATTGTCACAAAGTAACGAAAGTCAGTAACAGCAACTATAACAGCAACAGCTACGACAACAGCTACAATAATTCTGTATTTCCAGTGCTTTTCAACTGTGCAGGTTAAGGCAGCCTACAGGTTGCTGTGACAACATTGTCGTGTACATGTCTTCAAATGGTGCAGGCATCCCTAAGGCTGTAGTGGTAATTTGTACAGTTTATGCCCTTTCTCAGCCGCCTCAGGCCCGAAATATAATTAGAACAAACAAACAAACAAACAAACAAACAAACAACCAACATTACAGAATAATCTAACAAGATACTGAAGCTGTAAACATGTAAGCTGCCAACCGATACATCTCAATGAGCGCTAGAAATCGCAATCCCTTGCCTGGCAGGGACATAAGGACCGTGTTCATAGGGTCTTTGATGGGAGGTTCTTGATGAAAAAATGATAAAGAGATGAAATTAAAAATGGGAAGTGGTAAGGTAACGAAATGGGAAAGGAATTATACAGTTGAATTTGGACAAACATTGGTGGAAGTGATACAAGATATTGTACACGGCCACGGTTAATTAATTAAGATGGTGGTGAGGTCGCCATGATAAAATAGAGTTGTCTATCCCTCCCCTATCTGTCCCGTGATAGTCTAAATGGCAAGTGTCTTAATCTGAAAAGTATTATTCAATAATTTATTCACGAGTAAAAAAATAGGTAGGCGTTAGAAAAATCGTTACAGTGGCGTTAGATCGGCAAAATATATTGCATAGTAAACAGATAAATAAAAATATTTTAATATGAGATGCAAAATGTTGACAATAATTCACCATGAAATCTTAATGTAAGTACCGTGTCATGATCATTGGAATATGTATATACAGATTTCTCTTTCGTCATTTTTTACACAAAGAAATAAAGTTTCCAAGCGTTGTATTTATGCTACAAACACGAAGTTGTACCGTTTTCTCACAATGTTTATAATGTTTTTTTTTTCCAACCACATATATAAGTAGTGCATAGATAAAGTTTGTTTATACAGCGCATAAATGTAGATACTACCTTTCAGTCATACAAATTGTCAGAAATTTTTCGATTCGGCTTAATTATCCTTCACACATGATTTAAAAGGTTTCTGCGCTTGTGTAGTTATCGCGATATCTGTAACTCTTGTGAAAATAGTCTCATTGTTTTCCTTCCATTACAAATTATTATTCCTCCTGATACAGTCACATTCGTTGAATGATTTGTTCTGCAATGTCAGTCCTCGATCTGCTTCACCATCTGCTGAGTTTGCCTGCACTTAGAAACGAACGTCGAAGCCGAAGTTTTCGATGTTGTTTTGTTCAGACCAGGCCGGAAACACAGCCCCGTCCATTTCTGTAGCCACGGAGTTGTCGACCAGGAGGCGGTGGCCGGTTCCTCCGATTTCCAACTTGCATTCCGGGCATCGGGCAATCTCGTTAGCTCCTCCACAGTCACCGATGGCGTACACGTGACCTGACAAACAGACAATGATTTACATATTAGCAAATCAAAGCACCCACCTAAAGACCCTCTATTTCCAGAAGGTAGCAGGTATGTGACCCACCCAGTGAATTTTTGATTTTGACATGCCATTAATTAACGAACTGCTGTATCTCGCAATCATGTCCCGGAGCACCCATGTTAATAGTCATTATATAATAAGGCCCTCCAAACTGCCGCCTTACTCACCGTTGCGACACTTGTACCAGTGCCCTTGGTTCAGCTGCATAGCCCCGAGGATCATGACCGCTCTTCCTCGCTGACACCCAGGCCAGACTCCGGAACGATCTTCTGCAGCTTCTTCAGCAGTTCCTTGTTGGCCTCCTGCTGACGGGGCGCGTAGGGCAGCCCCTCCTTCATTGCCTGCAGTGCATGCTCCAGCAGATCGCTCACGGAGGGAGGGATGGAGATGTTGCGGCCCAAGGCTATGCTGCGATGGTTCAGCAGGCTCATCCAGTGCTGCAGGCGAAGCAGCTCGGCCTGCGCGTCCTCGCGCTCTTGGTTGCGGAAGATGACCCGCGGATGCAGGATCCACTTCTCGAAGGCGTCCAGCGCCGCAGGAAGGCTGGAGCAGCGGATGGACTTCTTGCGCCGGGTCTCGCGCAGCTTCTTGGTCTCGTCCAGCAGCTTCATCTGGTTCTGCATGCACAGCAGGCCGCTGAGGCTGCTGACGTCACCGGCTCCTTCACCGTCTTCTTCATCTCTTCGTACTCCTCCAGGACCTCGCGGTTGATGCGCTCGTCTAGGTCTCGCGTGATCTCGGTTCGCTTCAGCTCGTCTCCTAGCATCTTCTCCTTGATGACCTCGATGTCCTGCAGCTGCTGTTTGATGATGGCGCCGTAGCGCAGGTTGCGCCGGATGGATGTCTTGCAGCGAGGGCAAGCCTTCAGCTGCACGGCGTCCTCGTGATGGTTGGTCGTCGTCTCCATCCACTGGTCCAGGCTCGTCACCTCGATGATGTGGTGACAGTCTTCCAGCTGCACGAACCTGCACACGTGCACAGAAAAACCAATGAAGCGAGGGAGGTTACTGGCCGTCTCAAGTCAAAAGGGATTCACATTTAGCTGAATTTAAAGACCCACTGAAACACAGGTGACAGGTGAAGTTAAAGACCAGTTCAGGTTCAGATAGATGTGACGAGAAGTAGAAATGAGCTTTTATAATTACACTATGGAAAAAGGCAGAGAATGAGACACAAAATCTCCCCAGTTTCTGAATTAAGGCCTGAGGAAGAGCCGTCAAGTTGTCTACCTTGCATCCGGGTCGTCCTCCGTACCAAAGAAGATTTCCGTCACGATGTCGGCGTTACATATGCGACAAAGAGGTGGACACGGTTCGCCGCACAGCCCTATGCAAGGATGATCACAACGAAGGAGTTTCGGACACGGTTCATCACACCTTTGCCTGTCACAAGGCTCGTTACACAGCTTCGTACACCTGCCATCAATCAGTCTTCAATTTCATTTGATTACATAGGTAGGAGAGCAACATATCTCACGATCGAGAACTGTGAACATTTCCCAAGAGGAGTTACTCTGTCGACTAGCTCAAGTGTCACAAAAAAATTTCTTTAATAAAAAAACTTCAGGAAGATCGCTTATATTATTTTTGTGTGACTGAAGAGGAAAGGGAATGGGGTGGGCGGTGAGGTAAAAGTCAGATTTTGTTGAAAACTGCGTTCGGCGGTTCTCACCTGAAATGTGGACATCTCCAGACACAGGGCTCCCGACAAGGTGTGCATGGTAACCCACACAGTTTCCTACACTCACTGTGCACACACTTGTTTTGACATCTGTAAATCAATCATTCAGTCAGTAAGAACCCACACTCAGTCGGTCATAATGTCTTTCATTCGTTTAAACAGCGAATAAAAATACAACTAAGAACTTTTGTGGCCTAAAATAAGTTTCTTACTTGGAGTTGCAGGGTGGGCAGTTGGAGCACGAGTCCTGGCACTCGTGGCCGCACACCAGGATTCGCGAGCAGTTCTTGCGACATGGCCGGTGCAGGCGTCCGCTGGTACACTCCTGACACTTGCCGCCACACCTGCAGGTGAGGGTGAAACAAACTCATCATCATTCGCAGAAATGTGAGTCCTCTAAACAACACTTGAGAGCTTGCTTTAATGACATGAGGCTGTCTTGCAAAATATTTTTAATTGATTTTTTATAGCAAGTCTTAACGTTTAATGTAGATACATTTTTACAGCGCCGAGGAAAATAATTTACAAGCCACTGAGGACAAATTTTATCTGTTGCTAGCACACTATTATTAGTAAATAAATAAACCTTGCAAGCACATTAATAAATAAATGTTGATAAATAAATCTAGGACTAGGCTGGTTCGGTAGCGGGCCGATCGGACCAACGTCTCCAGGTGGCGGACAGGAGAATGGCCTCCAGACATGAGACTGGCTGCGAGATAATCCTGGTTCTTCCTGACGAATAAACAGCCGCGGACCAACTGTCGGACGGGGAGGGGTAGCAGGTGGCACTGCTTCATCTCAACCACAATTCCGCATTTCACATTCAAGGAAAACACAGCGATACAAACATCGAAAAGAAGGTACCCACAAGAAGCATGTACATAGGGTTACACAGAAACAGGTCAGCGACGGACGCCATCCAGAATGGAGGAGCGGGAGTAGGTATCCACTACCCCGACGGACACATGGTAACCATAGCAACAGGCTCTTACTGCACCAACTACAAAGAGCCGAAGTCAAAGCCATGATCAGTGCAATGAACAAAACAAACACAGACTCACAAAGTGGTGTTCATAACAGATGTCCTACTTGCTCTACAAGCCGTTACAATAACCAGCTACCTAAGCTGACAGAGGGCTGAAAATACCAACTTCCTATAAACGGTACTGCATTGGATACCCTCACATTGTGGTACTGATGGCAATGAGCAGGTTGACAGAATTGCAAAATCAGGAGCTGAAGACAGGACGAGAACAGTCAGCCTGGCAAAGATGAAGATCGAGGCTTTGCACAGACCACTCAACCGCTAGCTTCGACCATTACCTTCCTGATCAGAACAGATGATAACTTTCCGCTTCAGGACATGACACAACAGACTAAAGCACCACCTTCACCGTAAGCTGCACTTGGTGCCACCCTCAATCTCTCCTGTGGAGATGCAGAACAAACATCCTACAGGAGTATAGGCTCCTCCAGGAAATAAAGGTGGAGGTCAGGCCGTCACCAATGACCCTCGACACACGTTGTACGGATCTGTGCACGCTCTGCAAATGACTGTCACTTTTATCTCGCGAGCTGGTTTCCAAATGTGACAAAAAAGGCAAACAACAACAACAAGAACAAACAACAACAAAAAATAAATAAACGTGACTAACGGATGACCACAGGACAAAGGGCGCTGACAGAGGTCCATGCAAGGGGTTGTCTCCCGTGAGCGGCACCACACTGTCCCCGTGTGCCCACATGGCCAGCTGAATGGCACCTGTTCGTAGCACTGATGAGGCTCCCCACATCTGTAGTCGAAAAAAAATTGAAAAAGCTCTCTTTTACATTCTGTTGTGTGAACCCGCGAAACCAAAGAGAACGGGTTGTGTGGTGAGAAAAAAGCAAGAGTATGGCAGCGAGAACAGAACATAACTCGCTCTTCGGCCTCTGGTCTATCGCAACGGTGATGAAAAGAGAGAGAAAGAGAAAAGGATGAAGAAGAAAGGAATTAAGAATAGATGGAAGGAATGGATAAAGGATGGAAGGGATGGTCGCATAGAGGGATGGAAGGAATAAGGTAAGCGTTAATAATAAGGGATGGACAGAAAAAAAGTTAATGAGGATAAGGGAAGGAAGCATGCAAGAAAGGAAACGGAAGGAAGGATGGGAAGATCCGTCACAGTGTCCAGTACTGACCTGTCCCCGCAAGGGTGGCCGCAGGCCAGCGTGACATTGCACTCGGCCTGGCAGACGAAGTCGTAGACGTCCTCGTGACACTGCATGAACTGCGGGTGGCCGCACTTGGGGATGACCCGCTGCACCATCTCGCTGCAGTCGCCGCACTTCTGATGACAGCGCTTCTTGCACGGGTGGCGGAACTCACAGTCCAGGCGTCGCTCGCACGGCTTGAGGCACACGTACGTCTCGTGCTCCTGCACCCGACAGTTAAAGGCCAACCCGAGTCACAAAAAAATCTTTCAAAAGTTACTGGCAGGAGTTGACAATGGTGCTTTCTGTTAGGTAACTCATAACTCTTGAACACATTTTAAGAAAAAAAAATTAAAATCAGATTCGTGGCAAAAAAAAAGACCATAGCACGCACACCTACTCACCTGGTCATACGGGTGACACAGACGGGAGCACACGTGACCACAGTTTAGGCGTGTAGTGCAGGGCTTCATGCACCCTCCTTCCGGTGCCTGGTCAAAGTCCGCAGGTGAGTTGATGTCCAGGCCCCCGTCTTCGGGGTGGTTCTGACAGTACAGATGCAGGGTCTCTCCAATCAGCCCCTCCCGTCTGAGGGACGAGGTGATGTTCCTCCACAGGTCGCTCTCTCCACTGAGGAAGGTCAAAGTTGCCGAGGACATAGAGACCTTTCTGGATAAAGGACAGCAGCGAAGTCGTCATGGAAACACTTGCAGAGTAGGAAGAGTATGTCAAGTATTTATTCTCGAGGTGTAGCCATGTTTACTAAAAACCGAAGCTGTAAGGGTGATTTGTTGGGTTGGAACGAAATATTAGTGTAGTGTTGAGTATATCTGGATAGAAGACTCACCTTCGCACGTGACAGTGCCACGCAGACTCTGTTCTCGATCTTCAAGAATCCGATGTTGCCATCGTCGTTGCTCCTAACAAGGGAGAGAAGAATGATGTCGTTTTCCTCCCCTTGGAAGTTGTCTACTACAGTCAGACGCACACCATCAAACTGCTTCTTGGGCATCAGTTTCTTGAGCTGGTACAGCTGACCTAAAGATAGACAGGTAAACGGTTTTGTAGGAGAGTTATAGAGCTAATATAGCTGACCTAAAGATAGATAATACTGTTGAGCATTATTCGGAGAGTTGTCATTCTTAAGTTAGGCCAACGAACATCAGTCTCCTCTTTAAGAATAAGTGAAAGATGTGTGGAAGCAAGACTGGTAGGTCGAGAGGCCGATGTCAGTAAGGTTGATAGATGCAAGAGAATACAGAATAAGACCGAAAAGGATGACAGTAAGCCTGAAAACTAAAGATGATGTAAGTAAATAAATCTGACAAATAGGTGCGGACCTGAGTAGGTGGTCAAAATGGTGATACGCGAGGCGTCGTAGCCCTGCTTGAGGAGGTAGCCACACAGCTGCGACATGTAGAGAGCCTCGTAGTAGTTTGAGTGACTCTTTGTTTCATCGTCGTTGGTTTCAGGCTCGGCGTGGTTGATGAAGAAGACGTTGGCGGACACTCCTTTCACATCCTCGTACCCCGTCACGGACTCGTGGTTCTGCAGCTTCGGGTAGATGGGCTTCACCAGGGCCGCGATCTCCGGTCGCATGCGGTGCTGCCACCCCAGCGTGTCACACCTGCAATAGTCCTGGGTTCGTATCTCGACTTCGACATACCTCTCTCTAGATATCTTTATGGTTTTCCATTGGTTCTCTCTCCCTCTCTCTGAGTGTGAGAAAGAGAGACTGATTGATCGATTTAAATGATTTCTTCATTCAGGGTGGGTGAAGTGTACAGGATAAAACCAACACCATGAACCTATCTGACAAAGCAGAAAGGCATGATGCATGTGATAGATTCGTGTCGAATGTATCTTTAATCTAGGTAAACCATGTCTATCATCCGGATTACTCAGGTCGAAAAGGGACAACTCTAGCTTGTACTTCCGGGCCAGCGCGTAGACTGTGGGGTTAGGACGCAGTTGCTTGTGGTCGCCGATCAGGATCAGGTGCTGGCAGTCCTGGCTCAGGGTCGTGATCACGTGACCCTCCAGCACTTCCGCCGCCTCCTCCACGACCACCACTCGCGGCTTGACCTCCTGGAGGATGCTTTGATACCTGATGAAGACAGTTGACTTGTGACTTTAGACTCACGGGTGACCGTTTGAAAGACGGAGCCATGTCAAAATGTCCGACAACAAATTTTGTGTACAAGTTCTCTCTTTCAAGTTAAAGCAAAGATAACTCGACTTTCTTCTAACTGGAAATTACTTCAGACAAACAGATGAACGGATAGAGAGGAAGAGTCTCTGTACTTAAGCTCACGTGACAGTCCTGTATGAGAAACACACGAAATCGGTCGAGGGTGTTAGAAACTAGCTACTCACTTGGCCGCAGCTGTGGTCGTCATGGCGATGACCGTGGCGCTCTTGAGGATGTGCTTGTCCTCCTGCATGAGGGTCTCCTGCTGGCGGCGGGCCAAGCGGTCGTACAGACGCTCGAGGTCGCGGATCTCGGCCTGCAGCGAGTCGCACAGGTTCTGCGCCCAGCGCCGATACAGACGCCATCTTTGGGGAATGTCCAGCTCCCACAGGTCGGCCACCTAACAGATGTAGCAGTCACATGACTTTAAGATCGGCAAAAGATACAGCGTCACACACACAACATCCTATTTTGACTAGAATTTATAACTGGAATGTGATGTACAATTCTTAAAAACGAATTTTTTTTTTTTAAATGTTTCTCCATCTGAAAATTCTCAACTCGACATCTTGTCGCCATCCATTATACAGATTTTTGAGGCGATGGTTGGTTGTTGGTTTATTTAATAGGAATGTGTTTCCACCTTTGGTGATTTCAGACAATCGGGGGAAAGGGAAAGGGAGGGTAAACCCCCGGTGCCCAGCCCTGTGTGTTCTGAGACGAGATCTGAACTCTGAGCCTCTCACTGCACAGGTGACAAGCAAGTATTTTAACGACCACACTAACGGGTGCCACAAATTTTTTTGGTGAACTCTGGGTAATCATAACCCCTGAAAATGATCTACACCGTGTTGCAAACTTTACTGTTTGTGTTTTGCAACTAAAAGCCTTGCCTCTTGTTCCTCCTCTGACGTCATTCGGTCATCGACAACCACGTTCCGCCTCAGCTTCCGCTTGATCTTCTTCCACTGTGACCGTTGGATCTGGAACTCTCCGTCCCAGCAC
This sequence comes from Pomacea canaliculata, assembly GCF_003073045.1. Classification (NCBI taxonomy): domain Eukaryota; kingdom Metazoa; phylum Mollusca; class Gastropoda; order Architaenioglossa; family Ampullariidae; genus Pomacea; species Pomacea canaliculata. Next base: position 1,432,032 of record NC_037603.1, read on the forward strand.
TGTCATTTTTGGACAGCCCTTGGTCCAGGCGGGAGATGTCCAGCGCCAGATATCCATTGCGCTCTTCGGCTAGGGCTTTCCTTTTCTCTCTCTGATCATCATCATCATCATTATCATCAACAACAAAAATAATAGTAAGCATAGGGTACAGAAAAACAAGGATGAAAATAGAATGATGGATGAGGGGATGTGTAAAGGACACAAAAGAACAATAAGAAGTAGAACAACAACAAGAGGAAACAACTCTAACATTATCATCATCATTAATAATAAAAGTCAGATAATATTACACACAGGGCGCAGAAAAAAAGGAGAAAATAAGATGAGCTGATGAAGAAGGGGATGTGAAGGAGACACAGAAGAACATCATTAGTAGGAAAAGTATAACAAGAGGAAACAACTCGAACCTCTTTCCGTTTGTTCTCGTTCCTGTCACCGTTCTCCTCCGTATCCAGTCTGTTCTGTTCTTCCAGAGCTTGAACCTCTCCCTCCACGTCCAGTTCGTCCTGACCCAGCTCCTGGTCCAGCTGCTGGAGGTCCTCTGACGTCACATTAGTGCTCTGCAGCATGGCTCCCAAGCCCAGCCACTCGGGATGCAAAACACCTTCTTCCTCGTTCTTCCCTGCATAATTATTATAGTACAAAGAAATGTTTACAACTTTTAAATGCTTACGCACTTTGCTGTAGGGCACACTCATTTCTTGTCGTTACAAGCTCAATATAATTTTTTCATCTGTCCTTTCTCACCTGCCTCGAATGAAGCCTGTCTGAATGTACTGCTTAATGTCCTGCAGGCGGTCGTAGTGCTGAGGAAGCATGTACTGCCTGAGGACGTCTTCGTGCAGAATCTCTCGCCTGGCACCCTCGATCTTTAGCCCTGCCGAGACCACAACAACACACAAATTAATGCAAGTGTCACAGAGATCAAGGGTCGACTTCAGTGAACAAAGATATTGCATAGAGTAAACCTAAAGACTAATGAAAAAAGTGGGAAAAAAATTTTTGGCGAAAAAATGTATAATGAAAAAAAAAGCACAATCATCTGTTGTAGTCTAAAACGATTGATGCTGCTGGTGTTTGCCCTGTTACAAGTATTTCTCGTTTGTAAGAAATTGATGATTTTCTTTTAATGAACTGTCAAGAGCAACACGGATTTTCATTTTGTAAATCAAATGTCATCAAAAGAGGGGTTGTTTGCTGTGTCTAGGGTATTGGAAGGCATGATGTCTGCCATAAGTAGGACAGGAGACCGTCCAGGGCCTGCACTGACTCAAAGCAAGTCTCAAAGAATGTGGGAAAGCATCCCGTCACCCCCTGACAACATCTCCTCCCCCCCACTCACCACCATCACCATTTAGCGCTGCTCACCAATGGTGTCCATCTCCTTCCTGAGGTTGTCCATTGCCTCGTGTCCCTGGAAGCGCAAGCGCGTGATCTCCCGGAAGTCCCTGTCCAGGTCGTCTCGGTTCTGGCGCCTCATCTCCCACCGGATGTTGCTGAGCGTGAACTTTTTCATCTCCTCGCTCTTCAGCCGGCTTCCCTACGCGCACCACGCGCCCTGCACGCCAGCAAGATTATCCCCCTTGTCTCTTTGCTCTCTGTACCTTTGTCGTGCCTGTAAATTGCCTCCCCACAGGACTACTTCACTGCTTCCTAACACTCCTCCCTTACAACACCCATCACATCAAAACATTGTTGTAAACTTTAGTCTGTCATGTCTTTGTCTGTCACTTTGTCCGTTGGTGTCTGTTACACACACGCACGCGCACACATTACTATGTCACTATCATCCACAGTGGAAATATCACCTCATCAGCTTCATCATGCATCATACTAAGCTACCTCCCATGAGTAGAGAGAAGACTGTCTACAAACCTTTGAAAAAACAAACTACTCCTTCCAGGAACTGGTCGAGAGCGTGGTTCGTGTAGCAGACGATCAACATGCTTCTGTTGAGATCCGGATCCCACGACTTCCGGTTGTGAAGCAGCGCCTTGACAATCTTTAGCCCCACGTAGGTCTTCCCTGTTCCAGGGGGCCCTTGAATGACAGAGAACTCTTTCGTCAAGGCCCGGTGCAGGGCCTCGAACTGCGAGGGATCCAGTTTCAGGAGCCCCGCCTCCGGCCATGCCTCACGCTGCAAAACCGGAACCCGTTCGGCGGATCTGGATTCGGTGCTGAAGCGGTAGGACACGTCCCGTCCCTGGTCCTCCAACTGTCGGTCCTCCCGCAGCACCACCCCGTCGTCGACGAGGGGTCGGAGGTCGTAGACGGGCTGGTCCTGCCTTGTGAGGTAGGCGGGTTCGCGGATGTTCTTCTCGCAGTGCACGATGTAGCGCTGGAAGGGCAGGTCGTTGTCGTGGATGTGCTGCAGACCTGCCAGCACGTGTCGGTACGCCTCGAAGAATGCTGTCGTCTCCGCCATCGTGAACACCGACTCAGGGGTAATGGCCGACACCTGATGTAGACAGTAACGATGACAACGACCGTGAGTGCCAACGACAAGATCTTAATTATGCATTTATTGCAACAGAAATAAGTTAACATCGAGTTTAAAATTACAGTTTGATTACAAAAAAAAAAAAGAGCCATCAATCCAACAAACAAAGGAAACACTGAAAAAAATATTTTAAAAAATCCTGCCGCTAGGAAAGCAGAAGAAAATTACTCTCCTACACTGGAGAGCTCTGCTGCGTGTAACAGCATTTGTAACAGCCAGTCCAGAAAATCTATGCAGGTCTTCCAATCAAAAAAAAAAAGAAACATCGCCCACACTGTCGTGTTCAAGAAGGGATTTTTTGTTCAGAAAATGAAACGGCTGATTCTAGAACACAGCCATACAAATGTGAACTTCAGACGCTTCGACGGAAAATTAAAAAAAAAAAAAATTCAAAAGGTCGGAAAGGTGTAACTCGACAAACTGGTAAGTAAATTTTCCCCAGATTGCAGTCTACATTGTATTATTGCTGTTTCTTACTGAGCGCATTTGAGTTAATTTAGTGAGCATTTGTTGTAAGATAAACTCCTGTACTTGTTCGTTAGATGGTTAATTGCAGTTTTATTTTATAGTTACAACAGATTACTGATAATGACTTTTTACCATTAAAATATAATAACAGTATAAAATTGTTTATACATTTTTATCGATGTAAAAATTTATTTTTTACTCATTTAGCTGCATGCAAAATCTATTGTTTACTTACATGACTTTGTTTACTGAAAGTTCAAAAGTTGTCTGAACTGTATAAGTGACTGGATCACAATCGACTGTGAAATGGTTTGAGCAAATTCTTGAGGACGGTGTGGGGGGCAAAGTTCACACGGCATGTCTGAGGAAATCAGAGATGTGTATAATTATATACACCTCTTGACAAAGTTAATCCACTTGTGTTTGTAAGCATTATCTTTAGAACTAACCCTGATTGTCGAAGAAAACATTCAGTAATATCACATTGTGTCTTGGTTGTTTTCTTTTACCCATGATTGCATCTTTCCTCTTTGAATTCAGCTCAAGCAGAAGAAGTTATTTTTAGAAATATTACCCTTTCGTCACTTTCTTTTTTCTCGACAAATCCAGGTGTGATTAAGGGGGGAAAAATGTAATAATTGTCTTCCTTTTCGTCATAACTTACCACCGGAATATGTTTTTTGATACTTATGTTCTATTTTCAGAGATTTACGATGAGCGCTTGCTCCATGTAAGAAGCAAATTCAAGAAACTTTTTTAAAAATCGCCGTTATGCCATTTCGATGTGTGGCGCAAACACATATGAAAAATAGTGCTGACCGGATCATAAATGTTTTAAACATCTTATTTATTTTTTCAGTATATTTAAAAATATTTTATTTTAAAATTTCTAATGCTGTTTTGTGAAACTGTTCATATATAAAGAATCATAAATAAGGCCTAAACGTGCTTTAAAAAAGAAGTGTGCAACTCGCACCACTCTCGTTTGATAAGTTTTTTCCACAAGAATTTGAGTTACTTTTTCGATTTACATGTTTTTTTATGAATATATTAATGACGAAATGTGTGGGTGTGTGTGGATGTATGACCTATGCTGCGATGCTAAAATAAAATCACATGATTTGCATGCGGAATGTGAATTAAGTAAAGGCCAAAAGAAAGAGAGAAATCGAAAATTAAAAAAGTCAAAAGTCAGACAGAAGGACCATTAAAAGGAAAGAAAATGAGTCAGCTAGCCCTGTAGTCAATATCTAATTAGTTGCGCACCATGTCACTAATCATAGTGAATAGTAACTAATAGCTAGCGAATTTCCCCGTGATTTTCAAAATTAGTGACCCTTTGGTTATTAAAGAACTTAAAGATACAGAGGAGATGATTTCATAGCCCTCACTGCCTCGCCTTCTTCACCAATTTTTAATGGTTCAGCTACCTTTTGGACAGCTGGATCACCCGAAAAGAAGTATTGTGCGAAATGGGAATCGAACCTGCCAACCTTGGACGCTGGTGCTGTAACCGTTCGCTTCCACTCAAGTACAACGAGAACACTGCGCGGCGGTCATCGACTAATGGCCATGGTGCAGGTGAACCCAAGTGATGGGTACAGCAGCACTCCTACACTGAGAACTGAGTTCCTGTCACCAGCTTCACGCTTCATTAACGCCGCGAGTTAATGACCTATGACCGCTCAATAGTCTGCTGCACACTAGTTTCTATGGTTACATCTATGCGTTCGAAACGTTGTGGATTCGACTTCCCACTGGGTGTCTCATAATTTTTACAAGATCTCCCCCACTCCTCACCGATGCTGTTTTTTTTTTTCTGAGTGCATGTGTCGATGGGTGTTGTCTGCAGGTTAAATCGCAGAGAGCACAATGTTCTACTGGCGAGAAGTTACATTCCATTACATGTAATGTTATTCTGATTTCAAAGATTATCGAAAAATCTGGTCGTTTATCCAATGTGGATACTAACTCAACGGTAATTAGGATTAACAACTATCAATGTTAGAAACCAGCGTCAATATAGTCGCTGTTTCCTGTCATGTTTGTCTCCCCCGTTATCTCCTCCTCCCCCTCAACATATTTTCTTTATCAACTAAAGTCTCACAAATGGAATCCATAGGCTAAGTGGCACGTATGAGTGTAAAATGTAAGGAACTGGATTGAAGAGGATTTTTGTCTCGCTTGACAGGTCGTTATTGTACTGGACTTTGTCTCTAAGTATGTCGCACTTGTCGCCAGATGTTGGATGCGATGTCGGTGTCCTGCTTTGTCGGTGGCTAAAGTTGCTGTTGACCAAGAGATATCGATATTGATGATTTACAGTCTTCAGTTGCTTTTGACCTTTGTTGATATATTCCTGCTTTGTGTGTGTTGGGATGTTTTAACCTGCCAGGTAAATCCTGCTGATGTGCTAGGAGGCCTAGTTTGTCACACGGGTGGGTGTCTGCTTGGATGTAGGGTCTGTATATTGTGATTCATGTGAACTCTGCTTCTTGACTTTGCAGTGAACAGTCCGCTGACTGCTGCATACATAGATACAGACATAAATTTGTAATGTCCTCACTCGATGATACCTTTTTTTTTTCAAGTACAAATTTGAATCATGAAATTTTGAACCGAATAAGAACATCACAAAATGGAATGGAATCTGGGCATTCATCATCGGTTCATTTCCCACGATTATCATATCCTAATTCTCTTGTTTTACGTGGTACTGTGAAGCGCATTGAGTTTGCTATCCAGTACTCTAATATATAAATATATTAATGATAATAACAATAATAAAAGTGTGGTTGAGATGATCGCGCTCATCAGCATTGTCTCTTAAACAACAGACAAAAGACGGAACAACCAGAGGAATCAGAGAACACACAGTAAACACTGAGAGTTGCAGAAATCTGCAAAAGACAAGCAGGTGGACTAGTCAATAAAAATAATAAATGTCTGAGTTATACAATAAATAATCAAGCTCACTATGGAGCATGCTCTGAGCGCTTCAGACAAGTAGGAGATGCCGACAGGATACGAAGGACGGAAGGAGAAACAACTATACCCACCCTCTCCCAGTAATAAAAAACCAACATATAAAACAGAAAAAGGAATCAAGAAAAAAAAAACCAGGATGGTAAGTGTTATAATTCTTCATAGGAAGACGAGCAACTAGACTACAATTCAATACAATCCCAACTATTGACAACTAGGTCGATTGCTGTAAGGAATAATACTCCAGAATGGACCAAAAAAAAAAAAACTTGAAAGAAAGGGTTAAAAATAGGGACTAACATTATATGACTTAATGTTAGGAGTGATGCTTATGGAAAAGATGTTTTAGCGACGACGACGACGACGATGATGATGATGATGATGATGATGATGATGATGATGATGATGATGATGATGATGATGCAGTTCCGTGGCATCGCGGTGACTTACCTCTTCCAGGTTGTGCTCGAAGACCACATCGACGAGTCCCTCTTTGAGGTCGGCGGGCTCCCTGTTGATGACGGTGGCGAAGAAGAGTGTGCGGAAGTTGTCAGGGGACAGGCAGACCAGCGACCCGTAAATGAGTCGCTTAGAGATCTCCCACTTGACCCGCTTCAGCCGAGTGACATCAAAGCACAACCGATGGCCGAGACCAGTCTGCAGGCACACGGCCCTCAGCAGGTGGACATCGTGGTACACCCGGATGTCCTGGCATGGCAAGAAATGCAACTCGTGAAAAAATTGAATTATCTAATAAAATCATATTTGCTGTTCTTTATTAAAATTGGTATAGTTATTTGTTGCTCCGTAAACTATTTGCTATTTTTCTATGTTGTTTTGAGGAGATGAGTGTTTGGTATGAGCTATGCGACTTTTTAAATTGAGGCGCTGCGGGGGTTTTTTATTTTTATTTCCACAAGGATCAATCAAGGATTGCATTCACATAAATGTTGGCATTCGTTGGCTGGTTGCTGGTTTATTTAGTCGCAAAGTGCATCCACACACAAAAGTGATTTCGAACTAAGGGAATTGAGCGAAAGAAAATAAATGTTGTATAGGGAGGACTTCGGATTATCAGGAGATACACAAATATGTGAATATGTGTGCATACGTACATGCGTGTGCGCGAGCTTGCTTCCTTGCGCGTGTCATCGGAAGAGGACGAGGAACATCGATATTCTCACTCACGTGGCGACAAGCGACATTTGTTTTTAACCACAGCCCTACCGGGAGGACCAAAAGTTCACCCTCCTCTAGCTCATTACTTTACCTAGTTCAGCAAGTACATTAGTCAGTAGCGGTTCTTTAAGAATCGTTAAAGGACTGAATATTTGGAAGATCGCTATTTTTCATGGAAAATTTTTGAACGCAAAGCGGGGAATCGTAAGAGGGGTCCCCCCCCTCCATGGCGACTTTGTGTAAGTTGAATTCACTCATACATTACACAACAGATGCGAGGAAATTAACTGCGAGAAGCAAACTTTGGTTTCTGTATTCAAAAATATTTATGTTACTACGACACACGAAAGATCACTCACCTTCAGTCGTTTGCCTCTACCAGGTGTGGACAGCATCTTCTGGTACTCAGCTATTCCCTCCCTTAGCGGGTACACGAAATCCTCTCGCAACAGGCGGAACTGCACGTCCAGGTAATGATCCAGGCTAACATAGCCTCCCTTCTCCTTGTTCTTCCGCAGGAAAGGCAGCTCCTCCTTTTCCAGGTCTTCGATGGTGGGGAAGACGGAGATCTGGCGGAAGTCGTCGGGCGGGGCCAGGCTGTCCTCGTCCACAGCTTCGTTACGCGCCTTGCACTGCTTGCGCTGTAGAGACTCGAACCCCGCCTCCCGGGCCAGCTCCAGTTCTTCTACCTTAGCCTCCACTTCCTCCCCCAGCTCGATCTGCCGTCCTTTGACCATCTTTAAGGCCACTTCTAGGAAGGCGCAGGCCCCTACCACATCAGACAGGCTCGAGGGGAATATGGTCAGGAGAGTCCGAAGAAGGTCGGCGCAATCCGCGACGATGTTGACGACCTCGGCGGGTGAGCAGTTGAGGACGCTTTGGGTGAGGAATGGCCCCAGCACGCGGAAGAACTCCGGCACGCGCACGGCGTTTAAGACTTCGTTTTGCTGTGTGGGCATGGACTTGCACTGGCTGACCTTGCCCAACACCGTCAGCAACAGCCGCATCATCTCACGGTCTCGTGTCAACTTTTGCTCATCGCGCACCAGGCGCTGCAGTCCCTCCTTGCTGTACGCCAGCGCCGCCACCACTTCGGCGGGTTCCTTGCCCCGCAGGTCCCTCAACCTCCCGAAGGAGAGATTTACTTCCAGCGGCCTGGGCATGCGCGGGGCTCCTCTGTTCTGCTGCTGCTGTTGTTGCTGAGGATACTGCTGCTGCGGCGGCGGCGGCTGCTGAGGATGCTGCTGGGGTATGTGCCTGTTGACCGGGGGTGGAGGATCCTCACCTTCATTCCTGTCTGCTACGTGCTCGTTGTGTCTGTCGTATGCTCGGGGTAGCGGGGGCACCTCGTGGTGCTGACGCTCTCTTGGAATTTGTTGTCGTCCAGGTCTGTCACGAGGGTCTCGCCACGGTTGTCGATGATCTCTGTCTCTATCGCCACCGTTGTTTTCTCTGTCGTTTGTCTCCAATTGTCTCTGTCGTTTTGTCTCCACGTGTCTCTATTGTTTTGTCTCCAATTGTCTCTGTCGTTTTGTCGCCAATCGTCTCTTTCAATTTGTCTCCAATTGTCTCTTTCGTTCTGTCTCCAATTGTCTCTCTCATTATGTGGCAAGTTGTCTCTCCCTGGCACGTTTCGGCCACCTCCCGGCGAGTTCCAGTTGCCCGTTCGTTCCCCCTCACCTGTCCTGTCCACACCAAAGTTGACGCCCGATGACTCTTTCCCCTATGTGTCGGGAATTGTCCACACCTGCCGATCCCCGTGGTGACCAAGGCATCCCTTCTTCACTTCCCTGACCCTATGTCCGACACATTTCCGCGCGCACGACTTGGCCTTCGAGGCGGAACGTACCTAGCCGCCGAAGACAGCATGTGCTCTAGATCGTCATCCGTGTCGTCAAGGGAACCTGAGTCCTCGCCTTCTCTGGTCTTCCCCTCCGATCTCTTCCCGTGTCTCTGCGAATCGTCTCCCAGGATTTCACTACACATGGCCTGCAACTTTCTGGAGGTGCCTTTGGTCTGGGAAGGCGATGTGAAGGTGTCAATCCTCGTCGTCTGGTCGCCGACCCCCAGTATCCAATCGGCTTCGTGGACATATCTGAAGGATTCCTCGAGGCCGACCCTCGAGAGGGACTGGCCCTCCCCGTCGCCACCCCACGAGAATTTACCCTGTCCTCTCCCTTTCTGTCTCCGTTCCGCTTGCCACTGCTATATCCGCCATAGCGATGCCTTCCCGCTGCCGCGTCGTCCGGTTCCCATCCTCCACTGGTGCTGCCACCTTTGGCCGAGGCTCCCGGCACGTTCCCCCACGCGTTCATCGCTGACTTTCGCGCGTGGCTTAGATTCTCGCTGACATTTTCTTGGTCATCGTCGTCCTTGTCGCCTTCCTCCCAGCCGGTGCCCTCCGTCTTGCCAACCTCCGCTACCGTGCCGCCCCACATCCGCGCGGCGGTCGCTCGAGAGTGGCGGAGGCTGTCCTCGTGCACCGAGGTTCTCGAAGGCACATCCCGTGATCCAAACGGAGGAAAGTCGTTTTCTGAGTCATGTGACCCAAACGTTGTGTACTCATTTCCAGAGTCGTGTCCAAACTTTGTCCTCACCTTCGTCGTCTTGAGCGATGGCGCCAGATCGGGCATCATGGAGAAGCCATGTTTACTTTGCAGTTCTTTGGGAAAAAACTGGCCTAGCTTATTTTTTTCGTCTAGCTTCGTTTGTCGTCCACGGTTCGAATCTTCTCTGGAAGATATTGTAGGTCGGGCCGAAACCCCCGCCTCAGCGCTTCTTCTGGGCGAGTTATATCCTGTGAGAAATCGTTTCAAGCTGAACTCATCTCTGGTCGAACTGGTTGTAACTGGTTGTTCGTTGCCGAAACCCCTCGTTGGCAGTACTCCTTGTGCCGACTGTTGTTTCGCAGAGAATCTGGCAGGATCCGCTGGCCGTTGGTTTTTTTCCACAGATGAGCTCTTGGTGTGCACCACCCTGGTCCGCTTGTCAAAGGCGACAGATTTCGCGGCCAGGTTTTCTCTGGAGCTGGACAGGTAACCGTCTGGCACAGGTGAACTAGATTTTGATTTGGAAACGTTCGTTCTGGCATTTCCCAACTTGGACAACTCTGGATTAAGGGTCTTGCTGTCGCTGCCATTGCTGCTGTTACTACTGCTGCTGTCGCTGTCGCTGGTGTCCTCGCTGTCTCCTCGACCTTTACCTTTCGCCCAGAAGCCCTCCTGCGTCAGCACGCGCTGGGTGTCTTTCGAGGGTGGTTTCCGGATGACGGGCGCGCCGGTCGTATTATCCACGGATCGCCACATGGTGGTCGCGGTGGGGGCGGCAGGGGACACACATGAGTGACCTGCGAAACATGGAAAAGCCTTAAGCGACAAGGGTCCAAGGGTGGGAGGCCCCAACACCCGGCCACCCGACAGCAACATCCTCTCTTTACAACAGACTACAGGTGTGATACACTCCCGGCCGCAGCTTTGGTTCAGCTGGCGGAAGGTCTGTCGAGAGGCGGTGTTTGCCCGCTGAACACGCAGCCACCCAGCCTGTCACCCCTTTTGCCCTTTTGACGTTATTTGCCTCATTTAAATGGATGCTTTAGTCGATTTCGTGCAACGTTGTACTTTCGTCCTGAGGCGCGCGCGCAAGCGAGTGTGTGTGAGTGAGCGCGTGCACTTTCGAGTGTTCATAACTCCACGTGAGAGAATTCGTGCAGAAGATAGACACCAGGGAGCGAAAGGGAGGGTGAAAGAGTAGAAAGTTTGGGGTTGAGTGTCTGAAATACGCACAAACACACGCACAAGCGCACAGAACCACCCGCTCATCAGGGCGTGTCGTCAGCACGGTGCTAATTTGTCTGTGCTTCCTTCCTCCCAGTCCCTCCCTCTCCTCTATCAACCTACCCTACCCTCCACCCCTCGTCGTCAATATCGGCATACCTTCAGACCTATGGCATGCGCTCGTCACCTGAGCCTGGAATCAATAGAAGAAGCTCTTCGTCCTTCTTTAGTTTCCCGGCAATCCATACCTACAGAGTGCGTGCTCGCATGTTAACATCTTACATCCGCTCGGCAGGGGGAGCTGCGACAGCGACAGCGGCAACGATGTTAGACCTCGGTTTCTTGTTCACGCGTGCGTACACGTGGGTGCGCATGCGTACATGCGTGCGTCTTTCGTCCATCCGCATGTGCGCGTGCGTGAAAGCGAGCGAGGATGTATTCTTCTTTTCTCTCCGTTGAGTGTATTCCCACTCAGGTGTCGCTCCGCTCGCATCAAGCCACAACGTCTACGTCATCCAATTTTCCGCTGCCGCCTCCGTCACCGCTTGCCGTGCCGCTGCAGAGATGCTACCTGTAAACCCTCGCGTCGAAGCTCGTACAAAGATCGTACAGTTAATTTGTACAGTTAAATCGATTTTTAAAAAAGTTGATCCTTTTCCTGTCTGCAACATTAAGTAAATGATAGGACTAAGAAGTCATTTCACTTTATTTCTCTCGTCTTTATCCCACTGACACTTCTTCCCTCCAAAAGAAAACTTTCCTTCTTCCAAATAGCTTCGTATCCTACATCGAACAGCGGGACAGCGCGGTTCGCCGACCAGCACATCTCTCCAAACATTGGATGAATTCTTCAGAAGAAAGGTTAAACCCTTTCCAGATAATTGCAAGCGATGTTTAACGGCCATGTCTAAACGGCAGGAAACGTTAAACAGTTTAAGCAAAATCGTACGAACGGTTTCCTCGCGCTATTTCTGAAACCGAGTAATTTTCAGGGAAGAATTTCAGCGATCATTCTATGGCCAATTGTGATTCAGAAAACATCAGGCAACTCTTCGATCGTCGTCCTCCTTCTTTGCCGCATTGGCCTCATTTTACTCGTCATTGACAAGTTCGTCGTTGTGGTAGGAAGCGGTGGATGCTGACCTGATTGTCTTCTACGTCATCAGAGCCTGAGGGACCGTTGTGGGGGCAAAGGTGAAAGGATGGACGTGGGAGTAAGGCGTCATCTAAAGAAAGGGATAAGTAAGTAGGCATGACCCTACAAACATCACTGTGAAGGTGATCTGTGGGGTCGCCGTGCAAAAGGCAACAAATCAACGCCAACCGCTGTGAACCCGAAAGCAAACATTCCGCGGCGGAGAGTGCAAAATCGTTTGATCGTGCGGTCTTGCAAAGGGCACACCATCAAACGGTGCAGTCTTCTGCGTTAAAAAAGGAACCCAAGGAAAACAGAATTATGGAAGAATTAACTCGCCATACCTTAATCATTCCCGACTATGGAAAGTTTTGATTTTCTCCCCTAAATCCCCTAGAGAAAGGAATACCTTTCCGCCGCTTTTGTCTTTGACCGTTTATCCGTGTCAAGTTTTGTGTCAAATATTGATCAGTGCATCTATAACGGCATTTTATATGTTCCTGGATTTATTTTTGTATATTCGCAAGTTTTATTTTATTTCTCCATTCCCCCCGTCCTCCATTTTATTTCTAGTGCCACGTCAGCGCCATCTTGTAATAACTTAGATGTTAGGTCTGTGCATCAGGAGGGTAAATGTCAAACTGATTCCTTTTTCTACAATTTTCTGTAGAATGTTTGGATGTTGTTGTCACAACAATCTTCGCGCGCAATAAACGCAGGCTGACATCGTGCATCTCTGTCAAACTAATCTTACTTTCACCGTTCGCGCTGTGATTATGGAAACATTTTTTTGTTGTTCCGTCAAAGATTGAGAGTTGATCTTCCATAGAAACATCACAATAACTTTTAGCTACTTTTACATGCAGAACTTTATTGACTTACCGAACATTTCATGCAATGGCAAGGCTGCAGACCGCATCTCTGGTGAAGGCGCTCACCTACTGGAGTGTCTGTCTACACAAGGACACCTAATAATCTGTTTAATATCAGCATCCATTATTATTGTGTTTTTATCTTTTCTAAATCGCTTTGAGCTTGCCTTTGATGGTACCTTAAATTGCTACATCAATCAACATTATTTTTTACAAAGTCCTTAATGTTCATAATGTAATGTCTTTCTTTTCTTCTTCTTTCTCTTCAGTTTTTTAAAAAGTTATTTTTCTCAATTATGCCGGAAAAGTAGTTTAGGGTTGTTTAGGGTTGTAACAACGACAAATGCATATTGAAGACTTTCAAACTTTGGTCCATATGGTAAATTCAAACTTATTTGCTAATACACTACAACAATATTTGCTAATACAATGGGACTTTCAAGTTGAGGATCATCTCTACATTCGCCAAATTAAGCCTCCAGCGCCAGCTCGCTTTCAAATCCACATTTTTGTTCTGCGTTCGCGGTTTCATTGGTAAGAAAGGTCGATGCGGAACCGTTCGTTGCCCTTCGCCAGCCTCGTGCTGTGCAAACACCTTGCTCTTAATTCTCCATCAGCTCCCTTGCAGCTTCCTCGTCGATTCTCTCCGCAGGATGCTCTTCACTCCCCCCTCCGACGCCTCCCACTGAGGCTTCCTAATGACTTACGTCTGTATGTTCTCCTATCCTGGGATCCACCTGCCGACTGCACACCTGAGCTGGAGGTGTTCGATACCGAGCAATTTGGCAGGTGAAAAAAATGACGCAATCACTCAACAGTCCTATCCGCGTTTCCTGAATCCTCTCATGGATCCCACTGGGTTATCTTGTGCTACATGAAGGGGTGTACTGTTTCTTTCCTTTAATGCACCGTCTAGTTTTTTCCTCCAATCTTCTTAAATTAAAAGAAAGGAAACGCTATCATTAATAACTATTTTTATCCAGAATGTCGGGCAGCTAAAACTAACAATAATGTGCGTGCGTGCGTGAACGTTTTTGTACCTTCAAACATAGATCAACTTATCACATAAAGAATATGGTGAAAGGTTTCAAATGAACAAATATCTACTGCGAAGAACAAATTTGAACAAGGCTATAATTTCAAAGAGTATTTATGATAACACCAGGCTTTCCTGCCTGCTCCACCCCGACCCCTACCCCACCTTTTGTTCCGCGCCAATGCACCGCAAACTGTCACCTGGGCAATGTCGGGTACCCTGGCTAGCTGTAAATACGGGGTGAGGGTGGGTAAACCTCGATGTGTTTTCTTAGATAACTTAGGAGAACCGGCGTCTGGTTGTACGCAAAGTATAAATATAGCCGCGGGCAAATTATAAACATCAACGCGGATGTGTTTTGTCAGAAAACATATGTAGGCGTGAAGCTTGGCCATATTGCCTGAAAATACAGACGAGCGGTTTCTTGTGATTATTCCTGTAGAATGCCATTATTTTATATTTTCGGGCGATAATTTATGTGGAATTTACGCCAGCACAAGGAAGTGGAACTCTCAGAATTGTGCTGTCCTTTCTCCAACAAAAAAGCTGTTATATCTCCCAGCCATACTTGCTACTATCATTCTTATTACTTACTTTCAAGATTGATTAATTCCGTTTTGAAGTGAGCTGAAAGCTCTGACAGAAGGTAAATCGAACGCAGGGGGCGGGAGATATTTGAAAGAATGAAAACGTATTTTTTTTAAAACTTGATTGAGTAAACAGGAGCATATATCTTCCCCACCCCTCCCACAATATCACAGGTACAATAAAGAATGTGAATGGGCCAGAGTAGAAATCAAAGCCATTGAGGAGGATTTTCAGGGGCCGTGGATCAGGGCGGGGTGGGCGTTGGGGTAGGCAGGTCGGGAGGAAAACAAATAAATCCGGGTGGAACTGCGTAGGCGGAGGTTCTACCCATCATCGATCCGTTGTACTCTGCATAAGTAATGAGTACTACCACCACAGGTGTGCAGGAATTTTTCACCTTTTATGACTAAGGTTATTGATCGTTGACATCCTGTGAGGGAGGGCGCTGTGTGCAGGAAATGAGAGACACGGTTGCCTGCAGCAACTGCAGACGATGCGTAAATGTTGTGAATGTCGCTTGTTTATTCATAAAGCAGTATTCCAAGCCTTTATGTTTGCGTGGTGTTTTCCACCTTTTTATTTATTAATTTGTGTTGTCTTTAATTTCTTCTCAAATGAGTATCATAAAAAACATTTTTATTTGGTTAGCTTGGACAATTTCAGATGAAAATTCTTATAACATTCCGTGAATTCTCGCGTGGGTGGGGTAAGGGAAAGTATGATAATAAAAAAAGGATGGGAGGTGGGGGTCGGTACACAACTGGAGTACCCCAACACATACACTTTCATGGCCCAGGCCATTGAACAGGTGTCAGATCTACAGAGAAATAGTCGTACCCCGAGATGAGATGTGAACCAGACACCTTACGATCTCCGTTCGCTGTAGCAGGGACAAAGCTAGCGCTATACCAATACAGAAAACGAATACCAAGATAAAAGGTCTCAGTTAGCCAGAGAACACTTGAAGTAATTAATCAATGGTAAATGATTTGAATCAAAACCAAAACTCCATTCACCAATGAGCTCCAACGGAAAGACAATCCGTCAGACGAACCGTGGCGTCATCATTGATCACCTGGCACGTGCATCTTCTTTCACTTCCTTTTGACGTCTTTGACAACGAACCTGACAAGCCTGTCCCACCTTTCCTCACCTCACCCCACCCTACCCTACCCCCCACACACATACCACCTTTCTGCACCGTTTGCTCCACCTCCCATCCCCTCTCTCACTGCCTACCGCCACCTCATCCCTCCCCTGAAGAATGGCGTCGAACTAACACAAAAATCAATTGTGTTTCCACAACATACCTGTGCAGCACAAACATCTTTCAGGTGGCTCGCAACAACCAATAAGTTGCAAGGCGTGGCGGGCGCAGTTTCCCTGCAGGTGTGCGTGCATGTTTGAGTGTGTGTGTGTATGTGCACGTGCGCCCGTTTGTACGTTGGGAGGAAGGGTTGAGGAGAGGAAATCGAGTAAAAGATAACTGCCCCCATCACCCTCTCCTTTTTCTTCTTTTGATAATCACTACATTACACCTCAAGTTCTCAAATAGATACAGAAAACAGATGATACCGACAAGGAAAACCATTGGGAAGGGAGGAGGAGATAGAAAGGGGTGTAGAGAGAGAATCTGAATCCTAAACATATGTATGTAGCTAATTTCAAATCAGCATCACAACAACAGATTATTCTGCGTTAGATAGTGAAAGCATGAAGGGAAAGTTACAAAAAAAAAAAAAAAAAAATTCAACATTCGAGTTACGTGTTACAGTTTGTTTAAGGTTTGCAGAGCTTCGCTTCGAAGCAGAACTTTTGACATTTCTACCTGGCTCAGAACCTAGCAAGAAAACGACCCCTCCTCTCTCTCTATTCTCCCTCGCTCGTTCTAAAGGGAGAAACAGTCTTTGCTTGGCTCCATACATGTCAGACACTCTTCTTGCACGATTGTCCTTTCACATGATATTCTCCGCGAAAAATGTGTCCAACTTATCTGCTGTTGATATCCATGTCTTGCTGGGCTCTAAGAGCTGAGTTAAGAAAACAATATTTCGTTAACTAGTTAACTTACTTCTGTTGCTGGTAAGTATAAGATATACGGGGCACTTACCATAGTACAGACTGAATGCTACAGGCAAGCAAGCGTAACTATGTTTATATCTATGTTTCTCCTTACCCTCGTGTCACATTCCGCTTCTTTTGTGTCAGGTGTTCTTTTGCCAGTACGACCTGTTAATGCACCTGTCTGAAGTTGATCTCGCCACTCCCTAATCACACAGGTCACCTGATAATCTGTTGTTGCTCGTTTTCGACAAAGGCACTACGTGGTAACGCTGCGCGCGTGTGTTTGTGTGTGTGAGTGCGTGCGTGCAAATGAGTGCATGCGTATATGTGAGAGAGAACGAGAGAGTGTCTTTGTGCGTGTGAGTGCGTGCAAATGAGTGCATGCGTATATGTGAGAGAGAACGAGAGTGTGTGTGTGTACGCGCATGCGTATGTGTGTTTGTGCGTGCGAATGAGTGCATGCGTACGTGTGGGAGAGAGAACAAGTGTGTGTTTTCGTACACGTCCAACAAAGTAATCCGATAACTTTAAATAACATCAACACAAGTGTTATCAGGGAATGACTCGGGCTGTTTTGCGACAGACCGCAAGATCCGGAATACCACTACAAACAAATCAGGCTCCTCCCACCTTTCCTCCCCTCCTCCAGTAACACGGAAAGACCTCAGTCATTAATCAAAACCTTGTTTTATTTTTCTGTGCCTTCTGTTCACAAGAAAGGTAAAATTGTGACAGCCGCTCTCCACCAAACTTTTTACACACCGACACTAAGACAGCTAGTGAACACCTCATAATTCCTCCCACCCCCTCTTTGTTTTATCAGTAACGGATCTACAATCGGTAGATACCCTACCTTTGCGCACTGACCTGATCCAGTAGTCAACAATCCACAGATATAGCTACTCTAGATAGTCAACCTATGGAAACTTGACTCTTCATTTCGCTTTGTCTGCAGGGTTTTCAGAAAACGAAAGTAAAACTGCATGTTGAATAAAGGAAAGGTAAGTTTTCACTGCTTGCCCTTCTCTGCGCCTGTAGCGAATCGAAACCTCCGGGCGTATCTAAACGTATGGGTATTGTCTGCGCATGCGCACGAAGCGAAACTTCACTACCGCCTGGTACTTTACTTGAAATAAAAGTAAAGGACGAAACATTACAAAACATTACGAAATAAAATAGCATTGCAAAAGCAAAATTATACAACTCACAATATGCTTTGAGCTGGTTTTTGATAAATAAACCCAAGAAAATATTTACTAATCCATCGGATGTTTATTTATCAAAAACCAGCTCAAAGCATATTGTGAGTTGTATAATTTTGCTTTTGCAATGCCATTTTATTTAGTATGTCAAGTAATGTTTCGTCCTTTACTTTTATTTCAAGTAAACTACCAGGCGGTAGTGAAGTTTCGCTTCGTGCGCATGCGCAGACAATACCCATACGTTTAGATACGCCCGGAGGTTTCGATTCACTACACACCTAGATGCTGCGGGGGAATTTCCGACTTCCCCACACTTTTTTATATTCGTCCCCTATAATTTATTACACACGTGCACTCACTTACAAACACGAACATATGTAAGCACGGTCTGTCTTTATCCGTTCGTTTGTCATTCTTTCTTTTTCCAATACAATCCTTGGCGATTGCGTATCAACTTGCCCGCAAGTTTCAGTTTCACAATGACTACCTGAAGCAAACTGACGTGACGGTGTTCTACCTCAGCTGTCGCCACGCATTCGATGTCTATTTATAGATGACCGAACCGAAAAACCATCTACTGATACACGCATGTGCATCGCCAGACCTAACTTACTGTGCAAGATGTCGGGGACATGTTTATGTGACGGTTTGATCAAGGAAGGAAATTGTCAGCGGTCGTGTGTTGATGGCCGGACACACGACACAACACGGCGCATATGCTCCCGCACGTACACATGTAGCCGCTATGCATGCGTGTGTGCACGCGTGTACACAGACTGAGGCATTCCCCCGCCCACACACCCAAACAGTAGTCATGCTACACCGATCTGAACACAACCTGTATTCTGACCTGTGTACACTGTTTACTGAACATATTCATTTCGACAATACTCAATAATTTACAGTCCATAAAATGATAATCGAACAAAAGATTTAGCTGTACATTTAAAATCAAGCGCTGCACTGTTCATAACGAAATGCCTCTATATTTACTTTTAACTTTGTTATATACCCTTGAACATCTTTCAGTTTTGCTTTATTTATCTCGATCGGTTCTGCACCCGTTTACCCGGTTTAACTGCATTTGCCAAACACCGCAGTAGTTATAATGTCACGTACCCCATGACATCGGAGTATCACATCTTGTTTTCTATGATCTCATCCATTATTTATCCCTAGGTTCTAATACCACAATTTCCCATCGCCATTCAACTTATTTGTTGTCTCCCTTGAATGGAGTACAGCAACACACCCCCACCATGCACCCGGGGTCAAGCTGAGTGCAAGTCTCGTTAAACAAGTTATTAAGTGCTAGAAGAACATACCTTTGGAATCGCTGGCAAAACTGGATTATACTCGGTGTCTGGGAGAACTACAGACGTCCGCAAACACTGGAAGAAAACTTCCTGTCACTCTGCCCCATTTTCACTTCGCCTCCAGCGAGTTTGTCGTCCCTGACCAAGTAACTGCATTAACTTTGTTGAGGAATGGAAAGCGGTATATTTTCACAAACAGTCTTGTTTCCACGAATACCCGTTGTACATGCGAGCACAAGATCGGATGCACTTTCCACAAATAAATTTCTGCTGTTGACTGTTTCGCGGAGAAGCGCGCAGTCAGGGGAAAGCAGACGGGAAGAGCCGAGTCCCAAATATAAATTCTGCTCTCTCGCTCTTTTTCTTTCATGTGTAGCACAGCTCAACAAATTTTGACTGAGAATCGTGTAAACGCAGTTGCTACATGTTCTGGCCGATGAATGTCAAAGTGACATTGGAGTTGGCACTGATGCAACAGGAATCTGTCATGACAGTAGATCCGTAAAGCTGACTTGCGGTTGGGCGGAGATCGTGGGATACCAAGCGATCGGTCGCAATGGCGGGGCAGTTAGGAAACGAAGCATATGTAGTACTCCACCTCGTTGTCAAGTTGGTGGTTTTGTTATGACCCGCTTGGCTGGCCTAGTGGGATTTCCAAAGAGGGCTTCTGTCAACCACGAAAACGAAAGTAGGCCTCGAGCAAAAGGCTGATTAAACGGCAGCTGACGACATAGATTTAGATAACGTGTGACTAGCCCAGCACTTGACTCACCTAGCAGTTATCCTGCCGCTACAACGGCCAAATAAAACTGGTTTCAGCAGCAAGTTACGCGCGTTCTAAAGTTGATGACACATAATAAGCGAGGAATGTCTATTTATAGTTTTTGCCCCACAAGTAACTAAGGGGAGCAATTAGTGAGTCCCTAACAGCTGTTGAGATGGACCGAACAGTTATTTCCCATAGCCTGCAGTACGCATAAATATAAATGCGAGTCTGAAATATTATGCTATTATATTTAGGAAGATGCTCAGCTTTGGTAGTGGTGAGGGTGTTGGGACTACAAATTAAACTCCATTCTAACAGTGAATAACGTTCATATTTTTGCCCCTTCAGTCTCTTTCCTGCTCCCCTTGTCCTCCGGGTTCCTACGCCGCTGTTCATTTGACCACATTGCATTTATTCGTCTATTCATCAGCCAGCTCTGAAATCAGAGAATCCATTCAATAGTAATCAATCTTCTGAACATAATAATTATAATCAATACATATTTACAAAATATAGCAGCACTATTTTGAATAAAACACGAAGAGCAACAGAAGGGAAATAACTTAGTGAAGCATTACGGGTAAAAGAACGGGAAGTGATCGTCTGCTTTTTCTATCAAGTTGCCAATCACGTTAACACTGGATATGTGTATCTTCCGTTGTCCATTCTAACTGTGAAAATTCATTCGTAAATAAAAGGCTTTTGGAGTTTTGCTCAATAATAATAATATTTTAGTGAATTATTAAAGGTATAAAATAAAAAGTACCATTACTTAACACTTAAAAAGTTTGGAATGCAACAATTCATCTTTGGAAAGAAACATGCAGATTTAAGCTGGAGCATATGCTCTTAACGAAAGAACGAAACATGGACAGCATACGAGGACAGGAAAACAAATAACATATGAACTATTAAAGAATAAACAACCGTACTAAACAAGAATAAAAGCAAATACATGAAACACAAAGATCGAGGAACCAAATAATTAACAAGAACGAGACCTGAGAGTCAATTGATATTGCAAAAGGGTGTGATAAAGGACTAGCAGTAAGGAAAAGGATGTTTACGAAAGAGGTGAGTTTTCAGTGCACGTTTAAAGGATTCAATAGTGAGTAGGTGGCGGGTACGGACAGGAAAAGAGTTCCATTGTTTCGCTGCACAGGAACTAAAATCCCTGTGGCCATGTTGTTGTTTTGGTGACAGGAACTTTATGTCAAATTGAAATAAAAAAGAAAGACACATAATTATTACAGTTATGTTTTATGGGTCCAAACTTCAATTATAGGGGAGATTTCTTTCTCTTATTCTTTCATATTGTCAAATTTGTAACTTTTCCTTGGTCTTTTCCTATAAGCCTTTCCGTAAGCCTCGTTATCAATTTGCGTCTGTGACAGCAATGGCGGTGCTCGCTGTGTACGGATAAGACGACTTTTCTGTGAAAGAACAAGCTCTTTATTTGTGAGTTACTCATGCTAATATATTTTCGAAATTAGGATGATGGGGATTAGCTGTAACTCCTTTTAGGGTAAAATAGTTTTTTGGAATTATTTGACCGACATAGGAATGAGTTTCATGCCAGATTTTTTTTTTTATAGATAAGTCTGTACACGTTTTGAATCTCTGCAAGTTCCACTCTTTGTCTGTATCATCAGTATTTCAGCACTAAAGAAGTAAAACAATGGCATCACAATCTGAGTTGTGCCGTTAAACCTATCAGTTTATAATGGAGTTGTAAGATTTGTAAAAAGTATTTAGCCGAAAGATTTAAGAAATCAGTCTTCATTATGTCAACAAAATTTTTACAAATCTATCGCGTTTGTAACTCAACAGTAAAGAAAAAGTTTCTTCGTGTTCTTTTAAACAGTTCAAGTTTTGACCTCCAAGTGTCTTTTAAGCCATATTTACAGAGTTCTAAACTGGTATATAGATTGTATATGTCTGTGCGCACGCATGTCTGAGAGGGGGAGGGGAGAAAACCGAAGAGTGAACAAGAGATTATTGACAGTGCAGTTAATTATTTTGCATTTGATTGTTTTATTGTTTTAATACTTAACATCAGCATTTAAAAGGGAAGTACATAAATTATGGTGAAATCAATTTTTTTTTTTGCACCAGTCAGGTATAAAAAATAATAAATGCTAAATTTGTAAAGCACATACACTCCTAAGAATCATGGTCTTATGTATAAACAGTTTAAACGTAATAATCATATTATCATTACTCTCAATTTTTTTTTTTTTGTGTCTCTATTTTCAGCTTGCGGGTAGCCAAGCATAACTGGTTTTGGTTGGACTGTGAACTTGACAAAGGACAACATTTTCTGTGACACAGTTCTATATGTTACAAAAAGTATCTAGTCAAAGCGTTTTCAACACAAAGTAAAAGTTCAAAATATGAATTGGTGGAAATTGTGATTTCTGTAGGAAATAGTACTATATTCCCCATATACCCAAAATGGCACTAAAACCAGTTTTAAGGATGAAAGTAGATGAGTTATTTTTGAGGTGGCTCAGTGATCCAGAAACACAGGAAGTTCTTCATGAAAATCTTCGTCAGATCATTCATGGAGAACAAATTACTCAACCCTCTCCAAGAAGCAGTATGAGTTTTAGAACAAGTTCACCAAGACACCGTCCGTTATCGCCTACCTTGGCCACGTCATCATCAAAACTTCCTAGTCCTCGTAGTCCACGCCGACCTCTTGTGACAAAGAACAGCCATAAGAATTCTTTGTCTTCAAGCTCTGACGTCAAGGTAAGGTTATTAGTTTTTTTTAAAGACATGTGTGCACAAATGTGTTTCTATGGTTGTGGATTGGGTCTTTTTTTCAAAAGTAAAAAGGTAAAGGTTATTCCCTAACCTTTTTTTGTTAGGTCACTGTAGAGTGATATGTTAGAGACCTCACTTTCTTTGGGGCCAGTTTAATGTTAGGGTGGTGCCCATCAACCTCCCCCTCATTGTCATATTTTACCCAATCCTCTATGGATTAAGGTACCCATTTAGATATCCATTCCCAACAGTTGGGTTGGCTTGGGGGAAGCTTGCTGCACCTCACAGGTATCAAACCAATGTGCCTCTGGGCTTGTATCTCCTTCCCCTTCGTATTTATGCATCAATACAAAATCAACATGGCTTCTTTCTTTGTTATGAGAACAAGTTTAATCACTTTTTATCTTTTAAAATATTTGTAGTCTTTTCTGTAAGATGCATTTCTAAAAATGTTTACATGATAAGTAAAGTTGGGTGTAATTTTGCTTTGGTGTAAGTTTTGTTCAAGTTAAGGTTGTTTTGAAGTTAAATGTAGTGTTATACAATGTGAACTCACTTCTTTGCTACCTGAATAATTATTATTGTTATTATTTTTTTTTTAAATCACTCTCTGTGATATACTTAGTGAATGAAAATAGATGAGTTGTTTCTGTAGAAATTGAAACCCTGCTTTGTCAGCAGCTGTGAAGTTCTGATTGCATGCACATTGTGATTTATTACTATCTAACATTTATTCCTTTAAATAAAATAATAAAAAAGTTTACAAATTAACATTTAATTGGTACAGTGGTGTTCATGACATCTGCTGCTAGACACTTGGTAGTTACAGCCTGTTTGTTTTTATGCTCAATCCATCAAAAACAAGTCACATCCTTCCAGTTCTATATAAGTGTTTGGCATGTGCTTACACAGTAAAGGTGATTTGGTTAACATGATATGACAGAACAGTTCAATTTATAAATGATAATCCTTAATTACGTAGACCATTAGATTAGTGGATTGGTTGTTTCTGCTTTGTGGTCACCAGTGGAACACTGTCCTTGGAAGTAAAATAGTGATAGATTGTAGGGGAAAGCAAGGGTGTTCTTTGAGGCATAGCCAAGCTAGAATGATCCATCTTCACCATTTCAGAGTCAAAAGCTAGTCCTTCTTTTCATTATAGTATTTTGATTACATTTGTGGCAACTAAATCATCTTGACTCTGTAAAGCTCCAATAATAAATGTTTGGTCTTTGAAACCTTTAGCATTCATTCAGTGTTGGTCACTTTACAGCACTATTCACCATGCAGAAGGTCACAAGATGTTGCTATGAAACATTTTGTAAGCTGTCTGTAATTGCCTTATCATTGCAAAAGATTGGTCCATTGCCTGAGAGAAAAATCATCAGAGACATAACTTTGGTTAACACCAGTTTGCTCCTCATATAATTTTTGTGTATTTAGAGGTATTTGAGATATACCATAGCATTATAAGATCTTCCATAGCTAAATTTAATGGATTTTATTAATTCTCCTTGTAGTCTACAAAGTGTAGCATGTGCTGTTTCATGTGTGGGATTTTCTTTTTCATTTTGAGAGAGATTAAGTCCTGCTTGTGGGGGTACACAAGGAAACACTTGAATTTTTATAAGCTCGCTGTCACTTTCTCTCAACTTTCAGGCTGCTAAGAATAGTGATGATTCATAAATAATCATGATTGGAGTCATTTTTATGTTTCTTGGAACCCTTTATGTGACTAAATAGTAGTGTGAATTTGCTGAACTTGGCAACTGACTGAAATATGTATATAAGAAATGGTATGGCAATATATGAAATTAAGAGAGATGGTTAGAGTGAAATCATGATAAACTGTAGTTTACAGTGTAAACAAAAATACTTAATCTGTGGAATGCGCTACAAATCAAAGTTTTTAGTTTGGAATTAATTAAATCGTTAGTATGGATGCTCTTTAGAACTTTGTGTGGGTTGGGTTTGAAATTTCCTTGTTGGAATTCGTTTTATAAATTTGAAATTCAATTTAAAATCTAACGGAAGTGTCAAGTAAAAATGACGGAGAAGACAGACATAATCTTTTATTCTCACCTTGCTGTCATATTTTGATCCATATAATTTTCCGTGCTCTTAATTTAAAACCAGTCTCTTCTGTTCTTTGTCATCATTCTTTATGTGAAACATTGCTAGTTTTATGCATTTATTGTCTTCTAATCAATCTTCTTCCTCCATACTTGTATCAAACTTTGCAGCTGAATGCTTTGCAAGCTTATGAAATTTCCTGTTCAGAGGCAAAGGATCTGGCTAAAGGAAGTCTAACCTCTAATTATCTCCCCTAATTATCTCTAGTTTACAGCTCTTTCAAGGATCTAATTAGCTTGCTTAGTCAAAATTACACTTCCAGCTTTTGTTCTTGAAGAATGTTTGAGTGGTTGAGATTTTGGGGCTTTTAAATTTAGGTCTTAGAATGCTGGTCCCTGCTGTCCACTGTAGTCTCATTGCTTGCTGGCACAATGGTTGTCAAAATTAACAGCCAACAGGTTGTAGCATGTTAATATTTATCCAATAATACATACATTCATAATATATAAGGAGCAATTTGCCTCTAATACAATGTTTTAGATAAGCATGCAACAATTGTGAAGATTATATTGGAACAACTTTTTTTTAGACTCGTTTGTTCCTGTTGATATGGATAACTTCAAACAGTTTTTGAGCCATAGAGGCTTGAAGCTAGGTCACAAATGTCTACTGTAACATGAAAATAAGTAAATTTCACTCTTGAAAAATCCATTATTTGTTATTAATAAAGAGACTCGAGAGACTCAAAATGTGATTGCTTTCAAACAGCAGATTCATGTTCCATAATGCCTCATTATTTTTATTTACTGTTCTCATACTGCCAACTCTAAATGCGCGGACAACATAAAACGTATATCAACAAATCTTTCTCCAAACTCATGTTTGACTAATGATATCAAAACTATTTTTAACTAGGTTAAATTGTTATATTAATAGTCATGTAGATATATTTCTTTGAACAATTCTAGTGTGTGTGTGTATTTAAATTTGGATACATGTAGTAGAGAGTCACAAAATTGAGAAAATGTTAAAATTTCCCACTTATAAATTGCAAGATTTTAAAGTTATGTTACCATTGGCTTTGACATTATGATTGTATCGGTCAACCTATTAACAATTGGCTGCATGCTTTCGTATTATGTCCCTTTTTTTTCCCTTGCTTGTAGGTTCTTTGTTTTGTGTTTAGAAGTTAAAAGGTTTTAGCATTTTTATCCTTCTGGTCTTGTTGCGTTTGTTGCCTTAGCCTAGTCATAAATTCCATATGTGGGCTTAAGATATTTTCCCTCTATACAATTTGAAATATAGACTCCACCATCTCATTCTTGGTGTAGGATAATAGATATTCACTTTATCTCTTGATGTTGAATAAGTGATATTTACTTTAGATTATTGATTTCTTGATGTAGGATAAAAGATTTCTTATCTCTTTTGCATCATTGTTTTCTTGAATGCAATTTTGGGTCGTTTTATTCACCAGAACTTTTATTTTAGATGATGGTATATAATTAATTTACAGTGATACTTAATGATGATAATACGAATGAATATCACCATCCCATTTACCCAAGGGACAAAAGGCATTTACAAATTCAGTTTTGCATCCACAGTTAGTACATTTCTTGTAAAGTGTATGCATCAGACACATTCAGTTTCACATTATTTATGTGGTACATAGGTAAGCTTGTTGAAGCAAGCCTTTAGCACATGTTCAGCAGCATTTTCACACAATTTTCTTGACCTAGTTCCTGCTAGCATGATATTATACATATTGTAGGGTGCTAATAGGTGAAGAAATGTCGTTTAGGCTGATCTCAAGTGACAGTGCTGCAACACCGAAGCTGCACCAGGCTTTCAGTGTCAATGAGAAATTGCTCAACTTTACAGCAAGGAAAATGTCAGTTCTCGCCCTTTGAACAGGAAACGCGGTCTCCGCTTCCTTCTGCGCACCTAATGACCTGTGATCACCTCGCGCCCCTCTACACACCCTTTCGTGTGATGACTGTTTCGAGCTGTTAATATAAGCATTATTTGATCAGGAGAAGTTTGCGCGCGCGTGTGTGTGTGTGGAAAACGGTAAAGTGCTGGCTTTTCAAGTTTCAACTTACATGGGCCAGTTTTTTTGCTAGTTCTTTGTAGGAACATACAGTTTGATGTCATGGTTTTAATTTCATGATGTCATGGTTTATATAAAAAGTCAGTCGATTAATTGATGTGCATGAATTTCCCATAACCATTTATCGGCATGACCAGCCGGTAACTGTGCTACATATTCGTTGTGAAAACCAGACGGTATGTTCGCAACTTTAAACTCAAAAAGACAGGTTGGAGAAGGGATCGCTGAACATGGGTGACTAGCAGAACGGTTGCAGACAGGTACAGAAAGGTATAGGCGCGGGCATCGTTGTAAACAAGGTGGCTGAGAGTGGGGAAAGTGAGTATAGGAGATGGGTGTCCGAATTACTTCTTGCAGCTTCGTGACCCCATTTGCCTGCAGAATCTAGTGCTAATAGTAGTAGCATCGGCAGGCACTGTTCCACCCTCCCCTTCACTTTCCCACAACTTTCCTCCAAATTCCACTTCTCTTCCTGGGAGATGTATAACTGGTAATTCGGGCGCCTCTGGGTTCTTCCCGCCTCTCCCCCTTTCTCTCTCCACACATGCACATCCCAGTTTTCAATTAAAGGCGGTAACAATGCAGTTTCGTGGCACACAACACGCCGGAAGTGTGTGTATGGGGGGGACTTTATCGTCCATTTTCGATGCCCACTTCATCTGGCACACGGCGCGCGGCCGAAGTTTTTGTGGCAAGGGCGGCTGGACACCGACCCTCTCTCTCTCTGCTTCCTCCTATTCGTCGCAGCGTGGCGACAGGGCGACAGTGCTGTAGGTCCTCTCAGCGCGCGCCTGCCCGCGCGTCCGTCTTGCTCTGTTGATGGCACGCTCATCATGGCCACAGATCAGTCGGGGCCGAGCCAGGGCCACAAAACCCGACCAGGACAGCTCGCCCGTGGTGCGACGAGTGTTCAAAAAAGTACAGTAATAAACTTGATTGCTTTTCTTGGGAGTGATTCAAAATAACAACTAATCCGCCGGAGTATCAGAGGAGAGTATGATAAAAATGCTGCTGCTGCCTTGTTGGAGTTCGGAGGTAGGTAATGTGAGTGTGTATTGTGAAGAAAGTGAGCGGGCTTGCTTGGTTGTGCGTTCGATTAAATGATCAGAGCCCAGAAAAAAATATCACAAGTGAACCTTGTTTCGTTATTATATGTTGTTTTTTTTTTCTTCGATCGCTCATGCGTTTTTCATCCGTTACCCCTTCTCTACGATGTCAGCGTTTTGCAATTTCCGTTTTTCCTACCTTCGCTTTTTCTGTTCTGAGCTGTGTACACACTCAGATACCGAAGAATTACGTTTACGAACACTTCTCATGGAGTTCGGTAGTGGGCACGGGGGAAGGGGATGTTACAGCCGCTGCGTAGAAACGTCAAACACAGGATGTGGCGGGGATCACGTAATTCCGCTGTTTCCCTCGGACAGAGAGTGCAATCTTCTAAATATTCAGAGTACTGTAGCCTTGCCCATCGAACTTAATGTTGATGTTCAAGCCAGTTTACATGTTGATGTTTAGTGAGAATCTGGTTCCCTGATACAACGTTAGTTGCTGACTAGGTGTAAAAACACCGACCCCTTACCCCGATTTCGCATCTTCTCTGATTTGATAGCTCTGTTACAATCGGTTGTTGTAAATAGTCGTTTTAAGCTGTGAAGCCATCTGCATATCTAAAACTATATACTGGTTGTTGGGGGATGGGGGATGGAAGATGGGGCAAAGGTCTCGTTGTCCTTTCGTCCGTGTGGCGGACAACGCACGGCATTGGTAGCTGATGTTGTGCTCACTCATAAGACTACTATCTCAGGGCGCATGTGCCCTGGAAACTTCGTGGAGGGGCAGCTGGTCGCAGCATCTTGACCTGATGATGGGGGTCACGGGGGTCGTCGCGCCTTCAAGAGGTGGCCGCGTACAGACTACAAGAGCTTCTGCCACTCCTGCTCACCGCGTCGCTCCATCGAGAAATCGGTCACGATGCTCGCATCATGTGACTCGCCAAACAGCAGCAGGAGGTGGCGTCGGTCGGTTTCTTCGGACAGACGCAACCGTCTCTCTTAACCTTTGACCTATCTAGCCATGCCCCTTTTCCCTCGCTTCCCCGGGTGGACAGGATTGTAATGCACCGGAACTTGCCGTCAGCACGATTACGGGTGGGGGTGGCGGGAGTCAGGCTGGAAGAGAGGGAGGAGGGGAGGATAAGTAATGCCAGATGCGCTTTACAAAACTTCAGAGGTCAGGTAAACGTGAGAGCGTTGAGAGTTTATAATCCGAGTGTTTCTGGGTAAGGAAGCTTTGGCAACTCATTCATTTCCTTGTGACGATGGCTTGATGGCTCTCTCTCTTGTTACCATAGATATATACTCCTCTGCAGGAAACAAGCCTTTGAAGAGAAAGAGTACACAGTAACCTGTAATGTGTGTTAGTAAGTAGATGTGTGGTGCGTTTGGCAATGACAGCTGTTAAAGCTGTTAAAGTGAGCGAGAGAGAGAGAGGCGCAGAGTACTAACACATATCTCGTGACGTCACACGCTGTGCAGTTATCTCCCCCAGACGCCCGTCTTTTAGCTTTTTTTTTTTTTTGGCGCACCTTCCCACAGTGCAACATCGCATGACGTGCGGCGCACGAGACGCATCAACAGATCAACAACAGTCAAAAGCAGTAATTAATTTGGCTTAATGGGGTTTGTGGATGTTTCACGCCGATAGAGCCCGCAACGATAAGGCTAGATCTGTAAAAACAGGGGTCGCATCCACCGGGAGAGTCCATGAGTCGGAGATCAAGACTTCAACCCCTGACCCGAAACCGTAACCTGAGACGAGAAGTTCAGCTGAGGGCTAGGCGAGAGCAGGGAAGTTGCTGCGCCTGGCGAGTGTTTC
Source organism: Pomacea canaliculata (assembly GCF_003073045.1). Taxonomy (NCBI): domain Eukaryota; kingdom Metazoa; phylum Mollusca; class Gastropoda; order Architaenioglossa; family Ampullariidae; genus Pomacea; species Pomacea canaliculata. The sequence goes on from NC_037603.1 coordinate 1,461,745, forward strand.
TTGGAGATAGGGGCTGAGAACACGATACTATCGTTTGTGGCTACTGTTGTCGCTGTTGTTGTCTGACGTGAAATATGCTGAAAAAGAGTAATGCTGTGACAGATTGTGGTCTTGTAAACTGATCTTTTTGGCTTGTGATTTGAGGATGGCACTGATAATTCCATTGCGTATCTTCCCAATATTTAAACTTTACACCTCCTTGTGTTGGCTTGTCAGGAACATTTTGCCGAATCTTTACTTTTGTCGACTTACCACACTGCAATTATCAGGGATTTGAACATATGTGGTCTTGAACATAATTATGATCGAGCTAATAATGCACGTGTTTCTAGTTAAGACGCTTCCCTACTCACCCACGCTCACACCCATGAACACACACACAGATATGCACTCACGTACACACGCGCGCGCTCTGATTGTTCTCCGTGTGGTTCAGCGGCATGTGGATGAACAAGACTTCTTTTGTGTGTAGTGTATATAGCGTGAATCCCTGTTAAGCACATCAAGCTGCTGTGTTGTAAAAACTTTCTGGAGCCTGTTGTAGCCGGAAGTAGGCGATTTAGCCTTGCTAGCTATTCGTAACCCGCACCGAGGCCTTTCAAGAATTATATATATATCGCCATAGAAACGCATGCCATCATTGATGCGGGCCGGGATATCCTTTGGCGAAGGCATTTGTTGTTGTACTGGCGATGCTGCCGCAGTTCTGGTGGTTATTTTTAAGCATTTCGACTCCCGTCTCTCTCAGAAGGTACATGATGATCTGGAGAGGTGCCTATGGCAGGACGTACCTGCATGCCCTCGTCATGTCCTTGCAGTGCTTTCCCATCTTAAGCCCGCTGTGTGTGTTTGTGTGTGTGTGAGAGAGAGAGAGGCTGGTGGAGAGACAGACCCGTCACCACCGAATGAGTGTAACTGGAAAGGAACAATTTGATGGTAGAGGCCCGGAAAGAGACTTAATCATCAACTTCGGTCACCTCCAATTTTCTGTGAAAGTAGATTCCTTTGTCATTGAACTAAAATAGAAAAGATAAAAGTGGGAAAGGATTTTAAAATACCTTTTAATTGAGGTATTTTAAGTCGTTTGTAGCCTTTGATTCCGACACCATTTCCAAGCAGTCTTCGGCGCTTCCACAATCGGAACAGCTAGGATTCGGGAGATTAATTACCGGATATTTCGGGAAATATTGCATTGTACACGATGAGTCGGAGTGTAAGGAACACAGTGAGGATTCCACCGACAAAGTTGTTGTTGTTGTTGTTGTTGTTGTTGTTGTTGTTGTTGTTGTTTCGTTTGTTCGTTCGTCTTTAGGAATGAAGAGTTTCCTTCCTGTATATTATTTTACTATTTGGAATTGGAGGGGGGGGGGAATCGGTGTTTTACAACCTTCACTGTATTGTTGACAGGCGCTAACCGTTGAGCCACCGGACCGCTTTGGAATTGGAAGGATAACTTTGATATCAAAAGAGAAGTAATATTCTGTAGATTTAAAAAAATTATTTTGTGGTGGCGGGTCATTATCTTTCCCTCCTTTCTCTCTCTCTCTCCCACACACACACACGAAACTTTTTTCATGCTTCCAGCCATATCTTTATATGAGACATGACAACAGTTAAGTGTAGAGATTTTACTGCTCGTAGAAGTTGCCATCGTCTGTGTATACTCCGTGATTGCGAAATCGCATGGTATCTACTACAGCTGTAGTTAACAGCAGGCGTCTGATGTTACCAGGTGTTGTTGATGTTCATGGTGGGATTTAATGCAGTGAAGACTCCAGGAGGGAGTTAACCATACGCACCTTTGTCTTGCGTCTCTTTGTTTGCTTGCCTTGGCACATCTACTAGCCCAACCGGTGTTTAGAGCTTTCCTTCTTTCCCAGTTGAAAAATAAAACTTATTTATGTATGATGCTGATTGCTGATCATTCTGAACCAGGTTGTGATCGGAAATGGTCGAGGTGGCGGACGTCTCACCTGTCAGCGACCCGCGTGTGATGCTCTCTGTTTTGTGAAGGCTGTCTCCAACAAATACTTGTAGCAGGACAACAGCAGTAGTTTTCGCTGTCATGCTTCTTAGTCGAGAATCTCCTACGATGCTGATCTGCAGTTTGAATTGAGACCTCCCAACTCACAAAAAAAAGTGAGATAACATCCATGGGAGGTTTGATTCCAAGACGATCCAGTTTAATATAATGCCCCCTCCCTTCTCCTCTCATTACTTCATCTCGCACGTGTTAGCTAAGTGCAGAGAGGGCCATTCGCCAAGGGTAGACGTTGGATTTAAAGTGTTATAACTCAGCTGGGCTACACCTTCTCTCTCGGCCTTGTGTCTCGTTCTTTTTTTTCCAGACCTGGCACGAGTCGGAGGATCTGTTTGTTGGTAGTCCTGACATGATGCAGGTGCTCGCACGTGGAAACGATGTGTCTTGCCTTTTATTTTCTGCTGGCGAGACCCAGTGACACAATTCAGACTCGCTGGAGTTCAGTGGGCTTTGCGATTCTAATTGTGGATGTGCCCGTACCTCACAACCCCATTAAAAAAAAAAAAACCGAGCCAATCCCAAAATAAAATCTCCTTCGCCCCAGCCAGCTGCTTCAGTGAAACAGAGGATCATTTTTTATATCCGGGTGGCGTGCATGCCGGCATCTTGCTGGGAGCAGGTAAACCACCTGGGGTACATGTTGTAGTTGAAGTTAAGTGCGGGTGGTTTCAGGTTTTGTCAATGCACCTGCATGACCACCTGTTGCTGACAAGGGGCCGTGCTGGGATGTGTGGGTGAGTCCTCTGGGAGGAGGGCTACAGCAGGTTATTCCTGGACTCCTGCTGTCAGAATAAAAGGGATAGCCTCTTAAGCTGCTGCTCTCTCCTGAAAGTTAATATTCTGTCCTTTGACTGTCAGCCTACCTAAATTTATTGTGCATTCCCTTGTCGCTGGGCATTCTTAAAAGAATCTCAAGGCTACCCTCATAGATGCTGCAATGATTGTCAAATAGTGTTTATCAAACTCTTGGTATCTTAGTTGAGAACAGAGCGTAGTGTGTTAATAATCTCTTGTGTCGAAATAGTGAAATGGGCATAATGTAAAGGTCCAGCAGATCCGAAATTTCCGATTTTTTCTTTTTTGTTGGACCTCACTGTCCGAAATGTATAGTTCTGTTATTGGCTGGGACTACAAAATTCTCAGATTACGGCAGCTGAAGTCCAGCTTTTTGTGAGGGGGGTGCCTGTCTCCTCTCATATTTTTGTATTGTGCAAAGGAACTCTCTAGGTACATGTTTCATGAGGAAAAGTTTGTGTTACAGTTAGTCATTTAGTTTGGAGGCTCGCCAACCTTCTAGAAGCAGACCAGACTAAAGCAACAGATTTCATCCCTCGCTTGGTTTTCCCCATAATCTGCATCTCCGTGTCAGAAAGACGATACAGCGGAAGACGGCCTTGTGTGACATGCCTCTTGTAGTGAGCTAGGAGAGTGGTCAGAGGAAAGCTTTTAGTGCAGCAAGAAGGCTCCCCTCCTCCTCATCTTTTTGCACCAGCTCAGATTTTACAAGAAACAGAGTCCGTAGCCAGAGTTTGAAAAGTGCAAATTTTAGGAAGAAAACTTTTGGACGGAAGGTGTTGGGTGATGTGTTTATTGTGAACCTTTGTTGAGCTTGTTCTTCTTCGACCCTCCCTTCCGGTGCATATGCACTTTGAGTACTATTGTGGAAGCACACTCTTAAGTATGCCAGCTATCAGCCTTGTTGAATCAAATGTATGTATTGTTCTCATCGCTTGGGGTACAGGGGCGGGGGGGAGTGAGTCCCTGTATTGTGGTGAAGTGGTGCCACAATGTTTTTCACTTTCGTTTATTTTTGGAAAGGGGGAGGGTTGAGCATCTTTTTTTATGTTCGCAGGTCAGCCTGACTCTGACCATGTGGCCTTCATAGTTGTGCTGAATGGGAACATTTTTTATGTTGAAACTTCACGAAGGGGAAGCCGTCTTACCCTTGCGCATTCACCCCAACCCCCCACTCCACTCACCCACACAGAGAGACAGGCATTCAGTCATTCTTCACGAATTCTGAACCTATTGCATACGACTGCTAGCAAATTGCATTCGAAGTCGCCCAAATTCTGTTAAACTTCTGTTTCAAATTAAAAATTGTGTCTGTATTTTTTTACCACCAGTAATATGTGTATTACATAACTCCAAATTCTTATGCATTTTACAAAAAACATTCCGCATGTCAAATGCAGAGCATTAGAGAAGTTTGTCACTAGGTGCAATACTTGATGTCGATTGTGATTAAGCGTTAACGTAGAATATTTAAACAAATCTTATCCTTAGAGCCATAAATGTTCAACTAAATATATATTTTAGAAGAAACATGATGTTAATAATATAAGAGATGAAAAGATTAAATCAGTAACTTTGAATATCCGTATCACATACAATGAAGTTTTTTGATGAAGATTTTACATCATATTCTCACCTATCCCGTTTAAACAGTTTGTAATCACCAATTACAGGAAAACCTCTGACTTCATCCCTGTCAGATTCCGGCTAGTTGTGAAACTTCACATCCGCTTGTTGCTGTAGGCGAAATTTTCCTGGCTTGGTCACGTCCTCCTTATCAGTTTTGTTGCACCAGTTGATCCGCTTGTGTGATTCTTATAATGAAGTTCAGAGGCGAAGCAGGACACAAATAGAACTAAATATTGACATCAGCCCCCCCACCTCTGTACTTTATTTGAACCTTGACATAGCCTCACTTGTTAGTCATGGCGTTAAAACCAACAACCAACTGTCAGTCCGACATGATTTTGCTAGTCACCATTTCGTCAGCGGAGCTTGCCACTCGCTAGACATACTTAGATTCTACCTCGGAGGTTTCATGGTTTAGGCAAACTTAATAAGTGCAGACCTAGGAGATAAGCTAAAGCGCTGGGTCTGCACGAGGATCGTAGAGGTACCTCACAGCGAGGAGATAGAGCCAAGCAGTGACGAGAAAACAAAACGGCTGTTTTTCCATTTTTTTAAAAGAGATTTCTAGCTTTTTTTCCGCTGCTTGCTCATCTGTCTTTCAAACACACGCTCGCTCACACACATAGTTTTTGCTTCTTTACTCGTCATACTCGTCATATCCCGTCATACAGCAGACTTGAACGTTGATAGACTTATGCGAGCGGTAAGGTCTGTTGTTGGTCGATGTGAGTCCGCATGCCTACAGAATTCATCCCAGACTTGTCCTCTCTCTTGCTTTGTTTTGTCGATTTTTGTTGTTTGTTTGTTTTTTTTTTTGTTTTTTTTTTTCCTGGCTTTGTTTGCTACATTAGTATTTGGTGACCCCATCCCGTTTCTTAATTGCTGTGTACAATTTTGTAGTTGAAAAATCTGTGGTTTTTGTGATTAGGAATGTGTTTGCGGTTTCCTTATCATCATCCTTTTAAATCACGTCGATGGAAAGCGGCACCCAGAAGCGCGCAGATGGGGTGTCGGATACGGCCCGCAGCAAAAGACCCTCTCTTGTTCACATTCCGCCAGCTCGTCGTCCTCGGAAATTAGTTGCCTGCCCACCATCGTGTCCCTTTTCCACTCGCAGCAGATAGTAGCTGACAGCAAAGTGGAGGTGGTCCGGGGTGAGGGATGGAGGAATCAAAATTAGTTTTGCTTCGGTATCTCTCTCTCCCCCTTCCGTCCTCACCCGTTCGGAGTCGGGGAGTGGGGGATCAGGCGGCGTTTCCTGGCCTGGAGGGAACCTGATACAGGTGCGCCATCGGGGCCCTCCGATTTGCCGCTGCAGCAGCTGCTGTGCCGATGCGGTTCCTTTTTTTTTTTTTGGACGTGAGTCAGTTTGTGGGGGCGTGAGTTCCAGACCATCGCAATGTTCCTCCTGCAATCCGTCCGCCCCTTTTCCTACCCTTCTCCAACACTCCAGCCGTCTTTCCCCTCCCCCCATCTCTATCCGCCTATTCCCAAAAGACAAACGATAGAAGAAAGCAGTTGCCTCCCTTATTTCGGTGGCGTCATTTGGCATCCCTCTGAAAAACTGTGAGTGTGCTCACACTTCCTTCTTGTAACGGCAATGATGATGGAGATGATTACTGGAAGAGTGAAGACGTAGGCAAATAATTCAGACTAGTTTTCCAATAGGGGGGAAAAATCAAGATACATCAGTTATTGCATAATCATTTTTTTTCTTTTATTTTAGACCAGTTTCGCAGTTAACTGACTTTGTTAAAGACTGTTAAGTGCGTTTTGATTGGCTTATCAGCAACTTCCGCAACCACATCGCAGAACTGTGACAAGGAAGCTTCTTGGGAGGGTTATATGTTTGCAATGTTGTTGAGATCTGAACCCACGGCAATCGACTGTCGCTGTACTTGTTAACAGTAGCCGAACGGCCGGTAGACAGTAATGCACCGGTGATCAGACCATCCATCATGCTTTGTAATAAAAGTTTCCAGCACAGAAATAAACTAGGACGGAGTCAGTGCGCCTTCTCCAAACTGAAAACCGCTGTACTGTCGAGGTCTGTGCATCAGTATAAAAGAAGGATCTAGAAACTCACGCTTGTGCCCTGCTGCTACAGAGAGTTAGGATATCAGACAACACCCAGCTGCCCAGTTATTTAATTAAACGTTAGACTCGCCAGCGAAAGGATGGGTGGGTAGCGGGTACACACAGCAGAGGAACGATTGGAGTTGGAGGGGAAGTAGAATTATATGGAATTTGACGTCACGACAGTGTTTGACGTCACGACCTCAGCTCAGTTTTTCGTCATGGAGAAGCACGCGCGACGTGACGTTATCGTGCGAAGATGATGGAGGCAGACGATAGTCGAAGGCGAGATCCCGCGAACTTGTTGTTAGGTAAAATGGATTTTCTGCTTCTGTTAGTCGGATACCCTGGTTGTTGTCTGTGCCTTGGTGGATGAGGATGGATGGATGTTTAAGAGTTGCTGTCATGCGTGCGTGTGAAAGCGAAGACTTTCCCAGGCTTGGCATCTGCGAACAGCTGCTTGTTGCGTTATCTTCTTTGTGGTCGTGAGGCAAGTACCCTGCCGCTTGCTAGAGAGGCCATCACTGACGCTTCCGCAACATTGTGGGTTGTGGTTTTATTTTATTTGTCTCTCACGCCGTCCCTCTCTTTTCTCTCTCTCTACACACACACAGAGCTTCTTGCGTAAAATTGGAAGAGACTTTCTTTGGTTTCGGTGACATTGCGACGAAGTGTGACTTCAGTCACAGGGTGTGTTGCGGTGGAGAGATAAGACAGGAAGTGTGATGAAAAACGATAGAAGACAGTTGTCAGCCCGTGTCCAAATCCTGAAAAGCTCACATCGTCTTTTTCTTTTCTTTTCGGCATCCGCACACAACTTTTTTTTTTTTTTTCCTTTCCCAACTCCGCACTTTCCATCTCTTTCCACCCGGTGCTACCCCTCCCGCCCCTCATCATCACTACGTTTCGGCATCCTCTCGGTTCTGCGACACCGGTTTCGCACGCAGGCCGCACGCCAGAGCGCGAGAGAGGAGGGCGCCCTGCCGTGTCAGCGCACGTGACTCCCGCTAGAACACTCTCGTCGTGTGTATGGGAAATCGCTGCACGCTCGTTGGTGGGGAGGAAGGAGGGGGAGGCTTGCGGATCGGGCTCCTCCTCTCCCCTCCCCCCGAACTCCCGTGTCGGAACTGAAGTCTGGCATCTGGCCGAGGATGCTTAGTCTCGAGTCCGAGGTGCCGCGCGCGGGTGGTGACTGTGTGTATGTGTGTGCGTGTTGCTACCCGCGGGAGTTGATGGGAGTTCTGTGCACCCGTCGCTGTCGGAGCGAGGTGTTTTGGACCAAGTCATCGTCGTCGTCGTCATCATCATCATCGATGTCAGCGAAGTAACGTCGAGCCGTGTGTAGGTTTGTTTGTGTGAAAAAGTTTGGCACTTGGCAGTCGGTGCTCTTGTTTCTCTCACATCATTCTGGGTCGACCACATGAGGTGGAAGTGCGCAAAAGATGCTGGATTCTCTCTGCGGATATGTCTTCAAAGTGTTGAAAGTGTTTGAGCGTAAATGTCCTTGCCCCTCCTACTGCTATCCCCATTCCCCCTTGTTACTATCCTTGACAGGGGCACGTGATTCTTCGACCGACTCTTGGTAAAGGTAAATTCCCCCCTTTTTTGGCTCCAACACCCCCCCCCCATATTACTAATGTCTGGTAGTCAACAGCAAGCATGATCGTGTCGTAACCTATGTATGTTTTGTTTTCTCCATGGTCTTTACGCCGTTTTCCTCATTAACTCTGTCGCTGACGGTGATGTCTCTCTTTGTCGACCTTAAGTTCGTCTCCAAACTAACCCTCGTTCGTCTAAGGCGACATTGAATGATGATAGAAGCTATATTAGCCCATCTGTGCGACGGTAGCTTGCTGAATGTGGGTCTGCCCCCTGATGTAGAACGTAAGGAAACTGTTCCCACCCGATCCACGTCTACCATAGCACGGCGACTCTGAGAATTGCTGTTAACGCTTTTTCGGTTCACCTTCTCTTTGGCAACTTTGGAAAGAGAATATTCTTTAAGTCTGCGAGGTGAGAGGCGCGGAAAATTCGATCAAATAAATGTATATGAGTTTATCACTCGTTCAGGTGATAGGGGTAGCAGATACATGTACACTAATCATTGTACCCGTGTAGGAACAACTGCTATCATACAGTCTGCTTTGTTGAATGATAATACGTTGGCAAGGCGCTGGTATATAGCTCTAACATGCGACTTTTGTCTGCTCTGCATGCGTCACCACACATAAGTTTTCAGTTACAAGAAGCAGTGTGGGTGGGGTGAGGAAAAGGCCGAAGCGTTAGGGTCCTCTAACTCAGGTTACCTCACCCTGGCGGAGCTCAGTCATGGCGCATCGCGTATCAGCGACCTGAAGGATACACGCATCATCGCATGAAAGTTAAAAAGCGTGAAACTGTTCTGTGTGCGCGTGCGTTCCTGCTGGATGTGTCACACAAACACACAATAAGTGACCTAGGGAAGGTAATATTAAAAGCATCGTGAATCTTTACGGTGGACGCAAGCTGCTCATGAACGCGTACATGTTAATTTTTGTAAGAAGATACGCATGTTGCCGCGCGTGTGTGTGTGTGAGAGAGAGAAAGGTCTGAATGAAAACATTCGGACTGGGAGAGAATAACTGAAAATTAACAACGCATCTGATAATTATTTCTAGGAGGGGGGGGGGGTTAAGAGAGTAGTAATTGTATGTGGGATGCGACTGTATGTTGTTTAGCTCGTTGCTTTGTTTATTTCATGAGCTCCCACCACAGATTTCTCTCTGCTGCACAGAAATAGACAATGAAGTATTGTATTACAGCTTTAGGAACAAAATTAACAAACGGTTCCGTGGTTAGGTGGCCAGATGGCAGATTTTCGTTAATCAGTCTTCGGCGAAGATTTTAATTAAAACGCCGTACACATGGAAGAGGAAGCGATGCCGAGGGAGATAACTACGCTCTGGCGTGGAAGGATGGTCTCCCTTTTCTGAAGTGGGCACTACGGCGAGTAACAGGATGATGGTCTGCAGGAATGCGGAAGACCAAGCTGTCAGGTGCACGAAAAGAAGCGGATGTCGAAATGCTGGCGCTGGCATCTCATGGGGCGGTAAAGTGCTCGGACACACCGTGGCCTGCTTTTGGCTTCCAGGGCAAAGTTCACTGTGGCAAGCGCTGTGGCCAGTGACGAAGCAGTTTTAAGAAACCACCCGTTTGGGACCAGATAACACTCTGAGATGCGAGTAGAGAGAAACATTCGTGATGTGTAAATGCTGCTGGGTCATCCTTAACTCGTGCTCTTGCTTCTTCTTCAGACTTGGGAGGTCATGATGTCATCTAAAAAGGAGGGAAGTGGGGGGTTAGAAAGGGGTAGGGAAGGTCTATTCTGTCCACCCTCGGTCATCACGCGGGTAGCTTGACCGTGCAGACACTGTGGCTGAGTGTGAAATCGCAAACGAGGACAACTCCAAAAACAGAGTAATAACAGTGCGTCGAATCACGTTCAAGATCAGTAGTAGTAAAACTCTTCCTCTACACAACCTTCACTTTCATTAGCATTACCGAGTGTGCCGATCGCTGTACGAGTGTGAGGAGCTGTTTTAATTAGTCAGGACGAAAGGGAGGGGGGTAGGTATGGGTGGAGTCAGAGAACAACCCAAGTGGAAGTTAAAAGCCCGTTTCCGGTTTGTCATAAGTGCACGTGATAAACGGCCGGCCAGACCAAGGAAGCGGGGAAGCGAGATTACTTTTTTTTTTGAATAAGACTAGCCCTGGTCTGTTCTTTGTTGTCTTGGTCCTGTGTCTGTCTGCATGCTTCCCCCCCTCATCTCCATCCCACCACCACAACACATGCAGGAGTTAAAATAGTGTCTGTGGTGTATGAAATAAATATGGCGCCGATTTATGCTTCGTTTTTATGACATTACCATGTCTAACGTAGAGGCTGAGAGAGTTCCATTGTAATCTCCGAATTTTATTTACGGCCATAAACACGTAAACAAGCTAGGCACTCGAGGGGTCTCGCCTTCATTTAAATGATGTGACGCAGGAAGTGACGAGCAGAGCCGCGGTTGTCATCGCTGGCGTCGTCGTTAAAGCAGGACGCGTGCCGTAGACACATGTGCCGTCGGACGGTAGTCAAAACGGACAGCATCTTTTGCTTTCAGTATTTTTTCCCCCTCGCTTTTGTGACTGCAGCAGGAATGCCGGTTATGCCTCGCTTGCTTTAGCGGCGTCAAACCGTAATCCGCTGGGCTGGCTGGTTCATCCTCCCTGGCGTGCCTGGCGTCATGGTAGAACGATAAAGCTCTGTAGACGAGACGAGAGGCGCTAGCTGATTAGTGTTACTTTCAAAGTCCGTTTTCGTAGGTAGAGACAAAAATGTTTATACTGCTTGTTTAGATCTTCGTTTGTTCTTCAACATGTGTGTGCTTTTATCTCGTCACCTGTCAGCTTTTGTAGATTAATGATGGTCCAGTGCAATAATTTTCAACCTTCGTTTTCTTTGAAACGCGATGCGCCATACCGAACTGTACGTATGGTTCTTTCTCTCTCTCTCTGTCTGTGCTAGGTTCCCAATAAAAACGATATCTCTACATCGAGATTGATGAAATCTCACATTCGTTCTTACATCTCAGTCTAGAGAGGTCCTTGGAATATGCGGGCAGTCCCGGATCGATGCTGTGTAAATAATTCTTCAGTATCACTACACCCTATAACTGTTAGCTACTTAGATGGACTGCGTTACCTGTAGCTTTCTTTCGCTGGCATCTTGCCTAGCCAGAAGCCCTCTCTTTATCTCCTAACCGACTGGGTAAGTAAGCACCTTCTGCTGTCCGAAGAAAACACACACACACATGCACGCGCGCGTAGAAACCAGTGCGTGTAGAAAGGTTTAAAATTTAAGCCTGTTGCCATGTTCTGTTTAGTTTAAGCTCGACATTAGGAGAGAACTGCACTGTATCACTTCGTCTTCCTTTTGCTTGTTTGTGAGTCTGCCTGTCGTGTTAACGTTGCCATTGAGCTACCTCCCTTTACTTTTGTCATCAATTAACCGCATGTAAGACCCTCCCCTGGCCCTGCGTTCTCCTCCCGTTTCCTGCATGCTGCCGCCCTAGTTTGTAGCTGGTGCGTCACGTGCAGGCGGCACGCTGGACTAAGGTCTTATGCGCGCTGCCTCTCATCCACCAGGCGCGCCAGTCTTGGGATGATCTGGGGGCCACGTTTTCCAGGACAGACCGGAAGTGCATCGTTGGACTAGGGAGTACAGAAGATTCAAGAGGACGCCCCGTTTGATTCATGGAATCGTGGGACTTGCAAGAGCTGCACGGCGATTTCTCTGGCGGGAGTGGCGCGGTCCAGATGTGTCTAGTTTTGTCCTCATGTGGTTGCAGCTGGAGCAGCAGTAGTTGTCGCTGTGTCTGACGAACTTCTTGTCCAGCCTCCGGCGCTATCGAGACCGACAAGCATTCACGCGGAGCCTCATCGGGACACCAAGTCGAGATCGGAAGCTTGGCCTCGTACGCTCTTGCGTGTCCTCAGTGTATACGGGAAGTTCGACAAGACGGGGTAGCATGCAGCAGAAGTATGCCTGCGTCCGCTACCTGCACACCCGGATCACCGTGTATCAAGCCTGCAAGATCGACCTGCGCTACTGCAAAGCGCTGCACAGCTGCATCACTTGCAACCTGCTGCACACGGTGGGCCTGTCTTGCGCTGCCATCCACTATGGCTTCTGCACCGCAGTCACCGCCGTCTCCGACCTCGATCTCAAGGACGGCAAGGTCCCAGCCTTGGCATCCTCCTCCTCCTCCTCTTCCGCCGGTGCTGCCCAGCGACCTAAACCTGTCGTTCGTAATACCAGCCCTCCCGCACCCGTCGTCAGCCTCTCTGATGGCGAAGAGGTCGTTGCAGGAAGAACGGGCAAGTGGGGCAAGCTGCGGGGAACGGCCCTGCCCGCTGTTCTTCCCACCAGAGTGGGCAGTGGGCCGAACACTGTGCCCTCAGGTGCCGCCGCCGAAAGGAAGCTGCCCGCGCCGGCCGAGGTCGTGGTGGTGGTCCCGACGCTCAGGCCAGGGGTCAAGTCCGCGGTCACGGCGATGCCGGACCCGCTGACGGAAGTAGACGGGGAGCCGTGTCCAGCATTCCCCGTGTCTCTGGAGGATCAGGTAGGCATGGCAACAATTTTGTGGGGGTTGGGGTTGAGGTTTGGGCTATTGGCAACATGCATCTGCTTGGTGAGGTGAGCTTTGAGCAGGTTTGCATGCTTGTATACAGTGGTTCCTCTCGTGACGAAGGCGATGATCTCGACAGTTGTCAGAGAGGCATGTGTGTTTGTTGGAGGGGAGGAGGATTACTATAGTCACCACCATTTCAGGAGCAGATGACAAGGCGTTAGGTCTTATAACAGCACGATGAGTAATCGTTACAACATACTGTACGCGTTTGAGGGTTAGAAATATGAGGAAAGCAGCTTCTGTGGCGTTATCATCACTATATCTGTCTATCACTTCTCCCATTCCCCTTCCTTACTCCACTCTTCTCAGTTCCGACGCATATTTTGAGGGCACCCCGCTTTCTCGCCTTCTCCTTGAGAGATCGTGTTACATGTGGGGTAGATGCAGGCTCTGCCATCTCTGGTCACGTGCCTTAGAAGTAAAGAAAAAAGAGGAGGATTTTCAAGGGGGTAGCTTGGAAATAGGAAAAGGTATTGGAGGATAAATTTCTTGTGTACCATAGCCACTTTCAGGGACTCCTGAACAGCGAGGATGGCATGGTGACGAGGTCCCTGGTCAGAAAGGAGAGTGCACGGTGGCTATGATGACCCTTGCCGGACTGGCGCAAAAATGGTGCTACGATCGTTTTGAAAGGAAGTGAAACAGATCTGCTCTGGCAGACCTACTCTTGAGAAATACCAGTACATATACCCTATAATTCTATTGTATTCTTCCTCTCTCTTCACTCCTCACTAGTTCTCTTTTTAATCACACACGTACGCGACTGAATACTGTTGCTGCTGGCGTTGCAGCTCCCTTGGGTACTATTAGTCATGAGAAGCAAACTCCAAATACCATGAACCCACGGAAGAAAATCTCGCTTGTGGCAAATACATTTTCCTTGCCCACTCTTCCCCACCGAGCCCTACCATTTTATTTTAAGAATAAAGATTTATGGAAATGTTACAAACTGGGACACAATACTTTGTCACTTACATCTGGCTGCATTTTTTTGTCTTCAAGGTAGACGACTTCGGCATTATTCTCTAGGAATTTTCAGTGTGCGCGCACATGCATGACCGCTTGCGTGTGACATGAGAATGAAGGAGAGACTACAAGATGGAACACTTAAAAGTAGCCCAAGTCTTTACTTTTAAGTGGCATACCTTGTACGTTGGCAAAGAAGTTTCACAATTTTCATTAATTTTTTAATTTTTTTTTTGTTTTGCATATTTGACAGCATCAGCTGAATGCATGAGAGTTAAGAAGGTGACTGTTGTTTTTCTTTAAAAACCAAACAAATCATAAAAAGTTGTAATGGAAAAGAAGTAAGATGACGACGACGATGATGATGTATAGGAGTTAACATTTTCATGGGAGATGTAGCCGTAAGATTTATTGCCGTTGGATATAACCCTTTCCCAGACCGTCATCGCCAGCAGCAGTGCGACCTTTATCAACATCATACTTCCCGACTGATTAGACTGAACTAGAAATGTCAAGAGGTCAGAGGGCACAGTTTTTGACTGCCCCTCCTAGTCCAAATCGTAGAGAAATTGGGCACACATAAAAAAGTGGGTGTGTGTGTGTATGAGAGAGAGAAAATGTGTGTGAGCGTTCTCAGGTTAATGAAACTTCATAATTAATTGTTTCCTTTATCATTTCAATTTCATTAACAACGATCGACATTCATGCATACGTGAAATAGAAACGAGAGATACAGTAAGTTTGCTGTAAACGAAACAGAAACTAAAAGCTCAAAATGTTTAAGCTCAATTTCCACTAAGGCGCGGCTGTGTCACTAATTGGGTTCTGCGAGTCCCTGAAATAGCCTGATTGTCGCGGGCATTTATGAGTTAACACAGGGAAGGATAACAACTGAGGGTTTCATTGTATATTCATTATTATGTATTTAGACGACATCTGTCAGAGCTGACAATTTATAAATTTTTATTGAAAACGTCTGATGTATTAATGAGTTAATTTGCCGTTTCCAAATGGTGCTTAATGTAACACGGTTTTGTGTGGGCGGTCGTGTGTGTGTGTTTGAAGGAGGGAAGCGTAGCATGAAAACAAACAAAGTTTCCGTCGTTGACTGTTAAAAAGAACTCAGTGATTGCACGTCCCTTCCCATACAAATAAATGTTTAAAAAGCGCACACACACACACACAGAGAATTGTCAGCCACCGCTTGAGTGCTTTCCTCTCTGCTCTGTGTAGTCGTGCATTCACGCATGCATCACACAAGAAACATATGTTGGTCTTACTACGCAGCCACACACATGCTCTTTGCAGAAGTCTCAAAAATCTTGTCCCGCCATCACACACACCCAGTCAGTCAGACGTAGGCTCTCCCTCTCTCTCTCTCACACACAAACTACTTAACAGTGTCCTCCTTTGACGAAAGAACCTGACATCTTGAATGTCTTTATTGCTTTTGTCGTGCCAGGTTCATCGGCGCTTTTGTTTTGTATTTTTTTGGCGGAGGGATAATTTGTCCTTACTTCCCTCATCCTGTACCTGTCCCCCTCTCACCCATCCATCCTTGGATTTCGCTCTTAATGTGGCATGCACGCACGAGATGTAGTTGTGAGAGAGATGGGAGGCTTGTGTTAACTACTCGCTGTCCAGGGCATTCTGTACGACACTCTTCAGAAGTCCACCAACTTTCTCTCGAGACCGAGTGAGCAGCTGTCCAAGGCAACAGTCTTGATCTTAGTAGTCTGCTAATATTGTCAAAGATTTTTTAGCTGGCTGATAGGTTAGCATCAAGCTTAGGCGACTGTGACATGAGATTGTCTTTGCACTGTTATGCAGCCTCGGCACCTAAGGGTCCAAATGGATCAGAAACACAGGCAAACTACAAAAAAAGAACAGAAAAGAAAAAAACGCATTGCAAGTGGTGAGTGTCGTTGGGTCACTAGAGGGCGCGAGTCATCAAGTTCTTCCTATTCAGTCTCAAAAATGACCGTGCTGGTCAGTGGGTTGTAGAATGTGGAGCGACGCACATAAAAAATCTTCAAGAGGTTTGTTGACACTGCTTAGTATGGAGAAGAAGAGAGTTTTTTTCTCCCACAATTCACGATTTTCTTTTTTTTTTTTTTACTCTTTCACTGTCTAGGGGTGTATGATTCGTATATACATGCCACAATGTACCTGTTATCAGGTAGTTTGTGCTGTACATAATGTTCAATGTTTATATAATATCATCTTTGCGGCTGCACTTATGGAATAAGATCAAGGTATGTGTATGCGTGCATGTGTTGTGAGGGTGGGGAATAAGAGGGTTAGAAGTGGATTAGGGTGGAGTATGAATGTTGGTCAAGAGGTCACAAGGTTACGTGCAGAAAGGGAGGTACACACAGGGGCGCTGACCTGCAGACCATACTGCAGGGAGAGGGGACGCACGTGCACGCGCGCATACGTGTGACCTCAACCTGCGGGTAGTTGCAGCTTATTGATGGTTGCTCTAGATTTAGACACTAGGATCTTCTGCAGGGACGATAACGGGAAGGGTTATCGCCATGCTCCCTCCTGAACCCTTTCCCCAGCAGTACAACATGCTGCAGCTGGGGAAACAGCTCGTCGGTGTCGGCAGCACCATGGGGCAGATAACTTGGTATCTCATCACCACACCACCCCAGAGTGTGTTCAGGCGGGTGCACATGTGCACTAGCAGGACTCCACCTTTCTCCCTCCTGTCTGACTTACAGACCGACCTTGCAGATAAATCACTGGGTTCGGTCTTGTTCACAGCAGGGTTGATGGGTTCATCACATTTTCCCCCCTATAATTCATGTTTCCGAGCTTATAAAACATTCACACTTACTGGCCTGTGCCATTTTCTGTTGAATTCGCTCTATCTACCTTACACTGCACAGCCAGAAGAGCTAATCCCAGACATCGTATATCCTCAACCGCACTGCCTCTTGTATCTACCTTTCTAAATCTAGAAGCCATGATAACTGGTTTCACGTTCGCTGCAATAGTTTTGCTGTGAAGAAGAGGTATTTCTCTAATGAGGTAGACACACAGTGAGTTATGCTATTATCTATACACAAGAGTGTCTTTTAATAAACCAGAAGGTATTTTTAAGAACCTTAAGAAACATAGGCAAAAAAGCTTAAGTAGGTAGTATCTGCTGTCTGTGTACTGTCCAGATATCACACCTATGTTCCCTAGCAATTCTAGGTTTAAGACCTTTACTTTTAGCATAAACCCTCTGAGGCAAAGTGGATCCCCTAGGGCACTGGGAGAAGATCCTTCAAATGTGCAGAAGTTTGCTATAGCTATAAAACAAGGGTCAAGAGAGTGAGTGCACATGAATTGTGTGTGTGTAAGAAAGAGTGGGAGAGATATCTAGAAAGTTCTGTAAACTTGCAGGCAGGCATAGTAGTACACAGTGTATTCCTAAGGGCTTTGTACATTGCCAAGCTTAGTGAAGGTAAGGGGATAGGGAAATGGGGAATTTTAGGGAAACATCTTGCATCAAGAAGCTGATTTCAAAGCCAAAACCAGGCTAAAATCAAGTTCCGTATCGTATTCGCAACATTCTGGTCAAGGACGTACACTGATCTTCTAAAAGCAAAAGTGAAGGAAGGAAGTGAGGGAAACTTGTTGAGTGCTTTTAACAGGAAAATATGACTTTGTGAGCATGTGTTTGTAGATAGAGAGAGTGAGAGATAATAGACACATTGAGCAATATTTAGTTGTTTGATAGTTGTCAGAAAATAATAATTTATGACATAACTGTAGATGCATGTGTGCCAAGGCATAGATTACATCTGTATGCACATGCTGGCTGTGCTGTTTTGTAACAAAATAAATTCCTTCACACAAGGAATGTTCTTGGCTCAATGCAGAAAATATTTGACAGAGACATTATAATGGCAGAACTGAGTTCCAACGCTCAGAATTGTCCTACAAATTGCATACATTTTAGTATAACACAGCTTTTTAAATGGAGAAAAGCAGTTGAGAATACATTTTTTCTCTAGGCGGGGGGGGGGGGGGCAGGTGCCAGTCAATAGATAGATGCTAAAGTCTAGCAGCAAGCAACAAGACATGAAATATTAGCTTACTGCTAGGCTTTAGCATCCAGTTAGGGCAACTGTGCACCCACCTCCAGATCATCTAAAAGCTGCCTAATGTAATGTGCATTAGACTTCTACGTAATGGAGTTGCTTGTCATAAAACATAAAACACAGCTTATTTTTCTTCATCTGTACAGTTGACAGTTCCAAATGGGGGTCAGAGAGGGGACACACCACATCATGGAGTGCTCCGGGAGAAGGAGACACACCCTCGAGAGAGAGAACTGCTTTCAGATCTTTCCCACAAAGACAGCAGAACATCAGCAAGGTCAGCTCCAGGGGTGTCTTCACCATCTTCACCAGTTATACCATCAAAATCATTCACATCGTTGGCCAACATCGAAGACAAGGAAAATAAGCCTAAATTAAAGGACTTGTCAGTGTCTCGCGTACCACCTGCACTTCGAGAGGACATCCCACAGTTCTTCTTTCCTTTGGGAAAACCACAAGCCCCCTTGGATTTGGATGGTCTGATGCAGAGGGTTGCAGCAGAGTTTTCCTCTTTTGAGGGTGGAAAAGCCTATAAGGAGCAGATGGGTCGTCTGACAAAGGTTAGCTGACCGCGTGTCTAAATCTCTGATAAATGAGCAGATCTTTTAGTTTCCTGGTTGACATTAGTTGTCTGGTTCATATTATAGCTATCTAGTTCATATTCTAGATTCATAGTTCATGTTGAAAAGAAAGAAAGACCACAAATGGGCTGAAGCAAGGAAGCTGAAACCATTTATTTATTGTTTTAAACTTATTTGGCTAACTTGTTATTTGTCGTTTTCTGTTTTATTAATTCAAATTTTGGTTCTTGTATAAATGTCTGTCACTGTCTGAAAAACATTGAGTTGTATGTCTTGTGATTTTTCAGCAGTTGATATTTGCTGCTCTTGCTAGATATAATCATTAGGTCAGCATCAAAGATATTCATAGAGTAAACCAGCAACAGGATAAAATCTTTATTTGCAGAATCAAGACCTTATTTTCTTTGACATCATATAAGTAGACTGGATGATAAGGCTAAGCCTTGATAGTAAATGCTGTTAGCTTTCGCATTGGCTGCAGCTTTTATATAAAAACTAACGATGTATAGCACCTTGTCCTGTTAACATGTCAGCGGCTTTGAGCTTAATTCAGATTTTGTTTCTGGTTAGTCTTTGAAGGTGTGTTTCTTTGTATCTGAGAATTTCAAGGAACAGCTATTGCTAGCATATTGCATCTGTCTCCTCATATTTGTTGAGAGATATTTTGAGATGCTATTTGATATTACTATCTTCCTAGTATCAGATGGATTTAGTCAATGACTGGAAGATTTCATGCTTTCTTATGCTGACTGCTGGAAGTGGGGATTAGATCACATGTACCAGTGCAAAAGGAAATGGAACAGATCATATTAGACTTAGCAGACATAAGCAGCTAAAGCAGCTGTTATTTATTTATGGCTCTACGCTAGCTAGAAAGGCCAGGCTGCTGACAAGAATTTATCTCCTTTTATAATTTTAATACCAAATGGCTCTGTTTGTGTGTGTGCGCATGTTTGTGTATGTATGTAGAAGCATTTTTGGATGTGTCTATGTATGCATCTATGTTTATGCATTTGTATACATGTATGTGTGTATGTGTCTGTATGTTTGTATATTCCTGCATGTATGTGTGAGTGAGGGAGAGAGAGGGAGGGAGCTGACAAAATGATTCCACATTCTTTCTCTTTTAATCACTCAACCCCTTGTTTGGCAAAGAATTAAAACAAAAGAATCTGTATCATCTCAAGTAAATTGTTCATTGGAAACTGAATTTATTACATCATCTCTTATTTCATGAACATTTTCTAGCAAGAGCTTAGAACTGAGTGCAGTAGAGAGGGTATTGCAAAAGTATGTCTAAAATTGCACTGGACCAAAGCAATTTCTGGTTTCATTTCAGGTCTGTGGCTTCCCACTGTATTGGAAAATATTATTATATCGTGCAGCAGGGGGAGACAAGCAAGGTTTTGTTACCCTGCAGACTTTTTCTGCAATGTTGAAAAAGTGGGTTTACGAGCAAATTTTGTTTTGAGAGATGATATTCTTTTGGAATTAGTGTTGTTTAATTTTTTCTGCGTGTTTAAGTTTTTAACACTACTGGATGAGTGATGGTGGTAGAAACATAAAGATATAAATGTTTAACTCTTTACATTCAGTTCATTGTTTACTTGAAAATGTTTGGTTGAATGTCACATCTAGTTTGTGACTGAGCTAGAAACTCTGAACTGTAAAATGTTAATGGACTTTTTAGATTATTAACAAGTTGTATCTCGGGGTTTTGAATTTGAGAAAATACAAACATCTGAACTAGAGATAACCTAGAGGTTATACTGTCAAGTGAGTGATATGGTCTTGATTGCATTGCAGGCTTTTGTCATCGTGTCATGATGAAGCATCAAGATTCCTTCGGCTGATGGCCAAGCCAGGGCGATCAACGCTCGATTTTGATGACTTTTTACCGTTAGTACAGGTAAGGCTTGCTGCTTTGTAGCCTGATTCTAAACGTGTAGTTATGAGTGTAAGAATTGCTGGCCTATAAATACTTTGAAATCTACAAGATAAGTGATGTGATAACAAGTGTAGGTTTTCTCTGATTTCCTAGTGCATAATTGAGGAGCGTTTTCTTATCTGTCTTCTTGCTTGCAGGATGTTGTAGATTGCCACCCAGGTCTTTCATTCCTACAGGATGCTCCGGAGTTCCATTCACGCTACATTCACACTGTAAGTTGCTCATCCTGCAGATCGCATATAGAAATAACGTCATTTAAATGTTCATTCAGAACTCATCATTTAACTCGGTGAATGGGATTATGAACCCTTTAAAAGTAAGTGCATGCTAGATACGGTATTAGGCATTCTGCTGGGCAGTTTATCACACATTTAATGGAAGTTTTTACTCATTTTTTTTTTTTTTTTAGTTTGTTTAATGTAGAGATTTTTTGACTTTTAGAAATATGGAAGACATGCTATACCAGATTTTTTGTGAAATGATAAATGTTAACTATTAATGATAAAATTATGAATTTGCATTTTGTGATGATAGGTGATCTCTCGGATATTTTTTTGTGTCAACCGGTCATGGACGGGTCGAATAACATTACCAGAGCTCAGGAAAAGCAACTTTCTACAGGTAGATGGGAATTTGCTTCAGGATGCTTTTTTGTTTTAATTACAATATTTTTGCTTTTTAAATTTAATACCTTTTCATCATTAGTGACTACTTTTAGGGAGATATGAAGTATAGATTACTAGACTGAGAAATACTCAGCATATCATTTTCTATGGAGAAGACATATGTTAGGACATTTTATCCAGCTTTTAGAAATATCATATTTATGGATGGAGGTGGAGACACAAGCAGTTCTGTCATTAATCTTAACTATGTAAGAAGAAAAATATAGAAAGGGCCTATGTTTACGTGTTTGCAAAATGTTACAGGTATTATCCATCTTGGAAGAAGAGGAGGACATTAACCAAGTGACAGAGTATTTTTCCTATGAACATTTCTATGTTATCTACTGTAAGTTCTGGGAGCTGGATAAGGATCATGACCTTTTCATCGACAGAGCTGACCTAGCCAGACACAATGACCATGGTGTGTCTTTTGACAGTTGTGACTTGCAATTGAATTATAGAGAATGGTGCTTGAATAAACTTTCAGCCATTTATCCAGATGTGTGTATATATAGATATATGTTTGTGTGTGGTTTGTGAATATGTGGGGGTGGGGGTGGAGACTGGGGGGAAGAGAATCACGTTGAATAAAAAATGTTTACAAAAATGAACTGAAAGTATTTTACATATGTGGATTTTGTAGCATTATTGTCTGGCTGTTTACTGAGCGATACACCAGCATGTGGTGACCATGAAAGAATTAGGAAAGTACTGAACCCTCTCTTTTGAAAATAAGCAAACTACAATGATTCTGCTTGTTACTTCATACTTTAGTGCAGTTGTGCATCCATGCTATATAAACAGTGTTTTAGACTGGATAGAAAATTGATGCCTGTAGATTCTTAACATTTGGGTTTTATAAAATAAGATATTATTTTTTATTGATAAAATAATGAAGTTTATTTTGATTTCTAATAAATATTTCAGTTCTCAATTCAAGAATCATTGACAGAATATTTTCTGGCGCAGTTACGAGGTGAGATTAAAGAGGTTTATTTTCTTTTACTTATTTAGGTTATTTTGGTGCTGGTGGTTTTTTTTTGTGTGTGTTATTGAGAAATTCACTAACTTGGTTTTCAGGTTTCCATGTGCTGGGAATAGGACTAAATAAGCTAACATATCAGTGCTTGTTGAAACAATTTCACATCAGACCTGTCATGTGGACATGAAAAATCATTATTTTGCTTCAAGTTGTTAATCTTTCAGTGTATACAATAAATACACCTCCACAGTCAGCTCACCTAAGTCATGCTCATACTAACAGTTTACTTTGACTGCCTTGACTAACTCTGCATCCTGTGAATGTCTGGCAGGGGGAAAGACTTTCAGGAGGGTCGCATGTCCTACAAAGAATTTGTGTGGTTCTTGATCTCCGAGGAGGACAAAAAGCATCCTACAAGGTTAGTGGCTTTCAGGTTTCTCTTTTCTTTCCAACCTTCGTATGTCATTGTTTAAGCTTTATTGACTGTTTACCTATCTCTCACTTGTGTCACACAACCTACTATCTTTTGTCAAGAGCTGTATGCTGGTTTCACTTTGAGATGTATGGTCATTTCAAGAGTTGTATAGAACAAGAAAACTATTGATATTATGAGCAAGAATACTATAAATGAAAAAAAGAGTGATGTTCACTTACCTAACAGTCTGAATGGGGCATCTCTCTCTCTCTTTCTGTTTTGTCTATGATCTATTCTGGTTTTATTATAATTATCATAATCATCTTGTGGATCTACATCAAGATTTTCCATGGTAAATTTCAAATTCTCAGTTATATTTATTTGGAAATCTGAACATAAGTAAACTCCAATTGATATTGTTTCTTTTTGGCTGTGATGCATGAGAATATCCTGTTGTGAATTTTGTTGGAAAATTTTATCATGTTACTTTAATCCTTTTTTTTTTAAATTGCCAGCATTGAGTATTGGTTTCGCTGTATGGACTTGGATGGAGATGGTGTGATCTCAATGTATGAGATGGAATACTTCTATCAGGAACAGATGCAGAAGATGGAAGCCTTAGGCATTGAAAAGCTCCCTTTTGAAGACTGCTTGTGTCAGGTGAGCCGGAAACTGTATGCCATCCAGAGTTTGTTGCTCATTCACTGCACAGATGTGGTATTTCATTACCCATGTTTGAATAAATTGTAAAGAGCTATGGGATCTCTGCACATTAACCTTGGTGCATGTGTTATAGTAAGCTTGGGACCCATAGATTGAAAGTTGCAAAATAAAGCCTGAATTAAAACTTGTAGAAAAAGCAGCTTTTGTCAGTTTATTGAAACTCACCATCTTTAGTGCAGAAGGATGTTCTCTCACCTTCCAGCATATAGCTATAATATTACATTTCTTAACGGTTAAATCTTTAAATAGAATATCAGAAGGAAATTGTGTGAGAGGTGGGCAAAATATGACCAGTTAGGTAAAGGCAAAAACTATGATGAATGTAGACATAAGAACCAAAAGGAAAGGACTGCATGTTGTCACCTAATCAGAGTCACCACAACACTAAGTAGTACTCCCAAGAATCTCCTTATGGCATGACTATAACTAATTTATTATGTGTATTTATTTTTGGAGTTGGCTGGCTCTTGACCATAGGGCTTAGTACGAGTTCCCGCTCCACCCTTTCTTCTTCCTCTACCACGTACATGTTTTGTTTCTCTTCTTTTGCCATCCATATGTTCTTGCCATCCCAACACTCATCTGTCACCACTGTTGCCAAAACTTCCATGCCTCCATTACAAGCCTTGTTAGTCATCCCAGCAAAGTTATATAAAGCACAGATTCTTTCGGTAAAACTGGCAGAGTTGAGAAAATAATGAACAGTGAATCAGGTCATTTCGCTTTGTAACCTGTATTAGCCTCACTGATGTTAGCCTTTTTGCATCATACTGTGACCTACTTGTTCAAACTATTATTTAACGTTCATTCTTCCTCATAGATGTTTGATTTGGTGCGTCCAAGAGAGGCAGAGACAATAACTCTTGGGGACCTCAAGAATTGCCGCATGGCAAATATCTTCTTTGACACATTCTTCAACCTTGACAAGTTCCTAGAGCATGAACAGAGAGATCCTTTTGCCAACGCAAGGGCAAGTTGCCTTATCTTCAAACTTGCTTAAAAATGTTCAAAGAATGTCCTGTCATTTTTGTATATTATGAAGAGTAAATCCTATTTAGTTTATGTTACTGAACAAAAATACAGAGAACAGGGAATTATATTAAATGTATCTCTGTTCGTCATAGTGAAGATACTAATAAAATTTAATCATGAGCAAAGAAAAACTACTTTATTGTTGGATATTCTCATTTGCAAGTTTAAATTACTTGAAAGATCATGATACCATGCCATAAAAGGCTGTAAATAAATAAAATAACTGAAAAGTTTATTTTGCATTTCTCTCATTCTTGTCTAATGGGTTTTGTGATGATATATATTACTGTTTATTTTTAAGTCAGTACCATGTTTTTCAAACTGGTATTTTTTATTGATTAAGCTTTAGAAATTTTGTTTTTCATCTGTTGTTCTCTACTTGCAGGATTTGGATGCAGCAGGAAATGAAGTGTCAGATTGGGATCGCTATGCAGCAGAAGAGTATGATATTCTTGTGGCAGAGGAAGGTGTCAATGAACATGAGGAAATGTAAGCAACAACCCATTCTTTCCTATAACATTGTATCAGGACTATGAGTTTGGTAAATGCCTATTCCTATCAGTTTTGCTGTAAAGATTTTCAGTCTGACTTTAATTAATTCTAAAATTTGGTCAGATGTGAGGATATGAGCATGAGATGATGAGTGCAATGATGGTATGATAATGTTTCAATTTTAGTAAGTACACTCTGAGTTCATGTTTTCTGTACTATGCTCTTCTGGCCAGCAAGCCTTTGATTATGCTAGTCCCTTTACTTGGAGCACTCTCCCCTTGACGTTCTGTCAGGCTGCCTCTTTAAGTGGTTTCGGGCAGCTGCTTAAAACTCTCCTCTTTAAAATCTTTTTTAAACATCCCCCAACAACTTGAACTGTTCTCATGGGGTCAAGTGGGCTTTACAAATCTCATAAACTTATGTACCTGTTTAATCTTGAACTCCAGAAGCTGACGCCTCTCTAATGTGACTGTGACAAAGTTTATTCAGTGCGATCTCTTCTGTTTTCTGATTATATTTTATTTTGGTGGAGTGTGGGTTCTATTGTGCACAAAAGGGAGAGTGTCAGGTTAGCTTTGTCTTTGCTGAATAGATGTCTTACTGATGACTTTTTTAATGTTTAGATACTAGCTAGACATAAATGTTTCCACATCACTTGTTACACTAATGCCTCAGGTCTCATCAGGTCAATTATTCTAACACAAATAAAATAGAATCTCAGATATAATAAATATCTAGGAGCAAGATACCACAGCATGGTAAAAAGGATTATATAGTTCATAACAGAGTGCTTCTTTTGTTCCAAAATTTTCACTGTTTCTTTGTAAGTGCTAAACTAAATGTTAGATGTAAAATGTTTTGTCCGCTGACAGGAAAAAAAATTAATGGTTCTAAACACGCACTTCACCTACCATGTACCAAAGCAATTCTCTGAGTAGAATACACTTGCTATTTATATGCATTTTACTTCTGTGAGAGCAATTTAATTTCAGGCTTCAATGTTTTTACATCTTTTTATATTTATCAGTCTTTTTTTTCTGGCATGCAGCTTTTCTCAGACCTTCACTCGGAGGTATTTGCATCGCATGATTTTTTTTTTAAATGTTGAACGACAGTCTTTTTTTTTTCTTCTCTCTCTCTGCATTGTTTTGACATGATCCACTTACTTATCTGAGATCTGACTCTTCATTGAACACTTGGGAGTCATTGACTCATTCACATATCACTCATCTGGATGCCTTGTTTGCACATCACATCATCCAGTAGGTGTTCCACTCCTGCATTTCAAGCCCCTCTCGGTGGCCCTGTGTCAAATGGCTTGTTTACTCATATAATAAATTACCTTTTAATAATAATGATAAATGTGTATTTTATAGCACTCTACCGCAACATTAGTGTCATGCTGTGAGCTCCAGGAGTCCTGTTGAGTTCATATGTTGATAATAAAGTTGATTTATATAGCGCCTTACCCCACCATCAAAAGCAGTTTCAAAGAGCTGTACAAAAAGAAAACACACACAACTGGTCTTAAAAGCAAAGTGTTCATTGTAAACCCTGTGAGTGTAGCTACTCATGTTGAAAAGAAGATGAATGCCATCAGCATACATTTGATCTACAGCCTTACTGAACCTTCGTGGCTGATGTCACAGTCACAGAGGTCAAAGGTGACACTTCTCTGAGAATTATGGCACATTTGATCCAGGTGCACAAATGTCATAGGCACAAGGATTAAGAACCACATACATGGTTAGAGAAACCTGCATGCTGTAGGTTTTAGAGGCATTCATAACCCATAATCAATAATATGTTCACTCATTTTCTTCCTCCCAGCACAGGATTTTCCTGTGAAGTTGACCTTTGCAAAGTGAGGATTGGTATAAGCAAATGTTTTGATTTTCAAATTAAGCCCAGTTAAAAAAAAAATATTGTCAAGATACTTTTTAAGTTTGTATATGTCCTCTTCACATGACATCTGTCAAACCTGCTCACACGTTAAGATGCCCCATCTTTGGGGGTGTCCTATGTGATCATCTCCCTGTTGTTATGTATCTTATGTCGACGAAATTTCATGTGTGGGACAACCTCAGTTGTGCATTCAGATCACCCAGCATCATGCTGTCTATGTTACGGTGTCACCAAACTTACTTTATTGTTGATCCATTTCGACACTAAAATAGACAAAATTTAACACTCAGACATATATTTTGACTTGGTGGTGGCAGTATTATGGACAATAGTGGAGCTTGAAGCTTTGATGTTTAACCAAGTGGTTGGATACTAAGAACTGACAGCACTACATATTGTGCTGATATTTACAAGATAATGTCAAGACAGTCAGGCTTCTAAGGGTGTAAAGCAGTATTTAAATCTTTTAAAATATTTCTGACTCTATTGTTCTTCTTTCCTTCCTCTTCTCTTCATTTTAAGTTCATGATGTTGCTATTTGTACCCCTTCATCATCTTATTATTTACCTTCATCACTTTATTGATAATCTCTGCAATTTGTACAGCCCACAGACTTCATCTTTGTGATTAAGATGTTAAGATCACCTTTTTTGTGGTGACATACACAAGGTTCTCCCTTTGTTTAAATGTTATTTGATCTTTTGATTGTTCCTTCTGCGACAGAGATATAAGCTAGCGCAGTACCCAACAAGCCAGCTGGACTGAACTATGTCTGTAGGTTGGTGATCAAAGCTTGTTTTGTACTCTTGATGGATTGGTTGTGTTCTTACATGGGGGAATCTCTTCATAAAGTCCTAGCTTTCAGTAAATTTTTTAAAGAAATTTGTTGTGACTGATTTTTTTTATAGCCAATAATCCTTCTTGGAGAAGAAATTTCTCAAGTATTGAAGAGTTTGTAATGTATAGATCCCACAGTATCTTACAGAAATTTACTATTAAAGACATACATAAAGTTTGTAATTTTGAAGATGTTTTCTTCTTCTCACTTTCTCTACCTCTTCATACTTTTTGTTGTTGATCTTTAGGTTCGTTGTGTCATTTTACAGTGTGGTGGATACATAGAAAAAGGGAAAGAAGCTTAATACTTAGTACAACTGTTACAATGTTATGGTTGGACGATGTTATGGTTGGATCCTTATCCCCACTTTAAGTCTGCATGTTGAAATTCACATTAAGTCTACATTAAAGACCAGCCAAGCAAGTAAAATCGGTTATTGGTTATTTACAGCAGCCCCTCAGGCCATTGATGAATTGATTTTATTCTCTTAAACTAATGCATTTTAAGCCTCCCTCTGGCTGTGTGGTCCTCAGCTTTGGAAAAGAGAGGCATAAGCTCTGTTCTCACTGATAGCAGTGGCTGAAAAAATTCCCTTGTCACCTTGCAGTGACTACGTGCTTAATCATTCAGATTTTAAAAAAGCCACAGAAGGAGAACATTGGGCCTTTCTTGCACATGCTGTATCCTAGACATGGTAACCCACTTCATGGACCCAGTAGTGATGAGTGTGTGTGTTTTAGTTTCTCACCTTTCTGAAGGCTTGCGGCTTACCATTTTAAAGCATCAAAACATTATTCATTATGAAGAGGTTTCCCTTAGTGTTGAGTTGCCAAACTGGCATCTGTTGGGGGAAAAAAAGTTCCATAAAACAAGCCCTCCAATTTATATTTCTGCAACAATTAGTTCATCATTACATTGTTATGTACTACATATATTTTTGTAGATCTTTTCACTCCACACAATGTGTCACCCTCATCCAAGAGACAAAGTACGTTTTTCACAAAGTTGATTCTTTATTCATATCATCGTAATGCTGTATTGTGTGGCATACTGTTTTTTGCAGGTTTGTACAGACAGTAACTGATCCACTTGTTTGTGTAGGTGTTTGTATGCATGGAAAGCATGTACTGATCCGTTTTGGATCCATCAGCCTCCATAATTTTTTAGATGTTAGATCAGTTAAATATGTTAAAGAGAAGTTAAAACCTGTAAGAAGAATTTTCTTAAATAACTTAGATTTTTAATAAGTTGACATAACTGTACAGCTCAGAAATAGATGTCATTAATGTATAGCAGTATAAATCAAACATGATCATATCATCTTGTGTTTAGTCATCATGTTTTTCTTTTTCTTTTTTTCTCATCTTTTTCCACTTTGCCTTTCTGACTGTGTCTTGATTTCTAGCAATAAAGTTTTAGTCTAGTTTTGAAAAAATTATAAATGAATTACAATTGAACGAAACTTTGCAAGGCAAGGAAGATTTTCATTGTAAAAGAAGCCCAAAGATCGCCTATCATTCATATAGCATATCAGATGGAGACGTTATCTGCCCTTGAGATTCCTCTTATGACAGTTGGATCGATTGAATGTCCTCAAAAACGAGCTTTTCAGCAGTTTCTGCCCAGGGTTCATCAGTCACATTGGTCGGCTCTTTTCATGCCTTCTCAAATGGGGTTAGAGAACTACAGCCAGACTGATGATACAGAAAAGCATCTAATTGACTTCATTATCACTGATTTTTGATCCCTTTAATCATCAGCAGCCCAGCATACAAACACACTGAACCAATCACATTGGAGCCACTTTTCTACTTCTGTCCTAGAAAAACATCAGGGCCACTCACTCTAAATAGCCTCTGTGGTTTAATTCACTTGTCCTTAGCCATCAGGTGTTGATGTATTGCTCAGTGACTCATCTGCGACTCCGTTCATTTGCATCTTCATCCATGCTTTCACACGTATTCATCAGTGCATCTGTCATTAATTTTTGCCTTTTTCTAATTCCCATTGTAAATAAAACATTGTTTGCTGCTTTTTTTCCTCAAAAATCATTAGCACAAATCATGCTGCATTGTGCACACCTGTTGTCTAGTGAATACATTAGTTACAACTTAAGCAACATTATTGTTGTGAAAGTGGTTGTAAACTGATGTTTTTATTTAATTAATTTTTTTGGCACATGTGCTTGCTGTTTGTTGTTGTTTTGGTTAGCATTTAGCTAGGTTGTGATACTTAAGCACTTCGTGAAAATTTTTTTTAAAATCATGGCTTTGCACTCATAGGCACTCTTTCCTGCAGTTGTTATTGCAGCTATGCCACCTACAAAACAGGGCAAATTTGTTTTTTATTAAGCATAATTTTAGTGTCAGTATTGGCAGCCACATTGGCATTGGGAACTCGTATATATTTAAAAGCTATGTTAGTTTTAAACAGCCAGGTTAAGTACCTTGATGTGACATTTTAACTGCATCTATGAAGTAGGGGTTTGTAAAGCACATTGCAGCAGGACTGCAGTAAGTAGTGCTTGGCATGCATGCAGCATGCAGGGATTTTTTTTTTTTCAAATAGACAAGGTTACAGCAGTCAGGGACAAATCCAGTGGTGGGAAAGGATGGGTGTGCATTGTGAGTGTCTTGTCTTTGCATTTACTTTACCACTAGTGTTTGTTCTTCAGAGCCTTGAAATTGTTGGAGTTTGAACACAGCAGGTGCTTGTTGTGGTTCAGCATATTTCAGTTTGTTACATATTTTGTTGTTTTATTAAACTTGAAGTTATTTTTACAGATTTGGTGGTCCTTAACCCCATTAATTTATTCTTAATTATCATTATAATCTTTCTTAATTTTACTTTGCATCTTAAACCATTTTTTTAGCTGTCACTTTGGATTCTTTGTGTGACTGTATATGGGCATAGATATGTATGTGCATTCCAGGGGGGGAGAGGAAGAGAGAGAAAACTGTAAGGGAGACAATATAGATGGGATGTATAGACTGATGTTTAACTCATAGAAGATATATTTGAAATAAAGTTTTAATATTTCATGCACAGTTTATTGCCAGATGCTAGTATATCATTTCCAGATTTTAACATGTTTGCTTGTTAAAATTTTGGGATAATAAACATTTTATTTAACAAATAAAAACATACAACAGTGATTTTGCATTAAATGATCAGTATTTGAATTATTCTGACATGAAACTTTAGTTTATTGAAAGTTTTACATTGTATTCAATATTTTTTTAACTATCTGAACCATTTTCTTTCTGCGGCTTAAAAGAATATTTAGAAAAAGTTATCTGCTATTTGTTAAAATAAAGATGTAACTGGAGTCACAATGAAGATGGTTTTTTTAAATAGAAAGTGACTTGTGTTTTTGTTATATTTGCAGCTGCATATAACATTTGAGTAAGCATTGACTTGCACTGGGAATCTTTTATGGTTGCAGTCATTATGAAGACGACTTTGAGCCAGATGATGATGAGGCTGTGCAGGAGGAACTTGCTCGACTTACAGATCCTCCCCAGCGCAAGGTCACCCCAAGGCTTCATCCAGTCTCGAACGATGACATGTATGATTTCAGCGGCAACAGTCTGGGTTTTTGAAGCTCAAAGGCTTGCTTAAAGTCATGAGATGTTTCACAGCAACCCAGACATTTCCTTTTCCTAATTCATATGCCTTAGTCTGGGAGTCCCAGATGGGTCTTAGATACACTGGGTTTCTTAATGAAGCTACAGTCATATCTCAGATGTGCTCAGCAAAGGACAAGTGATGTTCTTTAAAAGATGCTGCACTGTGCTTAAGCTGTCTGCATTTACAAAAATGTTGCAGTCATTACCATCATCCCAAAGTGCATGCATACTCCAGAAGGATGGCCACCTTTCTTCAAATGACTGGACCAAGTTCAAAAATAGAATGGAGAGTGTTGGAAAATGGAGACATTGTTTTAGAAAAACAAAGAGGTACATCTATTTGGACACTTTGCCCTCTGACCCTGTGTGAAATAGAGTGATGAAACTGCAGTTACTAATGGAGGATGTAATGCAATTTCTTGATGACACAGAGGAAAACTAAATGGAACAATATGCTTAGTTTTCACATGTGTTTAAAGCAGAAGTGTGACAGAAGAGTTTGAGAGATTTGCTTAAAAATGCCAATATTAATCTGGGCATGGATAAACACTAAACAGCAGTAACGTGTTAAGATTTAGGAAATGTGTTTATTTTTTTTTTTCTTTCTAGAGGAGGAATGTTGTATTTTTTCACTTTGTTTAGAACTTTCATCAGTATAACATTGACTGATGTAAAATGTGGTTTGCAATTGGTGAAACTATGATGTAAGCAGTGTTACTGCTATAGTTGTATTGTAAAAATCAGTCAACATTGTTATGAATATCAGACCAAACAGGAGGATAAGTGTGGAATGGTGTTTTCATGGATACAAAGCATTTGCTCAAAATAAGGCATGAAAGATGGTATACAGACAAACAGGAGAACTCTGAATAAAATGCTTTCAACTTTTTGAGTTGCTATGTGGAGTAATAAGGAAATGAAATCATGAAAGACAAGTACATGGCTCAGTCAAATTCTTCCATCTCTGTCATCAACAAAATGGAGTAATCTGTATATATCAAAAGTAAACAAAGAGAGGGAACAGTTGCATGTTTGTACATTGCTTCATGCCAGATGTGTCAGTGTAGAGCATTCTTGAGTGAGGTGTGAAAGTAAATCAGTGCCTTTTATGTATAATGACTTCAGGGAAACTAAAGGTGTCAAGTTATCCCTTCTGTGTTCTTCGTTTCCC
Organism: Pomacea canaliculata; assembly: GCF_003073045.1. Classification (NCBI taxonomy): domain Eukaryota; kingdom Metazoa; phylum Mollusca; class Gastropoda; order Architaenioglossa; family Ampullariidae; genus Pomacea; species Pomacea canaliculata. Next base: position 1,493,945 of record NC_037603.1, read on the forward strand.
CTCATGGCCACCAGGTTAGGAATGATGGTAAACATTTGATGGTTCTGAGTGTGTGACATGTTTGAAATGTTCAGATTTCATTTCTGAAGCAAGAAAAAGAGATAAAATTAGAGCACTACTGCCTGATCATGGCAGCAGTGAAATGAAATCTTGATATAATTTTGTGGGGTAGAGAGTTATTGCTTCTGTCATCCAGGGTAAAATGTATGTTTTCAGGTTCTTTGAATTTTTTTTCTTATTGGCAAAGTTCTTTCCCTTAGTTCAGAGATAATAAAAAAGAGAAAAACAGAAGCATATAGATTTTGTGGAAACATTTTTGATTTTATCACCTTGTATGCATCTTATACAGGCAACCAGAAAGCTGAAACCTTCATCGCAATGCAAAAAAATTTGATTGTAAAAAAAAATTAGAACAGAATCTGTATATGTGCACATTTGTATATGTGCATGTGTAAAAATATATATATGTAATTAAATGCATGTGTGCCACTTCCATTTTTATATGGGGGGTTTTCCCTTTTATTTGTGCTGTGTATTATTACTATGAGCAGATCAGTGAAAAATCGAATGCAATGTTTATTTCCCTTGACAGTGTTTTCCTCCTTGAGCACCATCCTCGCTCTCATTGTCTTCAGCAAGACTTCATGTTTTAACTCTCCAGAGTTACATGTCTTTTAACTCCATTGTTCTCTCCATTGTTAACTGTCAAAAATCTACATTTGCTCAGTGGTTAAGGAAGAAACTGGGCTGCAAAGAGTTACTCTTTATAAAGCCGCAAGTCAGGCCCTCCAATTAAGTAAAGGTTTTCTTGACCAACTTTACTGGGATCTTTGAGTTGTGGTTGTATTTTGCATGCAAAAATGACAAAGCAGTTTATTTTCTGTGTGAGGTGTGACATGCCTACTAATACCTAATGATACAAAGAGACCTGTTTCTTGAATAATCAGTATGAAAAAAAAAGAGTATTCAAACAGTATTTATGCAACACTGACTTCTTGCCTGTGTGAACTGCATGGAGTCTTATTCTTGTGGATAACAAGCAGGCTCCCAGTATTCCCAAGCAAAATAATCGTATCTTCCCATGGTGCTTTGGTCTTTGTGGTGCTGAAAATGTGAATTTAAAAATGCTGTGTAAATAATTTGAACAAATTAATATTCTTCAGAGTGCCTGATACTGTGCTGCCCACTTAATAATAATATCTCATCATCTCTTAGCATTAGAACACTATCATAGTATGTTTAGAATGTGCAAAATTTTTTTTAAATGTAGTTTTGAAAGTGGTACATTATGCCAGTGTGCATGTAAAGTATAAGTTATTTGGTCAGAAACCATTGTGAGGAATATAAGTAAAATACTAGTTACCTTTGAATGTAGTTGCATACTGATTCTTATAAAAGACACTGCAGTATTACATGCAAAGTTTTCTTGCCTGCACTAATAGGGTTGTCTTAAGTATTCTGTTCTTCTTTTTTGCTTTGTTCTAGAAGATATAGAGAATTCTTCGTTGTACAGGGTCTTGCTTGTTGGGTAAGGTTCACAGAAGTGAGTGGTTTGCTAGGAATGGTTTTATGTGCTTGTGAAAGTTTGATTTGTTGAGATTTATTGACCACACAGATTGAGATCTGTTCCATTTTCACCCCACAAAGACTCTGCTTTGTTTTTATTTTCTTTGCACTTTTAGCAGATAAATCTGTGTCAGGTATGTAGAATGTGTATCAGAAGCATGAACTGGGAGGTAGAGTGTTGTGAGCAGAGATTGTGAAATAGCATGCAGTAGTGGCGTTGTGTTCAAATGCCCTGCAAATAAATGCAGGTTCCATTTGTATGATAAATCTGGTTCTTTCTAAATTGAAAAGCTAATTTCTTTAGCAAGTCATACCAAATGATAAAGTCATTTGATATGCGTTGTTGAAGTAGCAAAGTCATTTTTATGTGCCGTGTAAAGAAAAATTGTATATGGATGTTGAATTAAAAGATGCACTTTAATACATGGGCAGATTTTTTTTGGAGTGAATGATACAATTTTAACTATCATATTGCAGAGGAAGTTGTCAACCTTTTAATTATGAAGATACCATAAAAACAGAGTATGATGGGCAAAGCACTATATTATTCAGCAACATTGGCTCAAATCTAATGTATATGCATGCACACTCATGAGGCGTGCATACACACACAAAATGAATTTATAAATCTTTGTATGGAGAAACAAAAATCATACATCCTAGCTGACAAACATGCCATTATTGTTAAAAAGGGAGATAATGCCCTAGAGAGAGTGGGTGAGGGGTGTGCTCTAAATAAAGTGCACTCTGAGGCTTGCTTCATGGAAACTTTGACATGTGGCAGCTGGAGAATCAGTAAATGGAGTGTATATGTAGAAAGAAGTTTGGACAGCTGTTCTATATAACAGATGTTATTTCAGGGATTTACACATCTAATATGCATTGCTCATGAAGACATTTTATATTTTCAGTGAAGATATTAGCTGTCACCTTGACAATTTATAGCATGCCTGCAACAGGGTATAGATGACTCGATCATCTTTCTACCAAATACAAAACTGCCTAAACCTGAATCCAAATTACACCTGAGCAGACAAATATACAGAGGTATGGTAACAGGTAGAAAAATAAAAAGAATGATGACCACAAGTGTCCACGCGTAAACATCAAAATGATATCAGTAAGGTTTGGCATCATGCTTAGTTGGAGTCTGCTGTTGTATATTGAATAATTCTAAAGACAGCTAGTATCTTAGGAGATATGGAGCAGTTGTGTGCACATATCAAGATGCCTAGGTAAATTGTTAATAATGTGTAAAATGCTAATGGAGACAAGTAGACAGCAAGGCATAAGTGGTTCTGTTCCTGGTATGCACAGAGATTGCTGGAGTAGACATTGCATCAACACAATAGCAGTGGCAAACAATTCATTAAAAGATCTAAGGATTTCATTTTAGTCTGTTGACAGACATCAATCCAAAATCTTAAACACTGGAAAATGTTCTAGGATGAGAAAGTGTAAACATTGCAGTGGTGAAGATGGCGCAACTATATACAAACATCATCGTACACAGAACAAAGTCAAACTTGTAATTTCATATTTATTCACAGATTAACATACAGTCCTAACTCTCACACTGACTAAAGCTTTTATTCCAAGCCTTCCATGCAAAGTGCTGATCTTTCTGTTCACATACTAGTGTTTGTAGCAGTACACCTCAAAACAAAAGAGGGATATTCACTCAGATTTGTGGAAATATCTACAACACCAAGCTTTACTCTTGAAAAATAAATTGCACTTTACTACTAGTTCACTTTAAAACTCAATTTAACTAGTGGGTGAAAAGCAGTTTCATGATGTCAAGGATACCAAACTTTCTGAATGCACATAAATCAATGTTTATATCTGCTTCTCTCTGTCTTTTTCTTCGACAGCGAACGGGATGTTAGTCCGTGATGTTACTATGCCCTAGTTACAACGCCCTTACCGGTCATACAGGTGCAGCACCTGCTACGAGGCAGTCAACCGTAGATCATTCATTTTGTGAAAAAGAATCAGCTGGCGAACGTAAGTCACAGTCCAGTGACTTTGTATACATACGTCCATGGTGGCAACAGCGCTAGTGTTGCGATGTGGTTCGGTCAACTATAACATTTATTTTCGAACTGCAGGTGAGAGTGAGATATATTTCAGTAAATAGCTGATAATTATTGCTGTCAAATGATGTGTGACTGCTGATCTTGGAGTGACTGCTTATAGTTTCAGAAAAAAAACAAAAACAACATATGGCTTTGAGATACGAACGCGATAGGAACAATCTGCTGTGCTAGCATGGGCAGCAAATGTATGTTATGTTTATTTTTTCTCTATTTTATATCTGTATAAATATATGCTAATTACATTTGTGTTGCTTATATGTTGGGATAGCTCTCGCATGGAAAATATAACATGGTAACTGATACGTGCAAATTCCGTGGCACAGTTCCCAACCTTTCGCAAAGTAGGTCAGGGAAGTTAAAAATAGATATAAGGGGCACGCACTGACTGACATTCACGCTAGAGTTACGCGCCATAATGAAGGCAGCACTAATATGGCGGTCACTCCGAGGGGACAAGAAACTCAACATATGTTGATATCAAAATACATTATTTGAAGACGCCATTTATGGTGCCAAAGATACGGCAAGTTAAAGAGTGGGAATGAAAGGCAGGGTGAGTTGAACAACTCCAGTCATCCCCACTTTCAAGAAAGTTTTACTGCTGGAATAAAAGGCGAAGGCATCAGCACTTGTTCATCTAGTCCAGTGATGCTCAACCTTTTTCGGCCTGCGGGCCATATCCATTTCGGACAGCCGTGTCGCGGGCCACTTCACCGCAAAAATAAAAAAAAAAATAGAGCAGGTACCATTTTTTATTAGAAACAAGTTGTACTTACCATTAATTATGTAGTTCAGCTAGTTTTTTGTCCACAACGTTCTTGACATCCAGGCTAAACTTAATCAACTGCCTGTCCACTATATATCTCTTGCTAACCACGTCAACGATCTGGCAAGGCCAAAGTGTTCATGAGAAAAAAAAAAGTTTCTCCTACTGCAAATTGTTGGAAAGAAAAGTTACTCAAAGCAACAGAAAATATTTAAGTTATCCTGCCCTTAAGAATAGTATATGTATCAGTCTATAAATAGTAAGTTCAAATGTATTAAGATAGCGCTGCCGGCGCTGGGGTTAGTGAGAACAGTAGTTCTATAATTGGATTGGTCTGCGCGTGTCGATGTTGTTTCTGTGTTTACGGTGAATACAAGGGGGTGGGGGTCATGATATGAGGAGCGGGGATGGGTGAGTGGGAGCGGTCATTCGCTTGACATCAAATTTGTTCCCACACTTCTTGATTGGTTCGATGGCTTGTATGAAAACTCAACAAAAGTAATTATTACGATTGTAGTAGAATCATCGAAGTAACCGCGAACTGATTGAACGATTGGTAGTTAGCTGTCCACAATGCTTGTTTTGATGACGTCATCTGAAACGGTTTAACAGTGAAGAGGAATGGAGAAAGTCTTTGAGTAGTGGGGAGGGCAGAAGAGAAAGTGACTCCAAGATATTTTTTATCCATGCAACTGGACGGGAGCTGGCTTTTCCAATTTTCATCTCTGAAAGTTACCGTTTTCGTGTATGTATGTATAGATGTATAATTGATTTGATCTATGTTTGGTAAATCATAATAGAAATTCTCAGCTAACAGACGAACTTCTGTTGCTCATGCAATGTTTTATAAGTTGTGTGTATTGTCACCTTGCGAATTGAGCTTTGTACACAATGGTGTACTCTCTATCGTTGGCTTATTGTTTCATGTGTCCACATTGTTGTTTTATCTCTGGCAACAGATGCAAAAGCCATTTAAATACCAGCTACATACGCACTTCACATTACCGCCACGAAGTCTCGCCACCAAGGAGAAAGCTGCTAACGTGATGTCGCAGTGCTTGGCTTGTAATGGAGGCCAAAAGTGGGTACACCGACTCAATGGATTCGGATATCTTAGTGACACTTCCGGTTTCGGAGAATCCAGAACATGGAGCAGCATCGCCTGTAGAAGAAGATGAGGTAAATAAAACGGCCGGTTATTAAGGAATGTTGGCGTATGCGAGTAAACAAGTGATTGAGCGAAACAGATAATCAATCTCTCTCTCTCACACACACACACACAAAACACGTGTAAGAAAAGATCATCAGACATACTCGCTTTATCACCGACCTACTGTTTCTTTGATCATTCTCCGTCTGTAGAACTCCCTGTGCCAGTAATACGTGCACGGGTACGAACGAGGATTGGAGAGCCTTTGTGCACCACTACTGTCTGTAGAATGACTGTGGGCGATAAAATCTGCCCCAAAAATCATTACTTTTACTTTTCCTTTTCCTCCCATTTTCTATTAAACGTTCGTGAAAAATGCACTTGTAATTTGCAATGCAATAATGTCGAAAAACAGTGTCCAATTATTTTCGTTTCTTGCCAGAAGTTTCTTATCCCCGACGGCGGCTGGGGCTGGGTCGTCTGCATCGCCGCCTTTGTTGTGAACTTCATTGCTGACGGCACGATGTTCTCATTCGGAATCCTGCTGCTGGAGCTGCTCGACGATTTTCACGAGTCCAAGGCCTTGACCTCCTGGGTTGGGTCAGCCCAGCTGGGCATGAGCATGTTGATGGGTAGGCGTACAGTTCATGCCTTTAAAAAAAAATTTGGAATAGTCATATTAAAAGAAGACATAAAAGGGAGTGGACATTAATGACGCTAAGTCGTTAGTGTGCCTTTAAGCATTTGAGTAGCTCGAAGGATTGGGGATGTGAGAGGGGTGGGGGGAACCCAAATCGAAAATAATGACATATTTCAAATTAAACTATTGCACCTTTTCATGCTGAATAGTTTACGATGAACAACACCACCAACAAACTAAAGATATTTGTCTATATCGTAATATTTATACATATATTAATCTATTTATTTATAGGTCCGTTGGTGAGTTTGTCACTGAAGCGTTTCAGCACCAGGCAGGTGACCATGGCTGGCTCACTGGTGTGTGCACTAGGGTTAATCTCATCCGCCTTTGCACCCAGCGTGTCTGTCCTCATCGTGATGTACGGTCTTGTTGCAGGTGCGAGTAGAGGATTTTTCTCATTGATTTTTGGATTTTGTCGAATGTACTGAACGGTGAGTGATTGTGGTAACAGGGTTATGTTGTGTGCAAATCTGTCCTACATGATGCTGTGACAAGTGCAGCAGCGCGCGCGTGTGCGTGTAGAGGTCGTCACTGGTATAAGGGGCTATGTGATGTCACAGGTACAGGTGTTCATCGCATGTACAGTAATCATTTCATGTAACGGGAGGTACAGACAAAAATATGGAGGTGTCAGAGACACAAGCGATTTTGCGGTACAGCGGTGGTAAGATGAATATATAACAACTACATGTGACGTCGCGTGACGCACAGAGGTGGTACCTTGATGTCACGTGATGTACAGATGTGTCGATGTGATGTCACTGTTGCACATCTGTGACAGGTTCTCAATATGGGATGAAATATGTTCACATGTGCATGTCTCATCGATGTGCGACTGTCTGTGCGATACCGTCACATGTCTTAGTGTGGCGACGTCGCACGCGCGCACACACACACACGCGCGCGCCGATCTCAAGCCGTCTTATGTCACGTTCAAATGGCTATCATGAGCTTACGAGTACGCATGTCTATATGGTGACGTCACAGGTACCGGTATCTGCATGATTTTCCTGTCGTCCGTCATCGCTGTCAGCCTGTACTTCGACAAGAAGCGAGCCATCGCCACCGGCATCGCCACCAGTGGTTCTGGCGTCGGCGTCTTCGTCTACGCCAACGTCTGCGACATGCTGCTGCAGCACTTCACCTGGCGCGAGACCGTCCTTTTGCTGGGCGCCTTCCTCCTCCACTGCCTGGCCTGCGGTTGGTCTTCCGCCCGCTCGCCTCCGCGCGGCTCAGTCACCGGAAGCGGAAGACGTGTGGCAGAGAAGGCGGGCGCAAACAGGGAGGGGACAGCCAAGAGCTGTACAACTACGTGGAGGAAGAAGACGCCAAAACTGCAGACGTCGGAGGGACGAAGATGAAAGAAAGTGGAGATGTTGAAGACGGCGATATCTGCGACGCCACCAACCGCTGCAGCAGCGGCGTCACAAACAAGAGCACAGGGAATAATGGACTGGGGACAGACGGCGCTGGAGGGGACCTAGCCAGTGGCAAGAAAAGCCCCGTTACTATCCCCGCTCCACTGCAACCGCTGCTGCAAAAAAAGACAAATCTTAACGGCGAGCAGCACCACCAGGTGGGAAACCAGCGACGCAGTGTTTGCTTGGCATTCACTAGTCGCGTGCGGTGGCAGATGTGGACAAAGAATCCGCAGTATTTTTGCGGTCCACCTCTTCAGCAACAAAGCATTCCTCTTCCTGCTTGTGACATTTTCCATGTGGACAGGTAATTAACTGTCAAAGAAATATAGGAAAGTTAGGTAAACCCTGTGGTTATTCTCAACGGAGAAGATAGAAATGGATAACTGTGCAACCATTTTTACTTAGTTTTTAGCTTTCTGTAGCACTTAAAACGCTTCTTTTTCTGTAACTGAAAATTCATTAAGAAACGGAAAAGAAATCTCGAAGATTTTGATTCCTCGTCCCGATAAGAACAAGTTAAAAGTCTAATAAATAAGTGATAGCTAGGCATACTGAAACATGTGCTTTGAAAGGAAGGCTGCCATAGCTTTCGTTTCAGGTCTTGCTTTTCAGACTGTTAAAGATAAATTAATTTATTTCATTAAGGAACAGTATATGAGTAATATGTATTAATAATGACCACAACATTCGTGGTAGTCAATTATCATTTTCAATTGCTCGCTCCCACCCTCACACACAAAATAGAAGCTCAGAGTTTAATTCGCAGTTCAAGATCGATTTGTAATGTTGAGAACTCACATTCTGAGCCCCTGCATCACCTAACCCACCCAAAAGAACCGTGCTAACCATTGTATTTTGGTGTCCCTCCATGTCCTCCAGTCCAGTCCGTCCCGCTGACCTACCTGCCGGACCTAGCCCTATTGAAAGGCGTGCCCAGACACCAGGCTGCCTTCCTCATCTCCATCGTGGGCATCACCAACACCGCCAGCAGAATAGTCGCTGGCGTCCTCGTTGACCTGCTGCACCTGCGTTGCATCTGGCTCTACGTCGTCGCCCTCTCCATCGCCTCTGTCGTCTGCTACACGTTCCCATGGTGTGAGGGCTTCGCCGGGCTGGCCGTCAACTCCGCAGTCTTTGGAATGTGCATGGGTTAGAGTTCATTTGCATAATCTTCATTTCATCCAGCAATGATTTGATTGTGTGATAGGGTTTGATAGATGAAGAAGGGAGGGAGAGAAGGGGATAAGGGAATGAAACTCAACTTCTGCCTTCAAACTCCGTTGTTACAGCCGTGGCGGTGTCCATGAGGACGATCGTGCTGACAGCAGCTGGGCTTGAAAATGTTGACCCAGTCCTTTGGAGTTGTTGCTCTTTTCCAAGGCGTTTTCTTCACCCTGGACCCTCCCATGGCGGGTAAGTCTCATATGCGACCTTCCACTTTTCGTTGGTAGAGGATGGTGCTGATATGTGTGGTGTAAGTCATCAAAACTTGGGATCTTATCATTTGAAGAAGAATAATACTAAAGATTTATATAGTGCATTTCTCAGCAGCAGCAAAAAAAATGAAAGGGACAGGATTTCTTTCACTAGATGTTACATCAGTAAATGCCGAAACACGTTGGTGTCAGAAGTTTGTCGTGCTGCAGGCAAGCTGTACGACGAAACTGGCGCCTACCTCCTGCCCTTTGTGATGGCCGGTTCCATGTACCTAGTCTCGGCTCTTTCCTCCTGGTGGTCGCCGTATTCTTCAAACCCGCGCCCCTCTACCTACAGACTCTCGTTGTCGACCCTCGAAAAGATCAAGATGAAGTGAACAGCTAGGCTCCTCTTCGAAACCTCGCATCTCTCCCCACCCTCCATTCCAAAACAAAAAGTGACAGAGTGGAGGCGGGGTGGGGGGAAGGGTGCAGAAAAAAAAAATATTTGCAGAAATGCACAGGATTTCGGGTCGCTGGGTGTTGAAAAATAACTAGAGTTTAAAGCAGATTACAACTAGGGCCAAACGCAAAACGGAAGCTTACAGCAAGTATTTGGAACCTGCCCTTTGACCTATGCAGTCCTGTCTCTCTGACGTGCAGGCTGACTAATAACTGACAAGATATTTTCTTCTTTGTGATGAGCAGAATGTTAACCACATTCGTTGTGGAAAGTGGCTTTCCTGTCCCAGGTTCTAGAACGTGCATGAAACTTTGATTTTTCTTCTCGTTCACAAAAATGTCCATACGCAATCTGCGGATAGTGATGTGTAGTAAAAGAAAATAGGATCGCTTATGCACCTCTGGTCAGCCATTGAAATAAAGAAAAAGTCAACATTTTATCCCTTTTCAGAATTATACAGACTCTGTTGTCCATGACAGTAACACTTAGGAGACTTGTGATGTGTACTGCCAATCTTTATTGTTTAGATGTTCTGTTTACTGGCAATGCTTATTTATATAATATAATATTTATATACTAGTCATTTTAATAAAATATAATATTTTTGCCATGTTAACCAATTTAATCGGAGACAATATTTTTGAAAATACCAACGTTTCTGAATTCTAAAATACTTGAATAAAATACATATTTTTGGACATTCAGTGTACTTCTCTTCGTTTATTTTTTTCACTTTGTCGTGAACCTCGGGGAATGGGTATGCGAGACGGACAAAATGCCGTAATCGAGCTGCTATCGGGGTGATTAAATGTAGGTGTACGTGAAACACTTACACTAAATCACAAGCAAAGATGATACAAACTGATCCAGAGCCCCCGCCTCCCTAATAATCAGTTCAATCAATTTGGTGTCATCAAAAAAAATAAATAAATAAATAAATAAAATAAAATAAAAAAATAAAGTCGAGAGATTTGTACAAGAAGTTACAGATAACTTCAAAATTCCAAATATGGCCAGTCTTGTAAGGCTCGCGTATACAATTCCTTATTCTGATCCATGCAACGTGATCCTATCCTTAATTACTACACACTACACTCGTTTCGACACACTCTCACCACTTATCTTAACACACGAATGTCTTTTGCGACGTTGAAGGCCCTCTGATGTTCCTTTACGTTTGAAATCAGATGACATCCTCGCCAGTCGTAGCTGTGACCAGACGCAACAACTAACAATCGTCCGCGGTTCTCAGCCTCTGACCCCCTACCCCCACTTGTCCCTCCCGACAGCCTGGCACCGCCACTAACCGCTGTGGTCCCCGAACGTAACGCCACCTAACGGCTACCCGTTCCCATCCTGCATACGTCCGTTTAACCGCGTGTTCGCTCCACCCGCAAGAGGCATCAGTGCGGCACCAACGCTACAGCCCTATTCCTAGTCATCTCATGACACTTAACACAAGTAATTCAAATCAGGCCCTTTGACCCCTTTCCTCTTACCTTTATTCTGGTTACTCTGTTGGACAGTCTTTTTCTTTCTTCCCCAGAGTAATTTATGTTGAAAGACAGAATTCGAACAAAACATTGGTTCATAAGTGTTGTCCCTTTGTTAACGTTAAATGACTAAAGATGACACTAAAGGTCAAAAGCTAAGTATTCAAATAAACTTGGGTTAGGAGGGGGAAAAGGTGACAACCACTTTTTCTGTACCATAAAATAAATAAAGTTTAATTTCAAAGTTAGTATCAAATATTCAAGCACTCTGTTTCGAATTACTTCAAAGTCGATTAATCGTCCTTAATCGCGATTGCTTCCCTTCGTGATTACGTATTTTGACAAGTTACGCAGCCGATGGTTCTAGAAGTTCAGCTTCATCAACCGGTCGTCTGAGTCAGGTAATACACTTGTCTGCCCAGCCTTTGTCTAACTCTTGAAACAATGATGCGATTACTTGCTTCCAGTCCACAGACTTAGTCACCACAACTGGACTTAAACAAGGGTTGGATGCAGCTGGCTCTTCTTTTCTCGCCAAAGACCTCAAAGTGTTCGGTTTTCGGAGGGCTTTCTACTCAGATCAATTTTAGATCAACCCCTTACATCGGGCGATCGTCTTCAAGTTTTTTCGCCATCAAAGCTGTTATTGTAAAATTTGACAATCATCTAATAGTAAACGACAAACAGTGTATGATGTATTTTGAAGTTTTAGTGATATTTTTCAAAGCACAAGACTATTCGGTTTCGCTGCCATCTTGATATCATCGTCGAGGGCGATAATCTGGGCGAGATATTTCTGCTTAGCGAAGGATGGAGGATTATTTGGTGCCTCGCTAAACAATGAAATAAGAGATTGTTTGCAAAGAAATCAAAGGCATATCAAGTAAGTCCTACTGTAACTATGAATTTTGTATCTGACCAACAAAATTCTGCTGCCTGATCAGAGTTGACATTTTTACGGTTTAGATCCGAATTATTACAAGAATACTTTCTACATAAAAAAAAGTTTTATGGTTAGAAAAAAATGAAAAAATATTTTTTTGATAGCCTCTATTAAGGAATATGTTTTCTTATTTACATTCTTTTAATGAAGAGTGTACCTCATCGATAAAAAATATTATCGCAAGAATTTTTATGAGCAAGAAATTTCCACTTCTTTGCACCTTGAAAGTTCTAGAATCTATAAATATTGAAAAAATTTGATCTCAAAATAACAAATGTCTGTTTAGGAATCTGATTATAATTAAATTCTATATGAAATTTAATATTTTTATATCTAATTTTTATATGAGATTTCAAAAACCGTTAGATTTGCAATAAATTAACTGGCGTAGAGAAATGTTGTGTCAAGCACCAACAACGCTCATTAAGGCAGTCGAGTTAAAATTCTACAAAGAGTAAGTAAGAGTGAAGGCATATGAAACTTCCATCATTTTCAGATTAGTCTAATTTTATCTTCAGTAGCATCACTGATGACGTTGAGCTAACGTCAATCAACTGTCCTCAGATAATATGGCGGGACAGCCGTCTGCTTGTGGTTGTATGTATTCCCTTGAGTCTTGATCTCTCAGAATCAGTTCTGTTCGTCAATCTACATCGGACGATGCAACTTCCGACACCCAGGGTGGAAAGCATCTGCTGGCTTGGTTGTCATGGGAGACCACTTTACAGGATCCACCCTGAAGAGCAGGGCACATGATTTTGCTGGAAATTCTTCTGGAAAAAATCTCTGAACCTGTTTTGTTTTTATGAAGTTCATTTGCACTGAGAGGGTCGTGTAGCATCAGTTCGCCTTCTCCCAGCTTCCAAGTCCCAAACAGTATTTTGAACCTTTACAATCTCAGCTACAGGTCTACTACAAGTAAAAAATAAATAAATAAAATAGCGAAATAGGTAGTAAGTAAAATTACACCAGAATACACAGTAAAAGAAAACAATTTTTTAGCATTGTATTAGTTGGCGGTAAGATCACACATAGATCTGACACAGTTCGGAGACGTGCTGCTATAAATAGCTTGCACGCAGTCACTGGTGACACAGATCTGTCCCCGACTTTGGATGACCTACAAACGAGGTTACAGACGACTCCTGTACCTTCACAGATGTGGACATACAGGGGCTGGGAGAGTGGCATGACGGTACAGTCAAATTAATGGCGTTTAATGTCGTAGATGAGTAGTTCGGTAATCAAGGCAACGACAGGATCAGTGGTGCTTTGCTACGGTGGTCGTTGAGATCAGTTGCTGGGGGCAACACGGGAGATGTCTCTCGGATACCTGTAGGCAAAAGTTAAGGGGAAGGTGAGAGGAGGAGAACGATCCTGCAGGATGTGTTTAGCCTATAAAATCTGTATAAATTTACCAGTTCTACAAGAATGTGAGCGACGCTTCATTTGACTTTTCCAGTTTTCCTTGGTCAAAAATTCAGTTGTTTCTTCTCTTCTATCTTTATAAAACATTATATTGTGTTTTAATATAATCCAAACTGATTACAGATTTAAAAATGGAAATAATACTTAATGAGCGGCACTAAAATTTGAAACAAAAATCTGGGCGTCAGGCTTTTACTCACACACGGATGCTTGTTCCCCTCTTTCAGAACTAAAAATCCTGTTCGTGTTAGTCTAAGTTCTATTTTCATGTATCGAGGTGGTCCATTTCCGTTGATTTACTGGTGAATTGTGGGATGTCTTCTTCTGCAGAGTAAGAGATGGACATGAGCACGTCCTCGGATGCTGACAGTTGCCGCCATGTTCTGGAGGAAGGGGTAACTCGGGGCGACTGTCACAAGTGTAGCGAGAAAGCGGGAGGAAAAGCTGAGAAAGACACAGCCCAGGATACGGGGTCATCACACGACCCCTGGTCCGACAAGGTCACGAGGGTCAAACAGGAGATGGAGGAAGAAAATGGTCTGTATGCATGTGTGCGTTCGTGCGTTGTTTTTCGTGTTTGTCCACGCATTTAATGCATGTGTGCAATATGTGTATGCGCGTACACACACAGGAGAGGGTTGGTCTGCCCATGCGATTGGTCTTTGTGTGTGAATGTATTGTCCTCGTGTGCATGTGTGAACAAAGACTAGAGGCATACAGATGGGTGATGAAGCTGACACTGATATCCCTGAGCTGATGCTGCATCTCAGTCCAGGCTACATCTTGTCATCCTTTCAGGTGATCCGAGGAAAGAGTTGACACAACTCCCACCGTCATTCATCTCCAAGGAGTGGAGCTACCTGTGCGAAGTTGACCTTCCCCAGCAGCCCGCAAATTTCAGGGTGGATGATTCTTCCCAAACCAGCGATGTCGAAAAGAAAAACGTTTTTATCGAAGACAGAATCGAAGGCACTTCTTCTGAATGTCTCAACAATTCACTTGTTCATCGCCACAAGAAGACGGATGTCGATGTCACAGTCTTCCTTGCGATTGAACAAGCCGATGACGTGGCATATAATAAAAGAATAACCACTGAAAGCTTAGGTGTCAGGGACAAAGACAATGCGCCAAGTTATATTGATAAAGAAACCAATACTAATACACTCAGAGATCTTCAGGAAAATAACTGGCAAAGTGTTGGCTGGTCAGAAACTGCTTTTAGCAAAACTCTTGCTTCACCTGGGGCATCAACAGCCTCGTTAAAGCACATCCACACAGAGACGTTCAGGGGCAATGTGGGAAGAAAAGTCATCCAGTCACCGGTGTCAGGAAAGTGTACCAAGGACAGTGGTGAAAAATCACTTAGATCAGGCGGGAGTTCTGCCTCCTGGCAAGGAAGGCAAGAGGCAAACAATCAAGCAGATATTCGAGACGACAAAAATGTGAGAGGAAGCACTGTCTTGGAGGCACTGGGAGACGATCTGTCGAAAAGCACCTTGAAAGATTGCGTCGACGAAGAGAATGCAGACGACATGAAATTATCGAAACAATGCTTCACAGGTCAATCATCGAGTTTAGTCATCAGTGACCAGCCTGTTAGTCTTAGTCTCGAACCCTCCACGCATCCCTCCGTGTTGCCCGTCTTCTCCCAGCTTGGATTTCAAGGGAAATCTTTGAGGTCAGAAAACGATGGCTTCACTTCTACGTCAGCACTTGTACAGCGCTCATTGGGCCGCAGAAAGCAGGTGAACCCTAGACAGCGACCGGCACGAGGCCAGCTTTCTCTACCCCAACATATTAGTGTCACACAATCAGAGGATGCACCAATGAAATCTGACAATGATTCCGAGACAAAAACGAACAAGAATGGCACTGGACCTGGGAGGCAGTCTCAAGGAATAAGGCGAAGGAGCACATCTGTTTCTCAAGACACAAAGTTTCCACACTCCAATGTTCTCAAATCAAAACAACGAGAGAGCGCGGTTCAGCACAGTTCAGCTCCTACAGGCATGAGCTCTTTGAACGAGTCTGCAACACGCTTCATCGTTCCCGTTCTGCAGTCACCTAGCTTACCTCTACAATCTCCCTTTCACCCTTCCCGTCCTAGTCCAAGTCCTTTCCAGAAAATAAACTCAGGTTTACCCCTGTCGCCTTTCTGCTTTCAATCGTCCGTTGAAGCGAATTGTCAAGCTCGGCAACGACAGGAGCAAGAAGAGCCTCGTATCTCTTTGGACAAGGACGACAGAATGAACTGACAAATTCTGCACTCTCAGATCCCACTGATGCTGCTGAAACGTCCAAACCTGGCAACTGTAAAATGGGGACATCATCAAGCTTAAGACAAGCCCGGACAAACGTGATTACTTCCCCTCGGTCGACGGGACACAGAACCATAGTTAGTACTTCTCCACCCACAGACACTGCAAGCCTACTTGGGTTCTGCCAGTCAAGCAACACGTCTGGAACTATCGGAACTACTACCTCAGTATTTTCTTCTGCTACAAGCTTAAAAACAACGAGACTGAAAGCTGCGTTAAACGCAAGGGAGATAAACATGACAGCGTTGCCCAGCGCAGACTCAGGTAACGGCTGTGTCTACCAGCAACCTTCCATCTCAGAAGCTTATCAAGGATTCGGACTCGGGTATAAGTATAAAAACATTCAGACCAGCATTAATGACATCAATTCATCACAAGAGGATGTGTCTATAAAGAAGAACTTACAGGGACGGAGTCGACAGAGCACAACTCACATAGTGACTCAGCGTCCGTGTCGTTTCTAACATCTACACTAGGTCTTCCTTAAAGAAAATAGGTCAACCAAGAGCAAAGATGAACTCTTCTGAGACTGAGTACCAAAGGGGTGCTCTTGATCTTACGGTTGATACTACAAGAGCTACCTCTAACCATGATGTGCTTAATGAACATCCACTTCTTCAGCCTATTGCGTGTAAGGACGTTGATGCTAAGAAACACACCAAGCAGAAAAGTCTGAGGTGGTCGTTTCTAGAGATCAAAAAGAAGGAATTAAGAATAGCAGCCCCAGATGGTGAAGCTGAACCAGGTCAAAATAATACTTCAGCATGTACTTCGCCAGGTACTGAACAACGCAGGGACAACCCATCAAATCCGAAATACTGTAGGGCGCATGTTGAAGTGGCTTGCCCAGACAAACAAGTCGCCACACAAGCAGAAGACACAGTCCAAGACGGTCCTATTCTTCAGGAGGATGAAGTGACAAAACAAGAAAGATCCCACATTGTGTACCAGATCAGCGCCAGCGTCAGTCAGTCAACAGCAGCAGAAAATGTCAGAAAACTCTGGAGAAACGGCTTCTAATGTAACATTTCAGCTGTAAGTGCTCTTCTGCAGTCTCTAACAGCTAAGACCAAGGACGCGGAGTGGACTTCCCACGAAGATACCACTCAGGCAATAGAGTCCTTCCCTGCTGTGGCTACGCTGACACACATAGTGAGCGAGATCAAACGAAAGGACAACACCGGAAAAAAGAGTGCAGGAGTAAATAAGTCAAAACAAGGAAACGTAAGGTCACAAGGCACGAAGAGAGCTTTACAAGACAGAGTAACAGAATCTATGATTCAAGATCCGCTGCATGGGTCGGTCGTCGCTGACGAACATACAGGAGCAGCCACCATCGAGGACACGTACAATCCTCCAGCAAATCCAAATAAATATTTCTTCAGGAAAGGGGTCGAAGGCTAAGAGGTCAAGAAAATCTACACAAAAAGTGGGAAAGGAAGGCTTACAGCTACCGTCTTTGGAAAACTCAGGGCTAAAGCTTCCAATTTCTTCTAAGACTAACAGTCCTAGTCCGATGCCCTCATTTCCGATTCCATTCGGAAACGTTTCTTTCTTGCCCTTTCAGTTTATCGCTCATAATATCCCCATGTTTACTCGGCATGCATCAAATCCTTCTCATAGAAACACTGACACGTCCTCTGCAACTATCAAGAAAATCGGACGATTCCCCGATGCCCGCTCGGAAGGAACCTTTTACCGACAGCCCTCACATGTCAAGGTGCTGGGTACGCGAGTCGTTACGTAGAAGTTGATTCCGAAGGATCATCCGTTGATGTGACCCCTGCAACCGACAGCGTCGACTACTCTCCTGCTCCGCTTGCCGGCGTGCCGCAGAGTGGGAGTGGGATTCCTCTCTTCTTCTTCCTTCCCCACTCCCAGCTCTTGACTCTAGGCGCCACTTCCTCAGGCTGCAGCACAGAAATTTTCCCATGCCAACAGGTTGTTGTTCCCATGGGGACGCACCTCGCGCCGAAGTCCACACAAGCGCGACGTCCGACCCAACGACTACGGAAGCATTAAAATGGAAACTAACAAAGAATCTAAAGTGCTCCCAGACAGACTCTCTGGGCCGACTCCGGTCCTACCACAACTTGGTCATCAGTCAGTAACTTTGATCGAAAACCAGACCCAGCCTTCGGTCGCTCAGCCAATATTGTCGAGGACTTTGGAGGAAAGCGTGGAATGCCCTGTGGATATTTGCCAAGTCGTCAGCAGCACGTGGTGTGACGACGCGCCAGTGTCGTGCACTGGTAATGACATTAACTCTGAAGAGAGACCAGTGAGCGGCTACGAGATCAGTCTGAATGAGGGTAACAATAATTTGGACACAAAATATCCCCAGCAAAGTTTTCATGATTCCACTGAACATCTGGTGCCAGGCGCCCGTTCGACCACTTTGGAACCAGAAGATAAAGGAAGACCGACGAGGCAGAGGCGCAGCATGCCCAACCGTTACAGAACGGCCATTCAAGAAGAGGAGCTGTCGGAGATGTCAGACTTTTCTGAGCACGCCCACGATGTCTCGGATGACGATTGGAGGCCCGATAACAACAATTGATCTCATTTCTTCCTCAGAAAATGAGACAGATGTTGAAAGCGACTGGGACTTTGATCACAACGCCAATAGAAGAAGCCGAAAAAGAAGCTCGGGTGGGACAAGCAGATCGCGAAAAATCGGCAGCAATAACGAGCCGCAAAAGTTACAGCTCGGTAAGGTGCTTTCGGACTGCGGGGATGGTTATGTCACTCCATCTTGTTTTCCACCCAGTGAGGGGAGGTCTAGCTCTGAGTTCCGCGGCTCTGTGAGCTCCACAAGCTGCTCCGCTGGCACGGCCACAAGTGAAGCGTCTGGAAGCGAAAACGTCAGCTTCCAGATTGACGAAGCTGTTCGAGAGTCCAAATCGGCGGTGCTGCAGGTTCGTCACTCGCGGCCCAACCGCAGGCGACGGCGAGTACCGTACACAAAAGAGGAGCTGACATGCCGCGAGTGCAGCAAGGTCTTTGCGAACATCTACCGGCTGCGGCGGCACGAGGGATCACACCGCGAGGAACGCCCCCACATCTGCGACATCTGTGGGAAGGGCTTCAAGCAATCCGGTCACCGCAACGAGCACAGACTGACCCACGACACCGTCGGGCGGCGCAGCTTTCTGTGCCACTACTGTGGTGTCATCATCAACAGCAGGTCATCTTTCCGATACCACATGATGTCACACGACCAGATGCTCGTTGATGTGGCAATTGTAACCTCAATCGCGACCGCGTCGGAAAACGGTGTTGGCGACAAGACGAAGGACTCCACCCGACATCGGAAACACACAGAGGCAACGGAGCTCCGCGACAAGAGTCGCGGTGATGGGGCGACTTCTTCCTACACCGCCTACGATTGCCCGCATTGCCCCGACCGCTTCGCCACGGCCCAGAGCTTGAACAGCCACCTGGAGTCGCACCCAGAGGTGGCGTTGCGCTGTCACGTGCAGCCGTTCATGTGCGAGAAGTGCGGGAGAAGTTTCACGTACCGCCACAACCTGTTGAAGCACCGCCTGCTGCACGTGAAGCCCGTTAAGTATGCTGACCTGTATCGGCGCAAGGTGCAGGAGCACATCTCCAGCGGCAAGCCGCACTTCACCTGCGACACCTGCGGCAAGGTGTACCTGCGCAAGGAAACGCTGGCCAAGCACTGCAAGACTCACCTGGGTATAAAGCCCTTCCAGTGCCACGTCTGCTGCAAGCGCTTCACCCAGAAGATCCACCTGACCGTCCACTCGCGTCTGCACACCGGCATCCGCCCCTTCCAGTGCCGCACGTGCCGCTGCTGCTTTCTGGACAGCACAGCACTGGCACGTCACGTGGAGCGGGATCTGTGCCGTCAGGAGGGCTTCAGCTTCAACATCGGCAAGCGGGGACGCAGGCCCTTCCACATGGCGCTTGACGGCGACAAGAAACAGGAGGAGCGTAAGAAAGGTTAGTTCTAGAACAGAAATCACGGAAAGGTTGATATTTTGGCACATCTGGTGCATGCAAAAAGAGTGAAATTCTATCTTTATAGCATTCTTCGTTTCAAATGGATAGGTGATTTTTTGTGGTTGCAGAGGATTCATAAGGTCTTTAACTAATAAGGTATCAGGATAACTTATAATTTGTCTTGATATTTGCAAGATTATTGGGGCCATGATCATGTTAGTTACTTCTTGCATTCGCACACTAATGAAAACGTTAGCAATCCTACCAAACTGTTTTAAATTGCAATCATCATTTTGACTAGGAATCGTGTCAACTTAGTTTCATTCTCACAAAGAAGCCTTTAAGACTGTATGACTGTATGTTACATTTGTTATTGCAAAATCTGATAAGATTTAGTGATCTCGATTGTGTCGAATTTCTTTTGCCGTGACGAAACTTGCAATATTCTTGTAAAATTCTTAAACGAATATGGCCACCATGACCTTAGATTACTTATTATTATTATTGCACAACAAAAAAATAAAAAGAGAGTGAGGGAGTATAAGGTTCACAAGCCCAAATGCTCACAAATTCTGCTAGTATACTTAAAAACTTGGACTGGCAGGTTGTGCAGTGGTCCTCAACATTACAAGTCTCCTTCCGTAGCAAATAGGTCTAGAAGTTAAGTCAGTGCCCTAAAGTAACAGGAAGGCTCCATTTTTTTGTATCGGGTGCCTCAAGCCAGGTCCTCTTCACCAAGTCCTATTTTCTATTTTGGTATGTGATTGTTTAGTTTTTATTTGTAGTAGCGATGTTGATATACTCACGTGTTCCTAGCTTAGGTTTAGCGCAGTTCAGTAAGTGAGAGTAGAAAAAAACGAAGTTTATTTTTGTCTTTGTCCATCAGTGGTCAACGCTTCCGTGCTGCACTGCACCTTGTGCAAATGGAGAGGGAAGCGTGAGGGCAACCTTCTGAACCACATGAAGCGAGTACACAAAGTTGGCACCGCGCAGATGACTAGGCAACAGGATAGAAAGGACGGCACAAGCACACATCTGTTTCCTAGCGATAGTAGCGGGGAAGCAAACCTTACACCCACACACGTGTGAATCTTCACCAGCGACATCTTGATACCTCGGGCAATCACGTACCCCAGGTTTCTACGTGATGGTAGACAATGGGAGACAACTGCCAGGGCATATCTTTTTGTCTTCTGTTAGAAATATTTTCTTTCTTCTAATACACAACAACCCGTTTGCTTTATATTTCGGGTTTGTGAAACTGATGTCAAACCTTTCGGATCGTCAAACCCGCCTTCCTTAAGTGCTTGAAATACCCGTGTACAGAAAACTAAACTAAAACGTGTGTTCTCTGTTTAGACAATGCCGGCTCGTGTTAGGAGGTTTCAGACAGGGAACATGACAATGGCGTCCAGCAGGACATCTTGATCTTTCAGTGGAAGGAGAATACCACTAGAGGTATACCTCTTCTTCACAGCAAAACTACTTCTACAAGTGTGAAACCAGGGGATGGGGGGAAATGTTTGCAATGCATCTAGTCATGACGCCGTCTGGATAGATTTCTCAAAGCTTAAACAAAAGTTGGAAACATTGTGCTGGGAGTTATCTTATGACAATTGTAAACAATGAAGCTGAAACCCTCGACGATGTGCGCCAGAGACTAACACTCATGGAGGATTCTGTGGAGAAAATAAACTTCTTTTTGGAATACCAGAGAGTGGGAAAGAAATTTCTGAAACGCGTGTGAATGCTGTAATCGAGCTCCTAAACAAGTGTAATGCCACACCCGGCAGAGAGGGTTATACACGTGACGTAATCACCGGTTGGGCAAGCATCACATGCAGAGCGCTTCACAAATTGAATATAAAAAGAAACCTAAACCAATGATCGCAAAAATTGCGTATTGTGGTCACAAAATGGACATTTTTACCCAAAGAAGAGACAGAGAAATAGGAATTGCCATAGCAAGTGACTTCATCGAACGCCATCGATCTCCTGAGGAGCTACAGAGGAAACGATGTCCACGCACACTACAAGGGCGACAAGATTGTGTTGATGGCCTCATCGTATCGCAAAATAGAAAAGGCACCGAGGGGGTAGCCTCTGATACCACGGTGAGATCATCACAACTACAGAAAAAAAGCGACAAAATGCAAATGCGGTAGCAGCGACGAAAACTTCAGTAAACAGCAACGACCAGACGAGGCAGACGATGCCTGCTCGTGGGCAAAAGTCAATGTGCGTCTTCGCAGATGGAATTTATACATCGTTCTGGCCAAGATGACGAAGAGGGAAGTTATGACTTGCAGCCCTTGGTTCCAGACCCACTGCTATACAGTGAAGCATTGATGGCTGATGGAGTGAAGGCTAATGCATCGTATAGATGAAAGTAATAGGTAAGTACAACATTTTTTTTGTAGTGTATAGCAAAACGGATCCCTCAAGCCAGGTCCTCATCTCCTGGTCCTGTTTTCTTTCTTGGTATCTGATTTAGGTTTCCAGTGGTGGGGATAATGATACAGGCGCGTGTTCCTAGCTTAGGATTAGCGCGGTGAGTTAAGGCTAAAAAATAAGTATTTTTTTCTTGTCCATCAGTGGTCAACAGGTATGTGCTACATTGTAAATGGAGAGGGAAGCGGGAGAGCAACCTTCTGAACCATGTGAAGCGGGTACAAGGACGGCACAAACATACATCTGGTTCCTCATCTTCACCAGCGACATCCTGATACCTCGTGCAGTGAGCCATGGGAGACAACTGCTCGGAGATCTAGCCAAAGTTACTTCTCCTTTTGTCTTTTGTTGGAAATCTCTTCTTACACAGATTTTTTTAAGGAGAGGTTTTAAAACTGTTGTCAAACCCTTCAGATCGTCAAACGTGTATTGCTTAAGTACTTGAAATACCCGGGTATTGAAGGGATAAGTTGTTTCTTTCTTCCTATTTCTGAGCTGTGTTCAAGGGAGTATTTCTGTGGCTTGAATTGTGGTTAATTACAGTACTGCATTTGCAGAATTCCTTTCTGAATTTACATCCTCTCGTTGGGATTTGACGTATGAACTCACTGGTTGGCAAGGTCACGTGTGCCAAGAAAACTCTTCCAGGACTGTTTCCTGCAGATCGTCCGAAACCTGTAGTCATCGAGACCTCAGACGACTTCTTCAAGTTTGCGGTGACATGGTGTGGGGTACATGTATGATCCCCCGTACCTGGTGTGTCCTAACCTCAAGATGAAGCTCTTGTGATCGGTCAACGGGTCTTGGTCGGCCCAAGGCATGGGAGGGGATGTAATTTTGTTTCTCATACTAGCCAACTATTTGTGTACTGATTAGGTGCAACCATCAGACCCAGATCATTTTCCAGCACTTGATGCCACTTCGTCGAGGTACATCTGTTTGAACCGCTTGAACACCTCTCTGTGTCCATCAGGTGATACAAGTATTGATGCTTTCACTGTATGTTACCTCTACTATTGCTTTCGAAGCTACTTATATAAATGTAAACAATGCGATCGAGGTAGAGAAGGACAATACCTGTGATGTCAGTGACGATAATAATAAGAGTACAGGTTTTAAATATAAATACACTGCCTGCAGAAAGTTCAACATGAATGCTGAAGCCCAAAGTTACCAAGTTTCCACTTATGTTTTTTAGTCCCTGAATGTTTGTGGTCTCAAAGAAACAGTTCCTGAGCTATGTGATGTTTTAGTGAAATGGATATTGTCTGTCTTCTAGAAACAAAACTAGATTTAGATCAGTGTAATGTCACTGGCTTTATGTGTTTTGTGAAAAATGGGACAGTTTCTAGTATGTAAACAATGTTCATAATGAGCTGTTGGGGTATTTAAAGATTTTGAAGATGTAAAGATGTCGACTTTGCCAGTAGAATAGATAATGACCTTCAGAATTATTACAGTTTTCTGCAGCACCCTGACCTTATCTTCAAATTTAGTATTCCAAATAAATACAATCCAACTCTCGTTGGTACTGCGGTATATGTACCACCAGAACATTCAGTTTACACCTAAAGAATGCTTTTCAATAAATTGAAGAGACTTTAGCTTATTGGGATAATAAATATATATTACTACTTAGAGACTTAATGCCAGAACAGGAATCATACCTGACTTAATTTACTGATTAGTTTCATTAATTTTTAATATATTAGCTGTTATAACCCGACCAATGAAATGTGTGGGTGGGTGTGAGTGAGAGATATTGTACATAAAGATAGATAGGAATATGATATATATATACGCCTTAGAGGATAAGAGATTCACAAAAGAATCTTGAAACTTGATAATAATAAACATGCTAAGGGTATTAAACAGAAACTGGATGATAAAAATATTATGCCATGCAGCCTGAACAGACCAGTCTGAAAGTGTGATTTGTCTTCTAATTTTCTTAATAGAATTAATGAGTCAATTTAATGTCAGTGATTAAACTGTTATATTAATCAGACTATTAGCGAATGTTCATGCTGTTAAAATGAAGCATCTCAAAACAGTAATTGATATCTGATATTACCACAAACATTATCAAATAACTATGATTTCCATAATGTTTGTCATTATTTATACCTATTCCTAGTTTTGTATGCTGATGATACAGTCATACAAAAAAAAACAGAGGTGACATGCAGAATGCACTGGAAGCTTTCAATGTTTACTGCAAAAAATACGGTCTGCAACTAAATACTGAGGAAACTAGAACTATGACATTTTCACTTGGCAAGGTTAGAAAAGTTCCACATCTTTCCTTTAACGGCTGAATTATTGAGGTGATACAGGATTATATAAGTACCTAAAAACAGGTTTTAATCACAACAATAAATTCAATAAGGTTATTAAATTATGATGGGCTCTTGCAAAAAAAAAAAAAGCAATGTTCTCTCTGATAAAGAAATGTAGATAGCTTGACCTGCCCTTTGATATTCAAATTGACCTTTTTGAAAGATGTATAAAATGTATTTTGCTGAAGTGAAGTCTGGGCTTTTGAATCTCTTGATATTTGTGACAGGATGCAGGTATTATTTATGACATTGATGTTGAATGTAAAAACTAGCTCACCATCATGTATGGTGAGGACCAAACTATGTCAATCTTTGCAAAATGAAAGTTACTGTGCTTCTGGGATAGACTATCAACTAACCATACCATTGGAGAACGAAAATTATCCGTCCTACTGTTCCAATTAGCAAGATTTTATTTAATAGCTCAGTATGTGAATTACTATGTACACAGATAATTTCCGCGTTACTTGCCATATGTTGAAAGAAGATTTTAACATGGAGAAGTACCTGATAAATTTAACCCCTGCCTTAAAAAAATCCACTTAATAAAATTTAATTTAAGTTTCAATAAACTGCCTATCCAACAATTAAGATATAATGAAATACCTAGAAATTATGTAATTTAAGTGAGGTAGGGGATGAATTTCATTATATTTTTATGTGTGCTCACCTCTTATTGACTGTTTCCGCTAAAGCGATTCTTCCAGACTATTTTGTATGTTCCCCTGATACATTAAAATTTTTATCAGCTAATTAATATGAAAACAAACAGTGAACATTAAGCAAATTTATTCAAATTGTAATATCACTAGTTCAGGAACTGGATACTCATTTGTGGTTTTAATACAATATGAATGTAGTGTTAATTTGACAGATTGTTACAACTGCAGTTTCAAAATGTGTGTATATTTATATAATTGCTATGTGACATAATATGTGACATATTTCAGGTTTGTATGCATCATTGCTTGTATCTTGGCTACAAATGCCCATCTGGGCTTAAAGTGGATTAAAAGAAAAGAAAAATCACACTATGTAAGTGAAAGAAATGGAACTTCAAGAGCTGCTGTCGATATTTTCCTCTAATTTTTTTATGTGTTGGCGGTTCTATGAGACTCAGAAAATTAGTGAACAAGTTGTACTGTTGGCCCGTACGTTATCCATAAAATGTTATTGCATGCATTTTTATTCACATATTCCAAAGATATTTGTTGAGAACTATAGGTTCTGAGACTTTTTGCGGCACTATTTATTATTTTGTTACAGTGTGTGCTGCGGAGGGATAAAAAAATGAATTTGTGATTGTTTTCATCAGTTTAGTGAGGTATTAAACCTCACCCCTACCTTCCATCTTTGCGCTTTTTTGTATGAATTATATGGTCTAAATGTTTCGAGTTTAAAAACAATTGTAAAGAATTTATAAAATAGTTCTCGTTTTGTATGATTACTGCATGATTAATGAAATGTTTAGAAATTGCGTGGCCTGCTTTTGCAAGCAAAACATTAGCTTCAACAAACTGTACCTATAAATAATAACAGAATCCAGTAGCATTGTTGATTGGAGGAAAACTTTATTTGATGAACTATGACACGACCCACATTTTTGCTGTCCACAATACAAACAGTCGATAATTGCCTGAAAAATTAATCCCACGGGGAGACTTGTACCCCTCCATCGCACCTCCATCCCACACTCTCGTATCCAATTAACGATTGTTTTTCCATCGATGACGACCTGATGATAGAGGCGATGCTACTGACTAGTAGTAGAAGCTGACCACGGAGATTTTAAGAAAGAATCGTGGAATCTCAGACATACCGCAAGTTGGACGATCCTCAGACCTCAGTTTAACTTTTGACCTTTTATGCGTTTGCTTCACACACCTCTCCTACTCCTCAGTCTTTTTAACGTATGGTGAAAGGAGAAGAGGTCACTGAGTGGGTTCAAGCCGCGATTTCCGTGGTTATTTTCAAATGATTTCTCTATTAAGTTTTTTTTTAATCCTTTAGGACTATAGTTGAATGCTGTCTCACTGTTTTGTTTACGTTGGTGTTCTGTTAATTTGCTTATTTGATATTCTGTGATGGAGTTTTAAAAAAATCTGTGATCATAACTTTGTCGTTCATATTACTTATAGTAATTAGGACTTTGTCTCAAATCAATGGCATAAAGTATTTATGATGCACCAACTATTTTAGCGGCATTCTAAGAACAGCCTCTGCACATGACCTTTCAACTTTCAGATGACCAGCAAATTTCATTAGTATATTTACACTGATGACACTAAAGTGGTTCCCATGACAATGTGACGAGAAACAAAATTCAGAGCTAGCATCCTTGCTGATGTCATTACTCCCATCATCGTGACTGTTATCATTTTCATCGTCATCAACTTCACAAAAATATAATGTCCACAAAAGCCGCCTTCTCCTATGAGCTGTTGATACATAGGACCACCCGTAAACAAGGTCTAATTGTTGATTACATCGGGTACCACTCAAAAATTGTCCACATTTTTCTTCACACATTGCTCTCCGGTATTGCAATTTTCTTGTTCAATTGTTAACATGCACCGCTAAGAACAAATGTAGCATTTGTTTACCCCAGTAAGTGTTGACCTCAACCTTTAGATACACTTTCCATGGTACATTCAACAGTCGAGGCTGTCAAGGTTACTAAAGTAGATTTCTGTTCTAGGTATTTGGGTTATTTGGTATACGATTGTTTGGTCGTTCTGTTTCCGGACAAACAAACTGCGCAACAGTGTAGGTTTGAATGTTTGTTTTAATTGTAAAAATGGAATTGCAATTCTGTGTAATAAAATCTCTGAAGTTCTAAATCCTTTTTGTTATTGCTTCAGTTTCAGGCGTTTACTTTTACATACTGGACTGAGTTCGCTGATTTAAAAAACTTAAACCAGGTAGAGATTATAAAATATCTTTACAGGTCATTGACCCACATCAAGAAAGTTGTTCAAGCAAAAAGCATTTTGCATTGGCACAGTAACAGAAGTACAACACAGAACACAGGTAAATGGCGCAATAAAAAAAAAAAAAACAGAAATGTTGTCATTGGGACAAGAGATTTGTTTGGTACAAATTTCAATATATTAAGACTTGGTTGCATTATCAAACCTACTTCTGTCGTCAGGTAAACAAGTAAACAGTAAATATTATTAATGCTTTCGCGCTAAATCATGACCTGGGGCCCAGGAGGTCATGATCTTTTTAATAACCCAGAAAAAATCTGATTCGGGTTAAAGTTAGGGTTAGTGGTTGGGTTAGGTGAGGGGTTAAGGCTGAGACTAGGATTAAAGTTAGGGTTAGAGTTATTCGGTTGAACATCATGGCGTCTATAACAACCTGTTATTGCGTTGCGGACCTTCTCCCCTCGCCCGAATTAAAGGTTGCTATTTCGGGATGGAGGTCATGTCTAATTTTTATCCGGTATCATGCAAGAAAATGTGATATAAGCTCGGGACAACACTATTAGACAAGACCTGTCGCTCAGCCACCTCAGATCGCATAAAAAAACTTAATTACGCGAACAGACCAGCATTTTAATATAGAGAATCAAACTTAATCTGTTTAAAGACACTCTTATGAGTAGTTTCTGTAGGACGGACTTTTTTATCTCCAATAATAATAATAATAACAACAACGCCGCACTTTTAAATACCGCTATTACCACCAAGGTTCGTTGCGCTTAGCAAACATCGCACTCTCTCCGAAAACATATCTGATCACAAAGTATTAACCCTGAATTACTATTCGTAACTCCCTGGAAATATTGCCTGTCATGTAAACATCGTGTAACGACGCCATCTTAGTGTTTACAGTATCTACATCCACTCATACCTTCATCCATTGCTTTGCGTTCTACTCTTGTATCTCATCTTTATGTTGTTCAGTGTGTCTACACATACCTCACTGGCCAATGGCTTATCTTTTATTTATCGTTATTAGTCTGAACAGAGATTGCGATCTTGGTCGTGATGATGTGCGTTATAAATTCACATGATGATGGATGGATGATGGATGGATGATTGATGATGATGATGACTACTGCTACTACACCTACATGTACTTATGACCGCGCACCAAATCTCACGTCACTGTCGGTGACAGAATATGTGGCTAAATAAACCCACCCAACAACAACATTCCAGTCGTTGCCCACCCACTGTTTACCCCTGCTTGGCGCAGTAAACAACATCATAGAACCGCGACCGAGTTCACAGTTGGCGATTTCAAGCACAGCTACCAATAGTGTGTGATCACAAGAATAATATTTCGAATGTGCTAATACTGTATTGTCAGTTTTTTTCAATAAATAATTTTAAAAAGTCTCATTACCTTCTGTACAGACCTGATATACATTCTTGCTTATTGTCATTTGCGCTTAGTCTGTCGGTGTGTCCGATCCTTTACCATTGCATATTTTATCATTGTTATATACTTTTACCTACTTTAATTTTGTCTTTTTGTAAATAGTGGCAAACTGCCTGTGGCTGGGGTTTGGCGCTCAATAAGTACCATGATTATATTATTATTAAATTCTCTTTGTTCATTGTCTCCGTAATAAGTCAAGATCAATGTTCTTTGCTAAAAGTCTGGTTTAGCGTGTGATCAAGATTCATGTCTTTTGTAAATTGTTTCTTCCTTTTACTCTTCGATCAAGATTCATGTCGTTTGTGAAAGATCTCCATTTCAGTGTCTCGGGACAAAATACACGGGCTTCACGAGATGTCTGTGTAGTAAATGCAAAACGGAGTGCAACCAAAAAAAGCTTTCATTCACATCACCTGTAAATACTTTAAACTCTCAAAATCGCGAAAAGAAAGACTTTCTCCGAGAAATTTCGTAAAAATTCGTTGGCTCACCTGTTCAAAAGAAGCCTGAGGGAATTACAGAAGTGTCCGTTATAATGGATGAACTGTTTCAAGACTAAGAGAGACTTTGTGTTCTTCCTCGTGAAGCCTCCAATAGAAATAAAAAGTGAAGATTGACGAAATATAATCTTTTGCATCAACTTTGACACTCAAGTGACCTCTCAGTGGGGTTCTGCAGCATTTTTGATCTACAGGGATTTAAAAACATTTAACCTCGTAATATTTAGTCACATGTAAAACTCGGAAATTAAACAAATATTAATGTTGTGACTATCTATCAACGTCTGCATAAAATGCTTTGCACCCTAGTTGGTCTTTAATGTCTAAGGTCCATTGGACAGTATTTGGCAAGATGTCTGAGTCTCTTAATATCGTAAACAAAAATGAATGTGCTGGCCATGGGTACCCTTTTCTCAGAACATCAAATAAATTCAAATCTCAAGCACCTCAACTGCGCTCTCACTGAACTGAACTCATGCTGGTGGAGAAAGTCTTTGCTGGCTGGACGGGCTTCGTTTGGCGGCAAAAAATCTCTTTTACCTCCTTCCGGAACTTGGTCCCCATGGAATAGTAGATGACAAAGGTCACGGAGGAGTTCGTGACCTCAAAAGTGTGACCGAGAGTTTGGCCGATGATGAAGGTGCTGCAGAGCTTGCCCGAGGGGAGGTAATCTGGCCAGAGGGTCCTGAAGAAGGCCTGCGTCACCGACAGCGAGATACACGTCAAGTAGACGACACAGACCACGACCAACATCTTAGTCACAGCCGCCTCTTTCTTCTCGCCAGTCATCTTCGACGACATCGTCTTGACGTTGGCCGTTTCCTGACGCCAGGCCAGAGTGGCGCGAAGCCTCAGCGCGATGATGATCGTCGCGATGACCACGACGCCGAGGGAGAGACATGGGATAGTCAGACTGAGGAGGTGGTTGTAGAGGATGTCGATGACCACCCGGTCGTTGGTGTAGAACGAGCTAAGTCGTGACGTCCAGTGGGACTGTTTGCTGACCGGATCGGTGACGTATACAGTGACGTATTTCATGTTGAGGAGACTATAGAAGCCCAGGATGTAGATGGACATGACGATGATGAGGATGGCCATGTACCTGGTCTTGAGGAACTTTTTAGCGATGAAAGGCGACAGAACGCAGATGCACCTCTCGACTGAAATTATCGCTGTTACGGTGTTGGAGATGTTCATCGTCCCCAACACAAAACCCAGCAATGTGTTTAAATACCTCTGGCTCCAGAACTCTTCGAGGTTGGCGTCGAACAGACCCAGGAAGCTGTGGAACTTGGCTGCAAAGATTATAAGCAAAAATACACAGTCTGCCAAGGCCAGGCTGAAAAGACAGAGGTTGATGCGATCGCGAAGACCCTGGCGATGAAACACCGCCATGTTGATGATGTTTGTGCTCACGCCGAAAATCTCTAAAAGTGTCATCACCGTAGTGAGCAGCGTCCTCTCCACGATCTTCGCTGTCTTCTCGTCGATTGGATTATCGGGATTTTTACAGGGCAAGAAGGTTTTGGTCGATGTTTGTTCCTCATCCTTCTCTAATTCCGTAATGTTACGGAGCGTGTAATCTGAGGTGGAAGTAGCAATGAGTATATATGTCATAAACCTGATCTCTGTTGTGTCCATGTTGGGAGTGATTTGTCGTCACATGACAATTGAAGGGGGAAAAACGAACTCTTGCTCACCTGCAAAATGCGATTGGTCAAAAGTGTATATCTGACGTCAAACGTTTCCTTAATTATAACGGGTTTTTAATGAACATTTTGCTACGGGCATTTATTGAACAACTTTTATTCTCTCTTTCCTTTACCACGCCCAATATATTACCACTTAAATGTCACAAATTCATAATTAGAGGATGACTGAAAGAAATTCAAGACAATCAAACTTGTGTTTCAAAACTAATCAATTGTACAATACTTTCAGAAACCCTCACCTATGCAGCTTCATACTCAAACAGCACTCACAATGGCGGGTGGATCGGATCCACCCTGTTTATTTTATACCTCTGCTGCGGTTGTTATATCTTAAGCAGCTGACGAGTGCTTTCCCAGTCCAAAATGGCGAGGGTTTTATCAGAAAATATTTAATTGCTCATGAACACTTCCCTCGATTAAACAAAATGTCTTAAGCATACAAACATCTCCTGATGCACATTTGCACACACACACACACACATGGCGCAACACACACACACATGGCGCAACACACACACACAGGCACATTAAATACATGTGACATGTACACGTGCAAACTACGCTTTACAAAACAAAGACTTCACGTTTAAGTACACACCTACAAACAAAATCATGGCTATCACTTGTGTGCGTCGGTATCTGTGTGTGTGTGCGCAAGTGCACATGTGTAGGTGTCTATTTGGTTTTGGGAGGGAAAGGCGTAAGAATTTTGTTTGACTTCTTAAACATCCAATTGTCGTTGTAAAGGCAACATTTGGTATTAAAGAAAAGAATATTTTTTTGTCTAGTATTTGACTCATTTATGAGGACAGAGTCCGTGGCCTTTAATTAGCATAAACATTTATGGATTTTGTCTTCAAATGTCATCTTCCATTTCTTCCAATTTTATCACAAAAAAGTCTCAGGAATTAAAGTGGCATTTCTATCAATAAACATTCATAGAGTGGTTCTTACAAAATACTGTAAAATATTGAAGACAGCTGAAGGAAACGTTAACACAGTTTTATCTAGATGTCATGGCTTTAATTGTAAATGTGTCCAGATATTTAAAGGACTGCACCTCCTCCATCTGTACTCCACTGAACTCCTGATTGTGTTCACCAGGACTTTGCTGGTGCTGGCTGTCAGTTTGTCCACGAGGTCCTTATCTCACCCGTCATCAGATCGATGTCGTCGGCAAAGTGGAGGTTACTGAGCAGCCTCCCTCTGATGAACACTGAGATATGATGGTCCTGGCGTGTATTCCGCATGATTTTGTCCAGGTAGATGCTAAACTGCAATCCTGCCACCCACCTTTCATGGGAAAGAGCAAACCCACTTGGTTGTTGAAAAATTAGTTTACATCGAGGCATGGCAAGGGGAAATTATTTTATTTAAGCGATCTTGGAGCGGTTACCATAGATGTCTGAACGAACGTAGCACTAATAACATTCTTTATTCTCATTCCAACATTTTCTTTACAGCCTTTTACTCTTCATTTAAAGATTTTTATCAGTGCAACAAGAAGGAAGTAAACAAACTGAAGAGTGTATGCTTGGCATGAAATAAGTGTTCAGCAAACGCCTGGGTTTGAATTTGACAGAAACTCTGAAGAGTGGCTTGGATGTGTGTGTGTGTGTGCATGTCGAAGTTTATCATTGTAAATAATTAAAGTGCATCAGGCTCACATAGACCCAGAAATCACAATGGCGAGGCAACAAGAGATAGTCGAAAGGCAACCGTTGCTATGACTACCGAGCATGCGAACCACCTGGTCTTAACTTTTTGGGTTTAAAGATGTCAGAATTAAAAATCCGATTTAGAAGAAGCCGACTTTGTTATCAATCTGTGAATGATGACAAAAAACATGAGTACACGATGGAGGACGACAACAACGATGAGACACTAACGACATCATGTTACCTGTGAAGAATGTCATAATAACGGCGATAAAAATGAAAACGATAATGATCGCCCGATCGTCCGTTTATTTTGGTCAACATCCTCCTCGATTTACAGTATGTTGCTTAAGTCATCCGTTAAATATATCTAAATTGAATTCAGATGTTAAGTTACATTGATATAAACAAGTAAACAATCATTTTCACAAGAGCAAGTGGGCGCGTGAACAATGACGAAACTAAATTAAATAAAAACAAATGAACCGAAACTAAAGAAAGGTAAATCCCGTTCCACATTTAATATATTTCTGGATACTGAAAACAAAATCGCTATATGGACACATGACTTTTCATTTTTATTTCAGCAAGGTAACTCGATCTTTTGTCAGTCGTTCCAAGATTTTCGTGAAGAGAAAGCAGGAGGGGTTCGGGTACCCGGCGAGTGTGCAAAAACCACGAACGTCTCTGAGAATCCTCCTCCAAAACTTCAGTGAAACATTTTAAAAATTAAACCTTCGAAATTTGTGCATATATATTTATGGTAGAAAATCATAACATAGATAGTTCTTAGGTCACGGAATCACACGAAGATTTTAAAATAATTGGTCGTTTACTGAGATGTAAAACGCGATAATTTTTCACAGGTCGCGAGAAAGAGGATGAAATGAAACTCGTTCAAGATATTTAAATTGTACTTAAAACGAGCAAAACGCGGACACAACACGAATAAGGTTTATATTATTCAGTCGATCTTGAATTTTCCGGAAAGAAAGGTAATCCCAACAAAAGAGAAAATTCAGAAAGAAAAATATTCCTTAAATCCTTAAATTTATCTTAAATTTATGAAGAATTTTTTTGAAAGATCTTTTGATAAAAGTTTCAAATAGTTTTACACAAAATCACAGACAATTGTGTCCCATTAAGCAAATATTCCACCTGTGGATGAACAAAAAGATACAAAATGGCAAGAAACATCTATGAAATCTGAATTTCATTTGTAATTTTATATAAATACATGAAAAACTGCTATAAACTTGCGAAATGTAAAACGACTTATGACTCTCTTAACATCAAGCAAAAGACTCCTTAAGTTACATATAACGAAAGATTATCATAAAAAGATATTTGATACCAAAAGACTTCCCTGAAGTTATAAGGAAAGACTCCCTTTTAAATTTCTTGTAATGAAAGACGGTAATTAAAGGTAATTAAAGGTACTCATTATGAAGACTACTCTTAAGTCGGAAAAGACCAAAGATTAAATTTTTCCTTATAAAAGGGTCGTAGATACCTAATAGTACTTGATACCAATGACTTTAGTATATATATATATGTTCCATGCTTAACAAAAACGTCCAGACAAAAATATTCAGGGGTATTCGTAAAAGATGAGCAATTTGTAGATGGACAGAGGATAGCATTCATCAACTTTGTTCATCGTTATTTGAGTACTATTAATCGGTATCAAATGCTTCTGGAAAATGTATTCACCATCATTCAAAACACACACACACACACGGCCCTTTGAACAGTTGTCCCATTCAGAGAGGGTATGTCTGAGCCGAACTACGAACCCACGACACCCGATTCTCACTGCCGTGGTGATTGCGCTGTACCCACTGCGCCACCAAGTGCCTAACTTTTATTTGAAAATCATTAGTTTAATTAAACGAGAGTTGAAATATTTCCTACAGAAGACTAAGGTAGTGCTGTTGCAACTAATGACATTAGAATGGACTTATGTAATGGATGTAACTGTCACTTTCTAGAAATATATAAAACCGCGCGAGAGGTAGACATGAGCTATAACCACTCTTTAGTCGAGACAAACCACGAGACCAACTGCTTAACAAAAGGCGGCGCTTGAAAAAAATTACTGGCTTGAATTATTGGTGACCGATTTTTTAAAAGTCTTTATTCATCTTTGACTGGAATCATCAGGCGTGGGAAAAAACCTCGAGAGGCAAAACAAGTGAGAACATCAACTTCGTTCTCATTTTTAAGCAGATCGAGTTGGAGGCTAAAAAGAGAAAGAAATTATGTCCAAATCAGCGTCTATTTTAATTCATTAAGAGATAAAAATGCCAGGGAGGGAGAGTAGGGACAATTATGTCCACATTCTGATATATTTATTGATAACAAAAATTAGCTTTCAAGTCGTTCACTGTGGCTGAACCTTTATGGACAAGATATTTCGCCGATGTTCCTTTACTTTCTTTTCCTTTCGATCCCCAAAAATAGTCTTTACCGTCTCGCGGAACTTGGTTCCCATGGTAACGTAGATTAAGAAGGAGGACGATGCGTTAGTCACCTCGCACAGATGACCAAGTGTCTGTCCGATGGTGAAGGTGTTGCAGTATTTACCTGTGGGTAGGTACCCAGGGACAAAAGTCCGCGCCAGAACCTGAACGAGCGACAAGGAGATGCAAGTCAGGTACACGAAGCACACGACAAGCAAAGTCTTCGTCACCGAGTCCTGTCTGGCTTTCTCTGACGTAGTTTTCACGTTGGTGGTCTCCAAACGCCAAGCCAGCGTGGAACGTAGTTTGAGGACCGTGATGCACGTCGTTACTATGACAACGCCCAGGGAAGTACACGGGATGGTGAGGCTGAGCAGGTAGTTGTTGAGGACGTCGGTCACAACTCGGTTGCTGAGGTAAAAGGAGCTGAGCTGAGACGTCCAGTGTGACGTGTTGGTGAGGGGATCAGTGACGTACACCGTGGCAAACTTGACGGTCATTAAGTTGTAAAATCCGGTCACGTAAACTGACATGGCGGCGATGAGGACAGCCATGTACCTCGTCTTGAAGAACTTCTTGGCAAGAAAGGGCGATAACACGCAGATACAGCGCTCAAGGGAGATAATGGCGGTTATGGTGTTGGACACGTTGGCTGTGCCCAGCATCAGGCCAAGCACCGTGTCCAGGTACCTCTGGCTCCAGTAAGCTTCCAGACTCCAGTCAAACAAACCCAAGAAGCTGTAGAACTTGGCAGTAGAAAAGAGAAGAAGAAAGACACAGTCGGCAAGCCAGGCTGAAGAGGCAGAGGTTAATGCGATCATGAAGACCTTGGCGATGAAACACCGCCATGTTGATGACGTTTGTGATGACACCGAAAATCTCTAGAAAGGTCAGCACCGTGGTATGGAGCACCCTTTCCACAGTTTTCGCTGTCATTTCGTCGATCCCGTTATCGGAGTTTTTGCAGGGTGCGAAAGCCCTCGTCAATATGTCGGACTTATTATACTGAGGGTCAGTAATGTTAGTGTGTGAATAGCTCAAGTTACGGCCTGCGGGCTGTACTGCCATCACAAAGTTCCTCTGGTGTTGTCAATGCTGGTCGTTTGAACTTACAATTTCATCTGTAATCAAACAAAAATTAGGAAATACAAATGAAAGAAAATAAATACATTTTTTGATCTTTTATCATCATTACATCTTTTTAATACTAAGTAGACCCTAATCTTAAATAGCTTCACTACGACAGTTACATTTTGATATAAATTTGCAATTTTCTATTTTTGAAAAATATGATCAGAAGTTTCACAATGGATTTTGTACAGCCAGGGATTCCACAATGCCGAGTTATCTGCAAGTTTGCTTCACAAAATGTCTCTTTCAAATAAACAAAATTGTTCGTATCATGCATACGTTCTCTGTATGTGTAGTTTCATTTTATTCATACACAATTACAAGTCCATTAAAGTCCTTATAAAAGTGAGTTATTACTGTCCTCACCATATTGTACTTCCTGTAATATGCAGTTAGCATAAGAACTCTATAATATTGCTGGCTTGTGATGATTCCTTTGTCGTGGAGAGCGAAAAAAAAACACAACTGAATATAGCAGACAGTATTTTTAATCTCTCTATCTCTCATTTAGTAGTAATACACAGCCGGCATATATTCAGACACACAAACCTACAGGCAAGGAGACAAGCAGTAAGAAATCAAACTCACAACTTGCGAAGAGACACGAACGAAGCCTGTCTTACATGTTATTGTTAATAACAACAAACCAATATTGTTGTCGGAAAATATTGTCACGAATGAAAGAATTTTATTTAATGATAAGAAGAGTTATATTCTGTGCAAAAGTACCTTTGTCCAAATGAATTATTTTCTTGCTCCAAGTACAAAGCATGGCACTGACTAGCACAAAATGATTAGAATCTTTAAACTTACTTGTAAGATAATGTCAGAATATATTGTACGAGTTGTATCATCGTGTCTATATATATATAGTGAAAATGACAGTTCCTCGTATTTGTTTTATTGCAAGACGTGTATATTCTGTAATAACTGTTTAAATACACGACCGTTTGCTACTTGTTTCATTTGTGTGCATTTGTATACTTGTGTAAATGTGTGTGTGAGAGAGAGAAAGTGAGAGAGAGAGAGGGGTATAACAGTTTATGTCAAAGTTGCGTGAATACTGAGCACTGAAAATACACACACACAAGCACAAACGCACAGGTTCACTCACTGACAAACACACATACATATATTCACCTATCCATACGTACGTACACACACAAACACAATTCAAACGTGTATATTGATATGTGCGTGAACATGTATCAGCATGTAACCTAAACTTATTTCCATGAGATATAATAAATTGCTATTTGTTCCTACAAGCATCCACTATTTTCCAGTACGAGTGGTTAATTGTTCTCGCGTCTGATTTTTCTTTTCAAGTCTTTCGATCTTCAGAAAAAAAGACAATTTTCTCCAGAAAATGTTTCCGAGAAGAATGTTAGCACAATTATTATATGTTGTTTCGTGTCAAAGATTTGCTTCTCAAATAGGCGTGTTCTCTTTTTTCCCTCTACATAATAATTTTTTCGTTGGAGGGCATAAACCGGGCTTTATTTAAAAAACACTTAAACGATGTTATTGACAACATACTTCTGGAGTAAAATACGGCACTTTTGTACTTTTATTTACTGAATACAATTACAAACGATTTGCTCTGCTTTGCTGAGAGTGTCACTAAAGATTAGAAATAGCATGGGGAACAGAAATAACAGCAGCGAGAACGAATGAATGGTACTTGTCAATAATTTCTCACACACTCCAGACCATGTCCAGTTTTGACTTTGAATGAAACTGAAACTTGTTCATCTGAATCTTAAAACAATTTTTGTACGTAGAAATTCATGTATAGGACAGATTAAAATATATTTTAAATTTCTTTTAGAATTTTGTAATATTCTAGTTTTAAAAAATAACTTAATACCTCAACAAAACCTACACAATTTGTATATTGTAACTAGAGCACTTTTTTGTTTTGTTGATTTTTTTATCTGAGCACACTTTTTTTAAATATAACTACTCACTGGGATTAGTAAAGTTGGTCATTGTCATTGCTAATGTTCATAAGCTACTATTTTCAACGATACGTGCTGACCGCTCTGAAAGCTTTTTCCGAAAATATATTTCCCTGCCTTATTGAGAAACTGCAAGAGTGAGCAAACAATCGGTGAGTAGCCCTGAATTCTGTAGATCACGACCGAGACAGCCGGGCAGTTTTCCAAACTTGGATAACAAAAAAGGCAGCCAGACATAAAAATCAGCTTCCAGGAGAAATAAAAGACATTTGCAAATGATGAAGCTTCCATCCGCTCCCATTTCTTGAGTGAAGGTTACAGGTATATAGTGAGTGATCCAACGACTAGGTGCAGGTCACTGCCGACTGAACGCTGACATGTTCAAGAAGATGAAGCTGGCATCACCATCCTGTATCTCCGCCCTAAGAAAGCAAATGCCTGAACATATCTCCAAAAATTCTCCTTACTGAAGATAGATGTGACATAGTCCAGCGGACATATCATGTCAACAGAAAGCTACATCGAAGACAAAAGGTAAGACGCTGCGCCATTCATTCTGAAGACTGGCTTCAAAATGTAGACTTAAAAAAATATATAAAATTTTAATTGTAAAAAAGTTATAAACTTTTAATTATCTATTTCATTTATTTTACCTTCAAGTTTGCTTACCTAGTCATTTTCTTTTTTTTTTTTCGTCGTCTTTTTGTGAAGTAAAATAACATGTTGGCATAAAACCTTGGTCGATTTATCTACATCGCCATTTAATAATTTTGAAAAATTCAGAGAAACCGTCTATTTGTAATCTACTGACTTTAACTTGATCGTTATCATTCGCATCACCAGCAGCAAACATGAATTTTGCTGCCATTTCATTTACAAAATCTCAACCTGGTTGCTATAGCTACACGCTAGTAAAACTGTCCTGAATATCAAGAGAACGAACTAAGGGACACAACAATTTAACTCGGCTCTCGATACATGAAAAGCGATGGTCTTCCGAAATTTGAATACGTTCAAGTGTAACATTGAAAAGTTATATTTTTACAGGAAACACACAAACAATGAAATTTTTAATAAAAGAAAAAAATCCCAGCTGCAGACCCCAGAGATGAAGGAGAAGTTCAACTGGACGGAGGTCTATAAATAATCAGGAGAACAAAAGTTACTGGCCTTACATCGCAGGTTTCCACTACTGTCACTTCGTATTATCTCTGTAAATATGATTGCAGCATTAAATATCTAAGCTGTATAAATTTTTAAAAACTTTATTGCGAAAAAAAAAATTAATTTGCAGTCGTAAAGACTACTGCATTAAAAATAGTCAAATGAGACAGCAATAAAATACGAAGCTTGCCCACACTGTACGAACGTTCAGAGCTTTCTTATTATTCTCATAGCAACGATATAATCACAGACGGACTTTTAAAACATAAAATCGGTTAAAGAACGCATAAAGTAGTCACGAAAGACATAATTCATGATTTTAAAATATAGCAGACAGTGTTTGGGACATGGTGTGGTTGACTGAAACTTGTTCAAAGATATGAAGATGTTTGTGTTGATCTGAATCCTTGGCCATAGTTATGAAGCGAGGGTAGCTCGCTACCCTGGGGTGACGTGGATAAGCTCAAGGATAAGTGCTTAGTTTCCATAGTCATAAGACAGTGTTTACACCCTGCAGATGTTTTACCCCTGGAACCGCAAAATCGTTGATACCAGTGCCAGACTTGACAACCTGCCGCTGCACCACCCGCCCTTAGTTCTTGCTAGTCATGTAATTAAAAATATTATGCTTGATCTTTTGTACTTTGTTACCTTTAGGCATGAACACAGTTTAGTTCTATACAGTACTTTACTTAGTTATGTGTGTTCTTTTACACTTTATATTACCTGTAACTTTCCTTACCTGTGCATTCTTTAAACTGTAATGCAGTAGCTGAATGTGTTTAGTATCAATGATGTTAGACATTGTTAGTGCTTTAATGTCATTTCTTTATTATCGTTGATCAGAGAGGCCGACTTGCTTACTTGAAATCATATTATTATTATTATTATTATTATTATTATTATTATTATTATTATTATTGCTGAATATTCTTGGTAAGACGTTGTCGGACTATAAGGTGTAGTTCAAGTGACTCAAATCACAGTGAACAGACTGATGAAAGAAAACATAGAAGAAAAGGCAAGGCAAGAAAACATATTCACGTTAGGAAATGATTTTTCTGAGCTCCCAACAAAGACAAATTTCTATGTCTCTTGCGACCATAGACAATAAAGATGTCTTGTAAATATCCCGAAACTGCGCACAATAAGAGGCCTGTTCCAGCAACAATGTAGCAAGGCTATAACCAGGCGAATAGACAAAAGCTAGATTGAGTCCGTATCCGAGTGGTTCACCGTGACTACGTCACGACATTGTCTTGCCTGATAAATCAGGTTATCCCTTTTGCTCGGTGGACAAAGGATGCTGTCTTCCAGTCGTTAATTAGGGAGAGCCTTCAGATGGCTTCTTTAAGCCAGTTGTTCTAACCATAAGGCTACAAAGTCCTCCCAAGATGCGAGGGGATGTCCTACACGAAAGGCAGTCAACTGGTTGTGGACCCTGAGAGACTTTCAACGTTAACCGCGACTGCAAACATCTGTTGGAGCGACATCGGGCCACTTAAAGGCAAGAATAACAACAAAAAGATTGTTAGGAGGGACAGCTTTACAGATCTTTAGAAGTTTAAAATAATTCAGTGCAGTACTCTACTTATTTAGTCCTCTTTGTACCTAGTCACCCACTAGAGACCTCCATCTCTGGCTGACACCAGCAAGTTTAGCTATTTTGTTCGAGTTCAGTTTCTCGTCCTTTATTTCTCTCTCTCGCTCTCCTGACCTTCGCCATGTTTCTGTTGGCCGACCAGTTCTTGCCATCAGCTGTCCCTTAATGCTCTATATGGGATGTATCTCTGGTTTCATTCTATACACTCGTCCTAGCCATCTCCATTTTTTATTATTGTTTTCATAATTTTGTAGCTTGTGTTATTAAGGTTAATAACTTGTCCCATGGTCATAGTCACAAAGTACAATTAAAAATATAGAAAAAAAGCTCAGATCCATCGTTTCTACAACGGACATCTTCCTGACTGTAAAATTTTGTATGTGGACAAGAAACTCACGGTCAAGAAATTGTGGTAAAGCTAAGGAAGCTCTATGAAGAATATTTACTATGACATGATGACATGGTGACATGATGACCTGCAGCGATTATAATTTTGGAGGGCGATAAGAAAGACGATTCCTCATTTTTTTTAAAGAGTGGGGATTCTTGCAGGCTTACCGTTTGATGATGATGATGACGACGATGAGGAGGAGGAGGAGGATTCCCAGTTATTAATGACTGAATTTTTCTAGCTTGTTGAAACTGTTTAATCTTGTCTTTAACAATGGCGTGCCGGTTGGCTGGATCCAAACGAAATGTGCCTCAACCTTGTGTGGCTTGTTTCACTGTGATGAGCGAGATCGGAGTGAGGGTGATACTAAGGATAACCATGAAGCCTCTCTTCCCGCCACAATCGATGGCTTGCCCATGAAACTCAAATCACTTGCAAAGAGGGGGACATCTAGCATCGGGTCTATGATGTTGGTGACTAGTATTACACCACTGTGCCACCGGGGCTTCCCTAGCGGTCTTAGTTTTAGTTCAAGTACACTTGGACCTGATGCACAAAAGCAAAACAGCCAGGTAAACGCTCATGATAGACAAACAATCAGACTGACCGATGTTAACCATACAACTAGTCATCAACCACTACTGTGCGTCAGTCATCATCAAGCAGGTTGTCGCCTGCCAATGGCGTCGTTGTTTCCCATGCAAATAATAGTAGCTGCGAAAAGTCGTATTTCAAAAGTCAAACACTGTCAATCGTACGAGAAGGGCTTCAGTAAAACGGTGTGAAATAAGTAAAAAAAAAACACAGCTTCAGAAAAGTCATTAATTTTCCTCAAAAAACCTAATTTTTATGTCTTTATACAATTTAGACAGCCGCGAGGAGAATCAGTTTTCCTGACTTTATTATTTCGTTTTAAAATAAATCTTTAATTATTAAATATTAATTAATTATTGCCTTTGATGCTTTACTGCATTTGCTCTCCTTATTTCAGAGTTTGGATTTCTTTCGTTCATTGGGATGAAGCGCTTAACGAATTTATAACAAACGGATATTTGATTCAGATTAGTAAAAGAGAAACAAATCATACAACCATGCCAAGGAGCGATTTTTGAGGTAGAGAAACAGAACCTGGAATGTAGTTTCATGCACGAGACTATAATAAATACACAAGCAGTAGACAGCACGTGACGAAATTGGGTTTTCAGTTACTTGCAACTTAGAATTCTTCTGCACTTCACCATTAATGAGGTAACTGTAACATCCAGCTCATTACATTCAAAAGTCTGCTCTTACTTAGCTGCCTCATGTTCAGAGGAAATTTAACCCTAGCACTGCAGTAACGATGACATACACACGAGTACGCACCTCGACACACAGCCAGAGTGTGATGCTGTCATCACACGAACGGAGCATATTTGTCGCATCGTGTGACTGACGCCTTACTACCCAGAACTAGTGGCCTTCGCTAGCAGAGACTGTCGATGAACCAGATTTCTCTTCGAGCCTAAAAATCTTTTCACCGTGCTACGAAACTTGGTTCCCATGGTAACGTATATTACGAACGTTACTGAGGAGTTAATTACCTCGAAGGTATGTCCGAGAGTCTGGCCTACAGTGAAGGTGTTGCAGTATTTACCTGTAGGTAGGTACCAGGGATTAATGTTCGTAAGAAGACCTGAAGAACCGACAGCGAGATACAGTCAGGTACACGAAGCAGACGACAAGTAACGTCTTCGTGACGGCGGACTCCTTTCTTTCTCTTCTGGACGTAGTTTTCACATTGGCCGTCTCTTGCGCCAGGCCACAGTAGAGCGTAGCTTGAGGACCGTGATGCACGTGGTGACCATGACAACGCCCAGAGAGGAGCACGGGATGGTGAGTCCCAGCAAGTAGTTGTTCAGCACGTCGACAACGGCGCGGTTGCTGAGATAAAAGGAGCTGAGCCCGGACGCCCAGTGGGTCTGGTTGGTGACGGGGTCGGTGATGAACACTGTGACATACTTCATGTTGAAAAGATTGTAAAAACTGGTCACATAAACTTGACATGGCGGCGATGAGGACAGCCATGTACCTCGTCCTAAGGAACTTCTTTGCAGTAAAGGGCGATAACACGCAGATACAGCGCTCAAGGGAGATAATGGCCGTGATGGTGTTGGAGACGTTCTGGGCACCCAACGTAAGACCCAGCACCGTGTTCAGGTATCTCTGACTCCAGTAATCTTCCAGACTCTTGTCAAACAGACCCAGAAAGCTGTAGGACTTGGCTGCAAAGATGAAGATGAGGAAAGCAAAGTCGGCCAAAGCGAGGCTAAAGAGACAGAGGTTGATACGATCGCGAAGACCCTGGCGGCGAAACACCGCCATG
Organism: Pomacea canaliculata; assembly: GCF_003073045.1. Taxonomy (NCBI): domain Eukaryota; kingdom Metazoa; phylum Mollusca; class Gastropoda; order Architaenioglossa; family Ampullariidae; genus Pomacea; species Pomacea canaliculata. The sequence continues at coordinate 1,537,805 of NC_037603.1, forward strand.
TTGAGAACATTCGTGCTCACCCCGAAAACCTGCAGACTGGTCAGGACACTTGTATGGAACGCCCTCTCCACCATCTTAGCAGTCATCTCATCAATATTGTTGTCAGGGTCTCGGCAAGGAATGAACCTTCCCACCGCCGTGACCTCCTCTTTCTCCTCCATGTGACCTGAACGAGGTGTGATGCTCGGCTCGAGACTGAAGTCTTTCAAGTTGTACAGCCCTGACGTCAGGTACATGACCTCAGTGAAGCTCATTTCTCCTTTGGTTCTGAAAGACACCACAGGGCAGCCCTTGTGAGATGGCGCCTCAGAATGCGAGTCTCTTTCTTTGTGTTTGTGTGTGTGTGTGTGTGGTTCCAGAATGTTCCTGTACTTTAAATTGTATAGACACAAGTTCTACATATCTGGACAAAAAAAGTCAATTGAACTTGTAACTGTCAATGTTTTCCGTCATCAATTTATTTAATAAATTAATAACATGAAAGTATCAGACTAACTTATGGCGCCAGCAGTCACTTCCACGCCTTTGTACGTTTTGCTTGAATGCTTGTGCACCTTTTAAAAATATCATTTCCTGTTTTGCTGCTGCTGTTGTTGTTGGTTGTGGTTTTTTAGGAGGACAGGATGGCTTTCTCTCCATCAGTATATTAATTTTTTTCTCCTGTTTTTTCATCTGAATAGTTTGCTGGCTGGCCAGCATCTGTCTCACAAATTCTCACTCTTTAAGTTCGACAGCCTTCATTGAATGAACACATTTTTTTTTCAACCGGTGCTCATCGTTTACATTTACGAGCATCACAAGTCATTTTTTTAACAATAGCATTAAACAGAACAAGTTTTATATAAAGATAAAAGCGATACCGTGATAACACTGGATCCTTCTATAACTTTGGTTGCAGCCTCACGGGCTTTCTTTTATCAAGACCTCACAGCTGATAATCAACATTCTTCACAGTATAGTTGCTGGGTGGGGCGATGAATTAATCTCGTGTCTCGTTATTTTCCACTCCTTCACAAGTTTCTAATATTTTCCATGTTTCTGGAGAGTGGTGTAAACTGTTTACACACAAGGCGCGACTGAAATTTTGTTTGAATTAAGCTAATTATTCCTACTTCAAACTCATAACCAGCAAGAGTTATGGCTTTTTTTAATACACGCACACGCACGCGCGCGCGCGCACACACACACACACATACAGATGATTGAAAGTGAATGACAATAGAGAAGAACTTAAGCTCGAGTATAAAATATATATATAAAAGAAGAATTAGTCGAAGCAGACAAAAACAAAATTACAGAGAAAAAGAAAACAAACAAAATTTAAAAACAGTAGCTGGGATGCGGGTAGGTGTAAACTTTTTTCTAATGTCTCTTGTGGTGATTTACCTCATTATAAACAAAGATAGTAAATACTAAAATACTAATACCTTCCCTAAGTCGAAAACCTGCCTAAATCGAATTAAAGGGATTCTAAGGCAAAATAAAACTGCTTAGAATCGCGTACAGAGTAGGATAAATTTGAATCTCGTCTATTTATATGTGTGTTCATGTGGAAAACGTTGAAGGTTTTTAGTAGAATGTTGTGTTTAATAAGAGAAATTACACGGGACTCTCTTTATTTTGCTTCCACGAAGTCTCGTTCTCCGTCACGTGACCCTATGACGCGTGGTTTCCATAGTGAGAACCATGCCTCGAGAATGCGCTGCACGCGATTGCCACGAAAAGATGGGAAAAGATTCAAAATTTTCTTTTCATCAATTTCCGAAAGACAAGGCGATACAAAACGAGTGGGTCATACCCATAGACAGGTTCGATCCCAGTACGAAAAAGATTTGGGAGCCCAAAGAGTGGGACGTATTATGCTCCAAGCCATCTTGATTGTAGATTAGTTTGGATATCACTAATCCAACGCAAAATCTTCCCAATGACCACAGACACTTCATGTCAGAGACTGACGTCATAAGGAGACTGACGTCATAAGGAAACTGATGTCATAAGGAGACAAGTCTTCCATCTCGGGAAGATATCGCGATTACTCGGCGGAAGGACTCAAGGATTTTTTCGATTTTTATAAACATCGGCAACCGAAATAGTGCTAATAAGCGGTAATAAAGTGAGAAACGAATCATTTCTTTCTCCTGTGTTGTTCTCGTGCTCTGTAATTGTCACTAAATATATTTTTGAAACGTTTGACCGTCGCCAGAGCTTTATCACAAGCCTTGAGTATCCCTTCAGTTGTTAGTTCCCGGCCAAATACCTGCGCCTTTACGCCATTTTCCTAACTCGAAAACTCCGTAAGTCGAATTTTTTTCGGGTTCCTTTGAGTTCGACTTATCGAGGTCCGACTGTATTCATTATCTTTGGTATAATTAAGAATAGTCTGGCAGACAGACCGAAGAGGGAAAGAGGAGGATATCTCCTGACCTGAGGTTAGTTGCTGTTTTCACGTTGAGTGTCGTAGTAATGCTTAGTTTAGTTTCATATTAAATAAAATTGTTGGATTTTTATAACCATTGTCTCTGTTTTGTAGAGTGAATGAATTTGGAAACACGGCTTCTATATTTCTATATTTACTTTGTGTGATTGTTAAAAGGCAAGAGTTGTGAAATTCCGCGCAGTGCTCGATTATTAAAATTATTATGGTAGTGTGGGACATGGCAGCTAGGTGGGATGGAACCTAGCACGCACACAGGGAGGGTGGAGGCTAACGATGGGGGATGGTCGCTGGCTGGGTGACAGTCACGTGACAGAGGGAGAGCGGGAGGGGGTTGACTAGCGACAGGATGCAGGTGCGCGGATGTGGTTGGGAGGGGTGGAGGATGAAGAGGTGAGGGGAGAATGAGAGGAGACAGCTAGCGCCAGCAGACGATTCTTGAGAGCTTTGGACTGACGGGTAACGAGCAAATAAAGCCGTTTGTACGAACCCTCGTTATTATGCCACATTTGCTCGGTCCCGGTAGGTGGCATAGTAGCGAGATTTGCCTGTACTAGTTATATTTATGATTGATTTGATTTTTTTTCGAGCTTGTAAAACTTTTAATCTTGTCCTTAATAACAATGGCGTGTCGGTTGGCTGGATCAAAAGGAAATGTGCCTCCACCTGGCGGTGGCTTGTTGCACTGTGCTAAGCGAGATTGGAGTGAATGGGTGATACTAAGAATTATCACCAAGACTCTCTTCCCCCATCAACCGATGGCTTGCCCATGAAACTGAAATCACTTGCAACGAGGAGATGTAGCCTCGGGTCTATGACTGGTATTACACCACTGTGCCACCGGGGCTCCCTAGCGGCCTTAGTTTGAGTCCAAGTGCACTTTGACCTGATGCACAAAGGCACAACAGCCAAACAAAACGCTCATGACAGACAAACAATCAATCAGACTGACTGATGTTAACCATACAACTAGTCATCAACCACTACTGTGCGTCGGTCATCAAGCAGGTTGTCGCCTGCCATGGCGTCGTTGTTTCCCATGGAAATGATAGTAACCGCGAAAAGTCGTATTTCAAAGTCAAACACTGTCAATCGCATGAGGAGAGTTTGAGTAAGAATGGTATGAAATAAGTAAAAAGAAAATCACAGCTTCAAAAAAGTCATTAATTTTCCTCAAAAAAACCTAATTTTTATGTTTTTATACAATTTAGACAATCTCGAGGAGAATCGATTTTCATGATTTTATATATTTCGTATTTAACTAAATCTTTAATTATTAAATATTAATTAATCAATTTCGATTGCTTTAGTGCATTTGCGCTCCTTATTTCAGAGTTTGGGATTTCTTTCGTTCAGGGATGAAGCGCTTAACAAATTTATAACAAAATGATACTTGATTCATATTAATAAAAGAGAAACAAATCATACAACCATGCCAGAGAGCGATTTTTGAGGTAGAGAAAAAGACCTGAAATGTAGTTTCATGCACGAGACTATAATAAATATACAAGCAGTAGACAGCACGTGACGAAACTGTGTTTCAGTCACTTCCAGCTCATTACATTCAGAAGTCTGTTCTTACATTAGTTGCTTAAGCACTGCACCAGACTGATAAAAATGTTGAGGATTTACTGTCCAATGCAAATAATGATGACCATAAACACGAGTATACACCTCGACACACAGCCAGAGGGTGATGCTGTCATCACACGAACGGAGCATTTGTCGCATCGTGTGACTGAGGCCTTACTACCCAGAGCTTGGGCCTTCGCTAGCAGAGAATGTGGATGTACTAGATTTCTCTTCGAGCGTTAAAATCTTCTTCACCGTGCTACGAAACTTGGTTCCCATGGTAACGTATATTACGAACGTTACTGAGGAGTTAATTACCTCGAAGGTATGTCCGAGAGTCTGGCCTACAGTGAAGGTGTTGCAGTATTTACCTGCAGGTAGGTACCCGGGAATGAAGGTTAGTAGGAAGACCTGAAGAACCGACAGCGAGATACAGGTCAGGTACACAAAGCAGACGACAAGTAACGTCTTTGTGACGGAGGACTCCTTTCTTTCTCTTCTGGACGTAGTTTTCACGTTGGCCGTCTCTTGACCGCCAGGCCACCGTAGAGCGTAGCTTGATGACCGTGATGCACGTAGTGACCATGACAACGCCCAGAGAGGTGCACGGGATGGTGAGTCCCAGCAAGTAGTTGTTCAGCACGTCGACAACGGCGCGGTTGCTGAGATAAAAGGAGCTGAGCCCGGACGCCCAGTGGGTCTGGTTGGTGACGGGGTCGGTGATGAACACAGTGACATACTTCATGTTGAAAAGATTGTAAAAACTGGTCACATAAACTGACATGGCGGCGATGAGGACAGCCATGTACCTGGTCTTGAGGAACTTCTTGGCAGTAAAGGGTGATAACACGCAGATACAGCGTTCAAGGGAGATAATGGCCGTTATGGTGTTGGAGACGTTCTGGGCACCCAGCGTAAGACCCAGCACCGTGTTCAGGTATCTCTGACTCCAGTAATCTTCCAGACGCTGGTCAAACAGACCCAGAAAGCTGTAGGACTTGGCTGCAAAGATGAAGATGAGGAAAGCAAAGTCGGCCAAAGCCAGACTAAAGAGACAGAGGTTGATGCGATCGCGAAGACCCTGGCGACGAAACACCGCCATGTTGAAAACATTCGTGCTCACCCCGAAAACCTGCAGACTGGTCAGGACACTTGTATGGAACACCCTCTCCACCATCTTAGCAGTCATCTCATCAATATTGTTGTCAGGGTCTCGGCAAGGAGTAAACGCTCTCACCGCTATTACCTCCTCTTTCCCCTCCACGTGACCTGCGCGAGGTGTGATGCTCGGCTCGAGATTGAAGTCTCTCAAGTTGTACAGCCCTGACGTCAGGTACATGACCTCGGTGAAGCTCATTTCTGTTTTGATTCTGTTCTGAAAGACACCACAGGGCAGATGGCGCCTCAGAATGCGAGTCTCTTTCTTTGTGTTTGTGTGTGTGTGATTCCAGAATGCTCCTGTATTTTAAATTATATAGACACAAGTTTACACATCTAGACAAAAATGTCAGTTGTACTTTATTTTATCAAGACCTCAATGCCGATAATCAACATTCTTCACAGTATAGTTGCTGGGTGGGGCGATTAATTAATCTCGTGTCTCGTTATTTTCCACTCCTTCACAAGTTTCTAATATTTTCCATGTCACTGGAGAGTGGTGTAAACTGTTTACACAAGGCGCGACTGAAATTTTGTTTGAATTAAGCTAATTATTCCTACTTCAAACTCATAACCAACTAGAGATATTACTTTATTGTAATACACACACACACACACATATGCACACACACACACACTCACACACACAGATGATTGGAAGTGAATGACAATAGAGAAGAACTTAAGCTCGCGAATACTATATATATATAAAAATTAGAATTAGTCGAAGCAGACAAAAACAAAATTACAGAGAAAAAGAAAACAAACAAAATTTAAAAACAGTATCGGGGATGCGGGTAGGAGTAAATTTTTTTTCTAATGTCTCTTGTGGTGATTTACCTTAATATAAATAACCAAAGATAGTAAATACTAAAATACTTATAATCAGTATCTTTGATATAAGTAAGAATAGTCTGGCAGACAGACTGAAGATGGAAAGAGGACGATATCTCCTGAACTGAGGTTAGTTGCTGTTTTACATTCATTGTCGTAGTCATGCTTTGTTTAGTTTCATATTAAATAATATTTTTTGATTTTTTATAACCATTGTATCTGTTTGTTGTTTGTTTTTTTTTTTTTTTTTTTTTTATTTTTTTTAGAGTGAATGAATTTGGAAACATTTGAGTTACTCATACACACAGAGTGATACTAAAAACTCGGGCAAGTCAGTTCCGAAAAAAACATTTATTTTTCTAAAACAAATAAGCAACACAACAAACACATTTGAGGAATAAAATCTACTCTTTCATTTAAAGAGAAACAGTGACTACAGCTCACCTCACTGCTCAGCCAACCGATCTTATACTTTGTGTAAATATTCAGTCCAGTGTTAAGAGATGTCCAGTGGATATGATTTAATAATAATGGTGCTGTTGAAAGAAACAATTTCCATCCGCCTTAGCAACATCAATAACAAAAAATAATTAAATAACAAGAAAAGGAAAGAAACATCAAGTAACCTTGTACCTTACTCCACTGTTCTTCTGTCCTGAATTAAACATTTAATACACCAGGGTGTCGGGTGGTAGTGAACTGAACTGATTCACTGTTGCTAGGGAATGAGGGAGTTGTGATTGATGTGTAAGAGGGGAGGAGAGAAGGTTGGGGAGGCTAGGCTTTGTCTAGTCTCTGCTTCCAACCGAATTTCGAACTGCCAGCCTTCAAACTGCCGTGCACATTAGTTGCAAGACAAAAGAAGTTGTCTGTGACAAAATCAAACTCATGGAGCTTCCACCGACTTCATTTACAAGACATGCTATTGCTTCTGTGAGCTGTAATTACTTCAGTCAAGAAGGTATTCACAATGTCCTGCGGTGATGACAACACTTAAATCGTGAAATTAATCCTGTGAAATGATTCATAACGAGTATTGGAATGAACAAGCAGGTAAATAATAGTATGTATATCACAATTTTTCTTCACAAATAACAGCAACGAAAAAATTTGCAACAAGTCAACAAAGAGATGACCTCTAGTTACACAGTTCACCAACAGACTTTGACAATTTTCTGTTGAGTGGGAGGGGTGAGGTGGGGTGCAAAGTGCGTTTAACAACAACAACAACAACAACAACAACAACAACAACAACAACAACAACAACAACAAATGTTGGCTGCAGTTTGTTCGTTTCAGTCGATTCGATCAAGGCTCAGATGGTAGTTCAAATGTAAAAAAAAAAACTTTGCACCTAGTGATTTCCCTTTTTTGTCAGACATGCGCACAAAGATATTTTGCTGCATGGTGCAAGGACCTGATTTGGAATGTAAACTATGTAAACATACTCCTACCATGCAGTTGGTGCAGTCTTTGAACTGATGTCGACCAAACTACCTGTGTAGTGCATCTACCTGTCGTTTGTCGCTGATGATACTGTCGAGGGAACAAGGGAGCTAACTAGTGTATTTAAGCGAGATTGTGGTTACCGACTCTTGATATCCTCGCTCGTGTACATATGTACATATGTTGTCGAGGTAGCATTTCCAGTGTCTTACAGAAGTTTTGTGCTTACAATTGTTGTTTATTATGATGTACTACACACACAGGTGTCTTTGAAGGAACTTTCATCTGAGTTATGTGCGTCTTGTAGTCAGCGTGATTACCAGCAAAGGACGGATAATTCAACAGTTAGTAAATAATTTATATACTCACAAACACACGATTCCACTCAGTTACAAAAAATATAGTTACACCGCGCACAATGGCGCATGAAGATCAGAGGCGAGTTTAATGGACGCCAGTGGATCCAAAACTAGGGGAGCCATGGTCTTGGATGTCAAAGATCCCACTAGGGATCATTAACGGCTGTGGACCCCAGTTGGCTCAATGTGCACAGACATCATTGTTGGTCTCTGGCTGCGATTCTTGTGTCCACGAGGGGCTTTTGTGAGAGGAGGGTGGTGTCGAAAACGCCAAACTGATTTCTTTGTATCACAGACATGAGGGACGGCAACGAAGTGCTGGGAAAACAACCGATAAATTTTCTAAACGAAGAAATGTTTTAGTTTATTTTTTTCTGAAGTGTTTCTAAAACATCAAATGCAATGGGACTGCTTGTCTCAATTTTTTAATTGACAGGTCAGCTGATGTTTAGCATTGTTATTTTATGCTTTGTGGTGGATATATTGCTTGGAAAATGTTGTTAGTTTGCTTACAAGCTGGAAAACACTATGACTTGTATTTATTTGTTTATTCATAACCTAGGGAAGAAAACGACGATTTCTTGGTAATTGTCAGATTAGTAAAAGTATTTGTTTATTATAAGATGCTACATATTTTCATGTGTAATTAACAGCTTCCGAAATCTTGTGTTTGTTTGAGAAATGGCTGGGGACTGAAACTGGTTTTCATAAAGAAAATAATAAAATAATTTATAAACACCACTGTTTTCAGCCAAGGCAGTTTCCTCCATTTTTTTATGTTATAGGTATAGTTATTGAAGCCCCTTGTACATTGTGTGTAGATGTTGTACATCAGTATATAAAAAAAAAATATAAACATCTGCATGTACAATAATAGAGTAACTACACACATCAAAGATTAAATATCAGTGTGCAAAGCAACAGAATTCAAAACCAGTCTACATGTTGACTAGTGTACCCTGGCTGCACAGAAAGGGCATACTTGACATGTCGGCACCTTGGGCAACACGAAGTAGTCGTACTTTAGGTCAACCGTACTTAAGCACGACTCGACGTTAAAATCCGGGTCATCTCATTGGCGTAGTTGGTCTCGAAGTGGCTATAGAACTATCTTAGAGCACTTTTCGAATACCACTATCTCGAGCAAAAGCACTCCACAGACAAAAAAAAAATAAAAACCAACAAAAACAAAAAACAAAAAAAACAAAGCCACTATTTTGTAACCTTGCCGTCTCCAAATACAAATGATTCTTTAAAACCAGTTCGATTAAAATTAAAGAAAAGAATAATATTAATCAAGATCTAGAGCAAGACCTTAGTCCACTGTAAATCAGCAGAGGTCTTGCAATAAGAAAAATGTGTGAAAACATTTAAAAAATGACCAAAGTATTACCAAAGTAATTATGACAGAGAAATCGAAAAACACATTCATATGTTTTGCAAACGTGTTTATAAAAAATTGATTAAAAAATCGATAAAAATATCGATTTGAAAAACCTCACATGAAAAATTCATGTGCTATCACTCTTTAATAACTAATTAATACAACATTAACAACCTAGCCAAATATAAAATTGTCTTGTTAGAAAGAATATTGCACATAAATATGAAAATTGCTGAAGAAGGTAAGAAAGGAGAAACTCACGAGCAAAAGATGAGGACTGATTGAATTAGCGAAAAGTGATAGTAAAAGAAAGAAAGAAATAATTTAAATTAGTTCATTTAACTTTCAAAACTACTGAAAGTCGAAGCACACAAAGAGAGTTGACAGTTTCTCTTGCTCAGTCAGCCTCACAAACAGAACTGACTGCAGCTCCTCCCATCACACGTCTGCTGATGGCCGACTAGTCGGGGACGACGTAGCCGTCGATAGCCAGGGTGTAGATGAGCTTGTGGGAGCGACTCGGGGCGGCCTCGGTAATGATCTGGGCGTTGTGGTCCCCCAGCCAGAAGCTTACCTTCGATCCACCATCCACAAATTCACTCTGAAAACAGATGATGATGATGATGATTGATGATGATGATGAGAAGGAGGAGGAGTATCAGCATCAGCAACGTGCTTTTACCATCTACTTGTATCAGCCCAAAGTAATTTTCCCTAATCTTCACTTTTACAAAATGAAAATGTCATAACGACCTACCCCCTTCTCTCTCTTTTTTATATCGCAGATTTTTTTCAGCAAAATTTACCTGTGAGTCCGTGTCTTCTCCGTTGCAGGTAACATCCAGAGTATCTAGGTCTGTAACAGAATGATATACATATAAATACATGTTACAAAGTGTGTGATGATTAAGGGATTAACAATGCATCTGTGTTTGTGTGCGAGACAGAGAGAAAACTGTCTAAGAAAGAAATGTACCTGTGTGCTTGTGAGAGATGAATAGACTGCATGTATGTATGTACGTATGTGTATGTTTGCGTGCATGTACTTGTGTCTACGTGTGTCCTTCAGCGCCTGCGTCTCCCACGAAAAGTTTTCAAGCCAATGATATTATCAACAGCTACCGCTCTAAACTTCAAAACATTTGAAAATCAAAGAACAAAAGAACTCATATAAGCTACTCAAACATAAACAAACATGGATGCCAGCAAGAGGCTACTGACGCAGGACCACGCTGTTGGGCTTGCCATTGAGCAGGAAGGTCCAGACTTTCAGAGACTTGGTGTCGTCCGGGATGGCGAGCTCAGCAGCCAGTGAAGCCGCGGCCGTCGCCGCAGCTTGCTTCTTACGTCTGCACAAAATAAACCAGAAAACACTTAGCGGATGTGGACGTGAAATTTACGTGTTTAATACGTCGATGGACGTGGTTTATATTCTACACACTTGTCAAGGATGATGGATGCTAGAGGATGTATCTAAGCTCTGAGCGTGAAAGCCCGGATGTTGCTCACAAGAAAACCTGTTGTACGGAGACAAATTGAGGGAAAATGTTTACATTTGTTTAAATCTTGTTGCATAATCGTTGATGAGGATCAAGATATGGGCAGGCGGGTAGATGGATGGATTGGGTTTGAAGAAAAGGGTTAGTCAGAGCTGGATTAGGTGTCAGATACCATTTCTATGGAGCTGCTGTGTTTCCCGAACAGGATGTGATGTTCTTTCTGTAACTACAGAATCCGGTTTGATGACAAAAGCCGAATATTTCTTCAGTACCGTTCTCCCCACCCCCATCCCCCATCTTCCACCCCACTCCAATCCACCAACCTCTCTTTCCAGACGTTTCTTTCAAATGATCAAACATGAATTTACATGAAGTGAAATGTTTTTATTTCTTTTAATATTTCCTTGATTCTGTTTATCGTTTATTCATTTTTTGTCCTTCCTACCTTCTTTCTTTTTTTTCCTAGCTTATCTTGCTGACTTTTGCGCAGTCTAGATGATAAATACACTTGATGCCACGTGTCACCTACGCGTCTTACCATGCCAGCCGACCGTTGGCACGACCACATGGATCAGACTATCACCTAGAAACTAAGACGATCAAGTCGATGTGTTTACACAACCGCTTGCATCAGATTGTCCCAGAGGTGGGCTAGCCGGTTCACACAATGCCATGCATCAGACTGTAAATAGTAAGCAGTTTGCACAACTGGAGAGCGAGTCTGTGTACACTTCTGTGTATTTTTCTTCAGTCGGTTGTTGTGTTGATATTCAGCCTTTATTGGTGAAGTTTAGTTTAGGTTTGTATGCGATCATGGATGTCAACTTTTCCCGGGAGGTGAAGGTCGGACAGCATAGCCACCTCTTCAAGATTCCATTGTCACTACACCAGACAACACCGTTTTCTACTTTGATGAGAAAGGTTTGACAGAAAACATGACAATGGAACCTCTTGTCTTGATACTGGTTCCAGACGGACATGGCAAAGTACGAGACAGACTTCTAGAACGCTCTAGGAAAATCTATACGCTGAACATTTCAGCTTCCAAAAATTAAAAAAAAAAAAACACACAAAAGCCAGCCGACTAATCAAACATAAAAGATTGATCTATTGTACATACAGGTATTTGAAATTTAAAAAAAGAAACTGGTACGTTATTTTCAGGACCTTAACATCAATGGAGATGGTGAAAGCTTGGCACAAGACCACAAGAAAGGGAAGAGAAGAAAAAAAAAAAATCCTGCAAGGGAAAGAAAAAGAAAAGACACTTGGGATGTAGAAATTTATCTGATGTTTAAATTCCTTCTATTTCGTTCGGTCTTTATTCCGATATTCCCATAAAGCACATTTTTCTTTACTTGCATGTAGAAATAAAATAAATAAATAAATGAAATATAAATAAATATCTAGCTGTGTTTCCTGCCTCCGTCTCCGGATTTGTAACTACAGCTGTGAGCTACACACTCACCCGAAGATGCTTTACTCACATACGCACATACACACATATTTTCTTGATTTTTCTAAGAATTTTGCTCATGCAGATGAACTGGCACCACTGTTCCACCTACAGAAGAGCTGGGGTGGGGTGGCCGACATTTATACAGCGTTGTTATTGGATATTTTATTTTTATTTGTTATTTTATCGCCGGTTGACCACATGAGGAAAAATATTATTGCCTCACATTAATTTTGAGGTTTTTTTTTCTCACCTCAACTACAGTTGTGTTCTTTTAATTACTTTGTGTAATGATCGATGTGTGAATGTAACAAACCTCTGTTATCAAGTCTCGTGCAAAATAAAAGGAAGAATAAAACAAGACTGGGTGACACAGTGGGATGATACATTATCAATGCAGGAAACAGATACAGCTTTTGTCTCATTGTGCAGAAGCCGTTGTATTTTGTTCCTGAATATTTATTGAGTCCGTTTTTGTTTTTGTGTTTGTTAGACTGGTTATACGAACCCATGGGAAAGTCTGGAAGCTTCTCTTGCCCTCCCCTTTGTAATTAATTTAAAATAAAAAATTAATTTTTCAACATCTCTGTCGCTGGTTACCTAGTTAGTTGTTTTGGCGGGAAAGTGCTTCCGCCTGGAGGTGATTTTGTGCTACTAAAGGAGAGGAAACCGGATCACACGAAAAAAAACTCGACGGTTGGCCCTACAAACAGGTATCACGTAGTGTCCCGAGACGAGATTTGAACCCAAAGCCTCTCACTGCAGAGGTGACAAGCCTTCCCCTCCCCTAACGTCTCTGCCCACCCCACCCATCCTCCGTCATCTCCTTTTAAACCCTCTTCCTCTCGGTCTCTACCGATCAAAGAGAAGGAGTGACAAAAGAATGTCAACAAAGATGGCGGCGTCAGCACACACTGCGTGCCGCTCTTCACATCCTTCCATCGATGACGTCACCGGCAAGCTTTTGTGGCCGCACAGCGCGAGAGGTTCTCGTGAAAAGCTTGCACACTGCGCATGAATAATACAGCCCTTCCGGTCTATGCACTCTGTAGAGAGATCGAAGGAACGCGGGTGAGATAAGAAAGAAGGACTTGCTCTTTGATGTCTGCTGCACACTTCAAGCATTTGTGACTTCCAGCAGAGAAAGTGAACTTCCTTTTTCCTTTCAATGTATTTTCTATCTTTTAATCTTTCTTTGTCCTTTAATTTTTTTCAGTTTATTCATTGTTTTCGTTTCTTTATAATTTTTCTCTTTTTTTCTTTATATATTTATGCTTTCATTTTTTTAAATAATTTTTTTATATATTTTAAGCATATTTATATTAAAATCAGAGAAATAAAATACAACAACTTTTTGGAAGTCAACTTTTGGATATTTTATCTGCTATCTATAGGATGGGCGACTACAATAGAGAGTCAGAGCAAGAAGTGATCACTGTGCCAACTGGTTTGAATTTTTTGACATTGTGCATGTGCTGTCTGGCAGGTTGTTCAACGGCTATCAAAGTGGTTGTGAGCCAGAGATTTGGACTTACAGAGATATAAGATAGAGAGCAGTTTTCATCTGTGAGAAATATCTTACAGAGGAAAGTTTTCAGTGTGTCTGCAAGGCAATAAATATGGTACATAGAGATATCAGATGGTTGAGATTTAGAGAGTTCAACATACTCCAAATGCTAAAAATGTTTTACCAACCAGCAATATCTAAATATAGAGCTATTAACGATGGAGGGATCATGGAAAAGGTAGAAAGTTCTAAAACAGAAGGAGAGAGAAGGATAAAGAACTCGACAAGCCCCAGCAGTTGACGATCTTATTCTGTTAGTTTATATTTCTTTTTACCGTCTGGAGTAATAATGTGTGTACACAAACAGGATCTTGTGACTGGTCCAAACATCAGGATATTTTGAATACTAAGATCAATGGCAGCTTCGTTGTGCACATCGAAATCCTCTTAGCGCATTGTGGCCGCGAGCTTTGCCGGCTCACATGCAAATTTGTTTTTGAAACAGTTGGTGAAATATGCAGGTGGCTGCGTAAATCCAGACACAAACAGAAACTGCCAACAATCTGGTATTTTTTCATCACATTGTACCACTTTTATTGCAATGGTGGTGGAAAGAACAAAGCAGGGGACAAAGCTATAACATATCTGTTAATCGAAAGTCCCTTCGTGATATAGGGTCTGACAAATATTGTCATGACAACAAATCATGACAACAAATCGGTCAACAAAGAAGCGAGATATTACAGTTAGTACAATATCTAAGAGAGAGGACAATCTTTCTTTATCTGCGTAGGACTTTCTAAAAAAAAAAATACGCATCGAGAAAGAGAGAAATTTGAAGAAGGATTGCTGATGTTCACTGGCCTGCAAAGGTAGTGGACATGAACAGAAGGTTCTTTAGTCAACTCTCTTAAATGTTCTTTTCTTTAAAACGAGTGCTTCTTCACCATTCAGGACAGCTTGTGAGACCAAAACAGAAATGATGTTTGTCCAGATGGCAAGACTGATTTAGAGGAATAAGTGATAAATTTATCTGTAAGGGAATGAAAATTTGTGGGAACTAGGACATGTGAGGTAAGGAGCATATTACCATCATTAGAGATTGCCTAAACAGCCATGGGGAGATAAATAGCACAGAAATAACACGAGTGATTGATTACCTTTCACGATGCGGACAAATACGCGGCATTAATAAACACAGATGGGGTTGGGTGGGTGAGTAGGGCTGAAGGGATAGAAAAATAAACGAACATGAAAAAAAAAAAAAGGAAAAATAGGCAAAAAACACCATTACCGACTGCTCTGTAAGTTAAATACTGGAGTAAAATAAATAAATAAACTCAGTGTGAAATAAGCGCCATCACAACTTTTATCTCCCCAAAGCTCGAAACTTCGTGTCCCCGTTGACCAGCGTGAGCTGTCCACTTGTCAAGTTATGGAAGGGACATGAAGTAGTATTCCGCAGAGCACAAAGCTGAACTCAAATGAAACGATGAAATCGAAAGTTGACAATTAAATCACAGCTGAGAAAAAGCAGGTCGGTCGAAGCCTGTCACTTTGGCTAGTTAGTACAAAACAGAAAGTCCCGTAGCACCAGTAAACAGCAAGTGGTTTACTGTTTCTAGGCCACGGCACGAGCGAAAGGAAAGCCAGTCTCCTTGTTTTCCTCACTTCTTGGTTTCAATGATAGATAGACAGAAAGAGTTTTTCAGACACTGCTCGAGGCGAGTCTAATAGAGAAGTCTTCCATCGGAAATGGCCTGCACTAGACAAGTCACGGACCTCGTGGTCACGACCACAACCACGACCGATGAATCAGAAAAACAATACCAGCAGCAGCCAGATCAAGAAAAAGGAGAGAAAGGAGGCCAATGGTGGTGGCAATGTCTTCCTCTGCCACCTCCTCTCTCCAACCACTAGACGTACCCCGGGTGGCGCAGGGCCGGTCGATACGTGCAGGATGCAAGCGTGGAGCTCCAGGTACTCGATGACGTTCGCGTGCTACCCGTATGTGTGTAGCCCCGGGTAATCGCGGGTACCACCACCACCCGTCTGCTGGGCCTCGTCCACGCCGCGTCCACGTGTCCCAGACACTATCCCGATCCTCCGCACGTGCAGCGGTCATGACGAAAGACGGGTGATTCGGGTGAATAATGTTGTCGTTGTCGTCATCATTCATAACGACAACAAAATATTAACTACTTACTCAGCTACTTATAGTAACTCACTCGCAAGGAGTCATGCATCCAAAAAAAGGTGAAAAGATCAACTTTTATACGAAAAAGAAGACAAAGTATTATTTAGCACAATGGAAGAAATACACCATCACGAGAAAACAAATAAAAGGAAAAGAGATTCGAATAAAAACTTATAACGGAGCCAGAAAGAGACACAATGAGTCACTTTTTAAAATGAACGAGAAACTGTCCTCTTGTTAAAACATTCTGCTTGGACAAAACGAAGACGGTGGAGCTTTTATCAAAGAATGACTGTACAGAAGCTAGGACAAATAATAACGATTTCTGGTCCAGCAGGCAGACAACAGGGAATGGAGGAAGGCTTGACCCTAAAATAGAAACTGGAAGCTGAAAGGAAGTGGGCGGGGAGAATAATTGACCTCCGTCAGAAAGATGAACAAAATGTTTGCAGAATTACCCCGCATGTTCGGTTTATCACGTCCCTTCGTTAAACATCGGCATTTTCTTTGAACTGCCGGGGCATTATGGGTTGCCAGGTCCTTTAATCGCCTGTGGTAAATCTTTGAATATTGAGTGCCATTACTTCTTCCTTTGTTTGTCTTCTGTACATGCAGCGTTTCTTCTTTCCTTTCTTGTTTCGGGTGTTGTCGTTGCTAATACAGGGTGGCCTGACCAATCAGCGATCACCCTGAGCAACACACTTGTGTTCATACCCTCTTCTCTCTCTCTTCTTTTTCTTGCTCCTACCGTCTGTCGCACTCGCGTGCATGGTGATGAGCAAACAGCTTAATTTTGGTGTGCATCGCTTTGGAGAGTAGCAAAACCAGATATCAACCAACAAACAACGTGTGATCAATAGACAGATAAACATGGCGGGGCCAGCATGGCGTAACAGGATCGATACCTAACGGACTGTCAACTGTTTTGTCGACAAAGAGACTACATTATCTACACCACACGCTCCACAAATGTGATGACGTGGCAAGTGGTTTACAGAAAGCATCAACTGACAGAGTCCAGACTGAAAATGCTTCTTCGACTCACATGATCCAGTTTTCATGCAGTGAAATCCAAAATGCATATTTTTTTCTGAGAAAGGGGTGAGTAGGGTAGAAAACATGAGAGCTGCCACTACAGTAGAAAACAACAAACAAATGGCACGTGCTAGCAAGATTTTCAGTTGACATATCTGTCCTTGGTATCCATGTTAAAGAACTAGCAGGGTGCAAATGTTTTTATCAATGAAAATAACCTTTTGTTCTTGAGATACCTGCAAACATTATACACAGAAAAGGTAGAAATCGTGACGTCACGAGATACCTAATTAACATATGTTCTCAACTTTCCCCTTGGCCGAGGTCTTCACAACATAAACATGTCCATGCACTATCTGAGACTGTTGATGAACTGTTTTGTAACGGTGATTTACTCAGACACTTGAAAATACAATTCACCCTACACGTGCTTTAAAAACTCGCTGATTGGGATAAACCAGAATAAATAAGAGAACACAGGTAATAATCCTGGTGGTTGCTCATGTGGGAGGACAGGGAGAGAGCGATTGATTTCCCATGGCACTGCCATATACAAGAGAGGTAATCATACCAGTGATTAAAAATATCTTAATATTAATTTATAATTATGGGCGAGTGGGGAGTAAATAATATTTACTATATTATAGTTATCACAAATATTTATCCAAATATTTCAGTCAGCCCTTACTTGCACTACTACTTCTAACTTCAAATGCCTAAACCAGACATTATCACAAGCTCTGCTTCTGTTTGCTGGTGCCAACGGTTTACTCAGTTAAATCAGTTTGGTAAAGTGTACAATCGCCACTTTATAAGGAGTAAAGCTTTAAAATATAGAATACAAAATAGAGTTTTTCGGCTGCTTTACATATGTGGCGAATTAACTCCTGAGCATCATGTTGTTTGTAATAAATAATAAACAACAATATTCGATACATCTCGTCTAAATGTTGCCATACACTCGCTAAGCTCGTTGTTGGAAATGTTGTAACACTATATCAACTACTATAATACAATTAAAAAAAGTACCACTACTTTTGAGAAAGGTGAGGACGGAATGAGGGATGTTGCCAAAAAAAAGAAAAAGTTTTAATTAGTGACAAATGTTTGTCGTTAATTTGGTGTCACAGGCAGTGGGAGGATACAAACACAATATGCGAAGGTGTAATACTTATTTCAGTATAATGATGTAACACAGACTGAACATCAGTTTCTACTTCAACATCATATGAGACTGACATGAATTTATTCCCATCCAGTTATTCACTTTTTCACTCGTCTCCTCAATCGTTCCGTCTGTTCGCACATTAGCAAACACTTCTTCGTTCGTGCACGAGAAGCTGCCGCAATTAAAAAGTCTGGCATCTACTACTGAACCCAAGATGGTCGGCCCTCGATATCTGAATGACACAATGTACAAAGGTCAAGTGTCATGCCCTTCTTAAGTATCGGTGACCTTTTAAAGTATGGTTGGTTGATCCATGGCCTCTGCTATTAAGAATTAAAAGATTTCAGCTTTGAGTCATCCTTGTTTTCCGCAAAGTGCATCCGAATGTTTACATTTCAAAAAGGAATCTGAATGACACAAAAATGAGTTTGCTCGTGTGTATTTGCACAGGAACCTCGGGCTTATCTTTTGTTGCCATATTTTGGGTTATTTTTTTATTTATTATTATTTTTTTTTTTTTTTTTTTGCTGTTGTTGATGATAGTGGTGGTGATGCTGATGTTTTCTGCTGCCCCAACTACTACACACACAGAGAACAGGAGAAGGGAAGATAATCTGTTATAGCGAGGAGGTGAATGTTTTTAAATCTCATTTCCATATTTCCAAACACTCAAAAACCATTTTTATCTTTGGAAATTTAAGGAGAGTTTATTGCTTTGAACAGAGATGACAAACAAATACTGTTTTATGATTTATTGGCAATCTCTGTTTCGATGACAGTTGTCGAGTTAGTTCTGAACGTGCAGTATAATGGGATAAAAGGCAAAGCCTTGTCGAAAATGCTTTTATTTGTTAGTTTGGGATTTTATCCTTAATTGGTTTTTGTGGTTGCAGGATGTTTTAACGATTTATTTCATTTGATGTTGTTGTTGTTTTTTTTTTTTAATGAGAACACTACATTCCTAAAGTCTCTTGCGGACGATCGCTGCTTCGCTATATAACAGCTTTTTCTGAGACACATGTTGAATATTTCACTGATCCAAATCATTTTTATTCATTTAACTACTTTTTAATTTCTATTTTCATGTCTGCCTGGCTTCCTGCCTGCCTTCGCTTGCTTTGTCTTGCCTGCCTGCCTGTCTGAGCATCCGACTTTCCTTGATCCGTTATCAAATAGAGATAAACATTTTTAATAATTATTGGAATTGCCTGCAAACATCAACAGGAACTGTTAGCAATCACGGATGTGGGTACTTTGTGTAAGTTAAGGTCAAAGTGCACAGCCGTTGATGTAAACCCGCCTCTTCGAAATTCCATTGAGATGACTTTAGCAACCCTAGCTTATATTTTGAAGACTTAATATTTCAACTTCCAAAAATTGAAAAACCAATCAACTAAATAAATAAACAAAATTTAAATGATTGTGCATAGTCAAAATATAAAATGTTGGTATAGTCCTTTTCGGAACATCAATACCATCTTTCACATTTAGTGAGTCAAGGTATTTGTTAAAATCTAGAAATTCGTTAGATGTAACATCGTTTCGGCGCCTGATGACAGCAACAGGAAAAGAGGGAACCGACACAGTAAGCCATCAATGCCAGCTTGGCAGGTCTCACAGACTAAAGACAGAAAATAGGACAAAAACACAGTTCACCATCAAAACAGACTTGACAAACCTCCTACACACCGACAAGAAAAGAGCTCAAACAAGTATAGACAACACCTGCGATCCTTCCCCCTCCCTTCACCAACATCCCCTTCCCCCAAGATCCCCAATTCCCCCACAGTCCCCAGTTTCCTCTTCTCATTGTAGGGGCTGTAATTGGAAGAAGTGATGTCACGTACCCGAATGTTTTACCAATTTACCTCCATTCCATACCCCGAGCATAGAAATAATTCCGTAGCCATTGATGTGGACCGCAGGCAAGATGGCGTCCTGTAGATGATCTCCTACAGAGGTCCTCACTGTTTTGACTTACACAGATAAACAGACGTTTTCGCTAAATGCCGATGTGTCACCAAAGAAAATATCCATTTGGCTTCAACAATTCGTTTATTCCTCGTCTATCCACATCTGTCTGCTCAATGCAAACACTGTAAACCAAGCACGAGGAATGTAAACCACGGACAAGGACTACAACCCATGCAAGAGGACTATGAACGAAGGACAAGGACTATAAACCCAAACACCTTCTAAGACCTAATGCTGTAAGTGGACAAAGATCAAAGTTCCGAACAAGACTTTATCCCCCCCCCCCCAATGTCGTTATGACACACAAGTTTTGTACGCATGCGCGAACAGACCAACGCTGCAGCTTTTCTGACAAAACCTTAACCTCAAGTTTTTTCTGAGGCAAATAAGAAAAGAGTTGTAAATGTTGTTCAAGGATTTTCAGTGCTTTTTTATAACTGCAGCAGAATTTGTGTAACAGTTATCAAAACGATTAAAAGTGTAAAAGATTTAAATATAATCCGTTTGAAAGCAAATTCCTGCACCGTAAAGATTTCCTTATAAATCAGGGGACAGGGTCTCGAGTGCCTTTCCTTCTCATGACCGTTGTAATTAACACTTGCTCTGGCTTTCTAATGAAGGAGAAGGTCCTTTCTTAACGGGCCAAATATGGACAAACGTTTGAGAATAAATAGTGGCCAAAGTTTAATATAACCGTCAAACAAAAACTTTGCCATATTTATTCAACACTTTGTCCCTATATGTCCTTTTAAAAAAAACTGTTAACAGCTCTTCGTAAACCAAATGAGGTCTCATCAAGGTCTACAGTCAGAACATGTTTAGTTTTCGAAACACAAATGAGTGCTTATAGAACCCAGTTAAAAATGTAAAGGAAATTTTTTTTCAAGCACACGAGACTGATATTTATGTTCTAGTATTTAAAAGAAAAGTTAACTTATTTGTTCCTCACTTATTAAACATGTGTAAGTACTGTTCATTTCATCTGATAAACACGTGCGAGGCAAAACTGTCCGGGTGTCTACAGTCGGCTAGAATTTTCCTCGAAAGATTGAATGGTGCAGAAGAATATGTAGCTAAATATGTGTGCAAGAATATATCGAGCTAAATGTGTACACAAGAAATAAACAGCCGAGAAAGAAAAGCGAGTTTGAGAAAGACCGGTAATACAATTTTACCCACTGATACCCAAAAATATACCCTCATCAACAGGAACACAAAAGCGCACACGAATGAAAATACATCACGCAAACAAACAAATGAACTAAGCAAGAAAAGAATCAACCATCCAGTCAACTAGTACCAGTGAGCCACTCACCGTTTCTCGGCCCTCCTCTTCAGAGCTCGCTCTATGGCTCGTTGTCGAGAATTTTTGCAGGCCGTGAGTATGACGGACATGTCTGGAGGAATTCACTGGAAGCGAAGCAGTTGGAATGAAGAAAGAAGTGAAAGACTCGACCGTTCCTGGCTGCGAACAACACTAGTCTGGCTGTGGTGGTGGAACCGTGGGACCCGCGAACAGACGACTGCAGGTCGTGGCAGGATGTGGCGGTACGCAGGAGCTGCAGTTGTCGCACATGAATGGCGTCGTGTGACACGGAAGTGAGGCTTTTGTTTTTGTTTTTGTTTTTGTTTTTTTTCTCTCTTTCTCTCTTTCTCTCTCTCCGACTTTCCTCAGGACTGTTAATCTGGCGACAAGCGGCGATTGCGATGGTGATGGTGTTTGCAGTGGAGGTGGAGAGAGATGGTGGTGGCAGGCAGGAGGATAGAAAGTCTTGCTGGTTGTGGAAGTAAAAACCAGGCCGTGCAGGTGAGTTCGTCCCTCTCGCCCGCCCGCTCGTCGCCTCGCTCTGGCTTCAGGTGCGCGCGCTGGCCAAGGGGTGGACGTCGATGCTGCTCGTCCGCCCGCTGTACTATGGCTTTTATTTTTAAAGATGTCTGTGTCATCGATTCTCTCCCCCTCCCCCTCTACATTTTCTCTCTCACCAGCAGCAGTATGGCTACCTGGTTGAGCAATATCGTCTTACTTAATGAGGGTTCAAGCACTGGCGAGGGATCAACACTCCGCACTCTCGGGTGGAATAGCGGTACCGGCAGGTGACATCTTTCCGATGAGAGTGGAATCTATAAATAGCCTATCCCCTTGACAGGTCAGAAAGTTGTCTGTGACAAGTGTGACGAGCCTCGCGGATTTTCCCTATTAGCCACAGAATTTAGCGACTTGGTACCCTTTACTCAAATGATGTGTCTTAGCAATCATCTGACAAATCAGTTCTGCACATTGCCATAGCTTAGCACTTGTCTGTACAAGACCGTGTAAGTAAACAAGTATATATACAAGAACATAACAATGCAATAAATACAATACAACTTTATTTATCCACAATGACAATTCAAGATAGTGATCGTACTCAATAATATATATAGATGTTGGAACAATTTCTCTCTCTCACACATTCCCAACAGTAGATACAGTTGGTGACCTTATGTCACCTCAGGTTAGTATAACAGATAGTATCTATACAACATGACAGCAAAAGTTTACAGAACACACCCTAGCATAGAGCAGAGTATAAGAGTGATATACTAAGTACAAGTGTCCGCAATAAAATGTAGCAGCGGTGAGAACAATAGCTTGTCACAAACCAGAAACCATCTTTACACCAGATCATTCTATAAACAATATCGTAACGGATGCATGCATAATAACATTACAATCGTCTGCTCAATAGCACAGCATTGTCTTTACAAGGGCATAAGATAAAAATAAATAAACAAACAAACAACTTTAAAGCTATCGGCATGGTCACGTGATATTTCAATCTTTACAAACATCGCGGCGACCGCCGGATCATTGTTGTGCCGCTCGGCCACAAAGATGTCAACCATGAGGCCAGTGATTAAATATCAAGAGCACTTACTTTAAAAAAAACGGTCGCAGAGTAGAAAAAATAATAGAAGCAAAAATACACTATTAAAAATATTAGCAAATGCTCAAAACAAATGCTAAAAAACATTTAGCAAAGTATTTCATTTTTACGACAAAGGACAGCGGGGTCTGACAATGGACGAGGGTCTAGAGCAGACAGTGAACATGTTTTTATGTGGACAGGAGAGGACCACAGACGATCAGCTACAACATCGCAGCCAGTAATTAGCTCAGGCTGGAGATGGAATGAGTGGAAAAGAGATGTAACATGATTCCGCTTTCTTGAGTTCAGAACGAGGCGTGATGCAGAGATCTGAACGCTGAACTCTGTAATTTTTCAGTCGTGTGTTGGGAACAGCCAGCAAGTAGAGAGTTGGTCTAATTCAGTCTGGAAAGACTGATGAGCAAACCAGTAATTTTAGCTGCCTTTTCAAAATCTAGCATGTGCATGTGCACGTGAATGTGTTGCTTGATGTGTGTGTTGTTGATATGTGTGTGTGTGCTGATGTGTGTGTGTGACAGGTTCACGACACAGCCGCAGGGCAAGGTTTGCCAACATCCCATACAGGATCCAGGCAGCGGGTGTTGTTGAGCGTTGCTTAGTGACCGGGTATGCTGCTGGCCCCGGACGTTAGTCAATACGAATATGGACTCACCGAGCCTGACCCCCCGAGTCACGTGGTGGCAAGACTGCTCTGGCGGGTCAAGTTTGAAGTGATCAATAGTGATCTATTCGTACAGTCATACACTTGATGTGATGGTTGAACTAAGCCAGGCTGGCAGAGAAAGCCAATCATCGTCTACTCACACAGCAGGAGAAAAATAATTTGTTCTCGCTATTTGATTTTCTCGCAAATATATAATAATGTTATTGTTCTAGATGGATGAGTTCGTGATTTATAATGTTACCACCCCCGCCCCTATAACCGTTGCCTCAGAAACCTTTGAATGGGCGCAAGGACAAATGGGTGCACAAAGGCAAGTAAAAAAAAACACCTGCTCTTGAATGATAGCAATAATATTATCAATCTGATTTTTAAATAATAATACAGACTTTCTTATTACTTTCCCGATTACAAATTTATGGATGCAAAAGAGGCGATTGTTTACAAAACATCGCCGGTACAGAAAATCATTTTTTCCCTCTAAGTTTTCGAAATTAAAACAAATAGAACCTACTTGATAACACACACATACACATTTAGTCAGCTGCTGTTTATGTGTGTGTAATGGCTGGACATACAGTATCAAAACAAGCTTGAGTGTAAATATTACTGTAAATATGTTGGTGTTGCTAAGCTGAAAGGTTTAAGCTGCAATAACTATTATTATCCCAGGGTGGGTGCAGGGATGATAATAAATATCAGTTACCAGACCTGCCATGGAGAGAGACTGTAAAATGCGAGGACAGCTTTCAGTTTTGCCTGCGACTAATCTTCTGAAACAAAAAACTTTATGAAGAAAAGTAACTTTCTGCTCAACACGATAATACTGATGAAGGAGTGATGGAACTCAACGTATTTTTTAATTACTACGTTATAATATTTTTAAATTTTTGGATTGTTTTATTTTTAGCTTTATTTTTAACATATACTATTTTAATATTTTAAAATTTAGTACATTTTTTATTATATTATTTAATTTGATTATTTTTATAATTTATTTATTTGGCGAGAGCCATATCCGACATGCGGCTGATACTTAAAGTTTCATAAGATTCATTACATAACACATTCTTTGATTGTTTGTTCACTGTACAATAACAGGTATTTTACTATTTTAAATTATTTTGGAAAGGAGCTGCCACGCTGATACTTTCGTTTATTATCTACTCTTTGGTTTATTGAAGGTCTGTGCTTCAGGTAAAGTGCAGAAGTTTGGGTTTCTCTGAACATCAGATCAGATTACTGTCTGCAAGCGGTAATATTCAAATATCATCCTCCTTGGCATCTGCTGTTTGTTTTTTATTTTTTTATTTTTTTTTTTTTTTTTGTTTGCTTGGTTTTTTTTTTTTTTTTTTTTTTTTTTTTCGCTATTATCTCCGTTTTTATCGGCGTGTTATCACTAAGTCCTAATGTGGCACAATTTTCAGAGTTTCGATAACCACACTGGATGTCTACAAACCTACAATCGTCCTACCCTTGTGACGTCACTATGCAGCCGTTGTAAGCTGTGTTCAGTTGAACACACTTAAACCTTTATTCTGTGTAAAGTGTTCAGAGTCCGAGTCCGACATTCACTTGCATGCTTTGCCTTTAGACATGCTCTTTAAAACAGAACTTTGTAAATATTATTTCAGACAGCTATTGCTCTTAAATTATTTACTGCCTATTGCTGGTGAGTAACATTGTGTGAGTTACTATGATGGATTCCGATCAACACACAGTTTATTCCTGAGTTTGTTACAATTGCCTTACAGGGTTGTATGTTTGTCTCTCCACAAATGCAAGACCCAAGCGTGTGTTTATCAACTCTTAGCCGCGCGCGTGCCCGAAGACTGAAAACAATCTCCATTGTATTTCCATTGTGCTGGAAGAATAAAATTCGCTTCGGTGTGAACGAAAAAACTGGGGGCCAGCACCAGCAGTTCGATAAGCAATATCCCTTAGCTTTTGTTCACTCTTAGCATGCGCCTTGTACCCGGGACTGAATCGCAGGTAGGAACTGGGTAATGGGTCCAGAGAGAAGACTGACAGATGTAGATCACCATCGACTTTGTAACAACAAAAAGTTGTATACTAGTTAAATATTTCCCTCGTCATTCATAAACAGTTTTATGATTGGCTAGCAAGGGTCTCGTCTGCTCGACGAGTGTTATTCAGTTAGGTGCGAGGGTAATTGATAATTATCTCCTGAAAAGTGTGTAAAATCTCGGAAAGCTGTAACAAAATGAACGATCGTAAACTTCAGAGTAGTTTTAGCGAGGTTTCGATACCTTGTTCTCGATTAGCACCAACGAAAAGTTCATTTTTCAACGAGTGCATCTTTCATCCGAAACAACGCACGTACTCAAATTTCTCATTTTAACTGGAATAAAATACTGACACTAATTACTAATTCTTTTTTCTTGAATTTTATACGACCCATACTTTATCTTTTAATGTTTGTTCTGTTTTGAACACTCAGTTCCGAACTATAAATTCCTGCTCATTAGGTTGACGAGTTTCTGTGTGCTAATGAGTCCGTGGGAGATTGGGGTGCTAGGAATAATAATAATTATATAAAAAAGTAAATAAATCGATCAATACATGTTGAAAGATGTCGATCTCCAGGCCTGGAGTGCAACGCTCTATCGATTTTGTTTTTCTTGCAGATCCTCCCTGGGAGGCTTTGAGTTGAGACCAAGGGTGGCCGGGGCACCGGGCGTGACGAGAGCCACCCGGGTTGAGTTACAAATTATTCAGGTCCATTTCTCCAAACTTGACAGTCCGGTGCTGTTCTTCCTGTGCACTTGACTTCGGCGACAGACATTACAGGCGCGTGACAAAGGGTCTTGTTGACACCATCCTCCAGTTCCTCGTTGTAGTCGTGGAAAGAGGTTGGTGAAACAATATCCACACACACGCGCGCGCACACACACATGATTTATTTTCTCTCTCCAAAAATACGAATGAAAATAAAACTTCATTTACCCCAATGAACATTCAGCTGAGACTATCCAATGAAAGCAAAACTGCACGCGCGCGGACATTTGAGTGTACACAGCCCTCATAAATAAATCAACTTTGGATACCGTAGACCTATGTTTGTGTTGATACTTTCTGTTTGAAAACATAAGCCAGCATCACACAGCATGTCTAACTACATCACACACACACACACACGCACGTGCGCACGATCAACACAAACCAAGTTCACTCATTTCGACCGCTTCCGGCGATCGAAGCCGTGCTTTATCAGCAAAGAGAAGAGAGTGTGGCCATGCTGGCGGCCATTAGACGGAGCTGCTCGTGCGCGTGCTCGAGATGAAAAGAGCGATGTGGTGAACAAGCATTCTGTCGACAGCGCGCGCGCGTACACACACACAAACACACGTGCGTCATAGAGAACAGCAAACAAGCGGGGGGCGCTCGCAAGTATCCCCCTCCCTCTACTCCTGTGGTCAATATTGACCCCGGAGGCGATGCAGGGGCCTCTCTCTGGGTTTTGTTCCACCGCTGTTTTATTTCTCCCTTTTTTTCAGCTTGTCGGACAATTCTGACGGACTGTGCACCAGGATCACGTGATGCCTTGCCCTAGTGAACCTTTGTGCGTGCACCGTGGGTGATCTGAGCCATGATAATACAGTTTTAGCTGTGAAAACACACAATGTTCTTTCAACTTGCATCCATTCCTACAATTGTTATTAAAACCCAGTGTTGAAGTTGTGACGAGTTAAGAACAGATTTGCTCATGTCCACTACCAACGGACACACGACTAATACTTGACCTGCAAGGTGCTTCTAGGAAGACAGAAAGGTGGAAGGTGAGAGACAATTATTCAGCGGTAAATATTCGTCATTTCCGGATCATCATCATCCCACGCTTTGCGACATTCTTTTCGGAACTGTTCGTTCCAGGCCAAAATGACCGTTCACTGGCCAGTGCTGTCGGAACCCTCTCTCATCATGCATCACCAGCGTGCACACGACTGCAAAAGCAACACGACTCTTTACCTTTATATTTTTATTGTGTGAAAGCGAAAAGGAGCAAAAAAACACATACGCACCACAAGAGCTACCACTGAAACACTGAGCGTGAACTTGGCTTTAAATCGCATTCCCCTTTCATACTTCCGCACTCCAGCTCCGTTTCCCCTTTCAGTTAGACGACGGCAAGAAACAAGACTCCTCTTTCGACTGCTGCTTCTGGAGGCCTTAACACATTCTCGCAAACAGTCCAATTCTTGAAATAACTTCTATTTCGAGGGATGGTGGAGGGATCCTTGCCATTTCCTGTGGAGAAAATCTAATTGGAGAGCGGTTGACGGCATCCGACCGTTGGAAAAAAAAAAAATTAAAACAAAACCCCACGCACACCTCATTTTGTTTTTACTGGCCAGTTTTTGTTTTCACCTACATTCTATATTTTAAAAAAACCAGACTCCTCCACCCTTCAGTAAGCAAGAAACATTTTTTGAAGGAGCCCAAATACTGAAAAACAATTTTTTTTCCCCTCGAAATGTGAACAGCCAGTAACATACATCTATAGATAGCAATTCTCAAATATATGTTGCTGACGTAACACAAAAGGTTATCAATGATGCAGATAATGCATGAAAATCTGCACCTATTGCTACCCTCTTTCCCTTCTGCTAGTTTACAAAAAAAAAAATTATTTTAATAAAAAAGTTTTTTATTAAAAAAGTTAATACTTAACAGATGGTGCCGTTCCGAAAAATTGCGATGTACAGAAGGAAATAAATTTTTAAATGGCACCACTCTTGCCAATCTTCACATATTCTCTCCAAAACAATAAAGTGGTCGCTCAAAACAAATGTTTATCTGTATATGTAAATAACTGCTAAACAAAGCTCTACGCAGACACACACACTCAAGTCCACTCTCAATCATGCACACCTGTATTGCCCCGCACTTTTCCCTTTTTATGAACTGCCGGCTTGTGTGACTTTTTTTAAAGATAAAAAATTATGAAAAGCAAGCAGAGGGCATTTTAGGGAAAAATAAAGCCAACAGTTTTTAAGTCCTCCAAGCAGAACGGACTTCCACATACTCTTTTGAAAGTGTATTCTCACTATATTCTTTAAGATATGATGTATACCACAAACTAACATAGTTCAGTAAGCAATACTACCAAGCATATCACAAGCCTAAGCAGCAGCTCGTTAGATTGACAAGATGAGAATGCATTAGTGCACAGCTGTGTGGAAAGTGTTCAGGGTTATTTTTGTACGTTGAGTGATAAGCTATTTTAACACAAAGCTCATGATAGATATAAGTCTTTAACAAATTCTTGCTACAGAAAGTTTGCAGGCCCAGTATGAATTATTTTTTTTATATTTTAACATGTATTTACAGACTATTTACATCAGCCTACATTGAAATGCAGACGATTCCGATGACAAAAATGAAAACAACAAAATCCATGCACTGAGCACATTACTTAGCGACGTACACTCTGCCCTGTGACATCCCCTCACCCCACAACCAACATGGATTACTCTGCTGCTGGTATAATACATATGGCCTTGTGTCTTGCTTAGTGTTAAATTTAGACTACCGAACCCAAACCTTGGCAACCTTCTGATCCCATATTCAAATCTGCTGAAAAAAAATTGCTTTAACAAATCTGAAAGACTTTGGTAATGTAGAAAATACTGAGAAGTGATTATTTTCTTCAAGTCTTCCTGCAACTTTTGGTTCACTATGTTTGCTATTAAAGTAGGGAGAAAAGTGGATTCTAACGCAAAATGCACAGTTGTGCCAATGCTGCAGGTAATTTCAAAGCTACAAATATTTTCATAAGTGCTTTATGGGCATTTGAAATAAAGTAATCAGAAACCAAAGCCATCTGTATATATTCCAAGCAAAATATGCTGCTTACACAATAAAACAAGCAATCCATTACTATCTGATGAGACTCAGGTGCCAGATTTCAAAGCTTAACCTAAGAAAACATACTCCTCTGAGCTAAGTAATCAATACTGTATGCACCAATGAATTTAATGTAGAGGATTTGAATTTAACGTCTTTTACTGAAACAGGACATGTCAAACCCATACAGCTGCGTCATAGAGATTAATGACCTGTCTCAATTTGATATCTTATGTCACTACTGCCCCCAAGAATTTGACCAGCAAGCTAGGTATGCTTAAGTGCAGGCGACCTGACAATCTCTTGGGTCATATTTCCAGCTGCATGGTATGAGAATTAAAATCTTCAGATGCTGCAAGTCGTTACACTGCTCATGTTTATTACCAGGTTTATTACTGAACTAAAGGAATTACACTGTTCATCAAATGGCTGTTAACCTGCTTACTTTAATAGCCATTTTACAGTAATCAAATGCCATTCTTCCTTACAGTATTGAAAACTCTTAACATTACTGCCAAATATTCGGGTTTAAAAAAAAAAAAATCCATTAAATACAATTAATTCATATTTTCATGATCTGTCTTCTGTTAATTAAAAAAAAAAACCACATCACAGTATCTTGACAAATGCTGTTGCATTTCTTCTATAAGCCAAGAGCAATCAAAAAAAAAAAAAAGCAATTAAAAAAAAAAGTCTCAAACAGGGCTCTTTCCCAGTTCCAGACACCAGCAACAAACACTTGTACCTCTAGGGTTGTGCCAAATGTGTTCAAGCTGCAAGATCAACCAAATGCTTTTGAAAGTTGCACTTGCAATTCTACATTAGTCTTTGAGTGGAGGAATGTACAAAAGAAAAAAAAGAAAATGCTGGGGCAATGAAGGGGACATATGCTCTTGGTCATAACCTGGCCTATGTCAAAACATCTTTTGCTTCCTTCCATCAAGGTAAATATCATCTCACCTATCATACCTCCCCTTACAAGAAAGTCCATAGAATTTCTGTGCCATCAAATAATATGGTGCAGAAAAGTGAAGACTAAAAAAGTCTGCATACAATTGTTGCGGAGTCCACTACTATTGAAGCCTTTTCACAAACATGACATGTAGTGAGCTGTCCAACCTTTACAGTGCGCATGAATTACACAAGCATGTGAAATAGGTTGTTGAGAGGGTAAAATTACAAGCCAGGTGCTATGGGAAGAAACTATTATCGGCAACCTAGACAAACTTTTGGCTTCTGCAAATAAAATATCCTGCAAATCGTCTTCATTTGTACAAATTTTTCTTGTTCCATTTAATATCTTTGTCTAGTATTGCATATAAAGCAAAAATCTTCTGGTGATTACCATCACTCAAATTTAAAAGAGCAAACCCCAGAGTATCGACCATGGACTAGCTGATTTGGTAAATATTTCTCAGCAGCTGTAGCTGTCTGCTTTTCCCCATACACATATTCCTGTTTTCCTCTTACAACTCCTTCACTTGCTATTCCTGAAAAATGCATCACTTCTCATCTCCACAAAGTCAAGCATAACAATGCCAAGGAGTACTGTTGCAGCATCTTAATAGTTCTGAAGCAATTGAGGATTGATGAGGAAGCAAAATAATTGATGACACAAAATGTAAACATCTATTCAGGAAAAGAGAAAAAAAAAAACCAAACACAAGTGGAGTTTCTGGTCTGATACACCAATTTACAAAATAATAAAATGATACGTGGAACCTGATCCATTCCACCTTCAAAATTTCACTTTCTTTAAAAACAAAAAGTACAAATCTGACAAAGCCAAAGATGGGTGATTGGCACTCCCCAACACCCATATCTTTCCTCTCTAGTGTTCTCAACAATCTGTGGAATTCTCTTTTCACCTTTACGGAGCAGGAGTGACTGCTGCTTCAGTAGCCTCAGGTCTCTTTTCTGCGCCATACACAGTCAGCTTCACAATTTCATTACTGCTGACTTTGTAGCTGAAGTACCCATAGTTGTGTGCCAACAAGACTGGTGGGTTGTCCACGCTGCGTTTGTAAACTGTTGGACAAAAAGAAATCATCAATAAAATTTTGTATGAGAAAGCAACAAGGGACCTTCAGCTAATGTTAACCAAACTGTCTGTTTCCAATCAGTTGTTTTCTTACATCTCGGTGAGTTAAACTTTGCCTGACTGAAGATGTGTTTGGAGTGCATTTTAGATTTTACCCTCTAACTGTGCAACTCTGTATTTATATATTAGCAAAATCATTTTCGAAGACACCTTGCACTTTCAAAAATGTCTTAAAGCTACAAACTGCAGAACTCTTCTGCTCTTTGTGTTGGTGAAGAGATCTTAGCAGTAGAGTGATAACTCAAATGACTCAGAGGTGGCCTCAGGTTCCAATAGTAAAAT
Organism: Pomacea canaliculata; assembly: GCF_003073045.1. Taxonomy (NCBI): domain Eukaryota; kingdom Metazoa; phylum Mollusca; class Gastropoda; order Architaenioglossa; family Ampullariidae; genus Pomacea; species Pomacea canaliculata. Next base: position 1,569,670 of record NC_037603.1, read on the forward strand.
TGGAGCCCATGCATGGGCAGTAAAAAATACATAGACATCACTTCCTTAACATTTTGCCGTATGATTGTGATAGAAATGAGCAATTATTGGACAGAACACTCACCTCCTGAAACGTACTTCTCCAGACGATAGGTATCATACCAGAAACATTCTCTCATTATGTATGATCCCAGGACAGTCAGGTCACTCATAGGGGGCTGTACCATGCGGTATTGCTCACGAACAACACTGGCCTTAGGCATATAGTAACCAGTCTGCAACAACAGGACAGCAAGGTAGAGAATCGTTGTCCCGTTAGTCTTTGGAAGTTTCCATTTATATAAAATATAAACTAATGAAAGATGTCAAAAATTTCATCAGGGTTAAAATTTCATCTGTACTTTTATCAGAAAAATAAATGACAGTACCAAGTGCTAATGCATCAACAGTTTCAAGCCCCCAAAATATTGGTGAAGAACTGATCAATCTGAAAGCTGTTCAATTGTTGATATTTTAAACGGTTGTTTCAACCAGTCTAAAGAACATCAATCCATTTGCTTTTACGTTCTGCATTACCGGTCTAAATATGTGCTCTTATAGACTTTCTGCCCTTCTGCAAACTTCAGCAGTAATCCCACCACATCCTAGAATAATTTTTTTTTCAATACGACGGCACTGAATCAGTATCTGTTTGATAGTTCCTTCCTTGCCACTAACAGTATCTCTAAACCTGTTTTCATCATTTTGCACTTCTAGCAGCCAATGCAAAATGCCTAAAATTTTTGTGAGCTACAGTTGATTAAAATATGATGGCCTTATGGGCATGGTCAATGTGCAAACAAAGAGGACAAGGTGCTAGCACGAATGGTGACGTTCAAATCAGCTAGGGAAAACTTCTGTATGTAGGTGCCAATTTCTGGCTCACTGATAATAACAAATGTGTCCGCACACTTTAACAAATTTAAACATGTTAGCAAATAATCATTTTTTGCAAATTTCCGGACTTAAAAAATTCAGTTTCTTTAATGAGCGACTTTCCCAGGGAATGAAAATCATTTTTCAAAATATGCCTACTTTTCAAAGCTTTCCTGAACAGAATGAAAGTTTTAATAATGCCATTCAAACTTTTTAGCTTTCTGGAAAACAATGTAAATAGTAGTACAACATTCTTTTATCCTGCTTACATGGGTCTTCATGGCTGAAAATGGAATGTCATTATGCTCAGAGCAAAATTCAAATGCAAAAGAAAATGACTAATGTGTTTTGTGTTTATTTTTCTTTGCACTGCATAACCACAAAATTCCTCACTTTGAGCTTGTAGATGAGATCAATCAAATCACGAGGAGGAGAAATCCGTGTTCGATTCAGCGGCAGGATGTAGCAGCTACGGTGTGTTGGGTCTACAATGGCTGTGAGATTCTGAAAGTGATATAGAATGACTTTAGGTTCTCAAGCTTTCAGCTAACAACACTCTCACAATGTAACATCTTTCTGTACCCATATTCTGAAAACCATTTTAACATCATTTTGTAACTATACCTCCACAGCATGCACATGCAACACTTCTGCAATACTGCTTCTGAATGTTTTGTTTTTGCAGATCTAACTTTCCAGTTGGCACCATTGCGTTGCCAATTTGCACACACCAAGGACAATCTGGTGGTACAACGCAGCAGCAGTCTAAAACAGTACACATGAAATCAGTGCACAGAGGGTTTTAGGCTATGTTGCTGATCCAGAATCTAAAATATAGTGAAGTAGTTCGGAGATGAGAATATGGTGTATAGAAAATGGCAGAGAAAAGGCTGTACAGACTGTTAGTCTGATTGGTATTTATGCTGAGTTGTTAACTGTATATTATAAAACCAAAAGCATATCAAATCAAGCATAAAGCTGGATTAGTCAGTCGAAACCAGAACAGTATAAAGAGCACAGTGTTCTGATTCAAGGGTCTAAGACTATGTACCTCAACAAAATTATTGTTGAGCAATTAGACTGTAATACTCAGTCAGAGAAGCACCTGCTTTCAAAAAGCTAGACATGAAAATTAAACTGGGGAGGGAAAGAATGGGTGGGAGCAGGGGCAATAGGATTCATTCCATTCAGAATATGGGCTAAGGGAGAGAACTAAGATCACCAAACAGCCTGAGATAAAGTGTTCTTCTGTCAATCAGCTAAAGATAAAGGTAAACAGATAAAGAGACACTAATGAAAGATTATTTTGGAGTGAGTCATACATAACAAATGAGACCCAACATACACATCTCTTAGAAAATTATCCTTCTGGACCAAAGTCAACTTGAATGTTAAAAAAAAAAAAAAAATCCCACAATTCCTTTAAACATCCTCATGCTAAGCAGTGAGAATGCTATATGATGACATGATGGAACATATTAAGAAATATATTATCAGCAAACTTACCCTGTCAAAATCATGCCAGACAACAGTTTCCTGCACTTCGTCAAACTTGGGGATTGTCAGTCGCTCATACAGATCCACTGCAGACACTTCGATGTCCTCCTCCATGAAGTCTACCTGAGTTACTGGCTGTGTAGAAGGGGGTGCAGCGATCTCCAACGGTGCATCAGACAGCCTCAGAGACTGCTGCCGATGGTAGATCTCATCATAGTAAGTCACCCCACATCTTCCATGCACGACCTGGAATAAAGAATTAAATAAGTAATCATGAGATAATGAGTGTCTGTAATTTACTTTGTGTACAAGTGAATGTTGTAGAAGTGAGAGTATCTGTTATATGGGAATATGGCAGCCCGGTTGTTGATTTAGTCTATGTATGTAAAGTGCTATTAGCAAATCTTTGGAAAAGCGCTGTATAAATCATTATTATTAGACTTCTGTCTGTAAGAACTATCATTGATGTCTTAGGCAAGATATTTTGTTGAACTGTGTTCATTTGATATATCAAAATTATTGCAAAAACTGTGACAGGAGAATATTTAGCCACCTTTCCAACTAAATTTTAAACATTTGAATAGATGCATGCTTAGCCAAAACAATTTCCTTTTGCTTTTTGTTGAAGGAAACGCAATATAAAATGAAATTGTGAAAGTGATCAATTGTAACATGAAAGATTGTAGTTTAATAAGCCCTAACCATGACAAAATATTTATAATTGCCAGGAATATTAATGTGGCTATACTATTTCAATAAGTTCACTCTATACACACTGGGAAGGAGGAATTACTGGGCTGCTTAATATGGTAAAAAAAGCAGACATCATCACATACCACCTTGTTTGACAGATGCCTGTAGAGGAAAATGGCTGCAATCGTCCCAGTGCCCAGAACAAGAAGAGCGGTGAGGATCAGACAAAGATTAACCCATGGTCCTCTTCTCTGTGGAAAGTAGGTCACACGAACCAGTTTTGGAGCAGTACATGCCCCTTCTTCACATTCCACTTCATCCTTGACCCCTGTCTGAAAATAAAGCAAGTTGCTCTTCCAACTTATCAAACAGTCAAATCATTTTATTACAATGCTAAAAGAAAAAAATAAACTACTCCTCAGTCATGCAATGGATGTAAAACACAGGCTAATAATTTTAACAAACAGCAATTTAGTAAGGAAAAAAGCACCCCTTCAAAAACATACCTCATCAATAAAGTTAAAAATTTATGTTTCAAACTTATGATATAGTCTGACAATGTTCCAAGGCTTGCATTTTCACAAAGGGGGTTAACTGCTCCAGGTTATAGTAATACTACGGTAATACTGCAGTTTGTCCTCTCTATTCTGGGAACATAAACCCTTTTACACAAAAATATAAAACCTGTCCCCTACCCCTCTTGGTCTGTTAGGCACAAACTAATTTACAATAATTGTTCTCCATCTTAGCTGACAGGAATGCATGCTGTGGATTAGGCATCTACAGTCTCTACAAAACAATTACTAAAATATTCCAGTCCCAATCAATAATGAGACGAACAAACAGTAACAACTTCCAGAATGCTGTTATAGCAGGGGTGGTTGAATTACAGCCTGCACGTGTCTTTGGACAGGCCCGTCTGCCAAAATGGTAAGTGCGCTTGTTTTCTTTCTTTCTTTTTTTTTTTCCAGCCCAAACAAGTGCACTTCCCATTTTGGCAGACGGCCCTAGGTTAATTTATCAAGTACAACAGCATTAAAAATTGCAGTCCATACCATTCCAACATAGACAAAGTTCAAAGATGAGGACAACTACGACAGATTTGTTAGAGAGCATCGAGGGAGGCTGCCTTCAAAGGAAAGGTTAGTTTTAAAGTTTTATTTTGGGCACATTCAAACATCTTCCTTTTACATAATTCAGTAAGTGAATGCCATTATGTACTTATTTGGGTGTCCATTCCATCATCACTAGGTTTGTTATGTAAACATCTGGAGTGGATTTTTGGTATTTTACTAGCCTATCGCATAGCTTATAATTCTGAGACTGGCCAGAAAACTCTGGAGTCATTACCGTTACATCTAGCGTGATCGTCCATTACTGCAAAAACACAGCAAGTCCTCGTATTGTTCTTCCTTCTACATCTTTGTTACTATTTTATGATTTTGTTCTACATCTTTGTTACTTTTTGTTAACTTGTTCTTCATATTTGTTACTATTTTGTGATCTTCTTCAGCGCAATAAGCTAGCTGCGATATTGCACTTTGTTCCTTCCTTTTCCAATATGTTACTCTCAGGTCTTATTCTTGTTAATTGGTTCCTCTGTGTGTTTTCTGTATTTGACTTTATTCTTTTAGTAGGTTGTTTATTCTTTTACAGCTCATATGCTATTTGTTTGTTTTCCTGTCCCTCGTATGCTGTCCCTGTTTCGTTCTTGTTCTTGAGCGCTGAGAGCATACTCCTTAGGAGGGTGAGTATCGCTTTACAAATTTTGCATTCTATTATTATTAAGTCCAAAATATCAAGGCTTTTAGCAAAAAAGCAACTCCTGCAAATGTACTTAGGCTACATTCATTTATAAGAATGGTGCAATATTCATGATTCACTTACAACTTCTCAATGATATAACAATCTCTACACACCCTCACAAGATACCCCATGAATCTGTCAAGAATAATGGGGACAAAATTTCCTGATATTTTATTCACCCAGTGGATGCTTTAGATCTAGAAATGAAGCAACAATAATGAAAATGACAAACATATACAGGCAAAGGGAATAAAGCCACAAACAAAAAAAAAAAAAAATGCTCAAACATTGTTTACACAGAGCAAAGAAAAAAGACTTATTTCAACCCGAAATTCTGTGCAGCTGACAAAAGCGAAAGGATAAAAAATCACTGTCAAACAATTCGATGACACTACCATTCCCTCAAAATTGGTCCCAATTTTGTATTCAATCGTTGTCTGTACTTATATCAAAAATTAAGAACATCACCAGAAAGTCTTCTTGCTGGCAGATTATATGCTGGACAAAATTATAAATAATAATTATTTACCATCATCAAACCCAAAGATATCAACTATCACAATACTAGATCAATTGTAAACATATCAACCCTTGTTCTGCGAAACAATGCAAAGCAAATCTTCGAGCTATCTCATAGTGTTTGGGCAAAACAGAAAGACGTGTAGTCTGTGTAAATCCATACCTTTATCACAGTACAAAACTTGGTTTTCTTTTACACTGTGATGCTACAAAATTTGGCATACAATAATTTATGTTGGGGTTTATTATTCAAGGACACACAAGAATTTAGAAATGCATAAATCCTTCAGGGAGCAAGACGTCTTTGCAACGATGGCGCAAATATACGACCTTCGTGAATGTAAGATATAAGTGACAAAATTAGAGGAATAACGGAAGGAAAAACATTCAGTAATCAGTATACCCTAAGAGAGAATACAGGCAACGGGAGATACTTTCCGACTGCGTCTCCACAAATATTATCGCATGCAACCAGCATGGTCATGATAAAAATTAAATTATCTGATGTAAACAAGGTGCTGATAATTAATTTCACAACATTAGAAAACTGTGCGAACATATATCCGTAACAGCTATAACTTAATTATCTTCTGTGCTTCGCAGCCAGCAACAGCGCTGTTTTGAACTGAGTCGTCGTATCTCCCAACTTGTGCCTTGTTAGGTCATCGTGCCACAAAAATAGACCGTCAAAACATTCAAAACGAAAATAAAAACAAAACGTTAAGTTTCTTCGCAACATACGTGGCTAAATTAAACCTCTCTCAACTTTCTCTGCTCTCGTACTGCAGCTACAATCTATCGTCTCACTCTTCGTGTTTACATAAATACTGCATTTCCCATTTCTCAGAATTTATAATCCTTGTGTCGGCCATCTTGCTGTCTCCTTTTCGCAAGTCAGAAAGCAAAGACAAAAGGTAGAAAAATGTCACTTACCAATGGCTCAGTCAACACCTCGGGTTCCTTCTCTGTCTTCTTTCACCTCCCGGTGTCTTATAAATGGTCATTTTCGTGTGTAAGGGTTCAACGAGCTGTCGGATAGCAATGAAGCTCTGTCCGTATCATTCGACACTTTCGCTGCCCCGGATGCCAATGTGTTCTCGCGAGAAAATTTCTAGCCAATCAAATGGCGCCGCTGTCATCGCGGGCAGTTACGTAAACACGAAGCGATGAAAGTCAATGCGTGAATGTTTACAAGTTCGTTTGGGGTTAGTTGATTAATGTTTTTATCCTATCAGTAAGCATTCCGCTACTGCGTTAACTCTTCTTCATTCAATTATTTTAGGATAGCATATAATAAATAAACGCGAGAAGACTGGTCTTTCTATTTAGTCCCTCATCCTTTGCAAGAAAAGAAAACCGCGAAAGGCTTTTGTCGACCAGTTATTTATGGTCGAGGAGATAATCCTCTGTGATATAAAGATGCAGTCGTATGCTTGCACAAGAACAAGAAGTTTAATTTATCTTGAGAAATATGTATAAGATGCTTACGTTTATTATTTTTTATCATTTTTTTTCCATCAGCAGGTCTCATTTTAATATAATTTTCTTTCATTTGATAGGTGGCAAATATTCTGCATCTTTGATACAATTTCACCAAACTTCTCCAGTCAGCATCGAAGAGTCTCGCATTTATTACTACGAAAGTGCAAGACTAAGTTTGTACTTGGACGAGCAAAGCCAGAAATTAGCCTACAGATCTTTCTGCAAAAGCCAAGGAGTCACAATTACAAATATCCTTATTTTGTAAATATAAAACTCTGCAGCTCATCAAAAATGGACAAAGAGGGCAGTAAAAAGACCACAAGAATTAAAAATCAGAAAAGAAAGAGTGAACTTGATTCTTCAGAAAGCACAAAGAAATCTCGATCAGAGAGCTTGCCAGGGTCCAAGCCACTTGATGATGTTGATTTTGTCCAGCAAATTGCACAATGCAGAACAGCTGCATGTGAATCAATAGAAGCATTCAAATTCAACAAAAAGAGGGTCAGGGTCCTATCAGAGGCTAAAGATTGTCCAGATGAAGGGAAAGGAGTCTTGTACTGGATGTCTAGAGATCAACGTGTTCAGGGTATGTAATATTGCTAATAATAAACAAAGTATTAAAATTCTTCAACAGTTTCTGATGATAAATTGCACATCATCTCTACCACTCTTAGTGAGAAATCACCAAGTCTTGCAATCGTAGATAAGAAAGTTAAAAAAAAAAACGTAAGCCAGGGGAAGTAAGATTTTGGTCCAGTCTTGGAAGAAAGTCTTTTACTTGTAAAGAGATAGCAAAGAAGCTGTAACTCTTAACAGTTTTATCCTCAACTTTTCTCCCACCAATACTTTTCTATTTTTAATCTTCTGTATGTTCTTGAATTAATTGTGTGATCATTGTTTTATATTGATTTTAGTAACATATTGAAAATAATTTTTGGTCGAACAGGATTTGTTTTGCAAAAGTTGCTTTCTGCAGTCAACCCCTTTTTTTTTTTATGTCAAACTATTTCAGACAACTGGGCATTCCTCTATGCACAGCGTTTAGCTCTCAAGTTGAAACTTCCTCTCTATGTCTGCTTTTGCCTGGTGCCAAATTTCCGTGAGGCCACCATTCGTCAGTTTGGCTTTATGCTGAAAGGTCTGGCTGAAGTAGAAAAGGTGCTTTACTACTTGAAATTGTTGAAATTGTGTGTATAGAAGACAAAACAGTGAAGATTTTTATGCTATTTGAGATTGTACTTGACAGAGCTGATGACAGAATAGAAATGAACTACATGTAGTACTTGTAAAAAACAATTTTATAAATCTAAATTCATTATCCATTTTTAAAAAATGATGCCTCACTGGCTGTCTCTCTTGATCCTGATTTTGCATACTTGATTAAGGAAGTTAACAAGTGTTTCTTTTATCAACTAGGAATGTAGGAATCTGGATATTTCTTTTTATCTCTTGATGGGCAAAGCCAAGGATGTCCTCCCAGAGTTCATAAAGAATCATCACATAGGTGGAGTGGTAACAGACTTCTCTCCTCTGAGAATTCCATCTGCATGGGTCACAGAGCTAAGTGCTTTGTTGCCAAAGGATGTTCCATTTTGTCAGGTATTATCTTTTTGTGTATGCATGTCACTATCAGCAGTATGATGCAATGGCATTTAATTCAATAAACACAATAAACACTGTCATAATTTTGAATGCTGCTGTTTAGCTTTCATGTCTAAGGAAAAGGACTGTCATCAAAAATGTTGAATTTCAAGCATGGGGTTATCTAAGCCATAGTCATGTCACTTACTTGTTTCTAAGACATTAGAAAGTCTTGAGAGCATCTATAATCCATGAGTTTATGACTAAGAATGAACAAGTTAATACATTTTTCTGTGATTGGATTGTTTTACCATTGAATGGTCTGTCCTTGGAGTAGGTGTAATTTTGTTCTGAGGGGTGGTGGGATGTATGTGAAGATTTGTCTTTAAACCTGCACAAATGTTGATTATTGTTTAGGTGGATGCCCACAACATTGTGCCCTGCTGGGTGGCTTCCCCAAAACTGGAATACAGTGCCCGCACTATTCGCAGCAAGATACACAAAGTCCTAAATGAGTACCTTACAGAGTTTCCTCCCCTCATAAAGCATCCTCACAAGTCTCCAACAATGCCTAAGGTTATTTCTTACATATAATAACACTGGTACAAAAAGCTATTTTTTTTTCATAACTCAGTTTTACTTCAGTAACTGGTCTTAGACACAAAGACACTAGGCTCTCAAATGGTCTCACCTGTTCATAGCCCTTCACAAGCATGTTTGTCCTGATTATTTGGCAAACAAGTGTGAAAAGATGACTTCGCTGCTGGAGTGACTTTTCCTGCTGACTAACCATCTTGTGGATAACAGATGGAAACAGTCTGCTAGTTAGTGTTCAAAGAATGTTGGATCTGTTAAAAACTGTAACAATCAATTTAATAGAACTCCAAATCATTATTTGCTAAATTGGGAACCCCCACCCCTGCTTTTGAAACGAATAATTAAAAGATTTTAGCACAGTCATTTAAATTGTCTTTTGTCTAATATTACTTTAATATTTTATTTTATTCTACAGGAGATAAATTACAACTAGTATCTAATAAATTTAACTTCATTTTGGTGCAAAGTCAGTTTAGCTTTTCAATGGGTTAATGATGACTTGCCTAAATCAAAAATCCTTAATTTCATTTTTTTTTTTTAAATATCAGTGCATGCTGGATGCAGTTTCAGAAACATAGTGCCATGTTTAATAAAAATAAACCAGATAGTTTCAGTCTGACATAGATCTTTTGTTAAGACCTGGAAGGATTAATTCTTCCTATGCTGTTTACACCCACAGATGTGTACATTTTCATAGCTACACCTCAGTTGTGTTGATTCATCCATATTAATACTGTTTTCATAACCTGTGCAGTCTGTAAACTGGGAGAAAGCTGCAGAGTTCCTCGAGGTAGATCGCACTGTAAAGGAAGTAGATTGGGCTCAGCCTGGTACCACTGGAGCATATCATACCTTGGCAACCTTCTGCAACAAACGTCTAAAGTTTTATGAGAGTGACCGCAATGACCCCAATAAGGAAGCATTAAGTGATCTGTCACCTTGGTTTCACTTTGGTAAGGAGTGTGTCCATTGTAGGTGCAGGAAAAGCAAGCTCTATATCATAACTTATTTATTTTCTACCAGTTTGATGAGGTGAGGCAAATATGTTTCGGTGCTCAAAACTATTTGAAGGGAGACGATTCATTGAGAAAATGGTCCCTGCATAGACTTGCAACAATTTTGTTTATGATCATCATTATTATTTGTTGCCCTTTATTCTTTATAACATATTCCTTTGGGCTTCTTACAATTAAGAAGTAACACATGTTAAAGCAATAAGCAAAATTTCCTTTATTCTGTTTCATGTCATAGGTCAGATTTCACCTCAGCGGTGTGTTTTAGCTGTCAGAGGGTTCAGGTCACGTGCTAAAGAGAGCGTGGATGCTTTTATTGAAGAATCAGTGATCCGTCGAGAACTTACAGACAACTTTTGTTTTTACAATGAAAACTATGACTCAATCAAAGGTACATGTGAGTTTTCTAATTTGATCTATACTCCACATATGACTAGGGAAGGTGTGATTAATTAGATGTCTGTTGGACAGCAAGGCTGAAAGGTTGACAAGCATCTGTCGTGACTAGTCTGCTTGCTAACAGAGCTGTTATTGGCTTCCTTGGCTATATTATTTATGCGAGGAAGAAAACACTTTCTTGTGTCTTTCACAATTCTATCACAAATTGATAGTCTAGGCTGTAGTGGTTGCGAACAGTTTTCCAGCTGATGTTGAAGTTGGATTTAGAGCATGCTATGTGTATTTTATAAACTACTTTGACATTATCCTTCAGGAGCTGCTAAGTGGGCACAAGACACACTGGAAGCTCATCGCAATGACAAACGTGCATACGTCTACAACAGGCAGCAGCTTGAACAAGCCAAAACCCATGACAACCTGTGGAATGCTGCTCAGGTTAGGGCATAGTCAAGGCAGGCAAACAGTTCAAGAAACCTATTGCCAGGATCTTAATCTACTTTCCTTTTGCAGAGTAAATTAAAAAACAAAACAACAAAATTTGCAATTTATTTTTTTTATTTGTCTGTAGATTCAGTTGCTCAAAGAAGGAAAAATGCATGGGTTTCTAAGAATGTATTGGGCCAAAAAGATCTTGGAATGGACTCCATCACCTGAAGAAGCACTCAAAGAAGCCATTTATCTAAATGACAGATACAGCATTGATGGAAGAGACCCCAATGGATATGTTGGTGAGAAATGTTATTATACACTTCATTCTGGTTTTTATTTAACAATGATCACTATCAATCATTCTCTTTTACTTAGTTCTAAGATGGAACATATGGGTGCAGTTTTGATAAAAATGATGAAATTCCATTTTGAATTTTTGTCACAGAAACATCTATTTTGTGCTGCACCAAACTTACTTTTCTCCTAAAAATGCTTTCTTAATACCAGTTTTTATTGATCAGGCACAGATAAAAAGAAAAACTTTGTGAATCTTATCCTAATATTAACCTTGACCTTCTTATCATTTCTCCCTGGGAAAAATGTGCAAATCTTTTTTCACTAGATGGCAGCAGAACACTGCCATGTGCATTGTGCACTTTTCAGGAAAAGGCTCCATTATCATCTAATGCTCCGGGTTTGTGCCAAAGGTGTTAATGCAGAAAGAATCGTCATCCATTCTTTCAACAGTACACTGAGAAAGAACAGACATCACATGCTGACATTCCTTGCTGTTTACATGGGCATTTGTGGCTTACCTGTGTGGGAAGCTCCAGCATAGCTTTATGCTGAAAATGGTTGTGTACAGCAATAATTTTTTCTGTGGGTAATGCTACTTTTATTTTAAATTCTTTTTTGATTTAAATTCATTTACATTTAATATGTTCCTGTGCATTTAGATGTGTTTCACAAGAATTCTTGTTGCAGGCTGTATGTGGTCTATCTGTGGAATTCATGATCAAGGCTGGAAAGAACGCCCAATCTTTGGGAAGATCCGGTATATGAACTATGAAGGCTGCAAACGTAAATTTGATGTTGCATCATTTGTGAAAAAATACAGCAAACTCTAACTTTTGTTTTGGTGACAGCATCTGTATCCTATATGGAGAAAAATCTCCAGAGAACTGTGCAGCCCTTTCTTACAAGTTTGTCCAGATTTCTGTGAATGTGTATCCAAAAACTACAATCGTGTACATATATTAGACATACATGAGACATTATCTACATTAGACATGTAGACAGGCAGACCATTAATATCTGTAAGGCAGCAGTTATAAAAATGAATGAAAATTCTTCTTTGCAAACTTGATAGTAATCGCTTTATTGAAAGAGTAGAGGCCAGTAACGTTTGCACTCCTTACTATTGTAATGTTGTGGTTGAATGATCTAGTTTTTTGTTTTTCTCTTCACAAAGTTCTAGCTTTGAGTTAAAAAGTTGTTGACAGTTAAGTATTAGTTTTGTTTTATACATATTTTTGCTTGTTATCAAACCTTTTACTGCACCTTTCGCTGCTTTATTTTTCCTGGTTTAAACTGTGCTTGTTTTCTTTCTATATTGACCATTCTGTTATTTTGATGTTTTAACTTTTTGTTCATTTTGATGTACGTTTGTATTAACACTAGTTGCTTTGTGATGTTTGGTATGATGTAAAATACAAATTTTACAAGTACACATATTAAAAAGATATGTGGTGGGTCAAAGTGAATTCTTTCTTTAAATTTTTTTCAATATGCATTGTATAATGACATGCATATTGTAAACTATAGTGGTTTTTAGCCAGCTGTAAGTATCCTGTATGGCCATCACAACTTTCGTGGCCATGGCAGGATCTGTAAATTGTTTGCTGTGACTAAGACTTAGGTGGGAAAAGTGGAGCTCAACCCCTTTCTCCTGCAATTTACATTCTTTGCTACATCAAATACCTATGTGCTGGATGAGCAGAAGAATTTTCCAGCTCATATCTGGCAACCTTCAGCTTCAAAGCTGAGCAATAACTAACCACCAGGGGATGGTGGCTACCATGAGGCAGCTGCATAATATGAAAGGAGTTTATTCTTTGCTGTCGGGCAGTTGCTTTTCTAACATAAAAAGAGGCTAAAGACAGATAAAAAATACTCATAGTTCAGATACTTTTCACAGTTTAACTTCTTTACTGTTTGAGTTTCTTGCTCATCTCCCAAGTAAATGTAGTTTGTTGATGATTCATGTTTATGAATAGAGTTAATATAGATTTCACAGTTTGGTTCTTTTTCGTAAGCTTTTCAATTTTTAAAAGTTTTTGAAAACCTGTTTGTCCAATGGCTTAAGATAAGCTCATAATTTACCCTTTCTGCTAATCTTCATTCCTGTCTCTTTAAAACAAACTGTACATCTAGAACAAAGTCAATTTTTCACCTTTTTGACAAACAAGCATAGTTTTGTGCAATACAAATTTGATGGATTCTATTAGCTACACATACTCCTCTGTGAAAACTCCATTGAATGTGTTTGATATTGATGCCTACTTTTCATACCAGAGCTGTTAATGTCTTGTTGTATTTTAGAAGTAGGCACAACATGGGGTAGTGATTTTACTCTAAGCATACAGCAGAAATCTCAAGAGAAATGATTATTAACTTACTGAAATCACAATAACTTTTATTTATCTTTATTTTCACAGCAGTTATCTTGCTTTTGATGATGGCTAGAATATCTGCTTCAAAGTAGATGCTCTTCAAGTTTTGTCTTTATGTTTTTAAAGAGGATGGAAAATGAATGTTTGTCTTAAAATGTTGGTATTTTTACAGATTTGAATTTTGGTGCATGAACACTTAATAAAGTATTTTAGCAATGCAAACATACTCCTCTGTATGAGATACAAAGCAGCCTCCTCAGGGACTTGTTTTAGAATGCCTGAATTCTCCTCTCCAGATTGGCAAGCATTATTAGAAATTGTTTTCGAGTGTGAATTTTCTCAAACATTCATATTGATGCACTGAGCTTGTTTCTCAAGCAATCAAAATGATATTGTACAGTTTCCAAGATAAACCGATTTGACATGCAATTAGCAGAACCTTTTTTGGTTAAAAGCTACCATGGGTGTAGTGATAATTTTGTCATATGTCATGTTAGACACCAGATATTGTGTAGTTACAGCATTATGATTAAAAAAAAATTTTCATAAAAGCTTAAAACTATATTGTTTTGCTATCCCTTTCTGAATTATGACATAAAAAATGATAGTAACTACTTTGTTTGCTACAAATATTCAAACTATTTTGTCTTGTGTTAGATATTCTCAAAATGCCAGTCATTTTGAATCCGCTGTGAACAGATGGCTACTGGATTTGAAAACTCCATCATCTGTCTCTAATAATGTAACGTTATCCATAAAGTTTCAAGCACATTTAGTTTTTTAAAATGTCATTATTTCAGAGGAGGATCTTGTCTTAAGCTCCCAAGTACTTAAACTGTTTGTTTAAAACTCTTTAGCCATACTCTGTTCATGTAGACATCTGCTTTTCTTTTGTCAGTGGCAGTGACTTTGCTATTGATAGCACTGGCAGCCACTCCATATGTATTGGATCTGTCGGTCAGTCTGTTGGTGATTCAAGATTCTTTATCTGTCGCCATCTAAGGGGTATTGAGATATTCAAAATATATACATTATACACATTCCTATCTATCTTTATATACAGTATATACAAGGTGCATCTTTATCAGGATATGATAGTTGATGATCTGCTCAACTGTGCTCTACGTGGTCTTCTGCTACCATTTCCACAGCGGTGGTGCTGATACAATTCTGTATTACTTTCAATATGACTTACATGGGTGGCTAATAAGGTTATGGTTCTGTAGTTCTGGCACTGTTTGCTGTTTTCTTATTCTGGAAGGGGTATGACTAGTGCCTGCGTCCATTCTTGGCTTTCCCAGACTCTGTTGCACAGAAAAGCAAGGCTTTTGATGTTTTATCGACATCCTGCTTTAACAGCTCAGCTTGGAAGATGTCAATGCCAGGGGACTTTTCTCCCTTCAGACTACGTACCACTCTTCCCATAAGACTTGCAGGTCTCCATGTTTGCTGGTTCTAGTCTGCTTGTTTTGAAGGATGTTAGCATCCATCTTCACCTGCAAGTTGCACAGATCTTAGCAATATTCAGTCCATTGATTGAGTACAGCTGCGTTCTTTATGAGAAGGCATCATTGCTGTCTTGTGTTGACCTCAGACTCATTAAAAGATCATAGTTGCTGGATATGTTGGCCTTGTTGATGTGGAATTTAGAGCATCTAAGCAGCAGGATGAAGTCCTGGTAAGTGTCAAGATTCCATCCTTGTTTTCTTTTGGGGAAATAGAGGAAGTAGAATAACTTGTCATGAAGCATGAGAGACTGAAACTAAAAATAATAACACTTATCTGCGGTGCTTTAGTACTTAAGATAGATACCAACGTTTACGTACATCCACACAAAATGGCACATGCAAAGATAGTTTTAAAACATTTAATGAACATAAAAGTAATAAAATAGCAAGAACATTGATAAGGCATGATGGATTTTATGATGAGTGCATGGACACGCAGGCCAAGAAATGTATGTTTTAAAGAAGTATTCATTGCTTAAAGGATGTCAAAAAAACAAACAAAGGAAGAATAAATTGATATCACAGTCAAAAAAAATAAAGGTTTATATATAAATATTTCCCATTTCAGTTTCAGCTTACCAGATGTATTAAGAAGTGCAGAATATATGTCTTAATTCTATACTCTTGCAGAAACTAGCAATGCCAACATTAAAGTTTAGAGCTCTCTTTAAACTCATTCCTTCAGAGGTTTTTGCCTAGTTTTTATTGCACATTGTTTAGTGTTGATAACAGAGGACTTATTAAAAGCATCAAGAAGGATTTACAGGTTTTGATGAAAAGACATAAACTAAAAAATGTAGCATTGTTTATTAAATAGTTTTACAAAATGTAAGGCAGCAGATTAAAAACATAGACCGGCTTAACCCCACAAACATCACCGCTGCCCACAACAAAGCAAAGCTATGATGCACCCTTCATGTTTCTTCAAACTCTTTTGTTCTGTATTCTTTTGAGACAATCATCGGCTTAAATAGGATATTTAGTGCCAAATCAAATTTTAAACTCCTGAGAGCAAACTCAGATTCTTAATAACATCAACACATATATCTAAGGCACTGTTCTACTTAAATAACATAAAATCTTGTGGCTTGTATAACTCCATATCTGAAAAAATTCCACACAACTGCATCTGACACACATCGTTTACCACCTCATCTCCGCTTTCTAAAAGTAGAAGGAAATGATACTATTACTTTCTTCATGGTGATATATCATTCCACTGTGACAGTTTCATGGAATCTCTGCCTGTGTCTACTGACATTTCTCTGACATAATGAGCACCAGTCCAACCTCTTTGCACCTGTTTCACGAGTGCAGAGTGAGGCATGTGAATTTTTGGAACAGAAGGCTTGTTGACGAAACAGTCCTGGATACTGTACTGTGTATGTACAGGAAATGAGCAGTAGCGTATGCTTGCCATGGCAGTGCCAGGGTTCAGCATGGTGGCAGCAGGAACATGTTTGCTAATAGAATACCTCCTGTGATGCTGAATAGGCTTGCTCCATAAAGTGCAGCTTCTTGTAGTATAATCTATAAATTAACAAAAAGAAGTATAGACATAGGATTTATTTTTCAGTATCCATAGATTCCAACTAAAACAATTTATTCTAAGAAACTTCATTATACCACAAGAGACTTAAAGCACTTGGTCCATCATCTCAAAAGAACTACGTTCTATGTCTGTTTATTACATTCTTCCTCTTTAGTTTTTTTCCTTATCACCTTTTTACATATTTCTAGAGAGCCATCTCTGACTTCCACAAAAGGTGACACAACACAATAAGAACTGATTATTTTGTTGCATGTATGATGAAATTCTATATAAACTGCACTAAACAAGCTAGAGTGAAATACCTCCAAGTGAACTGTGCACACGTTGAAAATCACCGGATGTCAAAACAATAGGATCACGTGGGCCATTTTTATCTCTGGTCCTATTGTAAAATACAGCCATCTTTAAGTTTAAAAAGGAAAACAGTTGACGTAGCACAACCTCAAATACTGTTCCACTTGTTAAATATAAGGCACAGCAACTGTTCTTACACTATATTTTTTTCCTTCAAAATGGTGTGGTAAATATGTAAAAGTAACCTATGAGGAAACCTGCCTAATGCATTTAAACATGCCCCATAATAGCACATCAGACGATAAAAAAAAAATAGGAATAAAGATTCAGAATATATGTTTATTATTTATAAGTTTAAAAAATATATATTCACAGCCATTCATGCACATGCACACATTTATCCCAGAATAAAGGTTAAATTAAATTCAGACCATTTTAGACTTACTTGATGTCGCAAAAAGTGGCTCTTCTGCCACTGACTTACTGTCCACCTTATGGTATCGATCATATAAGCTGTAAAACACACACATGCAAAAACATTTATCAATGTACATTTGGGTAGCTTTGAAAATAAGGTGATAAATGAAGCAGAAACTAAGGGAAATATTGCTTAGCTCTTCACTTGACTGTACCCCATTAGATCAGCCCACAGTAACCTGGAGTCACCTGGGTTGGTTTGAATCCCTTGATCTTCCTTTCCCTAATCCATGGACTGAATTCTAGCAGTCACGAATTGCCTCCAAAACTATATATTTGTGAAACATTATAGCTCTAACTTAGGTGGAGTGATAATATGCATATGCATCAGCCTAACAAAAGGATGCCACTAGCAGATGGCTGCTGAAACTGTATTAAATTTTAAAAAGAGATTATCTAGTGAGCTTTTAGTACTTATTTGTTTCATACCCTTGATTGAAATTTGTTAGTTATGTGTGCACGATGGTACAGCGATACTAACTGATGCATTTAAAAGATATCATTCACTACTAATGATCGACTACTAATCAGAGTTAGTATGTTGCACATGTTTTCTTTTACATTGATTTAAATTATATTCCCAGCAAACACGCAAGATTCGGTCAAGCTTGGGCCAATTAATGTTTTTAGCTTGCATGTTTGCTGGGTTTAAGTGCAATATATAGGTTGTAAATAATTGTATTAAATGGGCATATTTACCATCTCACAATTGAAATAAAACGAATTTTATCAGCTCTCACAAATATTCCATGCCCATCTCGACACTGGAAATACCGCCGACCAAGAAACATTCCATTGTGCTCCCCGACTGAAGGCAAAGAAATTGGTATGATTTAAATACAAATAATAATTTCTTTGAGTTTTTTAATTCCTTCAAGAAATAGACAATCGTCAACTTTCTTAAGTCCACGGAAGAAAAAAATAAGCATATTAATTCATTAGACGGACTTTTGTTTTGTACTTAACAACTCACGAGGCTTGTCGAGAGCAATTCCAACCCAGTCTCCGTGTTTTGTTGCTAAGCATCCCTTATACATCACTGTTCCACGGAAGATTCCATGTCCCCAGTAAACTTCTACTCTTTGGCCAACGTATACATTGATGAATAAAACCATTTTGTTTCAAAACAACTGAAGTCGGAACTGAATGGTCAATTTATTGCTGTCATGCATGACGGCAACCGTGACCACGGAGGTCCGTCTGTAAGCTGTTGGTGTGATGTATCCTGTAACTAAGCGGTACGTCACAGCCAACAACAGTACTTGTACATCCGGCGGATAAGATCGTCTGCTACTAATCTGCTCCATGCCACCAAACTTCGTGTGCCATATAAGTAACACATTTATACCAATATGCATTTAGAAAAGAATCCATTATATTCATCTTGGAAGTTGTGAATTTGCACCCTCAGTCAAAATATTTTCAACTCTAACCCGGAACAAAGCTCATACCACGAACTTGAATTACTGCATGGACTGCTAGCATACGATTTTTTTTTTCCAGTTACATGTAACTACTAAAATGAGGCAGATGATACAAAGTTTCCGCTTTATTCACATTCTTTGTTTAGGCTCGCCGATACAAACAGCAGAGAACTTCGCAAGATGCTAAGCCTTAATCTTGGTAGACAGACAGCAGTCCACTTATACACGTCCATGCTCCTACTACATACACTGTGTTAGGGTTGGGGCAATCGAAAGATTTGTCTCGCGTGATTCGCCGAGAAAACAGATTCGATTATCCTAGTTAGGTCAAGGTAGATGGCTGTCGAGGAAAAATGGCGGCGTTTAAACTTTATGGTTTGGTCGTGTCTCCTTTTTGATGCCTAGTTTAATATGAGTAACCTTTTGATTGATCTGTGTTAACTAGATTGAATCCTTTTCATTAGGACTTCGAAAAAACATTGTTCTTTTTGGTATGGAGGCTGTTACATTCCATATTTGATCTATATTTATAGCAAAAGGAATCAATAATTTTACTCGCTTTTGCAAAGAAATTGCAACTTCTGGCGGGCTGTCTAAATAGCAGAAAATATGAAAAGTCTCACCAGTTTGTAAGACTACATAGGTAGCACCTCATGTGACAAATATCACTTCGGCTGACATGGCTGAGTCGAAGGAAGGAAAGGAGCAGAAAGTTGGAAGCAGTTTGACTGTTGAGTCAGTTCGTGGGATTGCCGAGTCTGTTGGAATCGGTAACTTGTCTGATGAGGCAGCTGCTTTTCTCGCAGAAGAATGCACGTACTCCTTAAAAGAGATTGTTCAGGTGAGGGATACTGCTTGTTATTTGCCTTGAATAAACACCAGGTTATAGCACTACTTAATCATACAACAGGGACTGTGTACCTCTTTTAGACTGGACAACCTGACACGAAATTTTGATGCAATGCCAATATACTCTTTGAAGAATTTTTTTTTATTTGCAGGATTTAGAGCGTAGTTAATATGTGCATGCACCATTTTTATTCATCAGATAGGGTAAAAATAAAAACATTCGCTTTAATGTTAGATGTCGTAGTTTGTCACAAAGTCTTTTTTATGGGGCAAACTTTTAAGTAGTTTGTCAATGCTTTCAGATTGGAATTTCTGTCAGATGTGAGAGTGAATGTCAGCTGTAACTGTGTCATTCATTGTTTTTATACTTGTCATGATCATTATGGATGCTGCTGAACAGTTTTGTTTTGGAATGTAGGGTAGCTTTTTTTAAAAATAAAGAACAACAGTTTTATAAAATTGTTGCAGATATTTTTATACTGCTGTTTGTTAAAGTTTTGCTCCATTATAATATTAAAGACTTATTACTGATAGTGGCATCATGATTATTATTTACTGAGATAAAAAACTGCCTGTCATATTTAAAGCATTATCTCAGATATAATGAGACATGTCCAGATATGATCAAAGTCATCATAATCCACATTGATGAAGCATTGATTTTCTCTTTAGGAGGCAAAAAAGTTTTCACAACGTTCAAAAAGGAGAAAAGTATCAACTACAGATTTTGATGTAGCTTTGCGCTCAAAGAATATTGAGGTAAGCTGAACAGAACAGTCTATCATAGCAAGTCTATGTATATGTTTTAATTCATGCATACAAGGTTTTCTTTAATGAGTAAGCAAGTTTTCAGACCATTTAATAACATATTTATGTTACATATCATAAATATAACTAACGCTGAGGGGATCAGCTCTCCCTTATTTTGTTTTATGTTTTGTGGTCATGCTTCAATTTGAATAAAAGTGTTGGATCTTCATGTTGACATATGCTTCTGCTGTGTTTTCTTTCTCTTCTGCTTTGAAACAGGATGGTATATAAATTTTATTTTGAAGTGCAAACTGTTTGGATCTATTGGCTGGATTCCATTTCGCTTTATAAATTCCCACTTATTATTATTATGCAATTAATAGAATCTAATATTGTTCCAACCACCGCCAGCTGGTGCAGCTTACCTTGTAGTGGTGTGGTGGCTTGCGCGCCTTGTTGATCCTTGTGCTCCTGGCAGGTCTAACCAAACCAAACAGGTCTGTCAGGGGAGAGACCAGACTAAAATGTTGCACCGTGGCCCTAAAGGTTGGGGGTTTTTGCTTTGAGCTAACAACCTGCTCATGTAAAAAAAAAAGAAAAAAAGGTGTTATAGAAACTGCAACAGTGCAACAACAAGGGCCTGGTCGGGAAGATTCCTCTGCTTATGATGTATGCTGGTGAAAGCCTTAGGGAAGTCAGCTTGCCTACTCATCTTTTGACGACCAAGACTTAAGTTTTAGTAAGTGAGAAGGGAGATAATGAAGATAGGCAAGAATGAGCACAAAAGTACTAAGATCGATATATCATGCCACCACCTTTATTAATGTGCTTTTATTATATAACAGACTTTGTTTGCTGCTTGATGCACAAAGTCTTTTAGAATTTGGCTTTAAAAGCACTCTGGTGGTGCTCAACAACACACTTCTCTTAAACTATGTATTTTTTGTCATCCCATATGGTGATCTCTCTTGCAGCCGCTTTATGGGTTCCGTGCACCAGACTTTATCCCATTTCGTTTTGCAAGTGGAGGAGGAAGGGAACTCTTCTTTAACGAGGAAAAAGAACTGGATCTTCAGGAGGTCATTAACAGTCCTATGCCTAAAGTGCCACTGGAGAGTTCGTTGAAAGGCAAGTTTATGTGAAAGTAATAGTTGCATGATGCTGCCTGTCAGAAACATAAAGTGATCCTAAAATGCAATGACACACACTTATTGACTGGTACCAACCAGAATGCCACTAGCCAAGACATGAAAAAGGGCAAAATAGGCTGGATAAGACACACAATGCACAAACCAGCTGACACCATTGCAAAGCAGGCACTTGACTGGAACCTTCGGGGAAATAGGAGAGTTGGGAGACCAAAGCAGACTTGGAAAAGAACAATAGAGAGCGAGGCAGAGGACATCAGAACCACATGGGCTCAACTGAAGGGGCTGCCCAAAACAGGGTCCGCTGGGGAGGTGTTGTTGCAACTCTATGCTCCTCAAAGAGTAACAAGGACTAAACTAAACTAAACTATTGACTGATATGACACTATACAAACTAAAGAGAATTACCTGATAGCAAAATAATTCTTGCTTTGTGAAATCCTCAGTTGTTATTTTGAAGAATTTTGTGTTGATTAAGTACTGTCATGGTAAAATTTCTTTTGCAGCTCACTGGCTCAGCATCAAAGGAGTGCAACCTTCAGTGCCAGAAAATCCACCACCTGCATCCAAAGAATTGCAAAAGAAAGAGATTCTTGACACAGGCATTAAGAACAAGATTGATAAAGGACACCGAAATGACAAAGCCCACAAACTCCGACATCACAAGGCTGACATGGTCAGGCTAAAGGACCTTACCACCCATGAACTGTCAGTGGTAAGACTTTGTGCAGTGCATTTGCAGCACTTTCTGTTCATCAAGTTTTGGGAGCTAGGTTAACATCACAAGAGCCAAAGTAACAATGCTGTTCAAGTTCCATGTCTGTGTTTTTTCTGTATTTTGTAAACCAAGATTTTGAACACATAAAAAATTGTAGTGAAAACTATTTGCAGAATTGTCAATTAATAGACAAATAGGAAGTTCAAAATATAGTCCAGCTAGAGTTTCTAATGTGACTGGTTAATTATATTTCTTAAGTGCAATTTTTTCCATTTCAACCAGATTGTTATTTGGATTGCTTCAGTGCCAACAAATCCAAACTTCAGGTTTTCTCATCATAGGTTCTGGCTGTAATAAAAAGCGTTTACTTTTTTAACAAGAATAAAGGGAGAAAGGGTAAAGGAGAAAAGAAAGGAAGACAATTTTTCATGTTTTCATTATGCTTTATAAAGTTTTTATGCTTAAAATCTAGGAGCAGCAGCTCTACTACAAAGAAATCACCGAATCGTGTGTTGGACCTGATGAATCTCGAAGAGCGGTAAGTTGTTTACATTGTACCATTGACTTTATTATTATTTCAAATATCTGTGGTAACAAAAAGTTTTTAAACTAAGGGGAAAGGTATTGCTAACAACTACTTTATTTGTAACCATGATGCATCATCAGCTTTTTTTTATTACATTGGAACTTACATTTTTGTAAGTGAGAAGGGAGATAATGAAGATAGGCAAGAATAAGCAAAAGAGTACTGAGATGGATATATCATGCCACCACATTTTTTAATGAGCTTTTATTATATGACTTTGTTTGCTGCTTGATGCACATATTTAAGGCATTAAATATTAGTTTTATTTAATATTATTTTATATTGAATTTGTATCACTATTTGTTCCTTTTCTGGGAATTTAGGAAGCATTACAAAGCCTGGCCACTGATCCTGGTCTTCATCAAATGTTGCCTCGCTTCATCACGTTTGTTTCAGAGGGAGTGAGTGTGTCTTAATGTTTTTAACCTTATTTTAAAACACACCTTATACCTAAGAATCTTGTTAGCTGGAAAGAGAAAATGAGAGAATAACTTTATTCTCGTTAACTGGTTCTTTTTGTAAAGCTGTTGAATCAAAAATCTGGTCGCTGTTTATCTTTTTTTACTGTTATAGAAATTATGAAAGTTACCTGAATTGAGTTAAAGTTAAATTAAACTTAATTAAAACAATGAGGCCTATTATAAATCTGTATTATTTTAACATTCAGAGACTAAGGAAGGGTAATAAATTGATCGTTTTTTGTGTTGTGTTTTTTTACTTTTTACTTGCAGCATATCATTTTCCTTCCAAGTTGTTAAGCCTTCCAACTTATTAGTATTAAAATCCTACATCCACACTCTGATGTTTGTATTTTACTGTTTTCTGACTAACCTTGGGATTTAACCCCAGTTCTGGTGGCTTTTGGTTTGGACTTTAATGTATTTTTGCAATAGGATTTTTTTCGTGTTTTTTTTTTAATTGGAGTAACATAGTACTAAGAAAATTAGCATGTTAAACAAGGTTGATTAATTTTTTTTTTTAATTCCTCAGGTCAAAATTAATGTTGTGCAGAACAACTTAGCTTTGTTAATATATTTGATGAGGATGGTCAAGTCTCTTCTTGACAACCAGACTTTGTATTTGGAGAAATATGTAAGTGATTTTAAATTTTATTTGTTTCTATCAAATACATTGATGGTCAGTGAATTTAGGTACTGAAACTGGCCTTGAAAGGGATCCAGAGCAGATTATTTTGTATGATTGTAACAAGAGAGGTCATAAGAGTCCTTTGAAATTATCCCTGAAGTTAACAGTATTTTGGTTTTGGAAGAGTGAAGCTTTGTTATTTGTCGTGTTAGTTTTCATAGACAGTAAGGCTGCTGTCAAAGTTGTAAGAGCTAATTTTATGCATGAAATATGCACATTCAAGACTCCAGCTGTTTAGCACATAAACAGCCCAGGAGATGATTCCTTTGCCTTTTTGTCTCACAGCTACATGAATTGATCCCAGCTGTGGCCACTTGCATTATCAGCCGACAGCTCTGTCTGCGGCCAGATATGGATAATCACTGGGCCTTGCGTGACTTTGCTGCTCGACTTATGGCCACCATTTGCAAGTATATGCCTTTATAGCTTAACCATTTAGGTTAATGTCTGAGAGAGTGACATGATTGTTTAGTTGTTTGTGGAAAAGTTATCACCCCCTTTATGTTTGTTTGGTTTTTTTTTTTTTGTTGACCAACTGTACTTTGTAGTTAATTTTGTTTCTTAACTTCAGGGTTGTTTTTTTTTTAAAAAAACTATTTGAGGCTTATGTGTGCATGCATGTTTGAAACTTTAAAGAAGATAATCACTGACAAGCATTAGAACCCCAGGAAGAAGTCATTGATAAATCATTTCCCTATTCAGTAAACTTGCTGATATTTTGTGTTCTTCTTGCCAATTACTAGTGGTTTTTT
The DNA here is from genome assembly GCF_003073045.1 of Pomacea canaliculata. Lineage (NCBI taxonomy): Eukaryota > Metazoa > Mollusca > Gastropoda > Architaenioglossa > Ampullariidae > Pomacea > Pomacea canaliculata. The sequence continues at coordinate 1,594,456 of NC_037603.1, forward strand.
TTTCTCCATTAATTTTATTCTGACCACTCTTTAAGTGTTTCCAGTTAACTAAGAAGTTGTGTTATGTATGCCTTGTAACTCACCATCAAGGTTATTGTGTAACTTGCAGTGCTTAGCTCAACAAAGCTTTATGTCATTTCTTTATAAATCATTGTTGTCACTCATAAGTTTGGTGTACCCATTGTAATTTTTCACTTATCAGTGCTCTGTATGTTACAGGAATTTCAGTACTAATAACAATAACATTCAGGCCAGGATGACAAGGACTTTTGTGGAGGCATTGCAGAATGACAAGGTTTCCTTGGCAACACAATATGGGGCTCTGGCAGGGCTTGGAGAACTGGGGCAGGAGGTGAGAATCTGTTTCAATTGCAACTATGGAGATAGGTGCAGGGCTATAGATGGGTGTTTTTATCTATTTCTCCTGTATTTTGTGTTGTAAGTAGCAGTTACCTGCAAGCTTTTACCTGAGGTCATTAACCTAACATCTAGCATACGTGTTTTTTTTGGGGGGTTTTTTTTGCACCATTGTCATGTTCCCTTTGGAAAGGTCTGCATGTTTTTAAAGGTAAATAAAGCAGATTGCAAGTGTTTGTTTTATTTTGATATAACAGGTGATCAGAACATGCATCTTGCCTTACCTTAGTGGACTAGGAGAGCGCATGAGGTTGGCAACGGAGGGACCCATCATTAACAACGTGGACAAGATTGCTGCGGAAAATATTAAAAAGCAGCTTTCGGTGAGCTCCTTTGCATCTGCAGGGACTTAGCTTGAGTTGCGTGGCACATCTGATTAACTCTTTAATCTTGACAGTTTAGTTGAATATAGTTGGAAAAAGCCCAAATTTGCTTGGCTGTTGAATAAAAACTCTTACAATGAGGTAAGACAAATGCTTTATGGGTATCTGTAAGTATGCACATTTTTGTGGTGGGAAGGATATGGATTGTGGGAGAATATGATTTGAAATTTGATAGTAAAATAAAAGTCCTCAGGTTTGTTGATAGCACAAATAAGATACTTAAATATAGATATGTTCCTTCGGTGCACAGGTATTATGCTGGATTTACCCAGACCTTATTTTGCCTTGTTAGAAATGACATTATTTCTAGTGATCTGCATATCTCTAAAAAAGCAAAACCAAATCTTTTCTGCGCTCAAATAGCCATTGAAGTTTGTGTAATTTGATGAATGTCTTCCAGGATGGCAGCAGACCAACAATTTTGAGAATCGTTCTAAACATTTTTTTTGTTTGTTTGCAGTGAAAATAGATTTTTTTGTTCGTTTGTGCAAGCAGACTTGTCTTGCCTAGAGAATCTTTTGGGAGTTGATTTATATTTGTGGCCATGCCATGTTAAAAGTGACTTAAACTTTAGGGATTTTAATGTTGTCCCCATGTACAACAGTGTTTAAAAGAACATATTCTGTCGAACCTTTACCATACTCTCAAATAAGTTTATAACACTGTTAGTGAAAAAGGTAAAACAAAATTTGGAGTGTTTTTACAGAAATATCTGCCATCAGCACTGAAGTCCTCAGGTGTACCAGAAACAGTGGAGGATTACACCACCAACTACGGTTACCTGGGGCCTCTGCTGCTCAGCTCCATCCAAAAGGAGCGGCAGGTCAGCGTTTTGCCCTCACTGGTACCTGCCAGACCCACGCTACAAATTCAACAAGCTGTGAGTTTGCTTGGATTATTAGCAGCATTTGAAAATCATTATTATGGTCTTTGCCACTTAAATGATTTGTAGAAGAAAATATATAATCAAATCAGTCATTAATGGCCCTTAGTCAATTTAATAACAATGATGCAAAATGCACTGCTGAATGTGTAAGTGGATGTAGATTGCAAATTATTTTTAGTGGTCTTAGTAGATTTCAGGGCTTTTTCAGCATCATATACAAGTTGTTACCTTTTGATTCAAGTCCATCATTTCATGATATTTGCAGGGTCGGACCTCTCAACAGTTTGTTATCCAACAGCAAGGTAGTGCCTCCACACCAGTCACTCCTTCTACCACCTCCTTCTTTTCCACAAGTGCCCAAGGACAGACACCTCGCACCCCCAGCACTCCTGGCAGTGCGGGAGGACAACAAAAGTTTGTCATTGTCACAACGCAGCCACGCCCGACCTCATCAGCAACGAGCATGCTTGGCAACAGCTCAAATGGCAACACCTCTACACCAACCATTGTCAAGCTGGTTACAACGTCACAGGGAGTGGTGAACACTGCCCCCACTGTACAGGTGAGTTGAGGGGAAATTTTAATTTGACATAGTTGAAGTTAACAGTTCTGACCAGATTTTGCTGGTTTTGTTACCATGCTTGGATGCTGTCTTGCTTTAAGAATTTCAAACAAAATGAAATTATTCACCAATCAGGCTTTGATGGATGGTGCTGGTTCACGGCAGGTGTATGTTACTTTTGCAGTATTTAGAACAAAAACAGAAAACATTGCTATTAATAAATCTTCAGCATGCAATTTCTGCGATGTCCTCCATTTTTTATTGTATAACTCAGTGGCTAATTAATTTTATTTCATCCATAATCTTCTCAACTTTTAAAGCTCCAATATCAGCACGACTTTTACTGCGTTTGACATTTTCTAACAATTTCAAAAATTTTACCAGAAAGAAGTTTCATCTTGTTGATTAAAAATAACATAAGTGCAAACTGTGGGGTTTTTTAGTATAATTTCTTGATTCAGTTTACACTTGGATACTAATTCCAAAACTTGAGCAAATAATTCCCCGCCATTCATACCTTCAAATTTGATACATGCAGAAAGAGGCTGGATGATGTGTAAGAATACATCTGTGAGCAATCATACATAAATTCGTTTGCATGCATAAACAAGCATATACAAATAGACTGAAGAAAATATAAGAAATTTTTGCTTCTGATTTAATACATCTTTATTGTTCATAGATTACATTTTTGTTTATGCTTTATCACAGTTAGCTGTTTTTTGGTAGTTAAGTGAAGCTATTACATTTTTATTTTATTGCAATATGAGTCCATGCCAAAATATTTAGCATTGTTTTGCATTGTAAGGTTATGTAATCTATTAACTGAGTATAGTCTGAAATGTCTATAAATTCTTTCACTTTGCACAGGCAAGTGGTGGTCAGAAGATAGTTGTCATCAAACAGGAGCAAGGGGTTATCCAGTCCACTCTTGCTTCGTCTGTTATTACCACACCTCAGTCCTTGGTTTCTGCACCAGACTTGGGGGTCAAAAGCATCTTCAATCAGGGCATTTCATTTTCTGTCAAGGCTGAAGATAAGTCTTGACACATCTAGTTTTCGGAAGAAGGCAGGCTATAACGGTGGAATTTCATTTCTTGCACTCACAGTGTGACAGAGCCCACTCCCTGGATCTGATAGAAATGTTTATGATGACCCACAGGAAATAATGGGCAGAATGGATGTATACTGAAGGTACTTATGGATACTGTAAGCAAGAAGACATTGAGAATCATTGCAGCTTCAGCTGCAGTTTTTTTTTTTTTTAACATCATACATTTCTTACTTTGCATGCTGCACTGCAGCATTTAATTTTGTACATTGATATTCATGCGGTCATCAGATTAGGGTGAGGTTGTTTTGTTTTTTTTTATTGCCTCGACACATTGTGCTTGATGGCAAAAGACAGTATACCACTTGTCACTGCCACTTGTTTTACTTTCATGTAAAATTTTCTCTGACCAGATCGTAAAGGACATGAGCATTTTCTGTGCATGTATTATGGGAGAGGACAGCTAATATCCTCCAGGCGGAAAAAGATTCTTGAGCTATTCATGTACTGGGCTAATCTGGATCTCTTTTGTGACTTAAGGTTACAATTATAGTTATTGTACAGAATTGTAATACAGATTTTACTCAGTTGTCTATATATGTTCTGAATACAGATGCCAAGAGAAAAGCAACAGTCTTATTATGTTTGTATATTTTGTATTTAAAGAGAATGATGTCAGATTTTATGCATTTTATTACCATTGTTCATTGTTGCTTTGGTTCTTCAAACTCTTTCATTAACATTAAAAAAGATACATTTATGCTAACAGTCGTTCACATTAAGTTTTATGTTATCAGTAAATGTGTCAGTTTTGTATGCATTGTGGTTATTATTGCATAGTAAGTAACGAAGGGTGTAAAACAACACAATTCTGGTCATGTGTCCTTTGTGTGTCAAGATGGAAAGTTCCAAGATTGTGCTTTGCTCCTGAGTAAGAACTTTTTGAAGATTCTTTTTGTTATTGAAGACCATCTTAAAATATTTCTGACTGCATGCATGCTACTCACATTTTATTTACAGGAAGTAAAATTTAAGCTCTGTTAATGGTAGACGCTTGGAACTTTTCTGCTGCCATAGTAAGCATTCTTTTGAAAACATCCTCATCCTGAGCACCAGAAAACATGCGCTGCCCATTGAAATAAAACAGTGGTACACCTGGCAAGAAAAGCATTTAACGTGCTAATCAATAAACATTTATGTGTACAATGCAAAGCAAGATGCACACAAAGTCATATATCTTTTACAAAATCTTAAGACATTTTCTATACTTCCTCTTCCTCTTCATGAAACTGAGGTTTTTAAGGCAATCAAGGATATTTGTACATGAGGTTAGATTTAAAAACAGTAGCATCTCCACAAGCACCCAGACTCAAATATTTCATACTCTTTGGCACATCTCGCACAGAAAACATTTTGAATGTTACCTTCCACTCCCTTGTCAGCCCAACTTTTGGCTGTTCTAACAACATGATCAAGATTTTCCTGCTTGCTGATGTAAGCTCGAATCTCATTTGCCTCAAACCCTGCCTGCTTGCCAACGTCCACTACATCATCATCAGTAAGCATCTTGCCATCTACAAAATATGCCTGAAAAATGCAATAAATCTGCTAGAGCCAAAATAATACTGGGTGTTTATTATTGCATAAAGAGGAGCATAGGGCCCTATGCTCCTCGAGGAGTAACAAAGAATAAACTAAACTATTGCATAAAAAAAACTGTTTGATCATAAAATAGAATTATGTGATGGATTAAAAATACTGAAAACAGCTTATTGCAGCATCTGTAATAAAGATGCTTCTGGGACAATGAGTGCTAGAAACCACATGCTGCAGTCTGGTGATCACACTGCTTTCTGCTTTCCACATTAACACTGAGGACCTTTTTTGGCATAATAAAAACATGTCAAATAAAGAGTGGAATCCAAGATAGGAAAACAACTCACCTTAAACAGTAGCTCTGCAACATCGTTCTGTTTTACTCCATCATCTTTAGCTGCCGCCAGTTCCAGAAGAGCATGACTTCTAATGGTGCTTGGGAAAGAGGTGTTTTTGAAAGTAAAATTGATTCCAACTGCAGCTCCAGCTTGTTGCAGCTGGGTCACCCTGAAACGGTTTATGATGCAGAGACTCTCCAGTCTGATCATTCTCCAACTATAGTAGTCTAAACATTTTCATGTGCTTGTTAGATCTTCATGTTGATAAAAGCTATAGATTAGGATTCTCCAAAAGTGTTTTTTGGGGAAAAAGTTAAAGTAATATTCACGTGTAATTTTTTTTTTCCACTCACATAGTGATGTGATTTTTTGAGAATTGTAGTTTTGTGGATGTTAGCTGATGTGAATGCCAGTGTTTCCCTGTTTCTCTATTCCGACACTTCGCCCAGAGTGAGACTTGGAACCGTACCGTCTGTTGTTGCGGCAACAATTTAATAATTTAGATCATGAATTCACTTTCTTCTGCTATACCTTGGTCCACTTCTAAAAGCAGACGGAATGGGTATGCCTTCTGGCGGAGCGGCAGGACGCAGTAGGTAAGGATGCCATCGTACCCTGAATTGAATTTTATCTTCAAGAGCTTTCATGCTGGATTCCAACTTTCGCTTGCCAACCCAGCACCAAGGACACATTACATCGCTGATGATGTCTATGTTCACTAAAGGTTTTGCAGCCATCTTTGATTTAAAAGAATGAAAATGAAACGAAAATAGTTTAACGATGTAACCGCAGACGTGAACTTTAGACAAAACAAGGGACACTACTCCATTGACGAAAACCAGTTGAGATACGACACGGAGTTATCCCGTCATAGAAACACAGAGAGTACATAGACGTGTGTGGGATACGAATCCTCAAGCACGGAGTTATAGATAATTTATAATTGTTATATTAGCAGGACACAATTAAGCTAGTAATTCCCGCAGAAATATATGTTGAAGTATTTTCATATAGCTCGGCAAACAAAGAAGAGTGAACGTCATCATACTACTAGTATAGAGCCTTTAAATGCAAAATGTTCATTTTGTTTTAATAAAGATCGAGATTGTCGCTTTAATTTGGGGAGTCATCCAAACCAAAGTTTGAAATCGCAGATTAGATTACTTAAAATTTGTAACGTTTATTTACATGTGAAGAGGATAAAGGGAGAGTAGTTTTTTTGGGGGGTGCAGTACTGTGAAAGCTGGAAAGTGCATCTGTACATGGTTGCTTGCGTCTTTTTGTGTACAAATATTCGCGTGAAACATTAGTAGTTATGTATGTGTGCAGAAAATTGCAACCTGATTCAGCTCACTCGTTCTAGGATGCCGAAAAACTTTGTCTGCTACCAGCAACGGATGCTTGCTGATTTTTTATTATTATTATTATTATTATTATTATTATTATTATTATTATTATTATTATTATTATTATTATTATTATTATTATTATTTATTTTTTATCAGTAGGATCGAATATATGCAGGTGACAGAGTGGTTGGGGCCTTTTCGCATTTCCCACATACCAGGATATGATGAACGACATACAGGTCACAGCCGCTGATATACGTAGAGTGGGTCCGCTTGATAATATCCTAGGGATCTTTAATCTTTACACCTGTTTATTATAAGTATATGCAGGTATGCATCCACGATAGCTTTTTTGGGCAACGGCGCATATAGATGCCATTCATAGAAAACAGACTCGACCAGCTGATTGCTGTTTTCACGTCTGTTTTGAAAAGAATATATCAAGGCTGATGTCACCTGGTTAATCAGTATACCGACACTGAAACGCTCGGCTGCGGCGAAATTTGGGGACGATACGCGGCATTCCCTCAAACGTAGGTGTGTAAAGGTGTGTCATGTGCTCTTGCGACATCGTGTGTTCTTCCCTTCTACAATCTCTTCCCCCAGCCCCCTACCGTCAATTTCAGTATCAACAAGCGACAATAATAATAATAAAGGGGTTAGAAGAGAAAGATAAAACTTTGCACACACAAAAAAGGGGGCGGGTACTTAATTGGGTGTGGGGATGACACCACTATCGGCAGTACTCTGGATTATTTCCTCAGTCATCTTAAAGATCCATCACTTTAATTCCGGGTACTATTACAACTGCTACCAAAGTGTATAATCTCTTTGCTACTACTAATATTTGGTGCCACTACCATCACGATGTCAGTTTGCAATCCACGAGAAACAAGAAGACGACCCTCCACAACCATCCCCACCCCGTCCTCCGTCAGCCGTGGATTTACTGACATTCCCACGATCTCACCTGGATACATCCAGACGGGCTCTGCCTCCCACGTTCTCCTCGAGACATTGTGAGCCCCTTACTCCTGAGTCCTTGCGGGATTCAGGTTACGAGACACTTTGTCTTTACCTTTCAGTGCAAACTGGGCAGGGCCGGAATGTATAAATATCTTTCCATGCACGAAATATATTTTTATGTCAAGCATCCTTCCTTTTCAAGCTGATCTCGAAGTGAAAGTTTTTGAGGGTGTGCGTTACCTCCATTGTTGAGTCTGATCGCTATCTACACCTTTTTATGTCTGTTGTCCGTGAATGCAAACTTCTCACAACTTCTTCAGATCCTGGTCATGATCACACTCATCCTGGCTTACTGGCAACTGAGTATCTTCAATGAACATGTCCAGTTTCTTTAGAGACCTAAACACTCCTAGAGGGGGAAGACATACTGTATTGAACATTCCTTCAGTAGCTTACTACTGTACTCTGTCCACGAAACAAAATCTGACTTTTAAAGAAAGCGATTGAGCAAATGCATTTTACAACCAGTAATTGTTAAGTAAGTTGAGTGCATAGAGTTGCGACACACATACACACATATAGACACAGATATAGGTATCTACTTCAACACGCAAAATTACATGGAAAGCGTTTCTCACATTGAGACAAAAAACGAAACAAGTGTTTTTTCCGCTGCCTCATCTATCTTACCCAATAATCAGTCAAGCGTGTCTGCCCCGTCCTGGCCTAAGGATGATCGCCTGTGTCCTGGTCCCATGGCGACATGTAGGTCAACTGCTGTGCAGGAAATTCAGTCTACAACACACACTTCCACCGCTTTCTGACCAATCAGAATGCGTGTTACGTGGAAAAAAACCTTGTGTTTAAACATCCCAGATATTATTAATACGCTTTGAAAAGTTAAGCCGACCACTTCTTTGCCAAGCGGCAATAAATGGTGGCCGATGATCAAGAGGTAGTCACTCTCATATCGGGTCCTGACAGGTGTCATTTGGTCCCCTTTGCCTCACTGTCGAAGTTAGTTCCAGCTCTCCTCAGCAGCGAAAAGATATGCAAGTACAGGTAAGTCTACTAATCAGTCACAGGTAAGTTTGTACACTTGCAACACAGGTAGCAATCGTTTGGTGAAGTGTTTTGAGGTTGGTTTATAGAGATGGTATCTTTAATTAACTTGTTCACTTCTTTGCGGGACTTTGCATTAAACATTGATATGTATTGAACAGAGAGTGATCTGCAAAGTAGAGAAATGGTTCATCGGTCGTAATGTTGTCACTGTAATGTAGTGAATTGCACGATGATGCGTGTACAGAACGGAGTTTGGAACAGGGCGAGGAAATTCGCTGTAGAAATAGTTTTGAAAAACTGGATAAAGCTGAAAAACTGTGATATCACACCAAAAGGAAGAAACTATGGACCAGCCTCGCAAACGCATAACTGACACTAGAAAACAGAGAACAACGCATACGCAGCAAAACTGAATGAAGCTGTTTCAGAAACACGTCTTGAAAACATGTTGTGTTGAATGTAAGCAGTAAACTTGGAAAACCACCACCAACCCTCCCCGAAGTTATTTGCAAAATTATTTGATTAAAAATATATTGGCTTAACACTTTATGATACAGGCCTAATCACGGAAAATATTTTTACTCACTTTACCAACCCTTCTGATTTTCAGCTGTGGATGCTGCTTCTGGTGTTGCCCAGACCAATATCATCGGTTAGACGGAATTTCTGGGGAAGGCGCAATAACTTTTTTGAGGACACCTTCAAGCTGAATGGGCTTCGGTCTGGAGAAGAGAATTCAAGAAAGAAAACTTTGTTTGATGACGTTTTTGCAAGGTCAAGTCCACCCCGTTTACTGCCGACAAACGATGTGGCCACCTGTACTCCAGCGTCCTGTGGAGGAAAGCGAGACAAACAGCTTTGGGAAGAGGTAATGTTACAATATATATTACACCCTCTAGTACACTTAATATGCGAGGATTTCTTGCAAGTCTCTTACATGAAATATTTTGTGAACGCCAATAAGAATGCATAACCATTACAGCATCTAGTAAATATAACAATCTAAATAAATAATTCTAATATATTACAGTAACTTGGATACTGATTGTTACATTCGTCACCTTTTTATACCAATGGCTGAGAGCTTGCTTAAAAATAAAGTCCACATACACACAGACTCTTTTTACTCATTTTCTGTCTGCTATAGAGACAGTTGGAAGAATTAAGTATTATAGTCTGATGAATTATCTTTCATTTAAAAAAAAACACCGAAAAAAAAGCTTATAATCTTGAGTAACACACTCTAGTCACAAGTGTTATCAGCTTTGTAAACATTTCCTTATACTCTGGAACTGGTGTGGGTGACTCATTCATTAAAAGATATCCACGAGAAGAAAAAAAAATGTCTGATGCTGAAGGAGATAATAACCAGCCCCTAAACTGTCTCTCCCACGCTGATTAAAAAACAAACTCTTAGGGGAAAAAGGAATGGAAAAGGGAAGTGAAGAAGCGAGTGGTTATTACCATTCTTGACAATCGCGAGGTTCGATAATTAAATGAACTCATGAACAGAAACACAATTAGGTTCTTTGTCCATAACATGGAGTCAGCTTTAGGCTCTGGCATTACTGAAATATTAAACTTGGCAAAGTAGAGCTAAAATTTTGGAACTGTTAAAATAAACAAATAATTCAGTCGAGATATACGTTCTCTCTATAAATACAAATCAAGAACTTTGTTTGTAAACAGCGCTGTTTAGAAGCAATTTCTTTTGCAGCTGGTGTAACATTCGGCATAATGAATGACTGACATGCGCAGTCTGTGTGGTAATATTTCAAACACATCAAGAATATGTGGACCTTACGATCGTGTTCATACTTTCCGATCGCTTTCTTGCATTGAAACATCGCGAACGCTCGTCTTTGTTTACAGGTAAACATGCACTACCAGAATCTGTTTTACTCTCCTGATGACGTCACCAGCATGAATTCGGTGGAGGTTGAGCCCACGACGAGGTCTAACGAACTGCCCGCAATTGTGCAACCTAAGGGCATTGACGAGATCGTTGTAAAGCCCGACTTCGATCAGTGTTGCAGGACGTAAGTAACATTGTTACCATGAGAACCATCGAGAAAACAAACAGGCAGGCAAGCATTCATACCTTCAGGGTAAGATGTCGCAAAAAACCCCGACTAATATTTATTGACGACTCATCGACGATCAGTAGTGATATTATTATTAATAATCTCACAGTAACAATGAATAATAGCAAGGTGATATGTGTGCGTGCGTGCCTGTCAAAGTGCACGGACAGTTTCTCTTGGCATTTTGATTCGAGGGTTGGGCTGTTTAACTGCCAATATCTTGGAAAGCAATGGGCTTATAAACGAAATCCGTTTCATAATTTATTGGCAGATGAAATTCGGATATGTTGCGACATCAACAATATCCGTTTGTGACGGTCGGTTTCGACAACGCGATTTCCTATCTGGCCTTTATTTTTGTGTGTGAGTAGTATAAATGTATGAAGTGAGTGAGATTATTTATATTCTTCTTGCATCAGCAGCAGCTTGTCAATCATGATTGCAAGCTGAGGCGGAAGTTTGCAGCCCCGCCGCTGGGCGCGCTCGCGGATACAGTGTTTGGACGAAGAAGTAGGACAGTCAGGATCCCTGTATGGCGTCAAGGGAGCAATAAGGAAATGCACTTCGGGATCTCACACAATAACAGCATGCGACTCCATACACCAGCGGCCTAGAAATGCTGGGCTATCCGGAAAAAAAGCTTGGGTGGATGGGAGGTACCCCCTCCCCTATCAACCCTGTAGTAAATATAAGTAGGCCCTATGGCTTGGTAGGTTTGTTGTCATGACGAAAAATTTCCTCCATCTTAAGGTAATTTCTCACTTTAAAGGGAGAAGGGGAGGATACTGGAGTACCCTGAGGAAACCACCGACGGTTAGCTCTGGGTATTTTAAAGTCATGCAGTCATGTGTGTAGTCAAGTTTCACTTATAATGTAGAAGAATATGGAGATGACAGCTTGTTGGATTTTCCAACTAGACACCTTGTTGTTTTCCCAACATAAAAATATAAACAAAAGAAAGTGTTTGCAATTATGACTCACTATTGATAGAGCACTGTTAATTGTGTAGATACAATATTTTGAGCATGTTGTAAAGTTAATCTTGTGATCTGATGAAGAAAAATGAAATTGCAGTTGAGCTTTAAACCAGGTTTAGGATACATTAGTATTAACAAGAAAATTCAAAGTTCCAAAACAAATTGAATAATGTTAACCCAGTGGTCTACGCCTTCTTAAGGTCTTCAGTGAGAAGATCCAAAGAAGGTCCCTCCATTACCTAGGTTAGTCACCGGTGGCATAGGTCACTTCTTTTAATTTTCATACGAATTGCACTGCTAAGCACGCGCTGATAATCTCATTTTGTTTTTTCTCCTCTAGAAACAGAGCATTCCAAATTAAAACTGGAATCATGAAAGATATCAACAATGTCGAATGTAGTATCATCTCCTTCGGGAACAAGTTCCAGGTGGCTTATGTCGGCACCTGCTCAAGGTCAGCTTTAATAATTGTTTATTTATTTTTTTCTTATGTTTCAAGGGCTGGATTGTCAACAGCTTGAAATGATCCGAGAAATCTTCGGTAGCGCAAGTATCGGGGTACAAGATCTTTATGGGCAACAGAGAATGAATGTTATTAGCTTTGGGCTTTTATTATCTTCATACATGGGTACATCATACCGAGGGCAGAACAGAATCAAAATTCGAGGCACGTTACCTTCGAAATATTTTAAATTGTAAAAAAATTGTGACAGGGTGAGTGAGAAAGAAGATAAAAATTATCTCTTACCCTCGTCCAGAGATCTCCAGTAGCTGAAATGTCAAGGCCTTCGGTATTTTTGATGGATGGTTATATAGCGTGCTATTGTCTAGTTGAGGTTTGAGCCGCGAGTTTATTGTCGGTTTATTGCAGCCAGCTAAAATATTCTTTCTTCGGTATCATGTTTACTTTTTTCTTTGAGTTTTCATGTTCGGGTATATTGTCTTACAGCTCAACAGCCCAGGGGTGTCCAGGGACCTGTCGCCCCGAGATATCACCTGTCCACTTCTTATGTGTCAATACGGTCGGTCAGTTGGAATTTCGTTTTTTCAACGTGGAAACTTATTGTTCCTGCAAGGCTAATTAACCCATGCACAACTCTTGACCATTCTTTGCCAGCCATTGCCAATAAAACGGGTCTGAAGTGTAGTCGTCTTCTGTGTTTGTATACTCGCGCTCTTTCCTTTTTTTTTTTTTTTTTAAATTTTTTAAACTGATCTGAAGCCGGCTGCAAAGAACATTAGCTGGCTGGCATGTGAGCTACAATTAACTCAAACAATTATAAAATACGAGCCCTTCAGCTACGACTGGCGGATTTGAACACTGAAACTTGTTGTTACGAAGACGGTTTGGTCTACACGGTATACCTAAGGGTAAAGCCTTCACATTGTCTTTACCTGTCACACCACTTCCAACTTACGAGGCAAAAATATGCGAGATGAAACATTGTTTTCATCAAGTTTATTATTGTTATTATCATTATTATTATCATCATCATCATGAGGAGAACAGGAAGGGAGAGTAGAATATATCGTACATATCTTCGAATCATTCAGCAGAATATCCCGAACTGTTCTCTCAAAATCAAAGATTAAAAAAAACCCAAACACTCGCCTTCGTGCGCGCGCACACACACATACACGAACACACACACACAAACACAGGAACACGAGGTCTACTTCTGGTCTGCGCGGGCATGCGCACTCGTGTACATCAACAACTACGGAGATAATTTTGGCATGTCGCATGTTTAAACAGTCAACAAAGAGGACAAAAAATACAATTTATGTTTCCTCTCATATTAAAAAAAAAATTGCCAGTTTCTCAGACATCTTCACCCATATTTTTCAAAAATAAAAAAAGAACCAAGACACAAACATATTTGTTCTTCGTTTGTTTGATTGCATGTACAGCACAAGCCTCATCACTTGTGTTCAAACTGCGGGCTGTGTCTGCAGGAGGCTGCATACAAATATTGTGAGAGACATGGAACAATCATCGAATAGAGGTTTACAAACACTCACACAGCCCATGTCTGTCAGTGTGCATATATTAGGCAAATCTTCGCCGCAGTCCTCATACACACTGGGAGGGAAGAGAAGAAAAGAAGTCAATATTTATCAAGCGAAAAAAAAAACTAAATAAAAAACAGACCAAAGCCACACCTAAAATTCGTGATGTGTTTCTTGCAGATTTATAAACCATAGTAAACAGTCGTATCCATCTTAGTTTGTCGCCAAATCCTGCGCGTGAGACAACGAGGATCCGATGACAAGAACACACGTCACGTGACCACGCCGGCAGCTGCTGCGACATCCTCAAAATTACCTGAGAGTCGGTAGTACACCAGTTATCACTGACAGCCGTAACAAGTTAGAGGAACAAACATAACCCCAACACAATCATCCTGATTATCTTGATTACAGTAAGAATATGAAAGAAAATGTAAGATTGTTAGTGTTTTTTTTTTTAAAAAAAAGTCTCCGAAGAAGGAGCGAAAATAATTGTTGTTCAACCAGAAACAAATATACAGAAACATCCTCCTGGAGTGTGGCGGCGGCTGAGAAATACTATTAAAAGAATCAGCAGTTGAATACAATGTTCTCACCCACCAGAGTACAGCATCGTGTGCAATTCTAGTTGTTAGCATAATAAGAGATCATCATCATCATCATCATCATCATCATCATCATCATCATCATCATCATCAGTGCAGAGCTTTCCCTGTAAACATAACCTATCAGTCTCCTTAGTCTTTCGTCCAGGTTTATGCTAATGAGGACAGGACATAAAGGATGAAGTAGTCGTGGGAACAATGCCCAGGTGTAATGCCAACGATGGAGTGAGGGAGAAGATAGAGAGAGCAGGGTGGCAGGAGTGAGGACAGCAGTGGCGGGTGAGCGGACACTTGCCATTAGCATTTCACTGCTGTCACGTGATATACCCGGTAATTTTACAGCGGGATCTTGCGCCGACACAAGCACCACCACCCTGGGCCTAAAGGTTACATCACACTACGCGAGATGTCGCACGCCGCTGCAATGGTTGCACTGAACCAAACTGCAATGGACACAAAAAACAAAAACAAAAACCGCCTGCATGACAGGCACCCAGTGTCCATCGACACGCTACTGAGGTGTCTGCACTGGTTTCCTTAGAAAGGCACAGCCACACTAAGAAAGTTCTCGACAATCCCACTCTTTACGCAGCGCGAGCATCAGGTCATTAAACATGCGCAGGCGAAAAGGTCAAAGGTCCAACGCTATGGACGATTTCGGAGAATTATGCATCCACGTAACCTTCACCTCAAATTACGGGTCTGACCACTTCCGTTCTTTATTTCTCGATGGTTAATCACTATATAGTCTGTTTACTGTGACATCAACTGTTGTCGAAGCTTTGTTAGTACAGCTGCATCCAGCCGCAACTGTTTCAGGGGCAGCAGACGACGGAAGCCTCTAGTTTCGGCGAACCATGATGCTTCGCCGGCATCAGAATAGGTTTTCGCTTCAGAGATGTTAATTCTACAAATGTCAGTGTCCAGACAATTTTATTGAATTCATGAATACTTAGAAGTAGTTTCATAGCAAGATAGCTACCAACATTTCAAATGTTGTTGACAATCAAGGAAATTTTTTGTTTGTTTGTTTTTGTTTTTTGCAGTGTATTTTCCCTGTCATTTTTACAGTTAGTGTTACGGTTACCCTACCGTTGGACAACTGCATATTCACTGATAAGTCTAAACGAAGTTAGGAATTAAAAGTCAGTTTCGTACGCAGTACGAATTGCATAACATCTGCCATTTTTGCCAAAGTTGGCAACAACAACAATAATAACAAAACGAAAATCAAATAACCTGACACAAAATTAAATTGCTTTAAAAGTTCGTTGCCCTGTCCTAAAATCACGATACAGCCATGCTTTATTAACCACAAAAAAAAAGATGTTGAAAAGGCAGGTAAAATATCTTCCACATCAACTCAAAAACAATTTTTAAGAAGTAATTTTTTAGTGGGATACGATTAGTCTGTTCTCATGCTTGTAAACTAAATAGTTACAAATTCACTTCACATGCTGGTAGCAAAGTAATGGTCGCTGTATGTTCTGCTTATCTGGCAGCATGCTCGCCACGGCTTTAGTTCACTAAATGTTTTTGCCAAAATAGGAAAAGGATTAATTCCAATGGACATAATTCTACAGAGAATTAAATCCGCTTTTATGTGAAGCAGTTCCTTTCCTAGAACACTCGGTCACCTAGAACTCCAGTGTCTGGTTCCTGTCCTAAACTCACCGCCATGGCGGCCGTTGGACCGTTTGGCAAGATGGCCAACCAACCCTGTCGTCCAGATGTGTGGTGTTGTGAAATGACATTACTAGCATATACATGGTCTCTGACACGACTTCCTTCGTCACACAGACTGACACAAGAGCCTGGACTACTGAACAACTCCCCCTACCGCGAAACCCTCTATCGGCTGGTTGGTTTATTTAGCAGGAAAGTGCTTCCACCGTGAGGAGGAAACCCTTGCAGACAGGTGTCACATACAGAGTCCACAGACGAGATCTGAACCCTGAGTTTCTCTGGCAGTGATGCAAGCGAGTGTTTTAATCCCTACACTACCAGACACCCCTGAAACCATCTAACGAAAATAAGACCAGGTCTTATATTAGTTTTTACTCGAAAAGAGGTATTAGAGGTTATTTTCAGGGATGTTCTATTTTTTTAAAGTACAAAAGTCTGCATTTATTCTTATACGGTCATATCTTTCTTGCAACATCTTCATAACTCGTAGCATTATTTATTTATATATTAATATCATGACTTTATAATTCAATGTCTGTCGTGTGTTCACATGGATGAATGAGATCCACCCGTCTGGCTGATGATCCTGACTACGACTTGCACTGATATAGTTGTAGGGCTTATATCACGAGCATCCTGAAAACTCGTTCCAAGGCTTATTTTCGGGGAAAACATGTATCTGTGCCTCTTAAAATCATCCTGTTCCGGTCTCTTTTTTAACCAAACAAAGCTGAAAACTGAAATCAGATTAAAGTCATAACGGCTTTTGGTACATCCAGGGTTCAGCTGTACAACAAATTTTGATTTTTAAAGTTAAAACAGTTTTTATACAACACTTGTGAACGGCTTAAGAGCAGTTTCATTTGAATATTTATTTGTTTCTACAAAACGGTTTTAAAGTTTGGACAGAGATGGGTCAAGAGATAGCAACTCTCTGGCTCAGACAAGTGCTGTTCAACTGAGGCCAGACTCTAACAACTGCACTGAGTGCCCTCCACTCCTGTTTCCACGGTAACACAAGCGACCCAGTGATGTCAGGCTCAACCATCAGTGAAGAGGTATACTCCCCCACCCTACATGTACCCTGCTTCCATACCCACAACAAAAAAACGTCCAGAAAGCCACCCAACAAGGTAAACACACGATCCTTAACAACGGTTCTTACCCTCCTTCTCGAGAAACACCCCATGGTGTAATTGTATAATTACAACAATGCACTAACAGTCAATAAGCAAAGTAAAATGCAACAAACTATGCACACTTCTAAAAATTAAAAAAAACAAACAAACAAGCCCACCACCAAAATATCACGAACGGTAGCGCGCCAAAGCGATCTTGAAGCTGAGGTCCCTGTGAGTTTTGGTCCTCGTCCTGAATCCTGGGTTTGCAGGTTTGTGGAAATGACGATGCTTGGCACATCGCTCGTTTTTCTAACTGAAGCTCGCAGACTGAACTCTGGTCATCAAGCTCGCGTACACTGCATACACTGTGTTTTGCTGGCATTTTGTAGGGAATGATTTTTCTAATGATTTTATTTGACAAGAGGTTTGTCTACTGATGTGTTTGGTCATCATTTTCTCTCTTCACTCCGTCATAAAATTCATGCGAAGGGTATCTGAAGCATGCATCCACAAACATGGGGACAGTCAGAATGACAGTGGCTGGTTTTATGTCGTGAACTATCAAACATCCAGCAACACAACTTTATAATGCACTAGTTCTCAGTTCAGTTACTGATGTTGACATGCCAAAACACAACAGGTCTAATTTTCAGAAATACGTTTTGTTAAAAAAAGGTAACGTTAACCCTCTTTCCATGTCAGCATCTATAACTGAACATCAGCTAAGAATTTTTCAAATGGACAAACCAGAGAAAAAATGCACATTTCACCTTTTTGAAACTGTTCTGTACATACTCCATTCTATTCACACTTATCTAACATCTTTTTTTCAAAAAGTCCATTTCTCACTTGATCATTTTCTTTCATCAAGCATCCTACTCTCAAATCTTATGCTCTCAGCTATAAAACAATTAAAAACATATACACAGTATTTGTTCTCACCTGTGATGCTCTCAAGTTAATTAATACCCTGTCTTCAATTGCTCAGGGATGCAATGTATGAAGAGCAGCCTCCTCCCCCCAACTTCCTACCCTTTCAGCCAATCAGAAATGTACAGGCCATGAAGTGGACGTGTAGGTGTCATCAATCATATCCCAGAAGAATGACGCCATCAATCTTGGAAGAAAAACATATCCTCACTCACATCTCAGAAGAACGAACCAACCAATCCTACTTTAGAAGAATGATGGCATAATCCTGTCTCCTGTCAGCTGGCCAGTGTGATGACCACCAGCATGGACACAGTCACAAGATTACTGCTTAGGCTGAAACTGTCGTGTCGCTGCATGTTGTCGACTCAAGGTCTAACAGAGAAGGTTTGCCATCCAGCAGCATCCAATCACACTTCCTTCCTTGGCAGCATGATAGCACCAAACAGGAATTGCTGAACTGAAACCAAAGTTTCACAAACCATAACCCAAAGCTGGCTGTCTTTTGTTTGGGACACAAAATGCGCTTGCAGCATGTCAGTACACCCAGCTCACTGGCACCCACTGCGGCAAGGTGCACACATCCTCGATGGCTTTCTCTAATGAGCGAATCGTCTCGTCGATATCGTTGTTAACAATCTTCTTGTCAAAATAGTGGCCGTACGCCTTTTCTAGAAGATCACTCTCTCTTGCCAACCGCTCTAGACTGCTGTCCTGTGTAAGGTCAAGCAGCAAAAAGAAAAAATGAATTATCTTCAAATACACACAAACATCGACAGAAATAATGAAAAACGCAAGAAAGGATTTGTTTTCTTTTTTCAATCGACCCTTCTTAATCATTGACTTATGTACGTATTAACACCAAGTGGCGCAAAATTTTTACTTAAATGGACTTCAAAATTTAATATGAAACAAAAGTTTACAGAGTCCTTATCTCAAAAAAAATTAATTAAAGATGCACAATATTTATATCTGTGAAGAAAATAGCATCTCATTTGTTTTATAAAGAGTTAAGCCATTTTCAGTCAGATGCAGATTCTCTGATGATGGTAAGACTCTGGGCTTGGAATCTTGTTGTGCAAGTGTCTTTCATTTTTGAAAATGCCTTGTTACAAATTTAAAGCTACACTCATAAATGGCATGTGCATTTGAAGAATTACTTTATACCAATGTAATCTTAGTGCTTCATGACATTTGTGTAAATATGTAAACACATAAATACAGACACATACATGCAAACATATTAACACGTCATTGTTAAGACATCTTAAGGAACTAGATGACATGCTAAATGCAAAAAAAGTCAGAAAACAGTGAACAGCAAAAAAAAAGGACAATCAAGCTATAAGAGATGCAAATAACATGAGTTAATTATGGTGCTGTTAATTACTGCTAATGATCTTGAGCATTGCTGGGTGCCAGGTGTATTTTGTGTGTGTTTTCACGTTTAATGTGTTCTCATGTGCATCCCTGTGTCTGAGAGAGAGACAGATGCGGTGGAAGCACATCTTTTGAAGTTTATGCAAATTTACAACAAAAACACATCTCATGAATTGCTCTTTTTCAAAATAGTATGGAAAATTGTAAGTATATGTAAAGATATAAACAAAAATGAATTTCTTGTCCAAAATGGGACATCACTCACACTGATGTTCTTCAAGTCTTTCAAATCACAAGCCCTTGGTGCAGCAATAAATACAACATAGGGGGCATACTCTGCACAGCGCAATACCTTCAAAGCCTGGAAACATAAACACATAACACCAATCATGCAAAAAGAAAAAAGTGCCTCTACTAACAACATGACAACACTGAGCAACAACAACAACAAAAGCAGCTTACAACAATGCGATCACAAACTGAAAAAAATAATATCAGTCTGAAATCTGAAAAATCAAAAGAAAAAAAACTTTCAAAAGTAACAAATCATCATAACAACGGATTAATACAACAAAGCAGCATGCACTCTTTTGGGTCTAAAATTAGTCACTAACATTTAAAGAAAATAAAATCTAGAACTCTAGAACACAACATCATCGATGTAATATGTCATGCAGTGGACAGCAGCCTGACTTCTACAGGAACAACAGACAACAGCCTGCAGCACGAGAGTGCACTACACTCTACCATCAGCAGAACACTAAAGACAAGCATAACAACGCTGAGCCTGTGGTCCTGCTGGTACCTGGTGAACAGCTGGAAGGACAGGAGCTGATATAAAGACAATGAAAGGTGAGTACTCCCCAGATCTCAGCACCTTGATGGCCTGGTGAAGAGGCACAGTTGTGTTGTTAATAAAGCAGCAGAACAGCTTACAAATGATATCTGCGGAACTTCCAGGTGAATAAAATTCTTGCTATTACTTCTTATTTTAATTTTTGCACTTTAGGAGATATTGTTCATGTCAGTTATCCTCAAAATCATGCTACACAACAGTGACAGTTCAGATGGGATTCAGGTATACCTGGTAAGTACCTTTACGCCCCGAGTAGGCTAAACTATACAAATGAAAAGTGTGCACACATACCTGGGGTTCGACATCTAGGATTGCAATAAGGTTGCGCCGGTGTATCTGGCGTATTGTTTCAAGGCGTGTGCCGTACATAGCATCCTCGTGGGTGCCGTATTCCAGGTACTCGTTGTTGGCAATGTCTTTCATCATGAGCTCATGTGAGGTAAAGAAATAGTTTTTACCATTCTCTTCATTGTCTCGAGGTGGCCTTGTTGTGTCTGAAATGGGACAGAAATTACTTAAGCATATAATAAATAAAATATGAATTTCCTTAACAGATGACTTCTGTGCCTGGATACCTAAGTGCTAATAAGTGCTTAATACTGGAATACTTTATATATTTTTCATTGCATTATTCAATAGATACAGAAACCCTTTCCAAACACTACTGGGTGTTGCTGCTTTTCCACTTATCAATAAATAATTTCATAATCAATGTCTGAATATTTCACTGTTTTTCACGTTATATTGATTAAACTAGGTGTCCCATATGTGTCAAATGTTTTTTCTTATTCTGTTTAAATAAACAATTATCACATTACATTAATCAATTTTTTTTTTACAGCTGCTAGTCATTTTGTCTCTAACATGCAAGCAGGAATGGGACATAACTACATCTGGAACCTGTCAGCATGTCCATACCATTCCAAGTGGCAAGTGTTTCAGATGCTCCTCTCCCAGTAAGGAATTTAACTAGACTGACAGAGCTAGTCCTTTCTATAATCTCTCAGACTCCTCAAATTCTGTTATAAGAATACAGCACTAGAAACAAAAGAGCCGATACTCACGTGGAATGGGATAGGCAAAACGATCTGGGTGAGTGGTGATCAGTGTGTTTTTTATATGACGCCGGCCAACACCATGAGCTCCTGACAGGAGAAAACAAAAAACTCTACAGATTTGTCCAAGTCAGAAGCATAAGCCGGGTCACAGAGATACATATTATGTGATAAAAATCTCTGCTCGATCATACACAAATACCTCTTATCTTCTAAAAGATTTTATGCCAATTTATTTTCAGTTACAAAAAGAAGAGCAAAAAAAAAAAAAATGCGATGCTGCTAGATAACACAAACATATGCTGTGTTTAACTCATGCCTATGCCTAAGAACAAGCAGGCAAAACAATGAAAAGAGATGAAGAATAAATAACATTTTTCAAACAGTGCCTTTACAAAGCCATAGGATATATTTTTGAAGTGAATAGATCACCTGCAGCTAGTGCTGTTTTGCTCTAATGGAAAACAATTAAGTACAATTATGTTTTATAGCTTTACGAAACAAGTGTTTTTGATATGTTAGATTACCTAGCAAAACAAGAGTTTTTCGTTTAAAGGCTGGTAACCTGACGACCTCTTCATAAGTGACGAGATCCAGTTGGTCAAAAATAGCATTGTGTTTGGCAAGATACTTGTCCTTTTTCTTCCGTGCAAACCAGGAGCAATGCACTGTTAAAGGGTTAAAAAAAGGAAAGTCAATATTAAAGTAATAAGAACTACACTTACAGCACAGTCTCACATCCTTTACAACTGTCTAAACCCATTTTTAAAAACAAGGAGCTAGGGGAAAATAAACATTTGTTTAAAAATAAAAACTGCTGTAAACAAACTGCAAGAATTTTGTAGAACCACTTTCTTTGGGATAAATCAATATCCCTCACTGACACAGTTCCTGCTCACATTTCTTCTACATCCAAACCTGCCTCCCACTTCCCCCCAAAAAATAAATAAATCGAATTCTCCAACCTGACTGCAACCTTCTGTAAGAAGCACATAAAAAAAGCCTCAAATAAAGAAACATGGCTAAAATGGATAGAAGTTAAGATGTGAAACAACTTGCAAACTTTCAGTTTGGTTCCAGCTTCAGATAATCTCCCTACATGCTTAAATGTCTTTTTAAAACTGAAATGAAGGAAAGTTTAAGCAGAAGTAAAGAAAGAAGAAAAAAAAAATTAAGTTGAGGAAGAAAGAAGCACAGGGTGAAAAAAAAGAAAGAAAGACACTAATGTAAGATAAAATTGAGCAAAAAGTTCCAGCATCCTCCACAGTACTGTTTCTCCGCCAAAACCATGTGGATCACAAGCCATCACCAAAGAAAACCCATGTCACTTTTCAATGCACCTGCATGTTCTCGCTTGGCTCTCTCTATTGCATTACAGGTTGTCCGCCACTCCTGCAGTTCAGGGGAAGGAATGAGACCTGCAGGCTCAGTGTCCAAACTGTCCCATTTCTTAGCCTGCCACCAGTTGGAATCGTCTTTGCTGATCACCTGCAACATTTAACACAGTCTCTATACAAGTGAGAGTAAACATTTTGTTAGGTGACAAGCCAATACAATATCTGAAGGAATTTTCATTTTGTGAAAGGGAAACAAAAGTTCCAGAACATTATCCTAATAAAAATGAATATAAAAGTAAGCCATGCAGGGTGAATGATGAGGGGGAACTAACCTTGAGGATGTCACCTGTCTTGAAGGAAATGCCAGCCTGGGTGCAAGGAATGAGGTCATCGTCCCTGGGGTCGTAGTCAAACAATGCCCGAACATAGATCTGTGGAGAGATACAAAATAATTTACAGCTGCAAATGGTTACAATGGAACGAACATAAGAGATGTAGAAAGATACAGCGAAACTAGAGTAGTGAAAAAATACAGTGGAACACAGATCTGTGGAAAGATATTGTGGAGTGAAGATGAGTATCAATAAGAGAAGGATGACTTAAGAAAGAGATATTGCGAGCGTGAGAGAGAGAATGGTGTGTGTTATTATAATGTGACTGTGAATGTTAAAGGCAGTTAAAAGAGTAATAAGAAGAAAAAAGACATGTTTATAAATACAACAGGCCAAAACCCACCACAAGACTTAAGCAAACTGTGTTAACCCATTTCTGTATACACTGACACAACTCAAACATGCACTGTCAATCTGAATCGACTGCACTGCCTCGATACAGAGGTATGCAACTGTTTTTGTAAGAGATAAACTTTCTCGTTACCACCATTATGTTAGTGAAAGACTAGAAAAACAATGGAAACAATCTAAAACAAAAACTTATTGAGCAATCCAGGTCAACAGAATAAGCACAATGCTGCTCATCGAAACACCATGCTTGTACAATGCGGTCACCTCAGACTCCACACACGTGGCAGGTAAAGCAATAATAAAACATTAAATAAAAAAATTGATAAACATATTCAGCAGGATGGATGTTAAGAACCAGCTGCATCACAAGGGTACATTTCAGCTTGGATGAACTGATGACAAAAGGCACTAAGACTGAACTTTTGAAAACGAGTATCTGAAGACTGTGTCAAAAGTTGAAATTCAGCTCAAAGTTGGTAGCTATTACTACAACATCCCACTTTCCCTAGCACGTCATAAAGATGTGGTTTAATAATGTTTTTCCATTTTTTTTTTGGAGGGTTTGGGAAGTGTGGCCCTGTTGACCAACTTCTGAAGTCATTAACAGACCACAGGACCACAGACAGATGCTTGTTACTGTCTGAAGATTTAATGCCTGACTTTAGATAAGCAGTCTAGACTAAAGTTAAGCTGCTTCTCACCCAGAAATATTTTGCATTTTGTTCACAAATCAAGGAATATTAATCAGTTAAAAGTCCACACTTGAAACACCGACATACACGTGTAAAAAAAGGAAAAGACAGCAAGTTTAATGTAAGCTGTTTTCTTTAAGGAACAGGAATACAGTGCTTTGTCCTCTAATGTCAAACACACATGACCACCAATGGAAAGCGAGTAAGTTCAAAACGAGGCCAGTGTCAAGCACAGAATACCTCACAGAGGGAGGGAGTGTTTCGGAAGCTTGGCACGATCTTGAGCAAAATGCCACCCCGTGCTTCCTTCTGCAAAAGGGGTACAATTCAATACGAAGGTGAAACATAAATTCATCTATAGACACGTGTTACAGACAGCATAGGGCCTTTGTTTTTGCAACCAGCAAAACTCGTGATGGAAGGACCCCATAATCTTTCTTGTTTTCCTATTTTAGTTTCATGATATTGATGTGGGCATACATTAAAATGAAAAAACAAAAACAACAGAAAGGGAAACGCCAAAAAAAATCCAACCCAACCCCCAAAAACCCAATCAGAATATGACAACGGTCATCCTTGAGGAGTGAGCTGGTTTCGAAAACCAAGACTTGTGCAATGCTGTTATGTTGCTGGTGGCCACTTTTTTTTGGCACCACTTACCTCTTTATTCAAAAGGTTGTCTCCCTTTAGGCCACCATTGGTCGGCAGCACTTTAAACGTGATGGAGCCGCGGAGGTCTCGCTAAAAGCCAAGAGCACAGTCACGTAATGCAGACGACATGCATTTATGGGTGTGGGACTGACACACTGGTCCTCATATCACATTGTAGCCACAGAGATACAAGTCAAGACAGAATGGGCATGAGAGTGGGAACGAGGGAGAAAAAGAAGTTGCTCAGATTTTTAAATGGAAAAATGTGTATGAAAATGAAATATATCAGCATACCACACTAGCCTACAACTTGGCAAATGACATTTAGTATATGAAAGGATTTGTTTTCTTGCATGCTATGGTATGTTTATTGTCCTCTCTGAAAGTATCAAACCCAACCACTCACCCAACAATACTTGGAGAGTGGGCTGCTGAAAAAGCTACATGCAAGTGTACAGGTGGGCTGAATGAGCCTTTAACATATTCTATCACACATAAATCTGCATATGCACTTCATGAGACGAACGGGCTTTACAAATATTTACTCATGAAGAGGGCCACACAAACTCTCATGCCATCCAGCTACTATCTCACAGACACACACTTACCAGCATTCGCTGAAGAGTCTCCACTGGCTGGTTTTGCACAGGACTGCCATTTATTTCTTTGATTTCATCTCCAACATGCAGTGTACCTGCAACAGATCATTAGCAATCTTCTCACAATCCTGCCACCACTGGCAAAATAAAATGCATTGTAAAAATATCAAATACACTCTATTACTGGCTCTTAGTCATTATTTAAATTTTTTTTTACTGGAGTGGACAGAAGGCAGTGCATCTGTAAGGTGTAAGCTTTTGAATTGTTTTAAAGTATACCCATGATGAGGGAAAACTTAACAGGTAAGTGAAAATGCAGATGCTGCAATAAGCATGACGAGGTGAGGAGTGTACAGTCCCTAAGGTCTGTGAAGACCGTACATGCTGTACAACGGTCTGTCAAAACCACAAACCGACCACAACACCACACTGAGGAAGGCAGTAACTCCAGGTATCTTGTAGCACCTTCACCCTGTGTGACCTCTCACCTTGCCGGTGGATCATGCCTCCGTGCAGTATCCTTGCCACGAAACACCGACCCTCGTCGTTGACCTTCAGCGTGATTCCCTGCGAACAGAAACCAGAAATCGTCAGAGGATGTCATGACAGAGAGGTACATCCCTGCCTACAGGATAGTTTTACCCCATCACTAAATTTCTATGACCCTAGCAAGCAGGCAAGACGATGGACTTCTAGATTATCAGCTGACCTCCTAGGTCGTCATTTGTTTTTAATAATAGTCTCCCAACTACCTTCTTCCACGCAGCCATCCGGTCTATAGCTCACCCTGGAGGTAACGTACCCTCATAACTACGGTCACAGGAAATACACTGCAGGAAGCTAATGAAGACATAAATCAAGATAGTCTCGTCCAACACGAGGAGGTTGCGCTGAATACATCACGTGACATAAGCAGCTCGCGGACGTGGTCCAGAGAAACGTCCAGTCACGTGGGCAGTTTTCTGAGATGGACTCACCATGGGCTCGTCTGTGTTTTTCTGGAACTGCACCAGGCGCACCCGCAGGTAGCTGCCGTCGCCGTCCATGGGGGGCAGGCCAGGCTCCGCTATCGTCTGCTCGCCAGCTTCCCCGTTGAAGAAGGGAGGGACCACGGCGGGGCTGGGGTGCAGGGCGGGAATCAGGTGCACCGCATCCTCCGTGTACACCTCGTGTGCGACCACGTCGTGGGCCTGCAGCAGCGCCTGCACACACAGGAGAGAGAGGGTTAACAAACGGTTGAGATGGTTAATACGACCGACACAGAGAGAGAGAATGTGGTAGAGAGAGAGAGGATTAACATGCAATCGAGAGAGGGTCAGCATGGGGCACACACAGACAAAAGGTTAGAATAAGGTCTAGACTCTAGAGTGATAGGAAAAATGTTGACGAACCGTCGCCAGAAGGAGAACACAGTCGATCGAGAAAAAAAAAGAGTTAACATATAGTGGACAGAGAAAGAAATAGAAATGAGAGAGAGAGAATTAACATAGAGTCGATTGAGAAGAAAAATAAATATTTGAGAGAAATGAATAACATACGGTCGACTGACATACGATGCTGGGAGAGGGGAGGGAGAGAGAGAGCTTCGTACATCTGTACTGAGTAGGTCAGGAGAGTGAGGAGGAGGGGTAGATGAGAGGTTATGTGAAAATATCAAGTTCAAACAGTAAATCCACGAAATGAAGAATTAAAAGTCTATTTTAATATATATATAAGTAAAAAGAGAAGTAACGATCTGCGGGGACGGTCTACATGGACTTTCCCCTGATTATCCTGATTCTGATAACAGACGGTTTGTGTAACACGTGTAACACGTGTGTAACCATTGTCTCAACAGCCACGAATGCCGTTTAACGGAATAACTGAGTCTACAGCCTTAACGTCAGCAGAACTCAGGTAACCCTAGAAGGTCGCCCTCTAACCTTTGGTAGGTCTTTATGGTGGAGACCTCACTTTTCTCGGGGGGCGGGGCTCATCTCCTCCCCACCTCGTTGCTTATCTTCCTTAATTAACCCTTGATGGTGTCACATACCCTACTCCCTACAGCTGAGTCGTGGCTCTATTCAGCTCTTTGATTGCACGAGTATATGATACGCAGTTTCCGGTTTCATCATCATCATCGATGTTAGAACAAGATAACAGCATTATCCAGACACTTCCATGGCTCCCATTCATAAGCAATGGGAACTTTAATAATAATAAAAATATTTGTATATCGTGTAAGGAGCATGCTCAGCGCTTAAAACGAGAATGAGACATGGACAACATGAACAGCATAGGAGAGACAGAAGAATATGCAAAAGAACTAACGACGAACAGAATACAACGAAAGAAAATGCAAAGAGGAACAAGAACTGAGAATATTGTGATCCTGCAACTTGACAACGAAACTAAAAGGTAAGATGGCGCACGTGTAGCTGAGCACCGTGCTCTATCTCGATATATATATATACCTGCAATCTCTCTCGTTTATGGCGATTGATGACGAGGCTAATAACTAATTAAAATAAACACTCCTCACACCCAGCCAAACACACCTACAACAATCTAAAAATACATGTAAACCACGCATGGATGGAACAAACTACTCTACACCACATCCTCTCCCTGCAGCCACAGCCGAGACTTTCTCACACGGAGACGGGAAGCAAAATGGCGCCGATACCATGGACTTGCAGAAAGTTCCAGACCCACGGCAGCTCTCATCGACCTCCCACTTTCCCTTCCTCTCCGCCATCATTTGACCCGCTCTTAACCCCGCCACACGATACTCCACAGGCAGTGAAATGGAGGCTTTCATCAAGATGCTGCAGTTGTAGTTGTTTCCACTTACAGACCCACCTGAGCCAAACATAATTCTCAAAACTATAGTTTGAGTTTCGTTTAACCGTGCAAATAACTCACATCCGTTGCGATACTTTGCCTCCCAAGTAGGTAGAAAAGGATAAAATCTGATCAGTTTAGTCACGTGTTCATGTGGTAATAAGGAAGAACCCGGATGCGAATCTCAATCGCAGGTTCACATCTTTTAACACCAGGCACATATGGAAAAAAAAGAAATGCCGATCTTTGGTTCTCCCAACAGTTATTCTGTAGGAGATGCTTCTGTAAAAGATTAATAAAACAAGCTTAATTATAAAAAAGACTTTTCAACTAATACATGTATAGGTCTTTAAATTTAGTATGAAATAAAAATATAATAATTGCTCTAAAGAGAAAGAGGTCTTTGAGCAGAATTTCTGTCACCAAAGGCCTAATTGAAGGGTTAGAGTTACAGGTTGGTGCAAGTTCTGCTGATGGCTCATGATTCATGGCCTCCACGTCTCCCGTTAAAAAAAAAAAAAGAGGGAGAGAGGGTAAGGAGAGGGCGACGACAGTTCATTCACTCTCCATTCCGTGTCACACCGCCCACTAATGAGCGGAGCAGGCGATGCCGCCATTCAGTTAGCAGCGCACATTCAAAAAAAAAAATAAATAATGGAGGACTGGGAGGACTGGGAGGGAGGAAGCCGTCACCAGCTACGCATGCGCGCGGCGTTCATCTGCAGGTTTCGCCGCATCACCTCGCGCGCGTCTCGAGATAATGACTTTTTCTCGCCTTTCGGACCGAGGGTTCTTGCAGGAGCGATGTTGTTCCCCCTCCGTCCTCCGTCCTGTTGCTTCTTTCATGCCGATACCTTCTTCTTGTCTGCAGTGCTGACAAATTACTCCCCCGTCTGCTCCCCGCCACACCAGCCCTACCTCCACCCCGACACCAACCAACACCCTGCCCTCCGTAATCACCATCTCAGTTTCTTTACTCCTTCCATCAGCACTTCCCAGCACGGTGCATCTTTTATCTGCAGCTGTACCTTCCGGGAAGAGGAGGAAATAATAGCCGCTAGATGGCGCCAGGAGTAGGCGTGAAGGACAAGTACAGTGAATAATCAAGAGAAAATATCTTCTCGCAGCATTGTTATTACTACAACACACATACAAACACGTGTGCATGCTATGCTATTTTTAAGCGAGGTTGGAAGATATTTTGTACACATTTTCAGAACAGCACGTGATACCAAGCGAGATAATTTCCAACAAAATCATTATCTCCCTTTTGTTGTATTATCAACTGCAGGAAAACAAGAAGCCCTAAGACATTGTTCGCCAGGCGCCGTCTTCCTGACTCAAGCACCGAACGAACGATGGAGAACAAATATGTCTGGCGCTGGCTGCAACCACGAGCCTCCTCCCCTCTCCCTCAGTGCCGCCACTGCAACCTGTCCACCACCACCATCGTCACCACCACCGCCGCTGGCGTCGACTCAAGCCGTAAAGTGTAGATAACTCCTGATAGAAGTATTGATCCGGGCACCGGAATAACCATAAATATAAAAATAACATCCTGACTCCCCCTCCACGACCATATTCCCCATCCCCAATACTCACGACGCTGACTATAGCGCAAGGACGAGCTGAGAGATATTCTATACGAAAAAAAACAAAACAAAAACAAAATCGAAATGAGAAGTCATGTTGAGAGACTGATAATCCCGCACATACAAATATGTAAACAAAGCGCAATGAGTTTAAAAAACAAACAAAAAAACAAAAACAACAGAAATTTAGATTGCGCACAATTGTGGTTTTATGCTATAAACATTGTGCGATGAGCAAGAGTGAGAGTGCGAGCGCGTGTCGGCGTTGAGTCTGTAGTTATGTTGACAAAAGTTACTCGCCATACATGCACACCCCAGCTCCCTGAGCTACCCAGTCGCAGAACTCACCCCACCCCTGTCCTCCTGGTCGTCTCGAGTGTCACGTGACATGTTATCTTGATGCGGAAAGCGGGAGGTCCTGAAGCTATGTCACTGACTTACATTATTACACCAATCATTTTTTTTTTGAACGGAGGGAGCGGCAGAGGCAAGAAGGGAGACGGAGGGAGCGGCGCAGGCAAGAAGGGAGACGGAGGGAGCGGCGGAGGCAAGAAGGGAGACGGAGGGAGCGGCGCAGGCAAGAAGGGAGACGGAGGGAGCGGGAGAGACAAGAAGGGAACAGACAATTACAATCTGTCGTGTTTTAAAACTCCGAGCACGCATGGCCTGCGGTCTGGTTTGTGACCTGAGATAAGTCGGCGTTAGCACAGTGACAGGCGAACAGAAAAAAAGTTAAAGCTGAAAACGTGAACAAAATATGAAAAATTGGAGAAAATAAGTTTAACGGCAAAACTTGAATAGCACGAGACGACACATGTATACCGGGGAGTTGGTTGACAATGTCAACAACTGAGACTACATAACGGCAAGACTAGTTCAGCCCTGTAAACAACTTGCCATTTCCAGAGATAAATTACCGTAGCTGAGTTTTGAACCCGTACCTTTACGATCATCACTTTTGTTTATATTTTAAGAAGACATCGCCACTGCACCAAGCGGACGGCACACTGGACGTCAACCTGTGGACACCCGAGACCGGGGATGGAGTTCGGGAGGTTCCCTTGTGGAGGTGTGTCGGATAAGAGACCAGCAATGGAAACGATCGACAAACAGGGTTCACCTAAATGTCACTACGTCCCATAAACACGTGACATTTACGTCCCTAACAAGAGTTCTCTTTCCGTTACCCCACTGTAAATGTTTACGTGATCGGAACGTCATGTCCCCGTAATTCCGACGTTGTGTCCCTCTGAAACACAAGACCCTGAAAAGTCCGATACATGTACTAGTCTACTGCTCACGATCTCATCCGATGTTGTCTGTCCATAGAAGCGACGTTAAAGAGGGGATGGGGAAAGTGTGTGTGTGAGTGCGTGTTGGGGAAAGGGAGGGTTGGGGAGGTGAAGGAAGAAGGTTCGATCGACCGTCGCCTGTCCTGGCTGGCCGCCCAAGCTATTTCTGCGCCACAAGACGGATGCAATTTGGGGACAAACACCGGACCCCGGCAGCATCTGCTCCATTTAAACTAGCACGTGCCTGCCTTCAGAAAGGCACGATCATTATCCCCCGCCATCTGAAGATGCTGGCTGTTTGGGCTGCACGCGGAGAGGAACGCAAAAACAAGCCGTTTGCCCACCCACCCCCAACCCCACACTCCCTCCTTCATATCTTCCTTTTAGCCACAAACGAAGGGAGGCACCGGGGGGAGCGCAACAGCGTCCTGCGTTGTCTTGGTGACAAGAAACGGAAACATTTTATTACAAGTCTGCTGAGAGGGGCTGGAGCGAGTAGGGTGAAGATTGAGGAAGATGAACTGTTATTTGGAACCGAATCGTTATTTTTAATGAGCGGGTTTGGCTGATGTGTGTTCACAGGACTTAATACTCAGCTAATCATCTCTCCTCCCCGTTACCGTTCATGTCAATATTTTCAAAATGTCATCGAATACCGCACAACTCTGTTTGCTTCAATGAAAATTAAAAATCTTTGAAGCATTTAATTCCTGTTCGCGAATATTTCATACCGAAAAGTCTCATTTATATTTAAATTACAGTTTCATTTGTCTCAGAGTAAATATTTACAAAAACTCTATTAATATAATTAGTATATAAAATAACTTTATTAATAATTCATAACCAGAATCACTGATACACAAAAGCCGACCAGCAATACGTTCTGGAAGCATGGCGCCACCTATGTAAATTATCTTAATTGGC
This sequence comes from Pomacea canaliculata, assembly GCF_003073045.1. Classification (NCBI taxonomy): domain Eukaryota; kingdom Metazoa; phylum Mollusca; class Gastropoda; order Architaenioglossa; family Ampullariidae; genus Pomacea; species Pomacea canaliculata. Next base: position 1,626,426 of record NC_037603.1, read on the forward strand.
ACGTGACCCGAAGTTCGCCTACACTGACTGGAACATAGAAATGATCGAAGATGGGGTAGTGGTGGTGGTGGTGGTGGTGGTGGCGGGTGGGAATGAGAGCGAAGGGAGAGAATTAAGCCACGTCTTGCTGGCGGTGGAGCGTCTAACGCTGTTACTTCCTCTCCATGGGAAGGAGGACGAGTGTCAAAGACTCTTCTGGTCTTTGGCTAAACTGACAGCTTGACGGCTTCTGGAGCGGCCAGCCTTCCATATCAGCCAGCCTTGCAGACAGCTGGGAGACCTCTGTCTTCGGGGTCGACAGGACCAACCCTGGGTACAGACTACAAGACGGTCGCATTATGTTAGTAGACCAAAACTGATTACAAAAAATCATCCCTGAATTGAAAAAATCTCTCTGAGACCAACTTGGAATATCAATACTGTAACATTCAATCCGGGTGTTCAGGATTCCCCTCTCCTCCCCCACCTACACAACCGTCAGACATTCTGACTGCGCGATTGAACTCTGGAAGTAAGAGGTCGCACTTCATCATGCGCTTGCTGCAAAAGGTCCCCAAAGCCGAATTCCTACTCAACCCCACTCCATTGCCCGAGACATATTTACTGCTGTTGGGAGCACTCCAAAGCCAAAGAAATAGTGTACCCGAGATATAAACCCCAAAAAAGAATCCATCGCTGATTTATCTCTTTCAGCTTTTGCCGTCACTCGCGGTCCAGATTAACGGTCCTCGCAAATTGGTCTGAAATCCGAGTGTGGAACCGGGACATACAGTCTGGGAGTCTATGGTTACCCATTTTCAGAATTTCTTTTTCTTTTTTAGTGGTGGTGGAAGTGATCGTGATGGCTGGGGATGGGTTGGGGGATGGAGCGAGGAAGAAGACATGTCCGATAAGTGGTGCAGTCGTCGCCTTGTTTGTCTGATGTCTCAGGGGAGGAGAGAGAGAGAAGAAAGCAAGTTGTTTCTCAGAGGTCGGTGGTGGTACAGGCCCAGAAGTGTCGGTCTCAGTTCTGTCTCTACAGGAAGGACACGGCGTCTGGTGGCTGATACCAATGTCGGTATAAATGTTGTCGGAAGGACTGAGGTCGACTTGCGGATGTCAACGGGCTTCTTCAATACCTGGCGTCTGTATGTAAGACTGACAGGGTGGGAGAGGGGGAGGGGGAGGCTTTCTGGTAGCATCACTTTTGAGCATTCCCATGCCCATCTAATATATATATAGCATTAAAAAATTCTTATTCATACCAGCAAAAAGATTCCAGTGACCATTTTTGAAAACATTTCGCCCAAGCGTTCACAAAAACCAATCTGCGACTACATGTTCGTGCCAGGTACAAGGTACCCGAATTACACCCGGCATTTCGATATGACTTGTCCTCAGACTAGAGCAAGACAGGTGAAAACAAAAACCACACACACATACCTATCAGACTTCAGCAATTCTTTCTCGGGTTAATTCCATCGAAGAGGCAGATAATTGCAGACAATGTGAAAAGCAAGAAATGTGGGCAACAACACGACAGCAGCTTTGTGAACAGAAGATAAACAGAATGGCATCGAAACAGGTCTCGTTCATTTTATGTCGGAAATTATGGACGGACTGCCTGCTGGCTTCAACTTCACCCCAGAAACACACACACATACACACACAACACTGTCGCCACCAGACTGGCAAACGAGGAAAACGACGAGACCGGCGATGAGCATTAAAACTACTTTATATCCAACACAAAGCTCTGCCAGGCGATAATAAAATACAACTGTCGAATGTTATCTCCGATGAAAACAATCTGTTAGGGCGACGAGAATCTGTAAACTGTGTTACACATCCCACCAGAAGTTACAGCAACTACAGCGACTACAGCAACCGCTGTGACGTCACAACACCTGTTGCCTAGACACGGATGCTTTTTGTCAGACATGAACAAAGAAGAGATTAAAAAAAATTACTTTGTGGTTTGTTTTTCCTTCTTCCTCTGCCTCAGATGGTAACAAGTTCCTTGGACGAGGGGGTGAAAATAAGAATCGCCAATCCTCAAAAGAAAAGGAATTGAAGACTGGAACGTTGAGTACTCGTGCAAGGGGTGGTGGTGAGGAATGAGGAGGAGGAAGAGGAGGAACTTTGACCTTGCATGCGAGATTATTTCAAGAGAGAGAGTGTGTGTGTGAACGCGCACATCTGGCAACCACAAGCCACCCTGGTCAGGTTACCGCCGGTCTAATTTGTCGGCTCCATTTCACAAGCTTCATTACACGCCATGGAAAGGGAAGTTATTATCTCCAGCAAGTAGGGGCAGTAATCTCTACCTGCACGTCCACCCCACTCCACCCCACCCATCCAAACCCCACCCTAAGCCCCGCCACATCGCCGCTTTTCCACGTCCCTCTATACTCTCCCTCCTTCTCTCTCTCTGTCTTTGTGGCGCTGTGCCGACAGTTTCACGGCCCCACAGGTTGCCTCCCATCGATTACACGACACCAGCGTCTGCTGCAACAATGTATGGAGCTTTGTATGTTTGTATGTCTGCCATGTATGTAAGGCGTGCTGCTTGTGTAGCATGCATATCTCAACTCGTCATCGATGAGTGGCGAAATAATGAGGTTACAATGATGATGATGATGATCTTAAATCCAAATGTCTCCGCTACATTCCCTCATGGCGGGATGAAGAGGCGTTAAAGGCTGGCACCGGTTGACAATGACTGGTCCCCTGGTACCGGTCCTCGGGTAGGGGTATAGGGTGCAAGGGTGGGGGCGAGACGGACGAGAAGAGAATAACCGTCTGACAAGGTGCTAACATTATTTTTGTCAGCGTTCATCTTCATTCCACGCGGCGCTCACTCTGTCCGTCAGTCTGTCTGTGGTCGGGTCTGGTGGTTCGTTCCTCTGATCAGACATCGATGTCGTCTGCAATAAAGCGAACATGTCACTCCCACAGACCGGGAAGATGAGGTGGTCGTGAAGGGTTGGCAGCCCGATGTTCTTCAAAAAGTCTTTGAACTGTACAGGTGTCAAGAAGCACCGTTGATGGACACTCACTCTTGTCTGACAGAAGTCTCCCAGTTACTTGTTGAGTAGTACTGCGCTCATCAAGCTCCAACACTTCGATAAGTTTAACGAGGGTCTTCTATTCTAAGTTAAATCTTTGAATCAAATAATGATGACAGTTTATACAGAGCCTGTCCCAGTCCTATGGGAGAGCTCATGGCGCCTTGCAAATAAGGAGGACAAAGAGAAATTCGAGAAATCAAACAAACCGACAAGAAAGGAAAATGGACAAGGCATGGAACGGGGAGAAATAAGTGCGGAGCTGTAAGATCGAACACTGTACATTATCCATCAAGCCTATTACATCAAAGCAAATGCACAAAGTTCATATTGCATAATGGAAAAGTCTTGTAGACACCAAGGAAACGGAAGAGCAGAGCTGTCTGTGGAGCTTAGCTCCCTTTACACAGTCCAAGACTGACAGTTGATAATGTCATCTGGTATGCCGGCGACATCCACGAAACAAGAAACTTTACTGAGACCAAAATGGCATCGTCAGAGAAAAATAAAACTGTTAGAAGAGCAGGTAAAATATCAAGCTCACGAAAAAACAGTCCAGCACAATCACAACGGGTCAAACCACGGACTCCAAATGAAAATTAATTCAGAAAAAAAAGTTGACATCCAGAGAAATCCTGACAGCCACCCTCCTCTTGTCGATAGAACGAAGAGACATCACTTTCAGTTCTGTCGAATGTCTTTTTTCAAAATTAATGAAATTGTGGAAGAGATGCCATTGATGTCTGAGGTGTTCTTGTATCGGGAGGCGACAGGTGAAGACCTGGTGGCTGTGAGCTTCTGCTCGCTCACTTAGCATGGACTGGATGACTCGCCTCATGCTTCTGGTGAATGTTTTCTACCTTTGGCAGGTACCACGTGATTGCCTCCATGCTGAGTGTCAGTCTTTGAATTCTCAGATTCTATGTCACAGAGCAGTGAAGACTTTGGTTGTTTCTTCTAAATCCTCCTTCAGCAACTCAGCTGAGGCGTTGTCCTCCATTCAGACTGCGATCATCCATCTCGACCTCTCCTCCGTAACAAGACTTTGTGAATGGTGTGTTAGTTTGTCTAGTGTTGTCTAGTCTTGTCTAGTCCGGGTGCTTCAAAGGACACTGTAAAGTTGTAAATAGGGGACAGAGGGAACAAAAAATAAATAAATAAAAAAAGAGAAAAACAACCGTAGAAAAACTAGATTGAGAGAGAAAAGACAAAACAACCACCCAAAACTGACAAAGACACAAAAAAGACAAACAAGGAAAAAAAAACACCCAAGAGACAGCACGATAGGGACAGAGAAAAAAAAAGAGAGCAAGAAAGAGAAACACACACAACAGAGAAAGAGAGAAACAGAGAAGATAACGAGAGAACGGGGACAAAGAAAGAGAGCAAGAAAACACAATCATAAAAGAGATGGAGAGAGGGAGAGGATGTAGAGGCAAGCGAGGCCATATTTTTCTCAACCTGTTGCTGCGGGATGCCCATCGCTCGTTGTTGTGTCACATATTGATCCTCCGTGCACCTCCTCGGAGCCTGCGTTGCTATGGGCAGACGAGGCTGCTCCTCCATCACGTTTCCGCAGGAAAGAAGCCGCCTTCATCATCGCACAGTGAGTCCATCAAGCGCCGACCCTCACAGAAATTCCTCGAGTGCATGCATGCACGCACGAACATTATGACAATAAAAAAAAAACTGCCATTCCTCCTCTTCCTCTCTCGCCGACAAAGGGAAGAGAATACAGAATCTGAGTGAACACAGCTTCGGATGTACTTAGACAAGGTGGAAAAAAAAGACGGAATGAAGAAAGAACGAATAAAAAAGTAAATTAAATAAGACGGTAAGAAATCATCTGAAAGACCTGGCCACAACTGGGGGTGGCATGTGGAGAGAAGGGTGGACGAGGGCGGCTAATGAGAAGATGGCAGACGATGACGGCAATGAAAGAACTCGGCCAGCGCTCGGCCATGTGATCACGTGAGGTCATTTCCTGCGGTAAAGAGGAGGATAAGTCGAGAGACTTGCAGCACCACCCCACAGTCCACCTGACAGCAGACCCTGGCAGACGACAGGTTATTTCCTAGGGCCGCAAGTGATCAGACCAGCTCGAGGACTGGTTACTTCCCGCACCCGGGGAGATCGGAGGGTTTTGATGGACAGGAGTGCCCTCCGAACTTCTTCCTCCGCCGAGACTTTCAGACATCAAGTAAACCAAAGAGTGGAGACTGGGAATAGCAGGGAGTGCACTCCTGAGAGGCTGCTCCTCCCCCTGCCACCCACACCTGCTAAACCGTTACCAACGCCTCGACATCTATTTTTTTCCAATATTAAAAGCGACAGCTAAAGGTCAGAAGGCGAGGAGATGGACGGGTAGGTGGTGAGATAAATCGAAAATCTTGCTACATCAGTTCTACCTGCTTCTCGCCGTCATAGTAACACACAAACAGGTAAACCTCAAGGTTATACCTATAATAATAATACCTATATATAAACCACACAGGTACGAAAAAAGAACATACCGGACCTGATCGTGTTTGATACCCATCGTCACTCGTGCACTGGCGGTGACCTTTTGGGTCAATGAACGCAGCACGGGGGAGACAGGAAGTCGCCTCCGGTTCGATGACGTACTACGTGATAGTCAGCTGTCGGGGGGACAGCTGTCGGCGCTCGTACGCACACACATGGCCGCGTAGCTCACTGAGTGTTACAATCAATACACGGTGAGTGAATGTGATCTGACAGCCACACCACCACCACCACCAACAACAACAACGAACAGAAGGAAAAAAAACAGACAAAAAGATACAACGAGGAAAACAGGACCAGGTGGTTGGGTGGGAGGAACAAGCAGCATCCACCCAGTCATTGGATCCGAGAGAATGCCAGAGTGTGGGGGTGAAAGGTGGGGTAGTTCATAGTAAGATCATCCGGGTGCATTGAAGGCCAGCGGGGGCTAACAGACTAATGATGATGATCATCATGATAATGGAGCGTTAATTTAGCCAAATCCACGGAAAAAAATTATCCTGCATTAGGGTTTAGGACTGTGAAGATGATCTAATTACACGAGCTTAATGAGTTTTCCGAGTCTTTGTCAAGATTATTAAAAAAAAATGTGCGGAGGAAATGTGAACACGTGACAGGATAAGTCCATCGTATCCTAATGACATCATCGTTGCAAATGAATGTGATTTGCATGTCGATCTCTCTATCTCTCTCTCTCACGCACGTGTCCTCTTACCTGGCAACTCCCCCACAGGCCGAGGTCAAGGTCGAGGTCAGCAGCTTGAAAGGTGCGAGGTGTTTGCCTCTCCTACTCCTCCTCCCCTCACTCCTCGTGCCTGGCGCTCACAGAATACAGTCTCCCCCCCTCCACACACACCACACCGCGCATGCTCAAGACTCAAGGATGACGAATAAGAAAATCGACTTTCCGCGGACTGAGGAGGAGACGCAGCGTGCCCGAGCGTCCTGCAACGGATTTTCACCCACCATCGCTTCACGCCTGCCGCCTGCCTGGTCGGCCGGCCGGCTGGCTGGCTGGCTGTGGCCAGACACCGAGGCCACGAGTAATTCCTCCTCCACCCCATTTCCACTGGGACCTTAGGTCACGGGACCTTTCTTTCCATCCGAGAGAAATGATCGTGGGGACTTGGGGTGCGTTTGTCTGTGAGAGAGAAGGAGGAACAAGTTGAGGGTTTGAACCTTTGCCTGCCTCACGACCGACCCCCGGTGTCTCCGCTCTGCTGCCAAACGTGAAAGGAGAGAAAGATCCGGTTGGAGGCGCAGGAGGACATTGCACAGACTGGAAGGAAAGGAAAAGGAGAAAGAATGAAGGAGTGGAGTAGGGAATCGATCACAGCAGCCGTCGACTCACCCCTCCCCTCCAACAACTCCATCAACCTCGCCGTCACTGCTGGTCCTCAGCCGCCGCCGCCGCACGCGTCCCTGCTGTCCAACACGAGCGGCTACCTTCTTTCTTCCCGTCTTCGGTGTTGCACGCATGCACGCACGTACGCACACAACACGCTTCAGTGCATGTCGACGAAGCCGCAAAGTGCCGTGGATCCCCGTCTAACGGTTTTGCTAGGGAGTCTGTAGTCCCAGGTCTCAACGGGTCTGTGATGTTTCCATTCAAGTTTGCACTCTTCTGTGAGCTGCATGCGATGTCGGGTGCGTTGGGGTGAATACGGGTGGAGGGGGATCAGATAGAAGAGGAGAGGGATTAAGAACCGAGTCCACACGCGTGTCAAAGAGAAAGTGTTAGTGTGGCGAGGAGGGATCAGGGTGGTTGGGGTGATGATGGTGCTGGACACAGTTTCCGGGTCGTGGCTGTGATGACCGGCGTTAGAACTGCTAAGGGTGCCATCACCCTAACGTCACGAGCGAGGGACGGCAATCAGCATCATCAACAGCAACAGTAGCAACAGCTTGTACTTGTAGCCTCGCCATTGGATGATGATTAACTTCTCCTCCCCACCCCTACACTCACCCCCATCACCCAAGACTGATCTCCATAACCAGCTCCACTCACTTCCCACTCTCTCCACTAATCATTCCATCAAACCAGACGGTGTCGAATCACAGCTGCCACAGAGCTTGAAAAAAAGGAAAAAATCTAGAAAACTACTGCAACACAACAGGATATTCTAACAGTAGACATGCTGCCAGCTGTTGCACTGACTAACGCTGCCGAACCAAAATGGTGACGCGCTGATGGAGTGACATAGAAAAGGTTACAGTAGACAATGACCGAGTCTCTGCAGCTTTCACGCTGCTTCCAAAAGCAGACGAACAGGCAAACAAGCAAACAGATGAATAACCTTCAACGAATATCCCTTAAATGACAATCCCTCTGAACATCAACTCTGAAAGTCAATATCTGCCAAATTCTCTCTCGGGTGGTTGGGACGGTGTGTCGTCGAGGGGTTGGGGGACACAGACCCCTGAGACTGGAAGGAGCGACGGCAGAAGACGGAAAGCGCGACAGGTTTCCTCTCGCCGCAGTGTCCCTCGCGTGCGTCGAGGGCTTCACCTTTGACCTCCATTCCCAACAATGGCGTCGCGTGCCCAGTGGACCCGAAGACCCGAGTCATGCCCAACATGCTCCTGTGGACTCCTCGTCCCTTCTTGGAGGTCGGAGAAAGACAGCCCGCCGTTACACAGCTTTTCGTTTTCTTTATAACATTTTTTAACGGGAGCAAGTAAGCAAAAGAGAGAGAGAAAGAAAGCGAGAGGCGGGAGAAATAAATTTATGAACCTACATTTTTTGTTTAGCATCTCTCCTTTTTAAATTCGTCAGCTCACCTCACGGAGACTTACAAAGAACCCAAACTTCACACAACCATACATAATAATGTACATATACTAGCAAGCGTATTCTTGAAAATGAATGTTGACAAACATCTTAAATTGTTTAAATGGACCAAACAAAAAACAACAAAAAAAAAAAAAAAAAAAAAACCAACCCCAGATGAAGCAAGGAGGGAAGGTGAGGGAAAGAGCAGTTCAAAGAAAGACAGAAGGCAAGACAGGACATCTATAAATAACTAACCATAAATACCTGGCAATCCATGTCTACTGTCGCTAGCTTTTTCAACTTAAGTCTTAGCCACGCCATGTCACCGAGACCATCACGTGGTCTGTCGAGACTCAAATTTACTCAGCAGTTGACAACGTGGCCAAGCCCGCCCCCTCAAAACAAACAAAACAAAAGCACACATTATTTACTTCACCAGGAAAGATTCTACAAAAACCCAGGACAGAAATACCTTCTTCCTCGTAGCATCATTCTCACTTTGTCCTCAGTCTAAACATGACGACTATAGCGCTACAGGTGGCGCCATCTTGGTATCTTCCAACTGCCAATAACTAAATTAAACAATGCCAAAGACACCCCCCTTTCTCCCCATCCACAAGGAAGCAGGATGATATCACTGTAGCACAGTTGCTGAAGGGGAATCTCATGGGAGAAGCTGGAGACGAAAGCGAGGCTAGGAGGCGGGGGAGTGGTAGGCCAGACAAGACTAGTCACGTGACGTATCGACAACGCAGCCCTTATTCCTGAAAGCAAGGCAGGAGTCGACTACGCTTCCTGTCCTACCCCACCCCTCCTACTTCCAATCTCCTCGATTGATACCCAGGGAAGTAGACAGGGTCGTCGCCTGTATGGCAGAAACTGATGAGAGAAGTTGAGTTCGGTTCATCGACTCTCTGGCGGATTAACTCAGCGGCGGAAGGTTTTAACTGATGCACCCATGTCATCTTATGACTCCCCCAATCCCCCCAAAAAATGGTAAAGACTGGGGGTAATGATGGTGGTAGGCGGTGGAGGGTTGATGGTGACTGAAAGTATGGCAGAAAGAGGATGGAATACACCAGAGAATAGCAACAATGGACACGGCACGTCCTGACGTCACTGGCGCCCCTGTCGGCTACTCTACGCGATCGATGACGTCACCGTTTCGGCAGTGACGTAACCGCAATGACATCATCGGAGCAGCCGTGCGCGACGACGTGGCTGCAGACCTCTCACGCGACGTTACGAGACATCGTCTGCACGACGGAGACAACCGACACTTCTGTCCTCGGCTGGAAAGGCGAGTAGCGGAGTGACTCACGACATAAATGGAAGGAAAAAAAAAGTCTTTTTTTGAGGGCAGGGGAGGCAAAAGCAGTTGGCGACCGCCGCAGTGGTTAAAAGAAATTCGTAACCATGGAAACGTATTGTGCGAGTCCGACAGATTAAAGCACTCGGCGCAGCAACACACTGACAATGAAGTCTATGCACGGAATGGAAGTACCTCCGTGGATTTGATAATTTTCAGGATGGAGGAGTACAGAAGGAGTATGAAAGCTTACAAGCAGGACAAAGTGTGACTTCTATTTTTAGCAACAACGCTGCATTAAGGTCAGGGGTCAGATGCACGGCCCGGCGTGCGTGGCGCGAGCTCCGTGACTAGCGGCTCTGCAATCACACATAAACACCTTCTACTTTATGAGCCTTGTCGAGGATTGCCATGACTACGAGGCTCCGTTGCGAGTAGCACGTCTTTACCTGCCGCTGGTGTGCAGGTGTGCAGGTGTGCATGGCAACAGCCATTACCATCGCCGTGACGCAGCCTCCGACTGTCCTTTTCCCAACGTTTTCATGGCGAGGCAAGGTATGCCTTCTCGTCTAGTCGCCAGCACCTCGGTCCAAATTATTGCAAATCGTTTCGACTATGCGAACATCCCCAGCGGCACTTTATGCATCCGAAGTGTGAAGGACAACAAACGTGGCGCTCAATAAATCAAACGGTCCACAGCACCGTGACAGTAGGAGTCATTTAAATTAACAGTTTCTGCACAACACAACAACCAAGGAGTTCAGCTGCACAACAGAATTCTTTAAAGACAGGCATTGAAATCTGTTTAAATAATCACAGTGCAAAATAAAATTTTAAGACGTTCTTAACTAAAGCCGTTTTAAGGAAGATAAAACTATTTAAGTTATACCTTCGTCAGCACAATTTATTTGTTATACTCTTGAGAAAATCTAACCACCATACGAGCTATTTTTGAACACAAAAGTTGCTAAGCTGCTTCTTTAAAAACGGTTTTAAGTTTCAGAAAGTTTTTAAGTCTTGTGCCAGGGTTCTGAAACAAAAGCTTCCTGTTGTAAATGAGGGACACAGAAAGGGGAACTGTTTAGCAAGGTCTTTTCACTCCTCTCCTCAAAATAATAAGCGAAAGGAATAGGTGGTTGGGTATGGGAGGGTGATGAGGGGCTCGCGTAGAGACAAACGTCTGCCACTGAGTCATGCACGCTTCCATCCGGTACCACGACATGCGCACACCTCTACCATGGCGACCGTCTTCAGCAAGGGAGGACAAGTGTCCCTGGGTTACACACACAGGCGGTTAAGAACTCCTTGCTTTCATCCCCACCAGCTGTGACTGCACAGCTTGAGGGATCTTTTTTTTTTGTTTTTAATTCTGGAGAGTAAGCTGCTGTCAGTGCAACTCTGTCTGCACTTAATTACAATAAACTGGACATCAACGAGTGTTTAAAAGTCTTTTCTTTAGGAAGTCTCTAAGCGACTGCACAGATAAATTACCTTGTCCGATGTCAGAATTTTTTTAAAAAAGAAAAAGTTGAAAGAAAAGATGAGAGAGTTAAGGACACGATGCTTCGCCGCCTCCTCTCCCCCAACCCTTCTTCAACTTCAGTTCACTGTCTTTCCATCATATATATATAAAATCAACCATTCATGATGTCCTAAAATTTAACGACCTAAATCCTGTTAATATTCTGTGCTCGTGTCGACCACATCCGGGCTATTTCTGCCATATGACCACCGACAGCATAACAACTATACAATCGATATCGCCGAAGCCAGAGTAGTGCCATCCACAAGATGCCAAATTTCAGAACGAAAAATTTTCTTTTTTATTCTGTGCCGAGGAAGCATAAGTCAACCATTTGAGCTGGAAACAGCAAATCAATATTCCTTTTTCATCCAAGGAAAATAATTCTTTGAATTTTTTTTTAAAGATATTATTAGAAAAGTCAAACTCGCATGCACATATACGCGAACACACCGACACACTGTCAACGAATATAAAAGATAAAAACAAGACAGGACTAATTAGTTGAATGAATGGGTTTGGTGCTTAGCAAATTAGAAGAAGGAATTAAAATAAAAATGAGTGCATCCAACTTTTTTGGTGTTAATAATGTGGCTGTGGAGACTCCATGAACGACTACAGACAAGGCACACACGTACTTACAGATGTAAACATCAGCTCAGGCTCGCGCACGATGTACACACAGCTGCACACGCAGTCGCAGGAAGCTGAGGATGAGCAGCAGTCAGTGTTTGAACAAAGCCGCTACAGACCAGCTGTGCAACATAAACATTATGCTAGCTCCAGGTGGCGGCAGCAGTAGTTGCACGGCAAGGGAGAAGACTTGAGGATGAAAAATAATGAAGAAACCTCAGAACGCCGCAGCGCGCACGACTACAACCTCCACCCCACCACCACACATACCCACCACACATCTGTACTCCCCTCCTCTCGCCATCTCCCAGCCTCGTCATCACCGCCAGTTCACCTTTGTTTACTGAAATCATTTACTACCTGGCCAAGCACCCCAGGAACTCGTGACGTGTGATTAAGTCTGTCGGGTGGCTGGCGGCACGTGTACAAAGTTCCCGGACATTCTCCGGGTATCTTTATTGTTCTTTACCTTACTGAGTATAATATTCACTTTATTGTTAGTCGCCTTCCCGATCCTCCCACCACATCTTCCATCTTGAGGGTTGTATATAATTTTTCTGGACTTGGACTAACCTGTTCGGGTGGAAACTGCACGACATGGCTTCCAATTAACCCCTCCCCGTGGATGCTGTCCCCTTTTTTACGGTAACCTCCCCTTGGTTTGCCCAAGAGAAGACTTGTGTAGCGAGTGATTTGTGAGGGTGGAAGGACTGCCACTTCGTGCTGGGTTAAGTTTTCAATTTATATTCTGTTGTTGTCCCCTGACACCTCTGTGACTTTGTTGTTGTTGTTTTTTCTTTTTAAAGCCAACTGATTGTGATGTAGACTACTTCGCACACAAGAGGCCGTCATCGCCATCTGTCACCAGAAGCTCTGGTCTAAATATTGGGAATCTCTGACTTTAGTGTAGGACTGAAAAATACAGAGCACCTCCCTCTCACATAAAGGTCAAGGCGGAAGGGTGAGAGAGTGTGTGTGTGTGGGTGGACAAGGGTGTCGGGGAAAATTGAGAAATGTCTCAAAAACATTTCCAAGGCCATATCCAGCGCCAGACATCCTTGTCTGCTACTTGCAGATGATAGCTGGAGCATGTGGTCTGCAATTTCGGACCGAATGGTTGTCACAACAAGACTGAGACACCATCTGCCTGTAACCTCCTGCCAGTCCTCGTCTGTCACATCTTCAACTCTTACAGAAGTTTGAGAGAGAGAGACTTCCTTATTGTGGTTGGACATATAAAGTATGGTACACGCCCTTAGACAAAGGGAGGAGGAGAGGGACTCGATCACTGGTGGAAATGAGGTTCTTGAACCTTAGAGTACAACTAGAAAATAGTGGAGTGAGTGAGTAGTGGGGAAAGAAATTTAAAGTAATTTTTCTTATCTTTTCGTCACAGCAATGTACTCACATTCTTTCTCTCTCTCTCACACAGAAAAACGATAATGGGTCTTCTCACAACCGCCCCGTCATAAAGCACAGCTGCTTCTCGTCGAATTAGCCAAACTGTTTGCCAGTTGTCAGACGACCCACGGGGTTGCTGACATAAATGTTTCAGGATGGTGCTAGAAGAATGGTACCTAGTGAACGAAGCATTCCTGTGATTCTGGGAAAAGGGGTCCAGTCCCCTCGACCTCGCTCACCCAACCACATCTAACCACAGACGGTAAGACAAAGAAAATGTTTCCAAGAGTGAAGACCGAAGCTCAATTCTGAGAAGGGTTTCGAACGAGGAATGTTTGAAGCGAAAGAAGCCATTACAATCATTCGCCCCAAACCTGCCCAGTACACTGTGTATTATCAGGAATTATTCCTAAATAATAACCGACAGTCACACCCCTTCCCACACCACCACCACCAGCATCCACATCTGCATCTAGCTCCACCAGGAAGCTGGACACAGAGCAGTTTTGATGAAATGCAGACCTGCGCTGTCACTCATCTTGTACAGTTACATCTCCTCTAAGGTGACTGCAAACAGCTGCTAAAGACAAGCCAACCATGGCATCCTTGTCATTTGCTGCTATTCAATGATCTTATTCGAGCAACTTTTCTCTTTTCTACGGAATTTGTGGCTAACCCCTTTCTGGCTTTCAAGACTTCAAAAAAAAAAAACCAACAACAACAACAACAAACAAAAGAAAAAAAACCACGGAAAAACAAAAAGAAAAACAAACAACAACAAATAAACAAAACAAAACACGGAAAATCAAAAACAAAAACAAACAAAAGAACAAGAACAAATAAACAAAAGAAAACACGAAAAAACAAAAACAAACAAAACAACAGCAACAAATAAACAAAACAAAACACGGAAAAACAAAAACAAAACCAACCCCCCAAAAAAAAAAAACAAAACAAAACAAACAAAACCAAACACGGAAAAGAAGTGATCGATAACTAGAAAATAATTGAGTGAAGGGGTCATTCACCAAGTCTATCAACACCCGTCTGTGTCCAAAGCGGGATTTGAACGTGAACAAGCACTGCCTGGCAGGTTTGAACAATCACGATGCTCTGTAGGTTGTCAGAACCCGACAGTTGGAAGAGTTCAGAACAATATGTCATCCCACAGCAAGGGGAAAGGAAAAGGAGGTCAAGTATGTGCTCTCTGGAAATGTGTACTTTTCTAAAATGGGGAGGAAATATGCGCTGAGATGCTTGTCGGGTATCTCCGACATCCAAACCGTCACAATAGATACACCTCCACCCACAACATAATAATTATCACCGTAACAATCACAAGACAGGAAGTGATGTTATCCACCATCAACGTTGATGCAGTAGATTGAATTCCTGGAGCATCTGGAAGCAAAGAAATATTTCGAAAGTGTAGTGAGGTTACTTGCTTACCTCTCAACTTCCACCCCAGACCGTAACGACTGTTTCCTGTAGGTCGGTTGGTCGCTGACCTGTGTCGCTGAACGAACCCCCCACTCACAGGATGGAAGTACATGGGAGGAGGACAGGAGGGGTGGGAGGCCAGAGACCAAACAGCAAGTGGGTGACGTGGCACCCAGCGACTGCGGCGCCCAACGTTTTTCCGACTCAACGTGGAAAGAGTTAAGAAAACAAACACAACAAACTCCAGCAACTACAGCGGCTGTGGGCAGGATGGATGGAGGGTCTGGAGGGGGATGTAGACCTTGCCTACACCACCCCCCTACCCCGTTACGTTACTGGCAATTACCGCCACGGCGGTTCCGCAAGACGGCGCCCGCTGGCGGAGGTCGGACGCACCGGCTCGTCGCGCGCCTGCAGGATGTGGGGCGAGCTGACGCACGCACGCGCTCGGCACGAGGCAGCAGCAGCAGCAGGAGCCTGACACGCGGTCCGTTCTCGCCACTGCCCAGACGTAACGGCCGCCTCCCCATCATCCATCTTCTTTCCCATCCTTTCTCCTCCCGCCATCCCACATTCCGTGCTCCACCCCAACCTCACCCGACGACTCCCGAGCAACGGCGTGACGACGATGAAGCTCAAGCATGGCATCCATTTTCCCCCTTTGTCGCCGTCAGCAACGAAAGTTGTCAACACAACAACCACCCCCTTTCCCTCTTATCTCAAGTGTCCGAGGTTGGCCTCTAGGTGGCGTGACCTTTCTATCTACTTCCCCCCCTCCTCACCCCACTTCTCCTCTTTCAACTTTTCTCTCTCCGATGTTGAAGACGATGCACGTGAAGCAAACACCAAGCGGCACAGCTGTGACAATGATGACAGAGCCTGTTGTTACGAAGCAGAGGTGACGTTACCCCAGGTGTAGCTGTGGATCAGAAAAATAACACTCCGGGGAACATCTCTGCATCCCTCTTTCTCCCTCCGCCCAGTATGCAAGGTTTTGTTTGTATATGTTTTAGCAAAAATTAGAAACATTGCCAATTAGACACCCCACCCCCCAAAAAAATGACATCACTCAGCTACGCATGACATGCCAACGGCTGCCGACAGTAAATGTTTCGCCCGTTACAGCTTAACCGAGTGCCGGTAAAGTTCAACGAAGAAAAAATGGATTGGAAGAGAGAGAGAAATAAAGTACTGTACACTCACAGGCTTGCATCCAGATGCTATGCTTGTCCTTCCGGTATGACGTTTTGAGTTTGAACTTCTGCGCATGCTCAATGTGTATCGGATGCGGGTGGAGACTGGAGGTGGAACGAAAGGAAAGGACGACTACTTTGCGTGTTTGTTTGTTTTTTTCAAGACATCAACAGATGCTCAAAGTAAATCTGTGGTGGGTGGCCAGAAAGACAGGGAAGGGTGGCATGAAAATTATTCTGGCCAAGAGTGTCCCATAGGACTTAAGTCGTGAAGACTTACACTCGAATGACACCAGTCACTGAAGAAGACTGGGAGGCATCCGAAGGAAAGAGAAAACGAGGAAAGAAGAACCTAAGGGCGTGCAGGAGATAACGATCGCGCACGTGCAAAGAATTAAAAAAAAAATTCAAAAACAAACAAACGAATGGCTCAGGCAGCAAGGCTGATAAGAATGCGCATGCACACGCGGTGAGAAGGCCCGACTGTATCATGAATACACCTACACAAGAGGACGCGAGTGAAAGAAGGAGCTTTCACCACAAGCAGTGGGTTCTATTACTGTCTCTGTGACACTCGTGCATGGTGGGGCAGACAACCGAGAGCTTTGTCGAGCACCTGCAACAAAGACTGCCTTCTCTCAGTTCCAGGGTGGAGTGAGTCGGGGGTGGGGAGAGGTCAGTGAGTTTGTGGTGGTGGTGGTGATGGGTAGGGGGAGCAGCCTTCAGCGGGTGCTATTAGCTACGACAGCGGCGACATTGCACATCCCAATTTTTCTTCCTCTTACACTAGAGTTCACGCAGAAATATTAGTAAACATCCTGGGAAAACAATAGTCCCAGCCTCTAAACTGCCCTCGCTGTTTTTCCCTTGCATATACTGGACAAAGAGGAAGTAGGCTTTTATGGACACATACAGGTCAAAAACCCTGTATTCTAACTCTGAAACACTTGTTCCAAAATTATATTTTCTAGTTATTTAATACACTTCCTGTTTGTAATAATTCAGAGATGCTCTTGGGGATCGTAAACACTTTTGAATGCCCCATAACATATTTTACTGATGCATGCAAAATTTGTATGAAATCAGATATAAAGCCGGTCCTTCACACACACAGAGAAAGAGAGAGAGAGAATATCTTGTTAACATTCTTCTGACATCTTGTGACAAATTCGGAACACAGGCCACAATGTGGTCAAACATCAATGTTCGCTCACCTCTCCTCTGTCGTCACTAACTTCTGTGGACACCCTTCACCGGACACCTATCCCCCGGGTCTTGCTAACCCACAGTGTCAAACAGACTATCACCAACTTTGTGACAGAAGATAAACAGATCCTTACAGTCCCCACCGACTGGGAACTTCTGACAGTTGTAAAACAGAGAACCTGAATGCCAGAGAGACGACTGGCACTTCAAGTGTTGCTGGGTTGGATGAGTGGGAGGAAGAGTTGTTAAGGCCCTCGAATATTAAGGATGCCAAACATGCAGGAAGTGACTGGTGTGCGAAAAACGCGGAAGCGAGTGGAGATAATGAGGTCAATGGGTGAAATTTATCCATGCTAGGCCTGCTGAGAGATTTTATTATTTGTCGGTGGAAAGGAAGTTTTTTTTCCTCCATTCACTAACAGCATTTCCCGTATTAGCCCAAAATTTGGAGAGACAATAAGAAAAAAAAAGACAACAGTTACACTGCATCAATGTTACATAATATTTCTCAAACTGAATCGGACCACAACACCGAGCATCACCAGGCTGTCTTCGTGTGGGCCTACAAAGCTTTTTTCCTTTCTTTCTCTCTTTCACATACAAACAGAACGTTTGGTTAGGTTGGTAGGAACTTACTTAAATCTTCGATTAAATAAACATGCACAATATGTAGTTGTTGCATTATTTGTGTAGTTGATGTGGAGGAAGGGGAAGGGCGCGCAACAGAAGTACCGGCTGTATGATGCAAGGGAGGCAAGCCTCGATACATGATAGTCGGACACGAGTAGAGGTTCTTGAATAACAACGCCAGTGTGGGGGGAAAGGCCACAGTTATCTACGAAGTAACATGTGATTGAATGGACGGCAGGAGTGAAACAATAGTTAGCGAAACACACACTTAGGTGCAGAGTGGACATAATAACTCAGCACAGTGAAAAGGAAACCACATAAAGGCGAGCAATGTTATCTAATGTATGAACGAATACACAACAAAGCAACATCTTGTACACAGGGTGTAGCTCTGTGTGTGGGTGGGCGGCGGTTAAAGGTTGCAAGTCCACACCCTTTATCTAATCTCCTCCGAAACTGCCAGAATATTCGTTTCAGCTATGACTCAGACACTAGTTATATTTGGTAGGGTCTGTGCGATTATCTGAAGCATGTGTGTCGTTGATTCTAAATAATAATAACAACAACAAAACCCACCCTGCCACGCAGAACTAATTGTCACATACTCGACTGCACAACAAACTGAAAAACATGGACAGTCATGATTCAAAACGGTACTGATCACTCACACACTCTCTCTCTTGAATCATTTGAGCAGGAAATCCATAGAAAATGGCTGACATAGTATTAATAAGGTATTAATTATAATTAAATGATACTTAATATGTAATTTAATTACCTACTGGATTATCAAGGCAATGTCCCAGACAGGGAGGGGTAGAGAGAGAAAGGACAAGTAGCATTTGGTCTCGCCTGCACCCGATGAACCACGCGTCCATCTTTGTCCACGCTGGTGGATGGGTGAGTGGGAGAGAATGTTAACCAGAAAATACAACACAGCCATGATGTCCCGTTGAAGGGTCACACCTGTCGTTCGATCATGACGTAGGTCACCAGGTAATAACTGCCGACTTGATGACGTGACTTTCTCAGGTCTCTCCCCTCTTCTCCCTCTCGATACACCTAACCCCTATAAACAGTTTAATGTGTAGAACTTTCTATAAAATTCTCTCAGTAGACCTGAGATCCAACCGAGAGCTGCAGGAGAGAGAGAGAGAAAAAAAAAGAGGAACATTTGTACTCACCATGAAGTGCGGTTGCTGTAGTAGATGTCGCAACTCATCTGCAAAGACGGGGTTGGAAGGGTTGGCCTCCGCCAGAAGGCACAGCAACTGCAACAGGCGAGGGCAGTCGGAACATTCAGGCGATGATTATGTTTGTTTTACAATTGCTGATACGACTACTGCGTGGACAGATTAATGTAATGACAGCAACAACTCAAATGCTAGCCGACAGACAGGATCGCATCAAAATCGAGACTCATAACAGGCTCCATAACAACAGAGGGTCTAATAAATAATAAAAACGAGAATAATTACATATCAGGGAGATTAAACTCCAGCAAAATGCTCCCCTTTCCCAAAATAAACATCGTATACCTGGTCTGAATAGCCATCCCACTAATTTCTTTTTAAAAAAGGTTTTCATTCCCTGCCCTCCACCCAGACTCGATCAAACTGTCCGCTCTCTAGGAATGGCTGCCAACTGACAGACATGCGCAGTCGTGGCGGAACTGACCTCTCGAGCTTGCTGCACGGCATCGGCGTTGGGTCTGTGAGACGGGCTGCGAGCTCT
Source organism: Pomacea canaliculata (assembly GCF_003073045.1). Lineage (NCBI taxonomy): Eukaryota > Metazoa > Mollusca > Gastropoda > Architaenioglossa > Ampullariidae > Pomacea > Pomacea canaliculata. The sequence continues at coordinate 1,645,837 of NC_037603.1, forward strand.
GGCATTGATCTTGTCGTACAACTGCCAGAAGAAAACAGACGACACAAGATATTTTAGGCATTAGTCCATTTTGTGAGCGTGCAGGGTGCTTCCTAACTGACCACAGCGTCACATCCACACATTCCCACATAGGTGCTGAAACACAAGTTTCGTGAAGGATCGCCACATACACATTGGCCACAGTCAAATATTCACTCTTGTGAAAAGGATTGACACAGGTGTGGCAGGACACTTACCTGTAAGTACGCGCCCAGAACTCAACTTTTACAGGACAAAAGTGTTCAAAGGGCTGAACAGTCAACACATGGAAGGTACATAGTGAACTCTCAGCTAACTAACATGGCATACAGTGAACATTCAAAAGACGGTAGACAATGAACACTTATATAACAAACACGGAACACAGTGAACACTCAGCTGACAAACACGACACACAGTGAACATTCAGAAGACAAAGTAGACAGTGAAGATGTAAGATGACAAACAATGTTCTCGCACTTACTACTCTGTCGACAAACACGGATTACAGTGAACACTCAGAAGACAAACACGGTACACAGTGAACATGTAAGATGACAAACAATGTCTACAGGTGAAAACTTAGATGACAAACAATGTTCTCGCACTTACTACTCTGTCGACAAACACGGATTACAGTAAACAAACACGGGCTTTATAAATAACTAGGGGGAGGTTCTGAAACTGACCTTTTAATATTCCTCGCTTGTAAATCAGATTGTATCATAATCTTTAGCTTACTTTTATGTACCCTCCCACCTGCCTTCTCTCTCCGCAAGTGTCAGTCCACGAGTAGCTGTGAGTATGAAGGGAGCACGTTTGATGACAAATTTATTAAACAGAAAAAAACAGCCGAATGTAAACATGTTCTGCTCGACTGATAGCGATGATCACACAGCTCATCTACAGGCTGTAAACACTACGAGGGACAAATAAGGTTCCCTGTTATGCCGAGAGGCAAACCGATCTCTCGCATGGGCATACTCTGACCAAGTGGGTGTGAGGCTTTAGAGAGAACAAGCACGGGACCACGATTTAAGTTTGGTGCAAATAAAACTTCCATCGGATAAATCATATCAGAGTGAGAAGGAAGCGGCAAGGCAAGTGTTAAGTAAACAGATGCCACATGCAGAGAGAGAGAGAACAAAAAAAAAAAAATAATAATAACAGCGTGCCCGAGACGAGATCTGAACACACGACAGTCAAAAAGAGAAGGTGCAGACATATAGACAGATAGAGAAGAAAGAATTTGAGACGACCTCATTTATCAGCCCCAAATGTACTCCCTCTCTTAATGTGCAGACGTGAAAGTATGAGAGAAAGTGCTGGAAAATGAACTTCCTGTGTCCACAACAGAGGTCTTGCTGCACTCAGTGCGTGCACGTGTGTGTGTGTGTGTGCGCGTGCGTAGCTTAGTGTGCACGAATCCAAGAGTCGTTTATAAAAATATAAGCCAAACCGATTCTCTAGACAGTAAAAAAAAAAAAAACTCAAACCAAACCAAGCAAACAGGAATAAATACAACAGTGTCTGTGTGTGAGACAGTGCGCATGCGCTTTAGAACAAAGGGACGTAATCCCGAGAGATCTAACTAAATATCAGTACTAACGCCCCTCCTGTTCACACCCTCCCATCCTTTTTTGTTATTTATCAACTTTTCTTTGTTGTTCCCCCCTGGCTATGCCGAGCGCAATGACACACACACATCGACCAGTCGCCGCCCCTTGACCCCGCCCTCCCTCTGTAGTCGGCGCTCTCTCAAGTGCTAATGGCCTGCCGCTGCGGCAGCTTTATTATTTTTTTTTTTTAGGGACAATACTGCTAACCACACGCATGCGGCATAATAAAATTCACGACAAAGGGACACAACATGATGAGTTATCGCCCCGTTCTCCTCCCACTTGTCTCCCAGTGTGCATGTTTATTTGTATACTTCTGTGTGTGTGTGTGCGGTGGTACCTCGGCTCTGAAATAAAACATTTTGAGAGAATTCTGTTTGGATGCTGGACTGATAGCTCGGCACTCACCCGTCGTGTGAGAGACTGAGACGTCTACCTCGGTACCTGTGACACGTGCAGGTGACACACAGGTGACAGCTCCACTTGAAGAGTTCAAGCGATAAAAAAAAACTATCTTTATGCGGTCTTTACATTCTCGTAGGTTTATTTTTTAAAATCATATATATATATACACACACACATATGCTACACGGTCATCATGACACTCAAGAACATTTTGTTGCTAAAAGTGAAAAAAACGAAGTATAAAAAAAATTTTAATTAAAAAAAGTATCGAGCGCAGCATCCGTGTATCTCTATCAGCCATTCAGTGCGCCACAACACAGTGGAGGATGTCGATAAAACTGAAACAGGAAGTGGTCATTAAAGCAGCTAATGCAGCGAAAGATATGAAAGCGGCAACAAAGAAAAAGTCTCAAATAATGGAAGCGATGGAGAAGTTATTACTGGGGTAGATTCATGATAAACAGACAGCAGGCGGGTAGACCCCCATCTGTTGACATCCTATGAATAATACGGGGTAGCTAGCCTGGGGTGCATGCCCACACCTATTAAAAGCATTCACACTATATTTTACGAGAGGGATGGGGTGAGTAGAAAAGTGCTTCGCAGCAGCTTTCAAGAACGGACTGCGGTCGAGTACCGAGCTACCCGAGTACATATCTTGCAATACTCAACTTTATCTGTAAAACAGTTCGTATATAAATATATATATGTAAATAATTGTACACATAAATATAAATAAGGTGTGCATGTGTTTTTAACTGCTTCTGTCAACCCCGGCACAAACAGGTCTGGTCTATATGTATATAGCAGGCGAGGACACTAATACATTATACAGTGAGATAAGTAAGTCTCCTTGTTTTGACGCTAGCGGGGTGGACAGAAGAAACAATCGATCTCTCCTCCCTCTTTCTCTCTCTCACACACACGGACACATTCCCTCTTGGTGTTATGAATTATTCAGGAGCAGACACACCTATTCCAGGCACGCTTGTAGATGCAGGGCCAGACAAGGGGCCAGCCAGCATCTCCGCTTTATCTCATGCACGTTCACGCGGATCTCGTGGGGTGGGACGGAGGGGGAGCTGGAGGCTAAGCAGCACAACACTGTGTTGTCATACCTCTCTGATACACACCATCAACATCTACATTCACAGGGGTTGGAGGTTTGTCATAAGGCTGAGTTAAAAACAACTACAACATCAGGGTGTACTGAAACTGGGGTGTGTGTGGGTGTGGGTGAGGGTGTGAGTGTCTATGTGTGTGTATCCGTCTGTGTGTCCGGGTATTTATGTGTCTGTATCTGTGAGTCTTTGTGTGTATTTGTGTGTTTAACCATTTCGTCATCACTCATAACCCAGCCAATCACAACAACGACATACCCACCCAGGGTGTAGATTCGAACCTCCGACAGTTGTATTCAACGATGCAAACGTACCATTCCAGGAAGAAAAGCAGAATAAAGAGAGAGAAAGAAGAGAGGGGAGTGTGTGTGGTGGTCGTGGAGGGAGGAAAGTTAACATTTACCTGACAAATTAATTTCCTACGTCCACAAACGAGGGCGTCGTTAGTGCCGCTACACATCCGGGCACTGGCAGCAAGATGTTCGCACTCGTCACATCTGCAGCAGCAGCAGCAGCTCCCCTGCCCCCCTGGTGACGTGTTGGTGGTAGAGTTTGCCCTCGGCACCGGGGGTGAGCAGGGATGGGGATCCTGGCCCTGCAGCAGGCGGTCCTCCTCCAGCTTGAGGATCCACAGCAGGGCGCACAGGCGGATCATCGCGCGCTCGTGACGACCTTGCAAGAACACGTCCGCAGAGTTAGCGCTCATGACGGGGTCGACGGGGGCGGGGTCGACGCGGGTCACCGGCAGGGACTCGCGAGGGGTTGAGGGGCAAGGCCGTGCGCGGCGGGAACAGCACAGGGTCACGAGGTCGAGCAGATGGCGGCACGGACGCAGGACGAGATCTAGCACCACCATGTCCACCAACCTGGACACGAGACTCAGGCGTGCTTATTTTTTTCTGTTATTTCTTGGATACGACTGAACACGTTTGGCTTCTTGTGGGAATCATCCTCCATCTGTCAAACCTCTAAGGTTACACAAAAGCTCGGAGACTTTGTTATACTGAGTTTTAGAACTGAACAAAAAGGTTGGCGTATCACCGGAAACCAGGTTTCTGACGATGGATCCAGTCACCCAACGTCTCTAGAGCCTGCAGTCAAACTGAAATGTAGCCTCCGCTTATCAAACCGTTGTCGAAACATTTTTAGTTCACCTGGCTGACGCCCAAGCTCCCTCCAGGTGCTGACGTCAGCACCGACAATCGTCTGACGCCCCCTTACTTCAGTTTGCTGCCATGTGTACCTCTCAATGGTGTCCAGCCCCACAACTTTAAACTCTGATGTTGTTTGTCATGCGTTCACTTCTCCAAACTGTAGTACACGTGACCAACAAGGCGCTTGAGAGTACAGTCCCTTTATCCATCAGACTCCCTTCCCCGAAGAAATCTTTTCAAAAAGAATCACACATTTCTGTACACGTTGAAAGAACTCTCTTCCAAGCAGAAAAAAATACACAAAGATCAGCAACCTAATTAACAATAAAATTTAAAAAGAAATGGACGGTTACGTTCGACGTCACAGACCTGACGTCACAGGGATCGAACTCCGGCTACCAATGATAGGTGTCGCTGCCTCTCAGCTGAAAACAAGACTTACAGTTGGGTCCAGAGAGCGAGGCGACCCAAACACTTGTACCTCGTCAATAAGGTCACTAAAAGGGTGAAGACATGTTTACCCAGTGAAACTAGACGATAGAAGCCCACGATTCTCTCCCCTATCCATCCTCCATTTTTATCCTTTCTTTTCTTCCTATTCTATGAAAAGAGGACTGCGTCCAGGAACAAGACGATTACAAGGAGGTGGTCAGGGGGCGAGACGGGGTAAGTTCTCTCCCTTCCCCATCCCACCACTCCCTGCCTGTGCATGCAAATCCTGTAAGATTGCCTCCCATGGGCGACTCGTTTCCTGCGGGCGGAGACGATTCCGAATAGCGAGGGAAATAGATTGTCAACTGTGTAATCCTAGCCAAGCAGCTAATCGATCTCAATATGCCACGCACGCACGCGCACGCACACACTTATTCACGCTCGGGACACGAGCGTAACCCGGGGCAAGAAAGACATTAACGAGACGGGTGTGCATGAAAAATAAATTTACCATATTGTTGAATGTGATGTGTGATGCGACCCACATCATCGAGGAAGCCAACCCGTGTCCGTGCAGGACAAACTAAACAATTCGTGTCATTCCTTGGAGAAAACTGTGAGACAAACTGACCCTGGCAGGTGAGGCCGGACAAGCTCAGATGGACGTGTCCGTCTGTCAGACCGGCTTGTCTCGGGACTTTACAGACAGCTCCCTCAGGTCTGTTCTACAACCTATCGGCTGGCCCCAAAATTGTATTTTCTCCCTTCCTCTCCAAACCCTTCGTCTAGGTATCGCAAAACGCTGAAGACATTCAGTTCCATCAGATCCCGCGCCACTGACAAACATCTCCGGACTGCTTTCTAACGAATTTTCCAAGTTAACTTCCAGAACCATGCCAAAGAACAAATTCGCTTTTGGGTTCAACTATCAACATTTAAAAAAACGCAGACGATGCGAACTGACGGATGCACAAAAGTTCAAACTTTATGGTCTGTTCTCAGTTTATTGCTCTAAGTTGTGGGAAGTAAAGGTCGTGAACTTTTTCCAAAAAAAGAAATGAAAAGGAACTAAACAACAAATTTATTGCAAATCTGTTGTCGAATTTTATCGCTGTTAAATGGTCCACCGAGACAGCCTACAACTTTGCGAGAGGCTGAGTTGATCTCGGCAGACAGCCAGCAGTCCAGAAAATATACATCCGTGATCACTCGGTGGCCTCGCTTTCAGATAGGATCGAGGCGGCGCTGGAAATACGAGAAAACGAGTGGCTTGAGGTGAAAATAATCTTCGGGAGTACGATTAATCTCCAATCCGTGTTTATTTTTGTCTTGAAGAGAAAAGCGAGAATGAATGAGCTTGGAGGATAAGGAAGAAGACTTGTGGTGATGATGATGAAATAGAAAAGAAAACAATTTAAGAAGAAAAAAACTGTCTCTCCATAAAAACAACAAATGGAAAGAAAACAAGAGGACGAACCACGCTCACGCATGACAGGACCCAAGGGATACAATTCATCCATCACATCCAGACCACCCCAGCAATCATGCCACCCAATTAGCGCCCAATTTTCATGTCCTGCTGGACGCTGGGGAACCGGGGAAACTAGAGAATCATCAGGGTGGGAGGTGAGGGTGGGGAGGGAGAGAACGCGAGCACGTGCGCGTGGCTAAACGACGATTGGCTGATCGGAGCAAATGCGAACAGGAAGTGGGCAGCACGATGGCGGTCGTCTCCCATCACTGGCCTCCGCCATTCGGTGAGCACGGTGACGTAAGCTGGTGGGTGAGTTCTCCGAGCTTGTAAGGTCATTTCTAAGGCAACGAATGACCTGTTGTGAGAGGAGCGAGGAGAAGGGGAATCAATGTTTTATGCCGAGTCAGCAGGTCTGTAAACAGATGCCACATGCAGAGAAAGAACAGCATTACCGAGACGAGATGTGAACCGAGGACAGCCAATCCTCACTGACAGGCGCTAACCGTTGCGACATAAGATTGCAAAGCGAGAACCGAGAGAAATTTAAAAAAACCACAAAACAACAACAAAAAAACAACAACAACCAAAAAAAAACAACCAAAAAAAAAAAAAACAAAACAAAACAAAAAAACAAAAAACGAAGAAAAAAGAGAAGAGTGGAAAGAAAGGAAAAGAGATGAGTCGAGTCCTAGAGACGGCTCACTAAGGAATGTTCTAGATGCTCTAAGACTGCAGTGTGCAGGTGAATGCCATCTTAACGAGTCGCTGCATCCTGCCAGGCTTGTCGATGAGCTCAGCTCTACAGACCAGGTCAGCTGCATTCCATGTACACAATTCTGTTTTCCAGCTGGCCTGGCAGGTGGATTGAAACAAGTGAAGCAGACGGCAAGCGTGTGCCAGGGACAGTACATTCTGTGGATTGCTGTCTCAAGGTAGGCGCTCGCTCCTCCCGCTCTCCTCCTAGTTCCGGCTAGCTTAAGCTAAGGGGCAAAGGATTAAGAGCAGGATGAGGATCCAGAGACTGGGTAAAGATATAAGGAGGTAAAGAGAACAGGGTCAGGATACAGTGCGGTGAGGATACAGAAAATAAGGATGCATTGTGGGAATGATTAAAGAGGGATCAGGAGAACAAGGATACACAAAGTAAGGAAATGATTTAGAATAAGCTCGGGATACAGATACTGAGGCAGGGTTAGGGTTAGGGACAAACACACAGACAAGCAAGAAAAGTATAACAAAGAATGGAGTAGGAATGGACACAAAGAAAGGAAAAAAAAACAGACAGAAGGACAGGGAAGGAAGATGGGTAGAAAGAGAGAAAGCGGGGAGGAGGAAGAGAAATATATAAATATAAACACATCCTGCACCGATTTATAGGACCCATCGATAATAAGCGAGGAAACGGGAGAAAAAGAACAAGGAAGAGAGAAAATAGTGAGCGAGGACGAGAGAGACTGCAACTATTTCAAGAGAACATCAATAAAGTCACGACCATACACTCAGGAAAAAAATGAGGTCAACGTCTACACGCTAACAGGTTGCTGGTCATACCCTCCTACTTCCCCACCCTGTTCCCTCCCCGCAGACACCTAACCCCTCCTCCCCAACACAAACCTCTTCGGTGGAGTAATGATCTGGTGGTGAACGGTTCCTTGGGGGCCGCCATTGAGCGACGTGACGAGACCCGACAGCCCGGCGTCACTTCCGCCCAAGACAAGCGCTGAATCCCTCGGAGAGTCCTCGCGCCAGACGATCGACAAGAGGCTGGTTAGGACGAGGAGACTACCAGGGGCCAGTAATGTGCCCCTCCTCCTCTACCTTTGCCCTCTCCACTCCACCACCCCACCCTGGGGTCACCTGACGGCAACACTTTTTCCCTTGACAATAGGCAAGCCACCATTTTGTTTTGATAAGCATTTTAGCAATCAGTGATACCTAGACTTGTACCCATCTTCCTCCTTTCGACGGATGTTTTCTCTAAAGCGATAAACACCATGAACTTTATGTGAGTTCAAGATGGCCAGCAAAGGGTGGCTACTCTAAAAGCTACTCTTGGTACACATGCCCTCGATTCCTTCATTTCCTCGGAGAAAAAGTCGGTCACCTCCCGTTTCCTTCCTCCATCATGACACTTGCAACAAGATTTTATTGAAGGAAGGGTGGTGACCGACCTACTAGAGACTTTTTCCCGAAGGTTCTTGGCGCCTGCGCAGTCCAACAGCTCAGGCGAGGAACGGTCTGTGGCAAGAAATCGACTGTGAACTGTGGAGGACAAGCTTGCAGGCCATCCAGTCGATACTCCTGTTTCCACGACAGCCTGATAAATGACTTCTGCCGCCACTGTACTCTACCACCTACTGACACGAGTTGCCTCCCCGCCACTTGCATCCATTCTCTCCCTTGCCACCGCCTGGGCTAGAGCCAACAGGGATTGTTTACCAGGCGGAGACTATTAAAACACACGGAGAAAAACCAGAAACAGTGGCAGTCCTCCCGTCAAAACATGGATCTCACCTAGCGGCCACCATTCTCTCTCTCTCCATCTCATGGACAGTATTGAGAACGACTTCTGCAACTAACACTGACATGACAGTTGGATGGAAGTAAGATCCTGTCATTAGCTACCTCTGTCAATGATGTTCATGTGGACAGTTCTCAAACATTTGACACTGACAAATATTTTTCTACCATTACAACTGTTTTACTTTCGAAATGGTTTGTTCCCGAATTGTAAGTTTAAAATTTCTAAACACCTGACTGCCATGAATGTGATTACCTTTTAAATGCTTCTACAGGTCGCAAAATATAAACATGAGGTCCTTGAGGGTGTTGGGGGCAAGAAATATTGCAATAACAAAGCTGGATTACTCACTGTGTGGAGCGAGTTATCTATGTAAGCACATGTGAAACCAAAATGAGCATCAAACCGCCAAAATGGAGGAAGAAGAGAATTGTGGGACGGGGAAATCCCCCGATACTCAGCACCGGTGACCTGCCGACTTCAAACTCTCAACACCAGGTTTGTTTGGAGGACGATGGCGAGGAATATCCAAGCGAGAGGTTAAAAAGCAGGAGGAACAGAAGGACACGCACGTGCACACACTGTTGTAGCAGTCTCCGCCGTCGTGCACATATCCTCCGGGTTGTTTCCTCCTCACTTTTACTCTGGGTAACACAAACACGCGAGCACACACACACACAGAGACACACGCGAGCGAGCGAGCCACCTTGTTGTCTACTCCAGGCGAGAGCTCATTCACAAGACACGGGAAGTGGAATCCACAGCAGCACTACTACCACCATCACCACCACCAACAGCAGCAGCAGCTCGCCACCGTTGCCAACATTTACAAGCCGCTGGCACAAAGATCACAGCTCCATGGCGCGTGGCTGTCTCGCGCTCACCGTGTGAGTGTGTGAGTGTGTGAGTGAGTTCGCTCTCAAAGACTGGCCACACACCGTCGCAGAGGGAACACGCGCGCTCGATGATACCTGCGACCTTTTGTCGGCGGCCTTCTTGGCGCTTGTAAAACTCCAGTCATCTCGAATTTAGCTTTTATTCCTTTATTTTTGCCTTCAACTGTCAACTTTGACTCTTTTCGTAGCTAAAAACAAACATCAGTGAAAGCAAAAATCAACAAGAAAGCTGACACTGGTTCCAGACGTCTTCTATGTTTTTCGCACAAGGAAGAGGGGTGGGGATGAAGAGGGCTGGGGAGTTGGGGGTGGACTCGAGAACCATCCCTCTCTGGAGGGCCACCGACGTACTCCAGTTTACTGTCTGATCCCTGATATACGGCGAGTGAAAGCTGAGGCGCGAAGCACGAGGCGCCAGCCTTGAGAAGGGCGGGGGTTGGGGGTGGGGTGGGAAAGGTTTCCCCCGCGTGCCAGCAACGCTGTGTGACGATCAATATACACCATGTCACCACCACACCACCACCACTACCACCACCACCACCATAACCAACGCTGTTGCCGCCGCGGCCACAATCACCCAACACGTCAACTTGGCCCCCCCACTCCCCACAATACCCCCGACCCCCGCTCCCCCTACCACACACACTACTCCTGCTCCTCGCATCTGGCCACGCGGCAGGCAGCTTGTAACGTCAGCAGCTGGAGGTCAGTGATGGGAGGTCGTCGTCAGACCTAGTCGTACTGAAGTGCGGACGGTCGGCTGTCCGGCTACCTGTGTGTGAGAGTGAGACTATGAGAGAGAGAGGACACGTCTGCCGTACTTTGTGTCAGCAAGTGACTTCTCAACCTGCGCGTGGAGTGTTTGTGTACACGCGCACTAACTGCCTCCTCACAACCGGTTCCGTCAGAACTATACGCCTGTACAAAAAGACTTCCAGCACTTTCCTGCCCACAAGACCATCTCTGCTTATTTACTCCTTTAAAATTGGAGTCACCCGTGTCTTCTACCCGCTCCACCTCCTGTCGGAGCCTCCTCCCCATTCTGTCGGTTCCAACAACAAACATCCTCCACCACGCCATCCCGAGCTAACAAATATAATTCTGTGTGATGATCGGAACATAATGACACAGTAGCAAACAGCTGTGTTGACTGCCGACCCCCCGCCTTTCGGAGGTAAACCAGCTTCGGTGCCATTAAAACTGCGAGACTGTGTTACATTCAGTACACGCCAGCAGGACGAGAAGAGTCGGGGGGATGGGGAGGGAGAGGTGCGGACACTTCGTCAATAGCCGCTGGTCGCTAATCTCGTAGAGTGGCCGAGGGGAGAGATGGAGGCGATGGGCGAGGTTCTGCAGACGCGAGTCAGTGACGTCACGAAGCCCATATTTGACACCGAAAATGTGACGTCAGCACCTAGCTCGCGAAAGTCCACGTCCTGTCGTCTGCCCGAAGGACAAGCTTTCTTGTTTTCATCTGGAACATCTACCCGCCCTTCTTCCCCCGCCACCTGGCTCCGTTTCGTGAAAACACACTGACGTCATCACAAGAAGAAACGGTGGTCAGAAATATTTTTACAAGAAAAGGCGCTCCCACAAAAAACAAAACAACAAAAAAAAAACCAAACCAAAACAACAACAACAACCAAACAACCAACCAAACAAAAAACACAACAACAAAACAAACAAAGAACAAAAACACACAAAAACCAAACACAACAACAACAAAGCAAAAACACAACAACAAAGCAGACAAACAACAAAAAACACAAACATCTGTATTGTAATTAGGTTCAGTGACATTCCAAAAGATCAAAGACACACCTGCACTACTCCCGCTCTCCAAATGTTTCGACTCCACAGGTAGAATGTTTATCATCCTGACTACACTGACACCTGCAGTATGTGTCCAGTGACTTTTCCAGAAAGGTTGGACACAGCTTCCTCATCCTTAACCTTTCCGTTCAGACGACCAGAATATCCTGCTTCTCGCCTACCGAACACAAGAATGCAACAACCTGCTTTATTCAGAAAAAAAAAAAAACAACAACCAGTAGGGTGGAGGTAGGAGGGGAGAGGGGGAAGGCTCCGGGAAGAATCTCAGGAGGACGAGAGAAAAGGCCGGCACGGCTCATCCCTTAACAAATTCAAACTCACAAAATTCCAATCAGGCTGTCATCGCCCTCTCTCAGACTTATTGATAGGCCGGGGGAAGGATCGATGCCGGACCCCTCCTTCCTCTGTGCGGTCGTGGACGCCGCCAGGACTGACGATGGCAGGCTGGTGGATGGAGGAAACATGTCCGACGAGTCCTGGTGAGGAAAGTCGTCACCAGAAGTAGGCGAATGGTAGTAAACATTAAAAAGAAAAAAATAAAAACATCAAAAAAAAAAAAAAAAAAAAAATCATGAAATGTAACTCGAATAGAAAGATAACCAAGCATCGAACAAGTTCTTTCCCGATCTGTACTCAGCATCAAGCGATTCCCTGGAGGCACAATTACATCGCCGGGCACAGCTCATCAATGAGCTCGAGATGGCGAGAAATAATTTTTTTTTTTTAAAAACCCAAAGCGGAGGCGGAGAGGGTGGAAGGCAACTATCATTTTTTATGGGTCTTCCTCCTCCCACCCAGGATGCACGATGCTTAGGCAGACGATTTCTCTAAGCCTGGATTAGGACCCAACAGGCGAGAGAAGCGTCTCGAAGCCAGACGACAGCGACTACTGCCCCCGACATTCTATTCCCCTCGGACACCCGCAGACGAGCTGCTGCCTTCCACAGAAGAGAATATCCAGCCGAGGTTTTGAACAGGCATCAATTTGCAATCGTTCTCTATAAACCTCTTCAGCTCCAGTCCGCCCAGGAGGAGATCGATGAATCTGAATATCCAGCCCCAGGGAGACAGTACGTAGGGTCCGGGTAGTGGGTGTGTGGGGGGTGGGGAGATAGGGGTTGGGAGGGGTCTGGAAAAAAGTTGGTGGATCTTTTAGAAAGCTTAAACTTGTGTTTACCCCGGTTTCCTTCCACCACCCCTTGTACGACAAGGACAGGGGAGATAAGGTCGATGGAAAACAGTATCGTCTTGATAAAACATTGCTTCGTGGTCGAAAAAAAACAAAACAAACAAAAAAAAACAAACAAAACAAAAAAAAACAAAAAAAATAAAAAAAATAAAAATAAAACAAAAACAAACAAATTAGAAAAGAAATAAAAACAAACAAACAAACAAAAAATCACCTCCCACGCGCATGCGCAACAAAACCCACCAAAAGCAATATAAACCTTATCACAGGGTAGGAGGTCGTCACCTCATTTACAAGGGCTTAATCGTGACAACCGTTCCTTTGCAGCCCGACTATCTATCCCCCTCCCACTACCCTCCCAACACTTTGTCCCCTGCATATTGATGATGGCGTCCTTCGTTTTCCTCAGCAGCAACACTTCCGCGGTCTTTTTTTCTTATTTGATGGAGAGAGAAAAAAAAAACCCAACAAACCATCCCGCTAATATCGATTGTGGGCGTTCCTCCACTGCCTTTTAACTCCTGTTGTTTTTGCGCCCAGGGACCAGACCCAGTCGTGAAATTACAACAAGATCACAGTTTGTAATACACGCTGTCTGATGGTTTCACTGATGGTAGAACTTCTGGACAAACCGGTTGAACTACTTACTACTCGACACACATCCTTATCTCACATTCCTTAAAAAAACAATCTTCTCAAACAAAACTTGGAACATAAAATACTCGAAGACGCACATAATCCTCTGTGTGTTCCTGAAAAAGCGAGTCTGGAGTGGTGGAACGAGAGGTCAAAGACCTCTGCCGGAAGTGTCCTCGGTACTGAACGCTCGTGTGATGAGATAAGTGCTGAGGAACCACGATCAGGCTGATGTAAGGATAGTATACAAGCACAGAAGGAAGCAAAACAGCTTGAATAAGACGAGGACCAACCCTGTAACCACCCGTGCTGCCATGTACCCAGTTGTTGCCCCTTACCACCGGTACCAGCATAACCGTCCAACTGGAACCAGTCAATGGGAGGAGAATGAGTGACTCAAAAGAAAAAAAATATTAAATCTGAGATATTTATAGCTGTAGCAATAGCTTGACAGATCCATGAATAATTATTTTTATTTACTGCCGACTTCTGTGCACCACTTACTACTAATAGTCTTTCATCAACAGACGATGTTACACTACTAGCCCCACATACACACCACCAAATACACGCGACACATTTTTAGTTCCATGTTCCTATGTTGCATATTTCAGAAGAAATTAAATAAGCAAATAAATTAAAAAAATAAAACCAGAAGAAAAAATTAAAAGAGCAAATTAACCTGCGAAAAAAAAAAATTCTTTTCGCTTGTTAGGACCAAGAAGTGCTGGAAGTGCTCAGCCCCTGAAGACCTCGGCTGATCAAATAATCAATGGCCGGCAGGACTCGACACCCACAGCGCAAAAAGGAAATTCTTGTTAACGCCTCGGTTAGACATTCCACAGTCTTTCTTTCTGAGAACAGTTATTTCTTTAAAAAAGTTGTCGAGATTATCAAAGCAAGATGATGGAGGCCGGTTGATGCTGTTCTTGAATGTTTCAGTGATATGGAGATCCCCTGGTGTGAAGAGGGTGTGTTGGTTGAACGGGAGGAAAATACTGGTAAGACTCAGGGGTCGAGGGTCAATGGAATGTTACGGAGATGGAGAAGAGAGCAGTCAACCAAGCAGTGACCAGAGGAGGTCACAGCTTCTGACGAAGGTGTAATTAAGAAGGTAATTGCATGCTGAAGGTCTTCCTCCTTCATCAGGAGAAGGGATCTTGGCCGAGTGCGGAGAAGCTGGAAGTATGAAGAGGAAGAAAGCTTCTGGGACGGGGGGACTAAAGTCGGGGGGAGAATTTGTCAGCTTGCCGCTAATGGAGAGACCCAATCATCCGTGCGACCACCTTTGATCATAGGAAACGCACCTCTTGCAGCTCTTGTTTTTATTTACACGGAGAAGTCGAATCGCGTGTATGCACGCGCATGCAAATACACACTTTTTCTTTTCTTTCTCTCTCTCGACCTCTTTCCTCACGCAAGCACACAGTATGTGGAACTCACAAGAAATATCACACGATGTTGCAAGACCGATTCTGACAGACCACCACTACGGAGTAGAGCCAGTGAGAAGACTAACCAGTGTGGCAGGAGATCGCAGACTGCCAAACACACAGACAAGATACTAACGGTGGTAACGATGACGAACGATGTTTCTTTGGTCTCGCCGAGGGCTCCCAACAGAGACACGATCGCCAACCCTCGACAGGGAAAGACGAAAGTCCACAGTCACCTATGACCTGGAAGTGTTTGCGGGATCCTGCAGTTGAAAACATCGGCTGATTGTCTTCAGGTTTCCGTTTTGCAAACGGTCCACTTATGGCCACAGAGGACTTTGCAGGCCTAATGGGAAGTAATGTCAACCTGGATGATGCACCTTATTACTAGGGTCCCCGGAGAGGACAGGCTTTTACAAATAATTAGTGGCTCTCGTTTAAAAACCTTTTTCAGAGACACGGATCTCTACAAATAAAGAAGCAGTCAAGCATTACATGACACACATCGGGAGGAACAACGGCGCAAACTGAATCAATCGAGGTTCAGCCTCGTGTATAGAAACACAATATATACATAAGCTCTATGGCAAGCTTGCTACAAAAGAAACCTGGGGAATGTTTCTGAATCATTTATCTTGTTGGAAAAATTAAATGTTGTACACTTTGAACTAAGATGCATACCTTTGTGTTGTTTGTTAGTTTTTGATTTTTTTAAAAGATGGGTTGGGAGCGGTTGGTTAATGATGGCGCTAAAATGATCAAATTAGGTTTAGGATAGTATGAGTCAGTTCTGTTTACTTTTTGGTCATTTTTTTCTGTTTTAAAAAAACAACAACAACAACAACAACAACAACAACAAAGACGTAATCCCAGATCCCCACCAAAACAAAACATTAACATCCATCGAAAGAAACCAGGTTCAAACCAACCCACAACATCCCCCTCTCCACAAAAAGCAAAACACTCAACATTCATTATCCTCCTCCACATCAGCATCATCAGGAGCCAACTGCTTTCAACTCTCCAACAATTCGCCCACTTACCCATCTCCCTCCACCCCAAACCCCACTCTTTGAGCTTGATCTTTCAGCCACTTTGAAATCTCACTTCCCTGGCACAACAACTGCAGGCCCCACCAGACCCTGTAATCAGGGTGAGAACTCACAGCGCGTGCAAAGCTCGTGCACTCGTGTGTTGGAGTCGTCTGCTTGACAGCCAGCAGCAATGAGATGGAATCCCACTCAAAGGTTGCTGTCGACCCTTCAAAAGAACCGGGTGCCGGGTGGCTTCTCCTTCACACCATGCCTCGCTGGAATTACAGAGCCCACACCACGGGGAGACCGCTTGGCTGAACACTGCTCTCCGTGACCCAGAGAACTTTGACCTTTGCGCATGTCGGCATCAAACTTTCCGGAAGATGGTAAATTAGGCGGACAAATCGCCAGCCTTGTTATGGTTAGATGAGAGCACATGATGACTGGTGCGGGTCAAAGGTCTTCGTACACTAGATAGACACTGATGGGGGAGAAGTTTGACTATCAAAAAATGCAGACGCGCTACAGACATAAATCCAACAAGACAAGTTGAAATTTTAAACTTCAATATCAATCTCTAGACATCAACTGTAAGACAGTACCTTGATTCCTACTAAATCAACACTAATCATTTCTCTCTAACAAACAAACAAACAAACAAACAAACAACTAACAAACAAACAAACAAACAACATTGCATCTTGAAAAGAAAACATCTTCATTACACTGTGAAAATCTCCTCATACACCCACACTCACCTGCCTCATACCCCACCCCAGCTCATGCACCATGACTACCTCCCACAAAAACACGCGTTACAAGCTTTCAGGGCCATTGGTCAGCAAAACATAAGTAAACAGTGCAAATTTGTTTACCACATCGAAACAAAGAGAAAGTTCTTCAGGTCATGTGTACTGTGTTTTCAGAGCATGGTGTCCATCACCCGGTACTTTACAATGTTTACATCCCAAGTCTACAGACAGGGGAGAGAAAACAGATACATGTACTTCCTTTACATATCCTCCAGACAACAGGATCATGGCCAACAACTTCCGAGGGTGTAAACCAATATCTATTGATTGCAGGGATGCTTACTTGGGTAGGTACAAAGGTCTTTCTTGTGTGAGTCTTGCTTACACTGTAGGATACATTTCTCTTGGCAGACAAATTGAAAAACTGTTTTAAACAGGAGAGTGAGAACTGTTCTCCAGACTAGAATACCATTCCTGGCAGAATGTGCAGCAGGATATCGATGTGCCCATGTAACACACATGTAACTCTCACCCGTGATGGAAGGTTCTCGACAGGACAAGGGGTTCTCATGTTGGAGAAGGTGCTGTCATGTAAAATCAGCAATTTCATTTTTTTAAGAACAAGATTAATAAAATGGTGAGGAGGGGTGGATTTTAAGCCCGTGTCTTTATTCCTAAATGATACAAGCAGTTAAAACGAATAAATATTTAACCTCTACCACACCATGGCCTGCAAGCACTCCTCACTGTGGTCTTCAGAATCCGTCTGACGAGGGTTGCGCGAGGCAGACACAACAAAGCAAGCGCTCGACACCATAGTTTGCAGCCTCTGCAATCCCCTTCTGATCCCCCTTTTCCCCCAACCCAAGACCACAGCGGTTGAAAGACTTTGGCTAAATGAAAGGAAGCTGATTTGTCTGAGATCGCGAAGCATGCGCGTTGGCATGTCGAAGACGAAGAGGTGGACAGACTGCCAGTACCGGAAGGAGCCGACCAGCATCCTTATCATCTCCACTTGCACAGACAGTAAGATCTTTGATGGCTGTAGGTCAGCACGACCTGTTTCAGCTTGCAAGCGACTCGAAGACCATCAACATCCGATGTCGAATTATGTGGACAGTTTCTTGACAACCGTCTTATTGAACACAGACACGACATGTTGACAGCCGACAAAGTTAGACAAGACTGCTGGTACTATTCAGTGGTTCTGGGACAGACATAACTGGAAAAATATACAGGGGCAAGCAGCGAAAAGAACCAAAATATCGCGAAGTGAAAGAACGATGTAGTCACGTGACACAAGCTGGACCACACGGTGCAGGGATAATAAACCATTCACAGCAACCAACCTAACACCTGTAACATGCGGCACCTGGTAACATTTTGCTTCTGCTGGTGAGTTCTTGTAAGATGTTGCAGTCAGCAATCAAGACCAGAAACTCATTTCACAAAAGATGTTTATTTGAACGTGTGCCATGGTTACAGTCCCTTATAAACATTGTTTTTTTCTGAAGTTTTACTTCAATAAATAAATTTACTGAATTTACAGGCCAGCAATAAATGTGAAAACATGTACCTTGTTTGACACCCAGAAGAAACTAAGGCGACAGACAAGAAAACCAGATCCCCATAAAGAACACAGAAATTTATTTCATTTAAAGGTAAAAAAAATCGGCTTAAAGTTTTAGAAGTTTGAAAAAACAATTTCTCTGCCCTGTAATTTAATATAATATTGTCAGAAGCATGTGAAATACTTGACTGATTTATCGGGAGCTCTTACAGACCCTAAACCCTCCAAGCTTTTAAAAAGATCGATCAGCAAAGCCAAGGTATTTTTTTTTCTCTTGTCTTCAATGCGACTGGAGGCTTCGCGGAAATTCTCAAACCATTCCAGAGAACTGCATTTGTGTAATCCCGCCTCCTCCCAAACCAGACTCATTAATAAAGAATCTTTAAAAGCTACAAGAAAAAATGGACACAAAAGCAGGCCTAAAAATATTTTTAAAAAATGAATGAGCTTTATTATTGTAATATTAATTTTACAGGAGAGACGAGTCTGGCACAAGAGGTGGAGATAATGGCTGCGAGGACAAAGAGTGAAAGTGAGGTGGTAAAGATTGGAGGATGAGACCTCTCAGAAAAAGAAGAAGAGAGCATTCAGAAGTGGTGAAAGAAAAAATAGTTCGGTCTACCTTCTACACGGTTGACCAGCCGGTCAAGCAGTGGTCTCGCCTGGCTGGCGAAAGACGACATAGTCCGTCGCAGTGTCCTACCGCGGAGCTCGTTCGCACGGCGCGGGGTCAAGAAGGGCGCGGCGATGAAAGTAACTGGTTTGCCGCAGAGCAAGACAATAATAATTAATTTCGCTCGTGTGACCGAGTGCTGTTCCCTTTCAACGGTAGTCGCGAATAGGACTGATTGACCGGTGCACGCAACAACGCAGTTTTGTCCGTTTTTTTTTCTCCACCAACGTTCGTTAAAGTCGGTGAGTGGCGGACACTTACTCACACGTCTGCTCCACACAGAGAAGAGATTCCAATCAAGAGCAGGTGAGATGAAAGCAGATTCATTTTGCGGCTTGCAACAGGTGTGCCGTGCTTCAGATGATGGGACAGGGGCGAGGACAATCGATGTGTCGTCGAGAGGAGACAACTTGTACAAAACCAATCAGTCGCACCTGTTGACAGGTTCTGCGTGTGACTGTGTAGACCATGAACAGGAGATGCGCCATCTTGCTGAGACACACACACACCTTGTCCAGAGTTCTGCTTTGTTCAGGTCGCGGATTCTGCTTACCTGAGTGTGTAACAGGCAAAGAGAAACGGTCCTTTACCTGTAATTATTGTACACGTGTCTGGTCTGTGTGAAGAATTTCTATTTGTATGTGATTGTACTGCACACACACACGCCATACACTTTTATGAAAGTCTCAGTGTATGGCTACCAGTGCTCCTGATGTTCTTCTAACTGTTATACCAACTGATCCTGCACACGTTACCAAATCTCAGAGGAAGCAGAGCCGAGTGATTACAGCGCTGTCGTCCAAACTCAAGAGCGTTGGTTCGATACCCGAGTAGCGCAGCAAACTTTTCCCAGTCGACCCAGCTCGCGGAAATGGGTTCCTGACTATAGTAGGTTGGGGAAGGTAAGGCAGCGAGGAAGAAGAGGTGATTACCACCATCACGTAGAACTGGCCTTGAGAAAAATGAGGCTACTCCCCCCCACTCCAGCAACGACCTGAAAAAGTTATGTGATGACCTTTACCTTTTTACCAAATTGTTACACGCATGTCTTTTAAGAGTTATATTTTCCAGAAATCGATGGCAACAGGATATCACCCCCCCAATCCTGTCCAGGCTCTACTCTGACCTGACGGATCCTGCAATGTCTAAGACAGTAAAAGCAGCCAATGGAATCACAAAGAAATTAAACCCCATGAGGGCTCTCCCTCACCACTACTTCATGCTTTATTTTGTGTGGAAGAGAAACCTCTGACCTTTTTCTTCTTTCTTCAGAATGAACAAAAAAAAAAAAAAAAAAAAAAAAGCTAGCGGCAGTAGCTGGTCAGTTGAAAACCGCCATCACAAGAACGGGACACGCATTCAGACGAGGGGAAGGTTGGTAGTGGGGTGGCTGTGTTAAAAAAAGCAAGAAAGTGAGAGCAAAGCTCGGAATGGTGATGAGGGTGGGGGCGAGGGATGATGGGGGATGGGGATGGGGTGTGGGAGGAGGGTAACGGGGGAAGCGGGAACCGTTGGAAGGTCGGTGGTCGAAGTTAAACAGCTCCGCTTTTGCAAAGGCACGTCGGAAAGCCCTTCAAATGGAAGCTTCGAGCATCAGAAATCAATCGCCGGCGACAAGCATCGTGCAGCGTGCCGTGCAGCGGCGGAGAGCTGGGCCGTGCAGCACACAGCACCTCACGGGCCGCCACCATCAACCGCCAGATTACGTCATAGATAAACATGGCCGCCTGAGTGTCAATTAGGTGTAAGTAGTTGTCAGAATACAAATAGACGATTAGGCTCAAAGTACCCGGGTGTTTCTCTTTCTCTGAATATTCATCAAATACTTCTTGAAAACAAAACTTAATCATTTGACACGTGACATAACAACATGTATGATGGGAGGAGGGGAACCCTACATAAATATCGTCAATAGTCTGAAAGTGGTGGCGATAAGTAAAATGCAAAATAATCTGGAATATTACGAAGTGAATCAAGATATTCTACCTGTTGTTATGGATCAACTGCCAGTGGCCGTATACATGAAGTCGCTACCCGGGGCGAAAGTAAGAACATTATTCATTTATTTTGTCTCCGTAGCTACAAGGCGCTGTTCAAATTTTCGGGAAATTGTTTTTTTTTTTTAAATTATTCCAGGGAATCCTTGCCGCTGCTACGGTCACAAAGGCAAAGAAACATCCGTGGAGTCTGGGAAGTGCGTCGTAACCATGGAGACAAGATACTTGCCCTTGATTTACGCGGGACAAAGATTTATCCTCGCTTCATGAATACGGCCTCTGTCATCTTTACAGGTGTAAGGATCTACCTACGTGTAACAGCCAGGGAAGTGTCTGTCACAGCGGAGAGACTATACTGCCAGCTGGCTGTTGCTGGGTGACTAATAATTTATGAGATCTTTAAGTTCAGCATCCAACTAGTAAAACCTTTGTACACCCATCGACTGGCCCTCGACTGACGATTTATTTCTCTCTGATTTTATTTTATTTATCTGATTTATTTCTATCGCCACCCTTAAACTGAGTGTGTTACTGACAGTGTGTCCGTACAGTAACACTATATTTAAGAATATAGTCGGGTGGACAATGGCACGAGTACACGGGTACCTGCCGGGTGAAGGCTGGTGGTCGCTTTCCAACCTCGGCTGAATTATATTCATTCAACGTAAGGAACACATCACACGAGCTTTTTTTTTTTTGCTGAAAAACCAAAAACAGAGTGGAGTGAAAAGTGATGTAGTTTCCGGGAACATCGATCGAACTGTCGACAGCTTCGAACGCGCTGCCACGCGGGTACGTGACCAAAGGGAAATAACTCTTTTACTGCGCCGCTCCTGTACACAGTTACCACCCATTAACAACAGGGTGTCAGTGCGCGCGCGTGCGTGTTCTCGCCTGTGTGTGTGCCTGGCTGTTTTGATTGCTCAAAAATCATCAGTTGATGTTTTGATTCTCCAGCCCCACCACCAATAAACATTTCACAATGAACTGCGCGAAAAATATGCGCGAAGAGCTTCTTCCGGTTTATGTACGACGGTTGTTTTTGTCAGCATGGCTGAGGGCAGGAGATCGGAGAGGTTTATAGTCTGCTGAGCAAATTGCACCAAACATTTATTGACAATATTTTTACCAAGTTCTCGCACTTTGTGTCATCCATACTGCGCACAAAATGTTTAATTTCTTTAATAAAAATTCATAACTTCCGTTCTTTAGCCGATCTGCACTGAGAATGAAGCGAACATTTGTCAAATAATCCTGTGAGACAAAATGTTAAAAACTGACAGGTGCACTGCTAAAAACAAACAAACAAACAAACAAACAAGCAAGCAAACAAACAAACAAACAAACAAACAAACAAAACCACAAACAAACTTGACCGACAGAAACATTAGGTAACAGTGTTCCTATGAAAGTGTACATCTCATACTTCATTCCACACAAGTCCCAAGATATTTATTCTCGTCGAATGATTCCAATGCACACTGGAACTTTATAGAATAAAGATATCTCTAGTGAGGTCAAAGCAAAACTTGGGGTAAAGGTCACATACACACTGAAGGCTCAAAATCAGAAAATTCGATCACTATCCGCTGTGATCCTAATGAACTTTTTATTGAAATCCGACTCCGAACTGGTTATCAGACAACACGTGCTGAATCAGATATTTTTTATTTGTAAAAATTGCTAAATGGAATGATGTAAACATGTAGCTGTTATTTTAAGGTCTGGCTCGTGTCTTACACTTTTGAATAGGCTACAAATCATTTCAGGGTGAATGAGAGTAAAATCTGAACTACGTATATATGTATATATTCACGTGTTTGGTACTTTGATGTATTTGTATATTGTACCTGTTTGTTGTCTTTTACTGTCAAGGGTTATGTCGAATATCACAGAGATAATAACGATTTTATTGTTATCATCCCAAGCAAATAATTCCGTAAGCTCTTCACTGGTCCCCAATTAATATTATTAAATTGTATTAAACTTCATTATTGATCTGGGAAAGATGAGAGGTCAAAGTTGAACTTAAGTCATTGACTACAGCGTAACCAACGCGCGTGCGTGGGAGCTAGCGCGCGCACATACACACATGTACAACACCAACCACCTACCCAACACTGATGACTGTGGAGGTCGTAGTCCACGGCCCGTCGCCGGTTGTTGGGGACCACCCATCCGTAATGGGCCAAGGCCCGGAAGTGGACATGCGGCTGTGGCGGATGCGCGCGCAAGAAGCGGGCCTTCTCTGGAGTTGCGTATCCTTGCGGAAGTGCCTTGGGGCTGGCGGTCCGGCGCACTGGCGAGCCTTCCGCTGCGAACACCTTGTAGCCTCCCCTGTCTTTAATCATGTTTACTTTCTGGGGTCGTCACTTAAAGGTCGCGGGGTCTCACACGGCCCCACTTCCGTCCACCATTACCGCTGCCTCGTTCCGGATGGAGCACGTCGTCGTGAAAGTCGATTTGTCAGACGACAGCCACAACAAAGATGACAACAGGTTCGTTCTTTCAAGGGTTCACTAGTTAGTTCCCCGGTTCACAGGTTTTGTCTGTGGAGTTTGGGCCACAGTGGGTTAGTGGCACCACTGCAGTGTTACCATGACGACATTCACCAGTCTCTCACCCCTACCAACACAGTTTTTCTCGTTTTCAGTGTTTTCTTCCACTCTGTATTCTGATCGTAGGCTGAATATTTTTTCTCTCCTTTACTCCGTTATCTTGCAAGAGAGTAACGGAAGATTTATATACTTTAAAAAAGGTTCACACATTTAAAACTGTACTCCTATTACGTCACTAGTTGCACTTTAAGACTTCTGGTTTTGAATGTAAATAACCTCCCACGACAACACCTCCACCTGGCGAATGAGGCCAAGAAAACACAGCGTAAATAAGACAACGTAACTAGCACGTGACTACAGTCAGCTTCACGTGACACACAGTCTACCTACCTGTACAAGCCCGTGACCGTCTTCTTCTCTGTACCTACCCTTATTAGTACCCGACAAACCCAACACCTACAGCTACCCTGAACTCATTACCCCTACACGCCAACCAGTGCTTATATCATGCCCTAGAGCCCTAAATAAGGAACCAATAAGAGTTCTGAATAAGGAATCTGTTAGAGGCCTAAATAAGGAATCAACAAGAGGTCTGTACCGTAAAGAAGGAGCGCCATTCTTTGGCAAGTGAGAACAGAGACTACTGGGACTACTTGCTGTCCCCACCACCTACTCCTACTCCAAGTTTCAACTTTTATTTTCGCGCTGCCGCTGGCACCAACAAGAACAAGTGCATCCTTGCAGACAGTTGCCAGGAGAACAAGTGCATTGTGAGGGGAGAGAAGTGGCATGCTTAACCCTCAGCCACAACCCATCTTCCTCCCGCTTGTTACCGCATATTCACTGCGGCGAACGATGTCCTGACCCCTCGCGCGCGCCTCTTTGACACAAGTCACGCACTCGCGCTCTCCGTGCGCTCCATACTGTATCCGGCACAAAGGAGCGGGGAGGACCACACGATTCCTCCCCCTCCTCCCACACTTTTCAGATGCCCCGATTTTTGTTTTGTGTTGCCACCATCACAACTCTCTCCGCTCTCTAGCGATACAAACTGCACCGGAGTCCGATTCTGTTGGAGGTGTGATGGAGCGAAGACTGGGAACGAATAAATCAATCTACATGACAGGGTAGCTGTATCCACCCCACCC
This sequence comes from Pomacea canaliculata, assembly GCF_003073045.1. Lineage (NCBI taxonomy): Eukaryota > Metazoa > Mollusca > Gastropoda > Architaenioglossa > Ampullariidae > Pomacea > Pomacea canaliculata. Next base: position 1,670,303 of record NC_037603.1, read on the forward strand.
TCTCTCTCTCACACACACACACACAGACACAATATCACTTTCACGCTCATTAACGAAGTTTCAAGTAAACCGAACGGTCCACGTGACCTAACGTCGCTCGCTTTTAAAGACATTAACAGCATTTTCGGCGGAAATAGCATAACGATCAGATTTGTAGTTGAGAGAGAGAAAAAACAACAACAACAACAACAACGAAAGTGACAACTAAAACTTCCGATAAATCCTGTAACCACAACCGCCACAATCCAGTCTGCTGAGGTATATCCGTCTTCGCATGTGGGTGGGGATGCCACTGGGTGGACCTTACACCTCAAGCGGGTAGAGGACTGAATGACTTTGGAACATGAGACCCTCATTGAAGGCCCTGCACGATGAAGCACTGCACGTGCTGCCAACAAGTTGCCAACATCCCAATCAACAGACGTCATAACCTAACGGGAAAACCTGACAGAAGGGTGGTGGTCGTCGTGTGTAGGCGGTGTAGGTGGAGGGTAGCAAATGGAGAAACAAAAATTCCGTTCTTTCCTGCAATTACTGCGTCGTAAAGAGTTGGAAGTCTTTGCCACAAAAAGCGCACTCTGACTTGTCACGATATAAACAAAGACAGAAAAAGAAAAACAAAATAAATTACGGCGTTCGGTGATTGTCACGATTAGTTTGCCTCTCTTTTTATCCTATTATCGGAGTGGGCCTGCTCGGATCTAGTACAGAGGACATAAAACCAATGTTTTCGTACAAAGTATGGCTGCCACACTCGCAGAACACCAGCAAACCTTACTTGCAACTTTCCAGCGGCTGTAAAGGTTTGGTCACGTGATCCGGCACGAAGACTGTTTCATGGTACCTTGCAAGGTGGTCTACACAGTTCCCTGTAGCTACGAAGACAAAAAAGTTCGGCCCTGATTTCTTTATTTGACCACTAGACGAGTGATCAACACTTCTTGATTACGGACCCAGAAGGAGGTAAACACAATTAGCTATGATGGACATCAATATCTGGAAGTAAGCCACAGCACGAGCGACATGACTACCCGTGAGTTAGCTACAAGCGATATCAATACCCAGTTTAGCTACAACACGTGCAAAAGAAGGTGGCATGCACTTGCCGAAAAGGTTATCTACATCAGACGATTAACGATGCAGTAGAGGAAAGCTCTGGGAAGCCCCTCGCCCTGCGCAAAGCTCGAGTACCTCGGACGCTTCGATCGACCTGCGCAAACAGTTCAGCTCGGGCCGCGAACATCGACCTACCGGAACTTGATTACCGCGGCCATTTTCTCCCGCTTCTGTATAAGGAGATTGATACTGCTGCTTCCTTCAAAAACCTGGGCGCCGGAGTGGAGAGGGAGGTGTGGGAGGGGCGAATATGGAGGTTCATCTTCTACAACCGCGCCTTGCTTCAACCATTGTCAACATCATCAGCGGCTGTCCCGCAACCTCCTCATCATCATCTCCCACCCCCTCCTGGACATCCCAGTATCGTTGGTTAATGGTGGCTGAAACTCCTGTTATCTCCTTCTGCTATGAGAAATGCTTGAGATTTTTTTTTCGTTCTGACTTCTGAGACAAACACATTCACCGTCTCTTAATGTGTCAGTTGATGCCACCCAACAATAATTTTATATGTGTTGGTAGCTTTGGGGTTGGTTTGGGTTTAGAATAAGGGTTTTAGTTAAGATTTATCTTTTTGTGAGAATGAGAGAATGATGGAGTTTAAGAGTTTGTCATGTTGGCAACCGCGTCCGAATCAGTGCAGAAAAAAAAAAAAACCCAACAAGGTTGGGTCCCAAAATTTATTATTTTCCCGTCCCCCAATTTTCTCTTGAAATGACTGTCCTTGCCACAGGGTTCACTATCATTATAGTAATTTATAGTAATGCTGCCTGTTGCCGAGCTCTCGTCTCATCTTCACTAATATGGAGTAGGACTGTGGGTTGTCGCCCGTCAACGACGAACTGCGGATTCAACGCTGGAGGGGAAGTGGGGCAATAACTCTGGGAAGAAAGAAATTCCGGCAGCTGCTGATGTGGGAAGGAACTGTTAGGTGGACCGATTCTGAGGACGACCTTTTCCCCCTCTTGACTTTCCAACGAAACCCTCGGCGACATCTGCCGCAGTACAAAGAAGCAGACGAGTGTTTGAGAGGCTGGAGGTCAGCGGCAGCAACGCGAGCAGATGGACGCCGCCTGAGATGAGAAACGATCCCGATGGTGCTGCCACCCGCCAGCTTCTCCAACCTCAGCAACTCTCATCATTTTTGTCCAACTTTTTCTCTTAATTAAGACAGTCGAGGGTTTTCAGCAGCTGTGGACGACAATTTACCGCATGATCTCCTCGGGTCTGACGTCACTAACGGTTGTCCGTAGTAACACTGATAACGGCAGGTGTTGCAGCCTCGTAATGGACAGACCTCTGTCTAACAAGTCCCAGACGAGGGCCGAGTGTTTGTGTGTAGGGGGGTCACTAAAAGGGAGGATATCAGCAGATGCCCTTCTCCCATCCTCTCCATCGAACGCCGGTCTACTCAACTCATCTCCTCAAGTCCCTCGCGGTCAGCGATTAGGAGGTCGGAGAGGTCAGCGCGATCTTTCCCGGCGCCTCCATTTTGACAGAAAAATTGTTTGATGCTAGGCACTGAGGACTTGGACAGAACTGCAGAAAATTTTTATGGGAAAGAAAACTACTGCTACAAACCGCTGTAACTAACGAACAAATTAAACTAATTAACTAAGAGGTATGAAGGCGGAGTAGGGTCAACTCTACTCCTTAGTTTTCGGATGCACGATCTGATGCATCTGTGACACCAGTGTCATCTGCAACGACTGTGACATCGGAGTGTTGGCACCTGGCGGACAGTCTGCAGTCGTCCTGTGGACACTGGCTTTAATGTTGCTGACTCGGACAAAGGTCCGGGTGGCACTGGCCATGCTGGATACCCTGAGAGATTGAGACACAAGACAGTACTGACCCTTCAATTATGCACCCATCCGTGCCTAGGTGCTCTTTTCGCTGAAGCATGAAGTCGCGTGACACACGCCACGACCAATTAAGCTTAACACGCAAAAAAAAAAAAAAAAAAAACTTGATGTGGAGAGAACTTTCGTGACTGAGGTCCTTGTCGTGGACAGGACCCTTTCGTGACTAAAATCCTTGTCATCGACAACTCCTCCCCTCAGAACCTTCTCCACGGGCGGTTGCACGCGCGTGGATGACGTACGATCACTCGACACAGCTCGGCCCAGCTCGGGAGGAGGTGGAGTCCAGGCTAACCCCAAGCTCATTCTGCTGACGACGCTTTCGATAAGCCAGAGGAACAAAAAAAAAAAAAAAACTGATTAGACTGAAGCCTCCCCGTGCGCGGCGGGAGGTACATTATGAAGAAGAAAAAAACTTGTGTCGACCGCTAAAAGCGCTAGGGACCTCTTTTCACAGCGAACAAAAGATGTCAACCCTCTCTCCGATGTTTACCGCCGCTGGACGCAGATGCCAAACCGCCTGGCTTAAATGAAACTCATTCATGGCTTCGATCCGGCCATGTCATCGTCTGGCTTTAACGACTCTCATCGACTGCGGCGAAGAGAAAGGGAGAGCGAGGGGTGGGCGGAGCGGGCGGCTCGAGATGAAGGGCGTCAGGGCCGGCAAGCTGCTGGCTTTCTCATCGCCCTCACCCACGCACACACACTGACCAAAGCACACATACATCATCTGATGTGATAATTTAGAATAAAAATGTGATCTTTAGGAGTCCGTTCATAGAATCCTGTTTACATTGGCAACTCCCAGAAAAAAGGAACAGAGAGAGAGAAAGAAAAAGTCTCATCCTGGTGTCAATTTAACAACTAGTCCTAACAGCTTCTGTCAAATCCCTGGTGTGAAAACCTGAAACTCGTGAACAAACACTTATTAAAGAGCGACTTCTGCTAACTGTGTGTAAGCTGTCCCACAGTCGTTTTCCTCCCTTTCTACGACACTCGTCCCTTCCCTCCACATCGATTCTTTGCTGAAGACGCAGCAACACGCAGTGCAGCCTCCACATATCAGTTACTGACAGGCTGTCTTCTACACTTGCAAACTGTGGAACCGTTTCCGATTTTATATTGATCGCCTGACAACCATTATTCCCATTCTTGGTCGTCTTCTCCTTTAGGCAGCTCACAGAATGTTCACTTGTACTTAGAACTGTGCAATGTCAATATTTATCATGCGAACCTAGCAAAAAGCAAGAGGAAGGGCAAACAAAAAAAAAAAAAAACAACAACAACAACAGCAAGAAAAATAACAACACAAAACAAAAAACAAAACAAACAAAAAAAGTAAAAAAACAACATGGAAGAAAAAAAGACAAACTAATCTTGTACTTCAGTTTTTGGTTTTTTTTAATAGTAAATATCTTCAAACACGTGTCTGAGACAGTTTAATGGAAGAAACCTGAACTTGCTAAATTTAAATTTCTAAGCAGGTGAATACACGTTTGAAGTGACAGTTAAGAAACCTGAGCCAATCGCAAAAACAAAAAAATAATAACAAAAACAAAAAAAAAACAAAAAACAAACAAACAAACAAAAAAAAAACCGACTTCCCCATCCACATTTTCTTTCCTTTTTGCCTTTTCAATGTTGCATTCGCTAAAAATGTCTTTTATTACAAGCGTCACAGCAGAAGACAAAACATCTAAGCCTACCCTAACCCCCCCCCAAAAAAACAAAACAAAACAAAAACAAGCAAAAAAACAAAACAAAAACAAACAAACAAACAAACAAAAAACCAAACCAAACAAGCACACACACAAACAAGCAAGCAAACAAACAAACAAACAAACAAACAAACAAACAAACAAACAAACAAACAAACAAACAAACAAGCATCTCTTAATAGACACACTGATCGTTTGTTTCCGTTCACTGACAAGGCACTGCTGTTCACATGTGTTCACACACAATTTCCTGCATGCCAGTTACTTCATCGCTAACTTACAAACAGGTGAAAACAATTAACTGTCAGGCACATGACCTCCACCTTTTACCGTTTTGGGTTGGGAGTACGGGGGAGACTGGGTGGGAGGCTGATTTAGGACGAGAGGCGATTGTGCACATGGCAACGGTTGATTGGCTGGAAACATTAGCCCGTTATTAAGGGTGTGGCTACAGAGAGAGAACAATAATAAATAATTCTAGAGATGAAAAGTCGGACAGTAGTGAGTGAGAGAGAGAAAGACGGAAGAAAGAGGATAGACAAGAGGAAGGAAAGAGAGAGAGAAAAAAAAAGAGGTGGAAGGTATAATGATGAGAAAAAAAGAAAGGGAGAGAGAGAACAATATGAACACATATCCAACAGTCGACGATGTTTGTGTGTCGGTTGGTGGGCGGTGGTGGTAGGAAGCCGTAGAGAACGGTCGATGACCTGATCCTGACTCCATGACATCGGTTATCGCCGGCAATCAGCAGACGTAAGACGTGACAAGCACGTAACGAGGAGAACCGCGATGTCAGCAGACGTGGTACAGCCCGTTGTGTCGAGTGTTCAACACACTGACTGGTCAGACAAACGACAACCACTGGCTGATTGTAAGCCACAGTTTGAAATTCTTCAAAAACCTTCTTTCAAAAAGCAAGTCATTATGAAAGAAGAACAAGTGAACAGGGGAGTGGGAGGAGAAAGTGGAATACTGGACTGGGGTGAAAGAGAAATAAAATGATTGGCTGATCTGGTCTTCTTTTGTCTCTGAACTTCTTCCACGCCCTCCTTATTAATCGAGTGAACCTAAGAATTTTTTTCCTTATTAACGTCGTGCTGAACAATAGGCTGTTGCTTCCGACAATAAGATCCTTGTTTATTTGTTGACACGGGAGCAGACAAGACTACACGACAGTGAAATGAGCACACAAAAAAGGTGAAGGGTGGTGTGAGTGGGGGAGGAAAGAAAAGGTAGGCGTGTGGCGGAAGTGAGATCTGAACCCATGACAATCCTCTCGAAAATGCAGACTGCTAATTCTCTGGCTGAATCATCCGAGAGGAACACGCCCATTCCTAAAGCTGATCCTGCTTTGAAAGGGTGGATTAGTGAAGTATAAAAGTAGAGAGATTACTCAGGGGTGGAAAGAGGTCGTAGAGGGGTGTTATATCAAGTCCGTCCCGAGACGAGATCTGAACCCAGGACCGCATATCTTTATTGCAATGACGCCGATGTTTGGCGAGGCGTAAAGCAACAATAACAAGCCAACCAATCAACCAATCGTTGCCTTGATGCCAAGCGAACCCTTTCCCACAGCCGGGCCACCAAGTCTCAGAGGAGGACACAATAATAAAGGACCTAGTCTCTGCTTGCCAAAAAAAAAAAAAAAAACTTCAGTCAGTCGATAGCGTCTGTGACTGCCGAGAAGTAGTCAACACTAGTTAAAGGATAACCCTCTGAGAGCAAAATTTTTTTCAGAATGATCGAGTTTAATTCGTTATATGATACCAAATTTCCCAATTTAACCGACATTCTATGTTCCAAACAAAACCCTTTCAAAATCGACTTCTGAATTCAGAAAAACACAAAACAAAAGCAGGCAACAGGCAATTCACGTTTTTTTTTTTAAATCAATCCTCGTGCGCTTTTTTACGAAAACAAGAACAAACAAACAAGTAAACAAAAGTACGTTTTCAGTAACGAGCTAATGAGAGCGTTACATATGGTAAAGAACAAAAAAAAAAAAATAAAAAGTCAGAAGTAAGCTGGCTTGACTGATCAACACCGGATATGATTCAGTGTTGAGGTCCAACTTATTCTGACTTGCTTTTCCCTTTAATGTGATGCTGGACTCAAGCTGACCTGTAACCACATCCAGACCTCGCCGACAGAGGCGCTTGCTCCAGAAACCATAAAGAGACTTGCACGAAAACTTTCCTATCTCTTTTCCCCGAGAGGTCCTATTACTCTTTGATGTGTGGGTACCTTCATGCATTTAGCATAGGAACACAGGGACACAGAGACCGTCATGCAACTCGGCATTGATCGCGAGGGTGTCTATATGTCTGGCTTTTTTTGTTGGTTTTTTTTTTAACTGTATGGACAGAGTAACTTAAAAACAAACACACACAAACACATGTATTCACACATTGAATCCTATAAAAACGCTTGCACGCGCACACACACGTATTCACATCCGGGCAGCACGTGCACACTCCCCTCTGCACAGCAATGCTCACCTCTCTCTCGGCCTTTGAAAATAAATTTCAAGACAAGATATTTTAAGTTTGGGAAGAAATAGGATATGGCATTCTGCCACAGCATCTTAATCTCTTCCTCCTCTCACGTTCTCTCTCTCCTTCTTTCCCCCGCGTGTGTTTGCGCGTGCGTTGCCACGACAGTGTCCATACATATCAGCTGCAAACGGCCAGAGATATACAACAGGTAAAACTGAAAATAGGAGAGAGAGGGGGAAGAAAAATATTCTTCCTACTAAAAAGATGGTAATCGATACAGCGGTTGTGGTTTACTCTGAGGGCCATTACTCTCTCTTCCTCTACCCCTTCTCTAATCCCAGCATCCCTTGCCACGGAGCTGCCCGGCACTTCCTAGTGAAATACAAGAGATCCTGACATGGAAGCTACAGCAAAGAGATAAGACTATGAAAGTGTTTTCAAGCTGCAAGTGTTCTAGCCCGGCGCCAGAAGACACTGCAGTCTTCTACAAGTCTTCTACACCCTTCTACACCTGTTCTATGAAGCTCCTCCCACCGCAAACATGACAATAAAATGAAAAAGTTTGGACATCACCTTGTACTTAAAATTTTGTTGAGCGTGAGCCATCTCCATCTACTACAAGATTCATCACAACTTCTAGACAGTTTCTACTCACAACCTGGAGAAGATGTTAACGAAACACTTCGGTGGAGTAAATGTTCGTCCCACGTGTTACCTGTCAGTGTGAGGCAAACCGCTTACTTCCCTTCGGACTTGGAGGAGCGCTCCAGGTTGATGTGGCACACCAGCAGCAGGAGCAGGCAACACTTTGCAGTTTGCATGAAGAGATGTGAAAACAAAACGGTGGAGAGAGGTGAAAGAAAAAACAAATCACACACCTCCAAACAGCTTATGTGAGCGTTGAGGAATGCAGCAGGTAAAGGGGGAGAGAATTATGCACGTTGTCTGTGGATGGAGTCCCGTCCACGTCCCACCATGAATCCTCCTCAATTGTCTCTGTCTCTCTCTCTCCCCCACACAAACCTCCACACATCAGAATCCGCGAACCGGACACTGGACAGGTCTGGGAGCGGGACACGGAAACGCTCGTCAGTGGAAACACCTTTCTCCTCTCTCCTTCACGCGGTGGGTGTGGCGAAGTCCGCGCGCACGCGCACGCTCACACACACACACGCACACGTGTCCAGCGGTCCGATAGCCTGCCCCTCCCAGCACAACGAGCTGCACCGACCCTTCACCCTCCCAACACCACCACCATCTTCCTTCTTCAACCTTTCTCTTCCTCCAGCCCCACGCCTCGCGGCCTGCCCTCCACAGCTCTGGAACCGAGCCGCTCCGCGAAGCTATTGGTGAGCGAGGCTTGTGAGGGTGGGACGCTGGGGTGTGGTGGTTGGTGAGTGGGGGGAAGGGGTCGGGTAGAGAGGCGACAACTGGAGATGGCAGCGGCCGTCCAAATTCGCTCCTGACGAGCAGTAGGGGAGGAGAGAGAGAGAGAAAGGTGGAGTATACGAGGAAAGAAAAGCTCTGGCACCGGCGGGACACCAAAACGGTTTGTTGCTGCATTTGCATTTCCGGTCAGCCAAGCTGTGTGCAGTTTACCTTGACAACACTGGAGGGAAAATTCGGTTTGACCAGGCGCATGTGTGTGTTGATGCGCACGTGTGCATGAACAAGGGAAAGAAATATCGGTAAAGAAAGAATGAGAGAGCGATGGATGTGGAGTTGGGAGGAGGAGGGCGGCGGCAGGTTAAGAGGGTAGGAGAGAAAGACAGGGGGGTGGGGAGGTAGAGTAAACCCTGTAGATCGATATCCGAAAGGTAAAAGTCGCGTGGGAGGAGGCAGCAGCGCTCGGCCCGTCTTCTCTCCCCTTTCCGTGGGGCTCTCGGCGACTTGCCCGCCTTCTTGTCTTCTTCTCGCCAACAGTCAGCTCTACGGTCGTTGAACTCCGTGGTAAGATGGACAGCTACATTTCGTTTCCAGCTGCTGCTCCTTCGGCCCACACCGCCGGGCAGGCTGTTCGATTTTCAAAACGGGCGCCGTGCCGAATGCTCACACACACGGACACACACACACGGACACACACACACGGACACACACACATAGACACACACACATAGTCCCCACAGTACGGACTATGTAAAGGCCGGTGAACATCCCACCCGCTATGATCTTACATTTAAAGGCCGGTGCACACTTGATCGTCTCCGATCGCAGTTCTGCCTTCTGACTCATGGGTGTCACATAAGCTCTTAGTTGTAGGTTTCGTTGTACCTTCATCACTTCTGAGCAGGTGAGCAAAATACTGTAGACCTTAGTGAGCTATTGTAGTAAAACACTGTACACCTGTGTCCTTATTTGTCTCTGCTTCTCCCGCTAATGGTCTGACAAAAGATGAAACAATGATGAGCCCCTCGTCCTCCTCTCCTCCACACGGGGTGGACTCAGGTTGGGAGCGTCTGAGAGGTTAAGCAGAATGTTCCTCAACTTAAGAGCTCTGATGGACATGATTGTAGATGAAAGCCGACAGCAGATGAACAAAGGGAATAACAGAAAGTCAACAGGGACGTGCACCCTGAAGTGAACTTCATGCTAACAGCAAACTCAATATGCGGTTGACATTTCGTATTAGGATTTTAACATAAATAACAAAAAGTGTTTAATAAGCTCACGGGAAGCGCTGGAACCTTTCGCTGTAAACATGTCATTCACAACAAGTGTAATAGCCACAGACAAGCCCCATGTGAGAAACAATAATCATATGCGTGTTACTTTTTAAAGATTATTCCATCGTTTTCCCCTTCACCATTCGGTGTAAAATATAACCGAGTGAGACTTGCGGGGTGGAGGGGGCTGTATACTCACAGGAAGGCACCACCTGGGAACTGTCAGTTTTCTTTAACACTTTTTCTGTTTTACCTCCAGGGTACGGCAACACAGCCACAAACTAAACTTCTAATTATGAACGACAGACGCCGGATACATCCCACCCCCATCCACCCATTTCACTTCGAGATGCTAGGAAAACTCAGCATGAAAACTCGTTTTTTAACACCACCATCTTGTTCTCGAAACTGAATATTTACCGCGTGCACACCTGAGCGAGCTCCTGATCACGCTATGCACGCGCACTCTGCCTCCCCCCCATCACCCGTACATCACCCATTCCTCCTCAGTGCCTCTTAAACAATCGTATCGAGGCAAAACTCTGCAAGCCGGCAGTGGTCAGCGGAGTGCAGCCGAGGGTGGAAAGAAGCATTTGAAGCGTTGAGGCGCAGGAGACAGAGCTGACGGCCGATGACATCCAAATCGAGGCTCTGCCGGACATCCACACATGGTCGTATAGGGAGAGAAGGGGGTAGTCTACCTGAGATCGCTTTTGATCCACACACTTAGTGACAGTCTTATTAACAGAACAGTTCACAAACACCAGAAAAAAAACAGCAAAAAAAAACAACAAAAAAACCCAAAACAAAACAACAACAACCAAAAAACCACAACAAAAACAAAACAAAAGCAAAGACCCCAGAAATCCTGTCTTTCCAGTATGTGTGTGAGAGGAATACGAACTAAGCGGGATAAGAGGCATGGGATACAGTGAGGATGGAGTGTAAATGCGTGTGAGCGGGTGAGGGCGGGGAAGTGAAGAGAGTTACTCAGACTATTTAGAAACAATGCAAACTGCGCATGCCGCCATGAACCTCTACGTTTAGCGCCTCGAAAACATCCAACGCGAGTCATCTTATCTTTATTGTTAATGCTTCAGACACTGGAATCTTCCTCCATTTCGGACTGTTCCACTGTTTCCTTTTTATTGTCTTTCTCAAAGAGCAGTATTCAAATGTGGAAGAAAAAAACCAAAACAAAATGTGATTAGCGAAATATTACTGACAGAAAATGGAGGGAAAACAAGGAGGAAAGCTGAAGGGTTGTATTTTTCAGTTTGGATGCCAAAACACACACACACGCCATCTCTTACACGCACACTATCTTTTTCTTTCTCTCTTCCAGCAAACCAATACTGACAGGGACCGAGACAGCTCTTCTACTGTGGTGAGCCCATATAAAATCGCTTCCCCTCGACCGTTAGTTCCCCCTCCCCACCGTAAAGTATAAACGTCAGACGCAGTTGGTGTCGCTGTGTTTATGTACCTGGCAGAAGATCTCATCGCATTACACCTCGCTTCGTCAGCGCTGTTGCCAGCCAAGCAAAAACAAAAAAAATCAAAAAAAAAAAAAAAAATGAAGGAAAAGAAGAAAGAAAAAAAAAAAGAACAAAACTAAAGAAAAAAAGAAAAAAAAAAAAGACGCGTGCAGCCCGTACTTTGTTACGTGCCTCTTGATTGGCTGATTTTCTGATTTCCATTACTTGGGTTCAGAGTGGTGTCCCTTCACAATCATTCCCTCCCCTGACTGTTTCCAAACCCCACTCACGTCTTAAGTCACGCTGGCTGACGCCTGATCACGGTTCACTTCCGCTGAAAGCTTTTATTGGTAATCTCAGTCCCATACACGTGTTTTGCTCCAATTTCAAAAAGGAAAAAAGTGAAAAAAAAGGGTTGTGGCCTCCAGGGCAGACCCGATGTCTACCGTGCCGGTCAGATGTTGATGTGCCAGAGCTGCACGCAAAGTTGGGGGGAAGAGGAGGGGGCAGACTGTATCTGCGTGCTAACGGGCTGAATTCCAGAAAAGTTTCATCTTCAAAGTGCTGCGACACTATGCTGGAAGGTGGCCAACATACCGGAGCAATGACAAAATCCACAGACCTGTTTACTACCAGTGGATTTGTTTATCACACACACACACACGCACCTGCAACAATTGCACGCGAGCAAACACACACACACGATGTGCAAAGATACCGAAAAGCTCATCCATGCACACAAGCTCACCACGAAACTCAATTTAAAAGCTTTTCTCAATAAGAGAGCTGGAAAAATAAAGAGTGAGAGAGTTTGAGCAACATGGGAATCATGGATTATGAGTGTTCTCCGAGGAACCTGAGGCAAACAGGACCTGGCTGGTGTCGGAGATTACTAGGCTCTACCATTCCCACGAATAAAAAAAAAAAACCGAACAAAAACAACAAAGTAGCTAAAAGTGTAACCAAGGCTTGGCAGCTGCAAAGAACTGTTTAATTCTCGCCGATAATACTCCGAAGTGCCCAAGAAATCCAATTTCGCAATATTTCTTCTTTGCTCTAGCATCCCTTAGGACATTCCAGATGAAGATGCGTTCAAAGTAAGGGCGAAATCAATCGCCATTTTAAATTTTGGTTCCAGACCACAGAAGACGAAACCGATTTTCTCTCTGGGGAAAAATGTCTCAAGCAGGTGTCTGAGAAACCATGAAATTAAAAGTGCGTTTTTCATGTTAAGCAAAATTGAAGCTGGAACATGCTATCATTTGTAAGAAGTTTCTGGACCGGGTATTTGTTTTTAGAAAGTCTTTTGAGATTTGCTCTGAAATTACTTTTCCCCCGCATAATAACACCTCATATGAAGGCTTACCTCATGGTTCTATTCCACAAAATTCACACAAAGTTTATAAGTTGTTTACTCCAGAATGCAAGATGAATATCACTTTACATAATCAACATTCAGATAACATTTTTAAACGAAGCATTTTACACAAAAAGATGTAAGATGCACAGGCAAACTGTAAATAAAAATAGTATTGTACATATCTTTCTTTTATAAAGTAAAGAGATTGCCAAACTGCATTTCAACTGGCGTGTGAATGTGACCGTGTGTACAGGAGATGCATGAGGGGACAGAGTGCCTTGAAAAGAAGACCAAGTCCACAATTGGACCAGAAGGGTCTTCGATAATGAATCCGGAGGGGACAGCGAGTACGAAGCCCCGATCGGCCTCTGTATTGGAGGAAAGGAGGACTAGACTAATGCATCAGAAGCCCGTATCAACAAGCTAATTTGTGACTCTGACCTCTCCTGGCGGCCGGCAGGGTTCAATGGCTCCTGTCTGGATGCCACAAAGACCGAACAAAATCGATGACGATAGTGTCAAGACTAGGGGGCAAGGGGAAGCGATGAAGATTGGGAGGTGGAAGAACCAGTAGTAACAGAGCCCCAGCGAAAGAGGAAGAAGAAGGTCTAGTCAGCCGCATCCGAAAAAAAAGCGCGTCCAGAAACGTCTCCATTAGCCCGTTCATTTGCAGCGACATCTACACGACCTCCGGAAGGGAACTCATCATTCCGGTGATGGCTTGTCTCCCTTATCTTAGTCACAAACCTGAAGTTTGCTTCTCCCGCGCGCCACCAAGCGGACGGAGCTAACGACGTTGGACTTCCGAGCTAAGCGCTCTACCCGGACGGCCTAGACAACCGAAATTTCTTTATTGGACAAAGAATTCCCTTATGTCTTATTTTAGAAAGCTTACCTCACAAAGAAAAGTAAAAAGAGAAAGAAATATGCGCAAATACCTGTAAAGAAACAAAGAAGGAAAACCGATCTGCTCAGGTACGTGCAAAAAACACAATCCGCCATTTTCTTTTTACGTTGGAAATACGTTACACACAATAATGATTTCTACTGCTTTCCACACTGCATTTAAGGAGAGCATTAGGTTGTTCTTTGGAAAAAAAAGAGAAAACACCAATAATGTGTTATGTAAAAACATGCGACTGGTGCTTTTTCACCACACTGGAAAATTCCTTTTGTCTGTCCAGAAGTTAAAGGGAAATGCAAGTAAATGGTAAGCAGGGGTATGATACACACATTCTGAATCCTGCTCCAGCAAAATTTTATGTTAAAAAACGATCGTTTACTTACTTATTTTTTCCAGCGTTTCGCTGACTTTTGGCAAGGAGTGTATTTTCTCGCAAATGGCCAGAAGAAACAGCCAGGGATCCAGAAAAACGAAAAGAAGCTCAACGACAAAGAAAAAAGAAGAACATGATGGAAGCAGGACATATTGACTGAATATTGACGATGATGTCGAATACGTTGATAATAGGAGAATAGAAAGAAAGAATGATGGTTCAAATATTTCGATTAATGTACTAGTGGAAGCCGTTGAACTTACGGAGGACTGTGCCGAGAGAGAAACACACGAGTTCACCTATTCCTACCTTATTCTAATGCTCCGACCTGAATATCGTCTGCTTCTCGAGCTGCTCCAAAATATGTCGATAATTTTATTGCTTGATTACTCAGCTTGTCCCAACTGAAAACGACCCCTGAAAAGAACCCAACCCCCAGGCAGCCCCACCGTCCCATCCAGGGTCTGACACCAACAAAAGCGCTCGCACATGTCTCGGAAATGAAAGCCCCAAGGGGAGCGCAATGCTGTGGCTTACCCCCGCCACCCGCGCGGAAAAAAATCAGACAGAAAATATAAAAAAGAAAGGAAATAGAAAACCCGCTGGCAAAGTCAATGTCTACAGAAATAGCATCCTGGGTGGTATGAAGGGCGGGGTATTCTTTCTTTGGACATCCCTTTCTCTCTAGGGAGGAAACGGCCAATCATTTGATATGCGGGTGCAAGTCTCCACGATGAAGCCCAGAACTGCAAACCGTGGCAGTTCGTGAGATTGTTGTATTCTTTAAACTGTTTGGCAGCAGGACTTCCAGGATGCAGCGAGGTGTCTTCATGTTAATCTTCCATTTCCCCTCCTAGGGATGTCCATTTTTCATTGACGGCAAAGCAAGTGAAGCGCGACACTGACCTCTCTCTTTCATCTTCTCGAAAGGATAATGGAAATTGACTAGGAAGTAAGAAAAGAGACAAAAAGAGAAAGCAAAAATCATTTAATAAAAAGAGAACTGTGGTTAGGCAAGATGGTAAATGCAGGTACAGTCCTTTTTCCCGGAAGAAGAGTTTACTCTACCTACACGATGTGAGTTGGGGGTCAGTGGGTGGTGGTGGGGTACTCAAACCTACCTTCCCGTGTACCATTGATCTCCACTGATCCTAACATCGCTCCCGCTGCCCACATCGGACCGGCCCACCATCGGACCCTGGCCACAGGTTATGTCCTACATATACTTCCTATCTCCTCACCCCATCGCCCCTCGTCACTGGCATCGTTCCAGACAAGGGAGCTTAGAGCCACGGTCCCAGCTCTTGATGGTGGTGGCTCAATCCCTCTATTACGATCTCCGTACTGTTTTGCTCACCCCTCCCCTCATCTATTTTTTCCCCTCCCTTGTCGTGATCTTCGTCCCCACCCTCTACACACACCCCCGTACCCTGGAAGAAGCCGGCGAGGAGGAAAATCGATGTGCGATCCGTCAGTCGCTGGTTACGTCGGCGTGTAACGCGGCCCGGCGGGCCGTTCCACCCTCCGCTAAAGCTCCTTGTAAGCATGCGCACGCGCAAGAGCAAACCCTGCACTATCCCATCGTGCATCGGGAAAGAGCAGGGAAAGGGGATAGAGAGATGGACAGGAACACATAACTGGACGAGAGATTCTTGTCCCCCCAGTTTTTAGTAGGTCAGTAATTTCTTGGAAGAAATGTCCCGGCCCGGGCCTTCGCCATTGTTAGCTTACGTCCGCCGCACAATTTCAAGAAAGAGAGAGCAAGAAAAGAAATAAAATTTTAAAATAAAAAATCAGACTTCTTCCTGAACGCCTTTCTCTCTACTTTCAATGGTACGGGCCAGCAAGGACCTGGGCCTCTGATGAAATTTCGAACCAAAGTCATGTCCCCGACGAGACAAAGGGAGGAGAGAAGGAATGCAGCTTTCGTTTTATTGACATAACCACATTAACATCGTCTGCAATTTAAGAAGAAGAACAACAAGAAGACAACAATTTAGCAGTGCCAGTAGCTCTTGTCTGACTACTTCTAGAAAAACATGAATAGGTGGCAAAGTCAGAAGGCCAGCCCTAAGTCAGTATATTTTCTACACTTCGACAAGATATTTTTTTATGTTATACACAAGAGGGGGGAAGTTTCTTTAGCATGAAAAGAAGCATATCTGCATATCTTCTAAGTACATAAAATATATCTTGGAAAACACTTGCAAAGTAATCGTTGTTGTTCTAAGCTTGCTAAGTCCGTATACTTATTAAATTAGGCTTTAAGTAGTGCTGATCAATTAATACACTGCTCATGTAGAAGCTACTGTGCATCTTTGGTTAAAATGAGTGAAAACGACGCTCCACCCCTTCTGTCTGGTTCTCCTCACCCGGGAAGTAAGGTGTTGATGATTAATGTTCTCTCCGCCAGCCCGCAGCTGACGGTGGAAGAGTGAGACACGGGCAGACCGTGCAGGACTCTTTCACGCATTAAACAGACTCAGTCACGGTTCACTTTCATCGGTTTGCTTTGATTTTTCTACTCATTATCTAAAATTACCACCGGTTAAGAACTTCTCTTCGATTTAAATCACTCTTTCTCCGTGTTAAGGAATTAAATCGTGAAGATGCTGACAGTCACAACCGTTACAAACCAAGCCACGCCCACTCACTCGCCCCTGTTTCTGGTTTGCGTGCGGTGTTAATGAAATTACTAAGTTCTGATTGCTACAGGACACCGATCTAATTGAAAGACCCTCATCTTTCATCGACGCGGACGACAGCATAGCCGAGACAGTGCAGGGGAGACTACCGGACACAGACTGTCCGCACGACGGCACGGCGGTTTTCTCCCTTTATTCCCCAGACTGCGCAAAGCCCATGTCCTGGCAGGTCCCACGTTGATCAATCTTCTCCAACGACTGGGATTTGTTGTAGTTCTCTGGTGTTACCGTCAACTCTATAGCAACTGCTAATTCTAGTGCCTTCTTACCCCTGACCCACCTCTCTGCACTCAACACACAAGGGGGCGCTTTTCAAACCATCTGTTCCTACATTTCTTCGTTCCTTGTTTCTGAGTAAGAGCCTAAAATCGTTTTAATTCAATTCCTGTTTATGTAGCCTGAACGGAAAAATTCTACTAGTTGCGTACTAAATACAAGACATTTAACTTATGTTATTATTTCCTTCTCTCTCTCCCACACGCGCATAGAGTTTATCCACCACAAGAATCCTCAAACAAGTAATGCTCATTTACCGACACCCTTCTGTCTATCGAAACAGTCGGAAGAGGCAGAAAAAAATATGGTAAACATTATGGAATGAAGAAGACATTCAATGGCTATCGTAATACGAGCACACACACTTACAACTAGAGAAACACAGTGTGACGAGCACATGTTCTACATTCCGAGTTTGCATGTGCATCTGTTTACATCTGCCTCTGTGTCTGTGTATGTGTAGGCAGGGTTCAGGATGCGGTAATATGTGTGTGTGAGGGGGAGGGAGAGTGAGACAGGACAGATGGTATGTGAGAGACAGAAATAAAAGGACTGAGCTGACATCAAACATAAAACTAAGAAAGGCGATCACCACCAGCTTATAAAACACAACAACTCCACTAACATTACAGAAGATCATTGATCACTCGTTGTCAAAAGCTGTAAAGTGAAAAAAACTGGAAGCCGTGCTAACTAAAACATCTCGGACACTTCACAATCAAAGAAAAAAATTCTTTGACATTTAGCATCATCCATATTTAAATGTCTAGTCTAAGCTTCTCAAAATATAATGCACGCCAACAGGCCGTTCGAAACAAAAAAAAAAAAAATACACAAAAAGGCAAACTCTGACATCCGCAGTTCTTGTTATTATTCTACGAGACTTTTTAACCACACGAACAAGCAGGCAAACCATGAAATAAAAAATCTTGTAATATGACGAGCGAAATGTTTTACACACCGCACTACCATGGTCATGTCCAAACCAATACGATGGTACATTATTATGATTACATATTAGTG
The DNA here is from genome assembly GCF_003073045.1 of Pomacea canaliculata. Taxonomy (NCBI): domain Eukaryota; kingdom Metazoa; phylum Mollusca; class Gastropoda; order Architaenioglossa; family Ampullariidae; genus Pomacea; species Pomacea canaliculata. The sequence goes on from NC_037603.1 coordinate 1,688,273, forward strand.
TCATTAGTAGGGTTCAGTCCTGCCAATGTCTGAGCTTATCACATTGTAAAACTCCCAAAGCTGATTGCATTAGAACTCCTGATTTTTTTATTATTATTATTATTTTGCACCAATTAGCGCCACTCTGAAATCTTTGGAAGGTTTTTTACATTTAGCAAAACGCTGGTGTGCAGTTTGGACCCACAGACTGAACTTTCCTGCCAGTGCTTTACGGCGTACATAGACAAAAGATTTTTTTAAATTACAAAAAATACACAAATGCTCATCTTTTTCCAAAAATACTTTATCGCACGACTCTTGCGTTTGGGGTGTGTTTTGTACGACTGGCTTTCAAACGGGGTGGCGGGTGGGACATAGTTGCCAGCCGGTAACAAAGGTAATCCCATCAAGGCAGCTAGCATTGTAAGCAGATGCCAGATGCAAAAAACAAAACAAAACAAAAAACAACAACAAAACAACAAAAAACAGCAAAAAAAACAACCCAACAAAACAACAAAACCAAACAAACAAACAAAAAAAAAAAAAAACACACCAAAAAAAAAACAAACAAACAAACAAAAAACAACAACTCGAGACGAGCGCTGAACCCAGGACAGCCAAGCCTCACTCTACTGGAGACAGGCGTTAACCGCCCCTAGCTTTCAGACAGAATTCAATGCACGTTTGATGTTGGTTTCTACAAAATGGAGTTGTATAGACAAGCAATACCCTTTGAATGACTGTTGATATCTGCTAAATTATTTACACCCAAAGCTGAGTTTATTGCCACAAAAAGAGTCGCTACAACAACAAACACGTTATTACAAGATAAGAAACCATTTGGAGAAAATCTTATCATCACGAGGGGATGTGGAAGGATTGTGTCAAGGGATGCACAGCACGTGCACAGCAAAAGGAATGTGTCACGTGATCTGGTGGATGTACAGAGACTGGGCCAACGTTCCAACAGACAAGCGCCGCTGGCGAACGTGAGAGAACCTCAGTTCTATTTCCAGCAATTTCAATCACGATTTTAAAAAAATACACTCTGCCCACGCCTTTGAGGATAGGTGTCGCACCAACACTGAACGTGATGGAAAAAAAAAAAGAAAGAAAGAAAAAGAAGAAAAGAGAATAGGGAGATTGTAAGATATTAAGTTTTATAGACAAGCAGCTCAGACTCTCATGTCCGGAACACGCCCACAAGAACTGACTGAAGGAATTAATGGCGGCTATGAAAAGAGTGTGAGTGTGCTTTGTGCAAACAAGCTGATTAAAAAAAAGGAAAAAAGAAAACTGCGAATGTGAGCCACTCATTAAAAACGGACTTCTCCAAACGTGATGGTAGAGGAAAGCGATGAAATGTCAAACTCGTTTGTCCTCGCTAGCAAGTATGTTAGAAACCGTTTAGTGTGTGCGCGTGCGCGTCTGTGTGTCTGTGTGTGTGTTGAGCAGCTTTTCCTGCTTTCATCTCTTTATTTTCTGTGCTGATAACCTCTTGCACACCAATTCCACGGCATGCGGGTCGGAATCCAGACAGATTTAGCGGCTTTATGGTGGCTTTAAAAGACACGGACTGCTCTTTATCGCGCGTGTAAATAACGTACGTGCGTGCGTATACGCGTTCGTGTATCTGTATCAGTTTTCCAGCGACCACGAACAGCATCGTTTCAGGTTAATCATCTCAGCATGTCAACGCTAGATACAGCAAAAGATTGTCAAGGGGAAGGAATGTAAGATTGGTCAAACATGCTAACAGACATATTATCCGTTACTTTCAAAACCAAGCAAGCAAGCAAACAAACAAACTTCTTACCCGAAAGCCTGGACCCATAAACCACAACACGGTGTAGATTTGATGGAAAAAAGAATGTGCAAACTGAGCATTCATCATCTTTGAAGATTTCTCCTTCCTTGTTGCTTTTTTTTTTCTTTTCTTCCTTGAACTCTCCTCCCTTTATCCTTTGTATGTTTGTAGCATCACGGTGATCGCCTTGCTCGACTCCTCCTCGGGTTGCAGGATCTCAGCAACACTGCAAAAGGCATCGCACCGCTTGTCCCGGCTGAGACATTCTCACAGGAACGAAAACTCTCTACCAGGCCCTCGGAGAACCCAGCGGACTGGTCTTTTTTATATCTCCCTTCTTCACCCTTTGTGATCACCACATCTCGAGGAAAGGCCCAGAAAGGTGTGCCAGACCGTTTGGTGGAAGCTGCTGAGGGGTTGGCGTGCGGGAGTGTGCACGAGGTACGGAGGGAAAAAGTGCTGGAGGGAGGGGAGAAATTCCCAGCCTCATGTGACCATGTGACTGATGCCAGCAACATCCAGTTGTCCACAAACTCCCATAAAACGGTGTATCTCCTTACGACACCCGTTACTAACAGCCACCCGGTTACAATACTTCACAGCCAGATCAGGGTGTGTATTTCTCTCCTGGTGGTAGTGTGGATGTCCAGGAGATGTAAATTCAGGGGAGAGTGTGGAAGAAAACCGAATATAAATATATCTATATAGATGTGTGTCTCTCACTCAAGCATAAGAGATGAGCGCTTGCAATTCAGTGGGAAGTCTTTTTTCAGGGGAGTGGGGTGGGCAGTTAAATCCCACCAATTTCCAGACAGAGCCACTGATAGCTGCTCTTCAGCAAGGCAAAGAGGAGATGATTAGTATTCCTGCAAGAGTTCCTGACCTCAGGGAGCGATCCTGGGACAGCGTCTAATTATTCGTGGAAACAGCACTTACTGTGGCATCAAAGCAGCTGCACCCCATGTCCTCTCAAATACCCCGATCTTGTCTGTCCACACGTCCAGCCAGATCCTTCAAAACCGTCAGGCAAGGAATCAGTCTTTTTTTTCTCCACCTCCCAGGTAAGAACGACAGGTGTACTTATGGCAGAGTTCTTCAAATATTCAAAGAAAGTCTGACACTGAAGCCAGGTTCCAAGCTCGGAGGTTTACACAAGAATGAACACCGGCGCAGTAAGGTGCACTCTCACCCTCAGGACCAAGACCTCTCCGGATTTTTATCAGCGACTGCAGCACTAGGAGCCACACTGAAAGCTCCTCCTCCTTCTCCTCCTACAATTGTCAACTATTTACTTATAAACGCCACGAGGAACTTTGGCACGTGGAGATAAATGCGTGCGTGTCCGTACTTGTAGTCAGTGTCTCTGTGGGAACAAACTGTGTTCGGGGGGAACAGTCCTGGCCTTCTAAAGAAATCACTAGTATTGGCACACATAAAGAGGTATACAATCCAGTGCCACTAAGCTACCCGTGTTTCGTCGGGTAGCCAAGCGTTTCACGTCTGGCGAGGTTTGGGGATCAAGGGTGAAGAATTTGATATTTTTCTTTCCAGTGGGTGAACTTTGTTTGAAGTTTGAGTAAAAACAAAAAGCTAGGCAAGAAAGAGAAAAAAAGAGTAAAGACACAAGTGGAAGAAATAAAGACAGTAAAAATGGAAGGCAGGTATTGCGGCCCTATGCTCCTCGAGGAGTAACAACGACTAAACTAAAAATGGAAGGCAGAAAAACAAGCAAAACAGAAAATGAAATGCAAGACTAGTAAGACTCTTCTTTTTATGCTACATCACAGATTAGATATGTAGCATCACAGCAGGAGCACGGTCACAGGTAAGCAATGCAGGCGTGCACACTCATCCCTCCATAAACAAGCACACACACAAAGAGTGAGGAGAGAGAGAGCGCCGAAGGCATGGAGGGTGAAATACGAGAGGAGGTCGAGAATAATGGGAGAAAATGGAGGAAGAAATTCGGAAGCCGTTGGCAGCCAGGGACCTCGGATGAAGACAGGTGATGAGCGATGGTGCAGAAATCAGCAGCTCGGAGGGGCTCACCGAATCCAGGCAAGTAGTCTTCCCTCCATCACCTCCCACCGCCACCAGGCGCCACTACCACCACCTTCACCCGTAATCGTGAACTGCGTACTATCCACATCAAAGCTGCTAGCAACAAGCTTATGTCTGAAAACAAACCCAGCACCTGTCGTGTTCTTGCAGGATCTAAGGCAACAAAAACTCCCTTCAGGGACCGGAGGTGGTGGAGGTAGCAGCACGATATTCGTGATGTCATCCTGTTCCTGGAGGTACAGAACCAGCCAATGCCTACTTCGAGAAGACTGCCACAAAATCTTGCCCTACTCCTCCACACCCCAACTCAAAAAAAGTTGTTGGCGACTTAAGGATGCTATGGAGCGATGTGTGCCAAACAAAGGTCAAAGTTCAGCAGACGAGAAACAGCCGTCGTTAACCTGACACGAACGTTGGTGGACAAAACGCGAGGCAAAGATTCTTCTTCGCTGGGCAAATAGCCTTTGACCAAGTTGGAAAATGTTGTGCGAGGTCCTTGGAAACTAAAGGACTTGGGGCGAACTCTGGAACTTTAGTCAACATGCTGAACTAAGTTCAAACTTGTTTGTCAATACATTGCAAATACACTTGAGGATACGATGGGAATTCAAGCATTTCGGAAGTCTGGCATCTCGCACAGTTAAGAACGGCCTAAGGCGCGAATACCCAGGATACATACAAATATCGTGGTCAATACCTAATATAGTCAGTCTCGAGGTTCGGGTAGTAAAACCCGATTCATGGAAACTGTAAAAGCCGCCAAGTTACTGACACAAGAAATCAAGCGAGATACAAAGGTCATCCAGGAGATGACTACTGAGTGATAAAAGTATTCACCCGTGGACAAATAAGGGTCTTAATTCACACACCTATAAAGCTCCACTGACAGAGAAAGAAAGAGAAATAGAGAAAGATACAAAGAAAGACAGGGAGAAAGAGGAAAAGGGAAAAAGAAAAATACGGTATCTCTCCTTGCTCTCTGTTGCCCTCATGTAGATAAATATTCTAAATTCGAACTAAACCATCCTGTCTGCCGCACAGATTGGAGAGGAAAACCCACATGCCCCGGGAGGGGGAAAAATCGTTATCAACGCTCATCCGAGGGATCTACCAGAAACCCAAGTAAGCATCTAATTATAACTGTACCCGCTCATTATAATTCTAGCAAATGTACCCGATATCGCATGATGCCATAAGTCTTTACAACTAACGAAAAGCAGGCTTGCAGGACTAATGACCGGCATTCAGCCATGATCACGCCGATGATGATAACAATAATAGATAAAAGCGTGTATCTTAGGAAGTATCTTTCCGGCGTCTGTTCCTAATGTTGACCAACGATGGCGACGGCCAGACCGGCGCCAGCACGTGACGCGATCTGACGTCCCCCTGACGTCAGCGGTGTGTGGGATTGTGGGAGCAAAGTCTGGCGCCGGCAACGACATAACGACGTGCTTCCGGTTACTTTCTGTCGGGTGCACTGAAGCGTCTAACCAGGCATGAGCGTGTTCTGGGTTTTATTAACCGCAAGAATATTGCTCCGCCCTCTTGTTGCACTTTGAACTATGACCTCTTCATAAAGCTGTGTCCACTACCACAAAAAATAAATAAATAAACTGCTGAGCTGAAGTAAAACACTGCCGGCTGATTTGAATAAGATAAATTTTATATAAATTTGTTGAGGCAAAATAAAGAAAATGCTGGCTTCCTTAAGAAATGAATAAATAAATTATATTTATAAATTCTATTAATAATTCTTTAAAAATATAAACACAAACATCGTACGTTGAGCTAAACGAAATATTGATAGTTTCGTTCTGGAAACCGAATGACAATGGCCACAGAGTGGGTGATGATGACCCTGCAAAAGGGAGGAGCCGATTGCGAGTGTGGAATGTTTTTACCTGTAGTCAGACTACACACACACACAGTTTGGATCAGAGCTGCTTCGGGGCACAAAGGAAGGAGGGAAAGAGGATGTAACATGACAGATACAAATGCCGTCTCTGGTCAAAATAACCCTCTAGGTTTCACCTCCCAACAGGCGGCCTGCCAGCGGTGATGCTTAGTCCCTTGTCTGCCAGACTGGAAACAATGAGTTGTACTGTGGTAACGCTTGCTGCCGACTGACAGGAAGAAAAAACAAAAAGGTAAGCGGGACGAGGCGGGAGCGGGCTGACGAGGGCTAGAATTCTCGAGGCTTTCCCAAGTGTACGAGGCAAACAGTGAGAACTAGTGGAACTCAAGCTCCAAGACTGAGCTATTTTTAACGGAACTGCAAGACTTCGGCAAATTCTCGAAGAGAAGTGAGAAGAGTGTGAGAGAACCACTTGAACTAAACTTCTTTCCACTTTCATTGTAATTGTAATGACTTTCTTAAATATATATATATTGGAAATAGAGCACACCTCCCATTTAAATTGCCCATTGGGACAAATAAAGTTTAGTGTTATTGTCATCAGAAAAATTCTAGACTGATGTCGCTGCTTTCTGCGTCTCTCGGGACACCAACTCTTGGACGCATGCGCAGACCATCGAGAAGAGCGACGTCTGACTCATCCGACACGCATTAATGTCCGTCAACCTCTGACCTGTCCCAAGAGAAATGAGCTGCGAGGGTAGACGAGAGGCCAAGCGGAAAGAAGCCGGGTACATCACCTTGTAAACGCATCATCGTCGCGATCCTTCACCTTCTAATCCGCCGACGCGCATTTAACACTCGGCTGGGACTCCATCACTGTGGGACCAGTTGGGTACCGCGGACTCTTCGCACTTTCCAGAGCTCGGCACTAAAAGCAAAGTTTCCAGAACCGGCAAGACACTTGAAGAAACACATCTCTCTCTACTAACTACCCATCTTTCCATTCAAATGTCTAGTACACGTGTTCAACTAAAATATGTTGTTGTTTTTTTTCAGAGCTGTGGATTTATGTCTGTCCTCAACGGATATAGGAGATTCAGACGTTTTTGTGTTGTCAGACATTTTAGAAAAAACCGACAGTCCAAGGAACTGAAAATTTCAAACCGACAAGGTACTACAAGAAACAACTCTCTTTTTCTCTCTCTTTCCTACTCACACTCACACACACGGACAAAAACACAATCCCACATTGCCAAGCAAGCTCATTTTTACCTCCCCTGACATGGAAGCCTTCTCACTGCCAGTATGTTTCTGTCAAAGCGCCGACACGAACGGACATACATACTTACAAAGGTTTCTACTTGTTATGGTCCTCTTTCTCTTGTGTGCACGACCTGAGATTGTTTGTTGGTTTCCACGGCGACGCACAGCTCGGGCTCTGTTGAAATTGTTGCCGGAGAGACCTATTGATCACGCTCAAGGGCAGACTACCGAGGGGGCCGGTAACTCTTGACGCCAACTCCAAGTTGCGGAGCGGAAAGCAGACGGAGGACGAAGACAAGCAAGAGACGAGGATGAAGAGAGATCGAGAAATAACGACAAAAGTCAAGGACACGGCGATGGTAAACTTGAGGACGACGAAGACAGAGCGTGCGCATTGATCAAGAAGGTCGTCAGGGGGAGGGAGAAGAAGGGGGAAGGGTAGGAGGAAGGTATGAGGAAGGGTAGTGGTCATGTTTTACATCAAGCCAGCAAACTAAAGTTATATCACGGCAAAGCAGACATCCCTGTGAAAAGATGCCACATGCAGAGAAAGAAAGCGTGGTCGAGACGAGATCTGAACCCAGGACAGCCAATCCTCAGTCTCATTGTATTGGTGACAGGCGCTAACCCGCTACGCCACCGGGTCTCCCTCAGTGATTAGAGCACGAACCCTCCATTCTAATGTTATCTTTGTGGCGACATTTTCAAGAAATTCAACGACGACGATGACGATGATGATGAGAATAATAATGACGATGGTGATTGAATGAGAGCGGTTTCTACATTACAGAAAACAGTAATGTTCATTATAAAACCAAGAAAAAATAACTATTCTTTTATCGCATATATATATATACACAAAACATGACACAACATTAATAATAACAAAAGAAGATCTGTAAACCACATCTACCAGTTGTCGAGTAGGTTTATGCATTCTACAGCGAGCGAGTGAGCGCGCACACATACACACTTGAGCCAAGGATGACGGCGGTGAAGATAAGACACAGTTCTACAAGATGAACTATAATAAAACATAAACACCAACAATACGGGAAGTACAAGCTTGTATTTATGATTTATATTAATATGATTTATCATTGATAATATTAATATAATTTATCCCGACGCCATCAAGGAAGTCCATATTAAGAGGGAATGAGTACAGGAAGTACACACCAACAAGGTCAACAAACAAGAGAGTTACTCTCGTGCTTTCTAGAAATGTCTGAGGCACAATGAACACAACTCTACATAATTCAACATCGTGGTTACCACCATGGAACAGGACAGAAAAATATTCAGGTGGAAAGTTTCCCCAAAGAAATAATAAAAAAAAAGACTGAAGCATGTATTACAGTAGGTCTACAACCGATGATCCATGACTGCTCACTTCACTGAATTGCATCGGTGACATCTTGTTTATTAAACATTTAAGAAAGGAACAACCCAAAAGGAAAACAATATACCTGTTTGTGTGTGTGTGTGTGCGAGAAAGCGTGGGTGCGTGCGTGGACGTGTGCTTCTGCTTGCTTGTCTGGGTACGTGTCTTCACATCCACCCCACCGAGGTAGGGTCGAAAGGGGTAGCGATTGCCGCGGAGGCTGACAAAGGATTGCAACCGAGCGCTCGCCGCTCGTTTACCTTGTAATCAGGAAGAGGTTGCACCCGTCTCCGGCGCCATGGCGACTTGACAAACACCGCCGCCTTCTTGCACAGACGACACACCCGCTTCATCGCGCGCTCCAGCTTCTCTCCTCCACCTCTATCGCTGTCGAAGATGGCGAAGAAAGGGTGGGGTAGTGTCGGGAGGGGAGAGGTGAGATGGGGTGGGGGATAAGCAAGGCAGTTACCTGTACAGGTTGGCACGGGCGAGGGTGTCAAGGTTCCTCTCTTCACTCACTCCCACAAGAAAAAAATGAAAGAAAAAAAAACAGTCAGACGTCCGCAAGCTGGTGACAAGCGCGCGCCCAGATCTCTACGCCGCTCAAGATGAATAATTGATCCGCAGTGATTGGCAAGAATCCCGCACTTACTTTGCCAAGTCGAAGGCTTTATAACTCTTTAACTCCAGCGACACACTTCCGGATCGAGAAGAGGTGCGCGCGCACGTCTTCAGACGGAACACGGTCCAGGCAATGTCTGTCAACTCCTGTGAACATCCTTACATCACAGTCTGAAAAAAATCTTGTGGAAGTGGAAACAAGAAAATGATTTTTTTTTTTTAAAACGACATCCAAAAAGTTGTGAAAAACTAACATTTTGGAGGAGGAGGAATAAAGTCCCCGTGTGACTGATATAAGCATCGGTTGGCCCTAACAGCGGGCAGAGGTCTCAGCCATTCATCACTGTCATTTACAGTGCTGCCCTCTAGCGTCGTCCAGCTTCTAGCAAGACCAAGATGCTCCGCCCGCCGCCGGTAAGTCCCCGGAACACGCGGATGGTTCTGCTGCTCCAGCGGAAGGATTTGGAGTGAGCTCACGTCTGTCGCATGGTCGTCAGGCCGCCTTCACACCGTCAAACTTTATCTACATTTTGTAGTTGATGGAATGGAATCAGGTTGCAACAGGAATGGAAAGATGTTTAGTTTTAAAAAAAAGCTAGTGGTGTTACATCTTCAAACTCCTCCATGAAAAAACAAAAACCATCCTCTTCACATCACAGCTTTCGTTGAAACAGATAACACACTGCGAAAAATGTCTTCTCGGAAACAAGTGGAGAGAGAGAGAGACAGCAGTAATCATACTGGAATAGCCGGAAGAATTCACAGCACTGCCAGACAAACACAAACAGATCAGCAACAATCACGCTCGTCGAATTCCAACATTAAAAATTACTTTCAGTGCAGACGCACCTGAACAACAGAATCGATAATAACGGTGTCGTCATGTCCTAGATGTCTACAAAGACAGACTTCAAGAGGAGAAGTAAATTGGTTTTAAACATGAACAATGTCCGCCGCCCTAACAACTCCTAATAGCATCTCCCCCTCACTCCCTCTCAGCCATCTTGTCGGAGACACAGCCGCCATGACCAGAAGTGCATCTTGTCTTCCCAGGGCTCAGCCACCTGCAGGTGCTGCTTACCTGCGCCGTTAACTCACCTGATCGCGGGGTGGGTGGGAGAGGGGTGGTGTGGTGTCTTTCATCATGGCTAAGCGTTCTTCCCTGTCTGCGAGCACTCCCACGGGGTGGACCCCTTTGTTCCAGACTTTGTCAGCGCTGTTGTGTCCGTCGGTACTTGATGATGTGCGACATGGTTAAGAGGGAGGAGAGACGATGGAGGCTGTGAAGCTTTTTCTAGGTTGTTTAAATATAGCAGCGTGGTGTGTGTGGTCTGTGTGTGCGAACATTCATAAGTGAGTGCATGTGTGTACAATAATGACTATAAAGACAATCACAGACCGAAAAAAAAAATAAATAAATAATATGAAAAAAAATAAAACCAACAACAAGGCCAATATACAGGTAGACAAGAAAGGGCATCCACAGAAGCCGTCTGAGACTAGAGGGGGTCAAGCCAGAGGTAAGGGGTTCAGTACTCTTGCCACCTGAGTACCTGGCGACAGGTGGCGTCACCAACAACAGTTGTAGTCCACTGCAAGCCTAGATGGACGAGCAACTGCCTCTGCAGCAATCTCAGATGCCAGGTCCGACAGCAGTGACAAATGTTTGCTGTCGATATGTATCGTATGAAAACTAAGGGTATATAATGCAACTGTAGGATTAGGCTCTAAGGTAACACTCCATTCTGTATAGGCCTCAATGAAAACATTCCTCTATGGTGTATTAGTAATTGCGAACCTCTAAAAACACCAGAAACACTTTTTTTTAAAACAAAATGTCCCGGATTGGTTATTGTACAGGTTAGACAGAATACTGATGCCATCCACGACACCGACAGAGACAGCGATACGGCATATTTTGTTTTTTAATAAAGGGGTGAGGATGTAAGAAAGGTTTGTTCTTTGGATAAAAAATTTCTATTACCTTACGATTTCCTACGACAGTCAATACCTTACTGACCCAGTCAAAACCACCGCCCACTGACCCCCAGCACGATGTAGTCAATGACTGTGACGACGAAATCCTTGAAACACGCATCCATCTGCAACATTCCAGTTCCACACATACCTATCTCAAGCCCACATCCTGTCCTTTCCTGGGACTTGGTCTTGAAGAGAGACCGCCACACGCCTGCACCAGGAGAAGTGGAGGATCAAACAATATTAAGTCTCGGGGAGAAGACCGGGTGGGGGAGGGTGTGAAGGGTGGTACCAGCACGCGCGTGGTTAATACCACTTGACCCTCCCCACCCCTGCGATCTCCACTGAGCAAATGTGTTTATGATGGAGCCAATCGCCGGACTTTGCTTGGCAAGAAGGAATTACTGCCAAAAAGAGTGGGGAAGCCAGAAATATATAAAGTGGGTACGTGTGTGTGTGTGATAGAGAGAGAATAGGGGACGAGAATGAAGACGAAATTCTAAAGGAAGTCGTTTAAGTAGATGATAAATAGAGTCGATGTCTAAATCTCATTACAGTCGATTTAAATTCTGCCGAAAAGTGTATTTGCAGAAATCTTGAAAAATGTGAGAATGAAAGACGAGGAGTCACTGAGCGCAATCTGGAAGCAGCCTGCATTTGAACAGTAGGAAGATGTGCACGAGACCCACGGTAGGGAGAGGGAGAGAGACAAAAAAGGGGGAAAAAAAACCAGCAAAAGAGAAAACCTGAAATGGAGGAGACTGATGTTTAACTCCGAGTCAGCAGCCAAGGCTAGAAGGTTCTATAATCACGTGCAAGCGAGAGAGAAAGAAACAAAGAGAAAAATAAAAACAAGATATCGATAGGAGTGGTGTAAGGCTAGGAAAGGAGAGAGAGAAAGATAACCGAAGGCGAGAAAATTAGATAAACGCAAAAAAACATTTATTTAGATTTTTAGTTTTCCAATCAGACGCAGAGCTATGTAATCAAATTAATAATAATAATAATAAAATAATGTTAAGGAAATTGTGGTTATCACGAATGTCATCGACGGGGTCGTCAATCACGAATAATTCTACACAACACAGAGCAAACGTAGGTATGTGTGAGTGATAGATAAAGATTGACATTGTTGACTGTCTCAGTTTTCGACATTAGGACAAAGAGAGGGATGGAAGGTTTACAAAACTATTTGCGATGCACAGCGATACTAACACAGTGATGAATCTTTAATAATGCAAACATCTTACTGTTTGCTTGTAAAGAGCTTTTGAAAAAAATATATATATGTATATATTTCTAGCTAAATAGGAGCAACGTATAGTCCGAATGGTCCACCGCAAAAAAAAAATAAAATAAAATAAATAAATAAATGATAGGTGTTCAACGACAAATTATTTCCCTTCCCCCAGCAATAATATTGTTCTTTTTCTCTGTAACATGCGGTCTATCCTCTCCTCGACCCTCTTCCCCCCTTAGCCCCCTCTGAAGCCACCCCAGAAGGTGGTTGATATTGGGGTCAGATAATAAAGAGTTGAGGTGAGGAGCGGGGGGAAGGAGGGGCAGACAATCTGCTCAGCGCGACGATGTCCAGGCCTGGGGCAAGGTCCACGTGCTATTACCTCCGCTGAAGCAGCTTTTAGCTCCACTTCGTCATCCCGTAATGATGGCGGATCCCTTCAGTGCACCAGACACGCCAGCAGCTGTCGTCTGCCTGCAACCTCGTTCTCGCCTTCGTTTTGCGAGTTCAAGGTTTGGGTCGCTGGACCAGCCATTTCCTCAGCAGTAAGAAGCTTCGAGAAGTGGCAGAGAAGATAGTATATATATAAAGTAAAAGAGAGAAAGAGAATGTGTGTGGGATGATGGGGTGGGAGACACGACAGAAAGGTTGCAGCACATTCACTGTGTTACTACTGCCGAGACGAGAACGGCAGAAACTCAGGAGGATCGGAAGCAATATTTACATTCGCTAGCCCTCGCCTTCTTTATCTGACCCAGCGGGGTTTTTTTTTTCATGTTGGGAGTTAATCACGTAAAGTAGCATACTAAAACATATTAAATCGATTATAGCGATTTATAGTTCCAATATTCCCAGCTCTAAACTGTTTACAAATCAAATTAAGTTTTTTGCCACCGTCGCCTCGGCATGCACCGCAGTCAACAAGAAAAAAAGAATGCAAGGCACTCAGGCCTCTCCTGCAAGGGACGTTATCACCCTCGGCAGGAACGAGAAGCGTGTAAAGGGAGACAACCATGCCGGGTATGGATAACAGCATTCTTCTAAACATCCTTTATAGGCACACGTTCTTCCTTCATCTTTATCAACGTTTAGCTTTTATCTTGGTTGGAAGGTTGTAGATTAAACTATAAAATAAGTGATAGTGATGAGGACGGTTATTGTTATTATGTGCATTGTGTGATGCTATGATTCCTTGCTCAATTTTCACAAGGCTGATTAAATTTTTAAAAGTGTTGTTTAAAACCGTCATGGTTAATAACTTTTACAGAAATAGTTTCCTGGCTGGAAATGCCAGGCTTGCGTCTTGAATTGCTTCACAAACATTTGCTGTCAGAGCAGGAGGGAACTACTAAAATCTGCATTATCGCCCCTGAAGTGTGTTTTATGATGCACGGTATGGGAAAAAAGGTTACGCTAGGGTGATGCACTATTTATATAACTCTCACATGATACATGAGCATCGTCGATTAAAGGTCCTTCCCAGTCCATGCACGTCCACGCATGTGCGAATACGTCAACACAATGGTGAGCGTGCGTGCGCGCAAAGCTGTTAATAGTAGATAAATGAAGAGGCAGTAAATAGTTGTATGATAAAGTGTAGATAAAATCAAGTACTATGAACAGGATAAATTGTATCTACGTCCTCGTTTGGACTAAAAGAGTACGGCATACACCCTAGTACTTGAAAATTTATATTAATAAAACGTGGAGAAAATAAATATTCCGCTCTCTAAACGCACATTAAGGACACGTGTAATACGGATGTAACATACAGTACAGACACATACACCATATACATACACATGTAGAATTTTTTTCAAACGGTCTTCAAAGCTCGGTACTTACCTTGAACAGAATACGATGCTTACAGAAGGGCGCGCATAGACACATATTCACAACATGCATTCAAACACTTATGTCAAGATATGTACACACGCGCAAACAAACGATTACACACATTCCAACGCACTCACCTTCATTCATCTTCCTCCAACCTCAGAGTGCCAGGGTCATGAGAATAAAACAAAGTTCAGAAACACGCGGTACTCACGTTCAGCAGCGCACACAGTCTCTTGTCATGGAAGACTGACTCCAGCAGGACGCAGTCCTCCTCCGTACAGTCCGTGAGACACTGGATTTCTTCCAGCGAGTCCAGCACCTGGGACACAGCGCCTTTGAAGAACGGCACAAACAGTTACTTCCCTTCGACTGCTATTCGGCAAATCCGTCATTAAGTAACAGAATAAAGTAAAATAATAAAATAAACGAAATATTAAACAACTACATATCGGGTTACGGTGAAAAAAATCCACAACAGTTAAAAAAATTTCCAAAAATATTATTCGTGAAATTAAATTATTAATGAGGGAAGGGTAAGGAAGGATACAGAATGTACATTGCTACCATCCATCAAGACAATATATATATAAACTACAGGATGGTATTCCTGCAATCGTAAAGTTTGTGATAACAGAGGATGGGGGAATCTTTCTACAAATACAGATATTTCATGTTTGAATTCTAAATGAGTTGGAACAAATACCTCTCTGCTATATTTAGAGGAAATAATGCAAGGGAGACAAGCACTGATATATAACCAGAGCCGAGAGAAAGCCATTGAAGGAAAGAGATTGATGGAGAGAGAGAGAAGAAAAAAAACCCTGACAGACTGAAAGTTAGAAACAAAAAGAAATACAAACCAATATTGAAATACAATTATTTCAATCTTCAAAATTTCAACAATTAATCATAATTAAGCGTCCAGTCAGCTGTCATCATCGACTCACCAGCAGACGTTTCTTCTTCCTCGACAACCTCTTCCTGGTCGTTGTAAAACGTGGCCCACATGGAGCTGGACACCGCCGCCATGATTGGCCCCCTGCCAGCATGCCAGTAAACTGAGTGTTCACTATGTTCACAGTTAATATTTCACACAACTTCCAGCGGGACAAAATCCGGGATACCAGAGCTATTTACTTTGTTACCACACTGTAGTGCTGACAGCGAGCACAAACAGCTAAACAATCATTTATTCCCCCAAACTCAGTGTTTATGATATTAGTCGGCCACGGTGTCTGTAATGCTAAAATATTGTGTATATTAGTATGTTGGGTGTCTGTAACACACGTGATGCGACATTAATGTAGTGAAAGAGAAACGATGTTTGAAACCCTAGACACGTTACAGACAGTGTAATGCACGGCTGCCTGTAATGCAAGAGAGTGTAACACCAAGGATGCCAAAGACAGGTGTACGAACGACCGCAAACCTGTTTACCTTCAGTTTTCGTCTTGCGTTGAACTTTTTCAGCTCCTCTACAGTTTCATGCAGGTGCATGCGCGGAATTTCTCGCTTGTTCTGGAACATTTGAGATAAAACATCCTTTTTATTAAGCTGTTTACGACAATACTGAATGAGCAAAAGGAAAGACAGAAAAAATCCCCTTCTAAACAAAAAAGAAACAGAATAAAAATCTCCGATTAAAAAACTAAGTGGAAGAATTTAATTTTACTTTTCTTCTTTGCTTTCATACGCTGTTTTAAAACCTAAAACTTAAACTGTAACTATCAATGTATCTGGTTCCTAGAGAAGTTTGTTTTAAAAAAATTAAGTTTTCAAAAATGCTTTTCTGAGTCTGCGTACAAATTTACTAATGTGTTATATTTCAAAATGTAAAGCATGCTTGCGACATCTGATTTATATTTTGGCTTTTATCGTTAATTATATGTGTTAAGTCATTCATTACACACGTGCAACGGTGTTTTTGCCTCATAACGGAAACCAGTGGGATGAAAACGCCATTAGTGAACGAAGGGCGAAAAAAAAACAACTAAACCCAACAATTTTGCGCGAACAGGAAGACCGTTACATACAAATCAGTGAGTGGCAGTCGGAAAAAAAAAATGAAAGGAAGTGTGACAGAAGCTAGAGGAAGACAATGTGAGTTTGACTTTATTCAGTCAAGAGCCTAAGGAGAGAGAGAGAGAACTGTGTAGAGGGAAAGAATGGAGGTCAAAGCCAAGCAAAAGGAGGGATGGGGTGAAGGGTAAAAATAGTCCGGTTGAAGAATCAATGTATGCATGAAAGTAAGTGTGAATGAACAGACATAAAGTCGGATCCAACGACAGACGATGATACACGTGACAAAATAAAACCACCTTTTTCACATCACCAAAATAAAATAGATCAATCCCTTTGCATCGCTTTCATCGTTAACACAAGCCACGTGGCGGCCATTTTTTTATGGCAGGTCTGGACTGGTCAATCCCAGGACGATGGTCACGAACATGGCGATCAGGGGTAGCTAGTCAGTGAGGGTCAAAGCTCATTGGAGAAGAAACTAGGGCGAGCCTTATCACCTTTATCCACGGGTGCTCCAGGGCGCCTTCCACGGTGAGTCGTGTTTCTGGGTTCAAGTCCAGGAGACGGGTGACCAGGTCCTTGGCCGAAGCGGATATGTTGCCCCACTGTTTCTGCCTCATCTGCAACCGAAATGAAGCAATGACGTCAAAATAAATACCGATGCAGTTACAAAAAGAAAAAAAATCGGCAGTTAAGAAAATGTGGGTGTGCGGCGATGAAAGAGTGCAAAGAAATTTGGAGAGAAAAGCCTCATCAGAGATCAGAGACTTGAGCAAACACCCGTTATTGGGCGGTGCTAATGGAGCTGTGCATTAACAGATGGGAATGGAAGAGAGAAATCTCGCGAAAAAAGGGGAAGTGGTGATGGCGGCAGATAGGGAGAAAGAGAAAGGAGAGAGAGAAAGAATGACAGACTAAAAAAAAAAAATCTAGGATAGAGGTGTGTGTATGTGGAAGAAGGAGAGTTTGGGAAGAAGCTGGGATTAGGATAAGCTTAGTTTAGGATGAAAAAAAGTCCTCTTGCTTTGTTAGTTCCTAACTAGAACCGCTACTTTCCCCTGCATCACAGAATTCATCGATTCCGCCTGCTGCAAACAAAAGAATCGCCGTGCCGGTCCTCTCTGACACGCAGGTAGCAGGCAAGTGTAAAGCCATCACCCATTGATGAAGTGCAAGCAAAACAACAACAAATAAATAAATCAAGAAAGAAAGAAATTAGTTGTAACTTTAACCTCATCTGTGAAAGCAGCCGTTAAAGTTCATATATGACGTCAACATGAATAATTGTAATTGCATAATCTTAGTGAAGGTAGAGGGAAAAAAAGAAGTTTCTGTAATCTTGGATCAGTACCGAGAAATAAAGTATAGAGTAGAAAGAGAGCGAATGTACTCATGAAAAGAAGGAGAAAAAAAGAGAATGGCTCAGCAAGATGTGTGTGCGCGCGCGCGCGCGTGTCTACGTGTATGCGTGTCAGAACAAAGTTACTTCCGTTCTTTTAATGTATGCAACAGTCTGTGTCCGCTTTCGCAAATGAAAGCACACACACACACACAAGAATAACTGTTCTGTATTTGATCTCATTCTTCTCTTCCTCAATATATTACCCACAATCCCATTGCCATTTGATTTAAAGCACCCGTATCACCGCTAACGCTAACAACCCAGATCACTGTGCCTACACTAAGGTTATTTTGTTAAGCTTGTTTTTCCTTCTAACCCCAAGGGTAAAATGAAAGGTGGGCTGCGGAAATCCCAAGCTGAGGAGGAATGAAGCGTGAAATAAAAGACAAACAGCGGAGGAAAATTACTGGTCAGGTGATGCAAAGGAACTGCTTCCCGATCGATGATATCCGACTGACGTGAGTTCATCATTCATTTATCCGCTTTCTTGTCGTGAGCGATGAAATGGCTTAGCTTGTTATTTATGCAGTCTCTCGTTCTCTCTCTCTGTGTGCTGAATGCGTTTTAACAGAATCAACGTATAGTGGAGGGTTTTTTTTTTTCTGCTACTATGTTTCCATATTTGGTCTGGTATTCAAAGTCAAACACCAGATGACATGAACCAAGCCGACAGAATAACTAGAGGGCAATGATTTCAAGGTGCTTGACAGATTCCATTTACTCCGCATCCTCCTCAGGTGTGCACTACTTGCCATGCAGCGCATGCGCTTTATTGAAGCTTCCGCCTGTCAAGGTTCGCTGAGTTTACACGACCGACAACTCGAAAGGAACAGCAAGGTCTGATCCACACTTGTTTATGGCCCTTTCTGTGACGCTCATTTTCCCCCCTCTATGACGTCATCACGACGTCATAACCATCCTACACGTCGTCAAAATAAATTATGACGACACTGATGAAGTTTACCTCATTCCCTGCAGTAGTACTGCGGAATACTAAAGGGCTACGTAAAATTGGCGAAAACAAACAAACAAACAAACAAACAAGAAAAGCTTAAATATACGCTCTTTGTAGTCCTCCCATTACGTTTTAGAGAAAGAAGACTTTTTTATTTATTTGTGAGAGGGGAGTGTAGGGAGCAGACGGGGAAGACGCATAATTTAATTCGCATAAGCGAGCAGTGACCTGTGTAAGAGTTCACATCCTAATACTGGACTAACCTTGTAACTGCCTTTGAGGATGAGGTCATACAGCCTCTCTCTGGTGCCGGAGAACGGCGGGTAGCCCCCGAGCAGGATGAACAGGAGGACGCCGGCGCCCCACATGTCGACGGCGCAGCCGTAAGGCTTCCGCTCCACCACTTCCGGCGCCATGTACTGGGGAGTGCCCACCCGCCCTGCAAACAAACGCGGCAGACAGACCGTGACATCGCCTAACCCATCAAAGAAGGCTTTTGGTGCCTCCGACAGTTGCCGATTCCCCCAAAGCCATCGAAAGACAAGCAAAGCAACGAGACGAAATGCGGCGTGATCCCCCTAACCATCCCATCTCTTTTTCCTCCCCGTGACGCGAAAAGCGCGAATGGATTGATTCTCTTTCTCTCGTCGAAGCCTCGGAGATATGAGAGTATCCCCATGCCAACAGGGTTTTAGCTGGAAACCACTCTCCGGAATGCACAATGAGCTTTGTCCGGAGTTCATCTGTAAATTCTGGACTGGCGAGTGGGGAGTGAGGAGGATGAATGACGACAAGTGTCTTTGAGACCGACGAGGGGGCGGAGAAGGCGAAACCTATTAATGAGGCAGTCGTAGATCACAAAAACAAAACAAAGCCAAAAACAAACCCAAAATTTAAAAAAAAAAACCCACAAAATGCAAATATCAAAACAAACTGCAAAAAGTATACCAAACCAAACAAAATGCGGAAGAAATAAAAAAAGTGCCAATACAAAACAAAGTGCAAAACCATAAAACATCTAAATAAATAAAAAACAAAATGCAAATTACAATCAAGACAAAATTTCAAAACTAAAATAAAAAACTAGACACAATGCAAATACTAAAATAAAAAATGCCAAGCAAAACAAAACGCCAAAACTAAATCAAAATTAAAAACAAAATGCAAAAAAAAAAAAAAAAAAAAAAAAATACCAGAAAATGAAAAACATAAAACAAACGCGTAAATATAAGTAAAAAAAAGAAAACAAAAAAAGCGAATAGACAAATGAAATCCCCTCCTCCCCACAAAAATCCCCAAAAAAATCAGTGTACCTTGAGACTGATATTTGCAGACCTTGTTCAAGCCATGTCCTACAACTACCTACAAGTCATACCGCAATTTTTGATTAAGTCTGGTCAAACATGATTAGTTTTCCACGCCTTTATTTTTATTTATTTATTGTTATTCTTAATCGTCACTGCGAATTCAGAAGAGGTTCACCGTTAAGGATTTCTGTTAATAAGCCCACTGATTCCTTTATTTCCATTGCATTTCTACATTCCCGCTGAAATCTCACGATATTCCTGCAGGATCGAGACTTTTACATCTTCTCTTGAGGTGGAATGTTCATGTTGTGTTGTCAATGATGGCGGTATTAAATCTTCCTACGTGTTTTTAATTTCTTAGTTCTGTGTGCTTTTAAGTAGTTTCAGTTCCGACTGTTCACCGCTGGTGGATGACACCACGATCCTAGCATCTGATCACAGATATTGGGACGAAAAGTTTCCCTTTTAATAAATAATGCTGCTGAGCACGAAGACATGATGATGACGATGACGGCGACGATGATGATGATTTATTCAAAAGCCCTTACTCAGAGCAGGTCATTGGAGGGCGGACAAACGATTCTTCCAACAGACGTTTCTGTGTAACGGCTGGGTCGTAAAGAACAGGGAATGATGGGTCATGCAGATAACAGTGATGCCACTTTAAACGACGATAGCGTTGGGTCACGCCAAGAAGCCAACTACGACCTGACGGCCACCTGCTGGTTCGGATTCTGAGTTATTACCGTCCGGCACAACACAGGATGGAGCGGGACTGCAGAGGGCTGGGATGGGTGACGAAGAGAAGGGGGAGGAAACAGCGAGAGAGCGAGCGGGAGAGAAACAAGAGGCAGACAGAGGCAGTGCAGTAAACATAAGTCTACAATGCCCATAAAATAACATGATGCTACTATAACGATATGAACATTTTTATGCGGACGTTGGTGAATATTTTCACTTCATATTTATTCATTCCCATCAAACGCATACATCCGGCAGTTGTCACGTGACGCTCGTCAGCGCTCGGGTGGATTTGTGCGGATGCCACTTTCTCACATCCCGGTTCTTGAATCAGCAGATAGCCAGCTTGATCACGTGGTCATGAGACTGACATTACATCCGCAGATTGTTTCCCAGATACCTCTCGTATTAGTGTAAATTTGTATGCATTATTCCACACCCTAAAAGTTTGTTTAAAAGAGCTTAATACCATATGATCTTTCCATCTCCCTCCAAGGTTTTATGGCGAAGGTTCGATTTTCACAAAGTGGCGCACGCTAACGATATTTAATGTGCAAACACAAGACCACAGTATTCGCAAAATTGTTCAGGTCTCAACTTCAGTTTTTAGACTTACCCCGTCTCATCTCCCCGCCAATCTGAGCGTTTCCCTTTGTCTACCCCTCCCCTTTCTTTATAAACAGCTTTATGTACAACTTATCCATACTCACAGCCTTACACATTAACTATACAACACCAATCACCAATGTCTTCCATAACTCAAGCATCGATACTTAGTAGCCATTCCACACTGATTAGCACAAGTTAGCACACGTATCATGTTCAGTGCTTGTATCTGTTTAGCACACATGCTGAGCGAAGGTATAAAATAATAATTGGAAAATATGCCAATCTCACTACAGCTTATCCTCCAATACGTCAAGCAAACATATAAATAAATGAGTAAATAAATACACAAAGCGTGGTGAAGCTGAAGTGCACTGTGAGTTCAAAGCATTAGGCAGTGGGCGAAGTCCAGTAATTTTAGTACGAAAGTGCGAGTTATCGGCGTCAAGACTGGGCTGATGGGAGTCTTACACTGGTTCCCCCGATCTGGGTAATCCTAGTTGTCAACAATAGCACTGAATGATGGATTCTGACTGCTGAGGCTGGCGAAATGTGGTTCAGCTGTGCAGAGAGGGAAAGCAAGTCAACCCTGGTCAGGTCCTCACGTGGTCTTCTTGTTGAAACTTTCTGTTGGTCTTACGAATCAAGTCATGAAGCAAGGCATGGACTCATTCAACACCAGTAAATAGACACCAGACCCACAAAAAAGTAGTGTGTCGGAAGTGGGATCCGAACCCGCAGTCTACAGATCCCCTGTCTAGGCGATAAGCTATTCACCCCTGCGCCACTGTCTACTCCTACCTCCAACCCACTATACTCACTCCCACGATACCCCCGTTGTCTGTGGACATGACCCCTGCAAGCAGTACCCACGAAGACATCTTTTCCAGGATAAACTGAAGTTTCACTGACTGACCGTTCCACGTGGCTTCAGAAAATACTGGTGTATGGAGACAGCTCTGCAAAACGGACGACCGGGCTGGAATGAAGGGACGGGGAGGCTCTGTGGAGGAGAAATAAAGCTTCTCTGTTGCCTTCAATCGATCTACCATTAGGTATTATTTTGGGCCAGACAAGTACATTATTTGCCCGCAGGGCGTGAGATTAGTTTGAGGAGCTGTTCTGCTTCTACTTTGAAAGTAAAGCAAGGTAGAGGGAGGTTGTGAAACGGAGGGATCGGTGTAGGGGGGTAGGGGCGTTATAAGACCCGGAAGTGATGTATGCAAAAATCAACGTTTTTATGACTGTCCTACATTTTCCTTGCCAAGGGAGCTCAAAAACTGACTATTTCAAACTTTGTAAGTGATTGCATCTCGCAGACGCAACTGAAAAAGCTTACAAAATATCCTATAAAAAAAGCAAAGAAAAATAAATCATCGGCCCAGACAAAGAAAGATCACCGAAACCGAGTTGTTTACTAGTTAATAAAAATATCTGTTATACTGTAATTTAAAAACAAATTACTGAATACTTTTATGACAAATATGGAAAGGAGGAATCTCTCTACCCGTAAGTCGAAATTTCCAAACCGAAAAGAAAATACCTCTCTAAAAAGTCGACGGCGAACTGAAGTTCTTTTAAATTATGCTAAACTTAAAAAAATATCGAGCAAGAAGCCAGACTTGACGCTTTCCAATCCCAAAAAACAACAAAATATAAACAAACTAAAGAAGTTGTGTTAGTCATGTACTAGAAAAGTGACAAATATGTGTTATATATAAACTCGGGTTAAAATTACAAATGGAACACTCTCGCCAAGGGGATTTTAATACAAAATAAAAGGATGTGAGAGTGGTCAGTCAGGCCAAGTCAAAGCGCCTACAACTGGGCGCAAACGCCGGTCTTACCGACACAATCGTCTCGCAAGTCAACCAACAACTGCGCAGCAGCAAGAGTTGTGTAATCTGCAAGGGAGATAACTGAACAGGTAACTCTACTTTCATCTACAATAAAACACAATGCTAGCATTTACACAGTCGGCACTACAGACACCGGATTCCACTATGAAGATTCCCCCTCACTTTTTCCTATTTCATTAAAGCAGAAGACGCAAAGAAAAAGCAGGAGGCAATATTTACTTCCCTTGCCACAAGAAGATTAAAAAATAATAATAATTAAAAAGTACTAATTTCTAACGTAACAGCCATTTTCTACCATTTTAAAGCTGATGTAAATACTCTTTTCCAAATAAGAGTCTAATAGCAAATGTAAGCAACTATCGTTTGTGTTCAAAGAATAAGCATCAACAATGAACATTGTCACCTCGGGTCAAAGGTCATAACTGTGATGTCCTTATAGTACATGGGTGGATCTTATGGTGTATAGCCAGGTTTGGGAAAAAATCGGCTTTTGCTTTAGTGTCAACCGTTTGAGCGTGGTTATACTTAACGACTGGTTCTAATATCTTTCTGGGAATAATGCTTGTATTCTGGGGTATGCATTTTACGAACAAAAAGGATTACAAACTAAATAGCATCTTTTAATGAATTAACTCCTACTGCTTTGATAAAAGCTATCATTATGGTAAGCACCTAATATACATGCTCTTCAACAAAATGCCTAAAGCAGAAGACGATATATTTCATGTGAAAACCTATGAAGCGACTCGCAAAATGCAACTACTGAGGTACTCTCATCTTCACTCAGTGCTGATACATCATGCAAACACAAATATCTAACTACGACAAATAAATATACTTTAGCAACTCCCTGCATGCATGTAATCATTTCTCTTATCATCTTATTTGCGTATAACAGTTTTCTAATTAAACAGCACTATTAGCTGCAGCTAAGGTAGTGCTGTTTGCTTCTAATCACCACTGTGACCTATGACCTATGCAATGAGAGGTGATTAGTGAGCTGTGACTCCTGTCCGATGGCCTACTGTATCTGTACTATGCGTGACCAGCGGCATGCCCTGGCTATGTGCTGGAGTTCACTGGCCCAAGTCGTGCACCTACTCACCGCCTGTGATGTACCCGTCCTTCGGCAGGTGGGTGGCGACACCAAAGCCCCCCAGCTTGACGGGGGCGGAGTTCTCCTTGGAGGCCAGCAGGATGCAGTGAGGCTTGAGGTCGCGGTGCACGATGCCGTTGGCGTGGCAGTACCGCAGCGCCTCCAGAATCTGACGCATGTAGTGGCTGCAGCAGGATAGACACACGTGCATGAAGTAGCACACAGATGGACACACACACACATACACAAACATACACGCACGAACAAACACACGCATACATAAATAGACACACACGTACTATTGGTCTGACAGTTTATGGTCATTTATTTATATAAAGAACAAAGATCAATCAATTATTATTGCCTGCTTATTTTCATAATCTTTTGCCATATTTCAGTGAGCTTCTTCGTTCATAGAAGATCCTGGAAAATTGGAGAAACTCTGAGAAAAAGGAAATAAAATATCTGTGGGCTTTACCGTTGATAACATTGTCTATAGGCACATGACTTCACAGAGTTTTGGTTTCATGATTTTTCAAAGCTTTGAAACAGCCAATCGTCAATCAGAAGGGGCATTAACTCATTGGGTATCGGGGATTTACTGCTGAATGGTCGTACGTGGCATGACCAAAAGTTCTCGTGACAATAGTCGCGCGCAGGATACAGGGAGCTAAAGATGGGTTGACTTCAAGTTTGTACTTCACAAAGCTAAGCTGGATAGCTATTTAAAAAATTTAGACAGTCACAAGGGGTGAGAACTCGATAAAGCATAGGGCAGACAAGAGAGTTAATGATGGAGAGGATCACTAGGCCTTGGCTAAAAATAGCGCACAGACTGATGCCGACTCTGACCGCAAATACTGGACATGCTATTCTTTCTCTCTCTCTCACAAACACAAATTACTGTTATTCCTACTCAAAACTACCCCCTATCCCATTACTTCCATCAGTCATGCCAGTGGTCTGCCCTCTGGCTGGGTGATCACCCCTTGTTGACGTCTATCATGGCCGAGCAAGGGCTAGAAGCGGGACGGTGCAAGGAGTTGATACACCAATTAAACGGCAATTTGCACTTCGTTTTTCTTCCCCCAAAGATTTTTGATCAACCCTCCAGAACAGTTGTCGATACTATGGAAATTTCATTCCCTACACTAGGCGAAAAGGCAGGGTGGTCGTGGTGGTGGGGTGTGTGGGGTACGCATCGACGCGTTGGCCAGACGTAGGGCTTAACGACGTTATCTCTCTCGACGCTCGCTTGGACGCTCAATATCTCTTTCCGACTGTTACGGTAGTCGTGTGCCAACGATGCCGTGTACAACGATGTCTGAGTATCAGAGAAACAGGGAGAGAAACCTGAAACGATGGAGAAAAGGGAGAGAACCAAATTCTCTCCTCATTACGTTCGCTTTTTAGGACCCTTTCCTCTCGTTATACCGCACTTGTGCCACACAAGTATTTGTTCCCTCCCTCCTTATCTTTTCACCGATTTCCTCTCGCTTAAATAAAAAGGGAGAAAAAGAAAGAAAAATAATTGACAAGCAGAGCTGACGAGGGAGCTCTCTCTCACAACCTCTCTCTCAAAAAGGTTCGTCACACTTACCTGGCCACTGCCTCGCTGTATACAAAGCCTGCAGACGCACGCTTGACGATTTCAAAAGCCAAGTCTGCCCCGTCCATGCTGAAACCACACAGACACATTCTGCAATGACTCACTGGTTCTCATGCTGACTTTATTAAGCAGAGAGACAAGTTCGGTCATATTTTAACCCCATCTACTATTTCCGATTTTTCAATTCCATTTTAATCATATTGTATATCAAGAGATATTTCATAATGACATGATCATCATCATATCCGGAACAGAAACATCCCCAAAGACCTAGAGAAAAAACTCATGCGTGCAAAAAAAACAAACAAACAAAAAAAAAAAACCCAAACAAACAAACAAACAAAACAAACAAACAAACAAACAAACAAATTAAAAAACACTTCCCAATATCTTGCGTCACCTGGAAAATAACAAGCATCCAGGATATTTGCACTCAGAAACAGACAACAATAACGAGTCTTGAAGCTTTAACGAGAGAGAGTTTGTGGGCGTGTGACACCAGCGCCCTCTAGCAGAAAATGAGCAAAGAGCGATAACCTCAGCAGGAGCGGTCATTACGCGTGCGCAGATCGGCAGTCATGGTCTAAAGCTATTGTGATGAAGGACAATGTCTGTTGTGTGCTGAGTGAGGACTGCACTCTCTCTGGCATCATTGTATAATGTCTTTGTGTTTGTGTGTGCGTGCGCGCTTAGTGAGGTCTGGTTATTCAAGTCTTGATCAGCTTTATCTTGGCAAACATGTTCACGTCTGCTCCCGGTAAAGACACATGAACAAACGCAGAAGCGTATAAAAAGGTATTAAAGCATTATTGTGTAGAGTTGTTGTAGAAGACACAATAATGTCGCCATATTGACACAGTGTACACACACGAGAAACATGAGGAGCTGCGTTCGCTAAATCATTTATACAAACGTCCGTGACACTAAGTGTTCGTGCACACATCAAAACACAAACACAAAGGTCTGCTAGTGGACTGCCATCACTTTGTGCTCAGTCCAATGCTAAGTACAAAAGTCTTGGTTTTTCTTTCTTTTAGAAAATGTAAACAGTCAGTGCGTTAGCAACACAATGAATACAACAGAATATCAAGGTTCCATCAACAAGGCTATAATCCCTGAACAAAGAACTACATAGTTATCTTCCCTGGAAACGCAACAAAATACAGGTTCGAAACCTTTAGGGTGTCAATGCCATTGGCGAGTAAACATGGCATCAAACACTACCTGCCGCGTTCTACCAACGGTCACATCTCATCAACATTATCTAGCTGATAGTTCAGCGGCTGATTGAAACATTCATGGCATCATTAAAAAGAAGAGGAAAAAAAGCATAAATGCTTGATGTAAACTAACGTCGTGTGAGGAGCACTAGCACGGTGTCACGTGGTCATGGAGAACAGCAGCGAGAGAGCTTCCAACAAATGTTAATGAAGTGTTGCTCGACATAACAGCTAACAGCAACCAATATTAGACTAAACAATGTCTTCTACAACATCATCCTCTTAATTAACATATCCACACACATATTCATACACGACCTAACCATTCCTTCAAACTCTTTTGTCACAGATTTCATCTCCAAATCGCTCAAAAAGTATTTTTGCTGAGTTAAGAACAAACAAGATCCATCACTCTTGCTGTGATCGAGACAAGCAATGGTTGTCAACGCTGGTGTATTTGTCGTCGACGACTGTTGATTGTAAGCTGAGATTGCACGGTCCATGTCTGCTTCAATCCGTCATGCAGCTTTTTAGTTTTGTTTCTCCACCCCTGCTACCTTCTCTTAGGTACAAACAGCTCTACTGATCACGTGTCCTAACTTCCCAGCTCGCGCAGTACGTGCTCCTACACTCCCATCTTGCGCAATTTCACCTCCTGTGTGTAGTGCCAGCAGTCTCCACTCTTGCTGACAGACAGAGGAGGCAGGCACCAACACAAAAGAGAGAGAGAGCTGGAGGCCGGACCCCATGTTGACACAGCTATGGAAACAGCGGTTGGACCTAATCTCTGTGGACAGTCGCCGAGACCGGCCTCCCTCTCCCACCGTGCGTTACCCCCCGGCGTTACCTGCCTACGGTGCGCTGTAAACCTGTCTACTTTAGCAAGCTTAATTACTGCAGGGACGGACAGCTGGGGGGTAGGGGTTGCTGGGGAGGGAAATAGTCTCGCCGACCCCTCCCCGCTTCCTACAAGAGCGACACCCTCGCCACGGACCCTCCTGGGTCGTCCGCGGTGAACCGGCCCCGGAGACAGACCCTCCTGCTGGAACCCACGTCGGGGTTCAATGAAGTGGAAGTCAGAAGGGAGACGCTCCCGCCCACGCTGCCTCGGAGCTAGAAAGTATTTTCATCTGACAGGAGTTTGCTTCTTTATAAAATATTAACTTTACAAATTTGAAGGAAGAATGCTGGCGAAAGTTGTGTCTGGGTGATGGTCGCATGGCAACGCTAGCAGCTCCATTTAATATTACTCACATATGTTCACAAGTTAACCGAATTTTTAAGACGGATGCTGGATCCTCAGGGAGGGCGTCAGATCTTCAGGGGACTGGTGACACAAGACTGTCATTCAGCAAACAGGAGACGGAGGTACCCAGAATGAGCCGTTTACGCTTCATTTATAATCTCGCATGACAGCGGTTTGAAAATGAAGAATCAGCCCTAACTACCGATAAACATTCCACAGAGAATTAGAAAGAAGATTGTAGGGGACAGTGATATATGACAGCGGTGATGAGAGAAGAAAACAAGATGGCGACGGCTAACGATAGGATGATGTCACGCATGACTAGCAAAACGAGGGCGTATAAATGATGCACTGACTACAGTTCCAGGGCCCCACCACGATACAGGCACTAAATCAACAACTCACACGCAATAAATAGCAGCATCATTGCTGCTGATTCTAAGAGCAGGATGGCAGGAGGCAGAGCGCCTGTTAACGTCCTCTTCACGGCTCTTCTCTCCCTTTTACAAACAACAACCGGCTGGCGCCGCCACACTTGAGAGACTCTCTCGCTACTTCGCACACACCCAGAACTCGCTCTCCAACAATCGGTAATTTGTTTACATTTCTTTTTACAATCTCATAGACTGCCTTTTGACACCAGAGACCTATCGGAATAACTGAAAACCGTTCAAAGCATTGCATCTGGTCCAGACACAGGCATCGGCTTAAAGGCTTTACTTGACCGGGCAAATGTCGAAGGTTTGACCACCTTTGCTAAAGTTTCGTGTGAAGACCGCAGGAAGCCAATAGTCTTGGAGGAAACGTTCGAGAAATCTGAGCTTTGGTAAGCACGATGAGCGAAAGTCCAGACTTGTTTACCAACAACATGGCCAATATACATGTCAAATACACGCCAGAGGGACTTCAGGGTACCTTGGAGGTTGGACGCTTTGGTACTTTGCCGGGTGAATTAACAATGGCCTCCGGGAATATACGGTTACAGCAAGTCGGTGTAATTGAAGTTTCTTGGAAACACAATTGAAGCCCCTCTTTGATGTATTCATTACGAAACGTCCTTTTTCATTCCATTCATTCTGGTTCCCGCCATGTTTGTTTTAGTTTTTTGTTTGTTTTATGCAAGCGAAACTCAAATAGTCCACCTGTGTGTGACAGACACTGCTTTCACAACACAGCGCCGCTAAGTATGATGGGTTGTTTTTTCACAGAAAACCATTCAACATCCAATTTTAGAAGCCAGCTAAACAACAAAAACCAAAAGTGAAATGTTTTAGCCCCGTAACTGTTCGTCCTTGGCGTGACAGAAACCATCTTAGATGCTCCACAGTCTGCTCGTCCTTTTCTTCAAAAAGCAAAAAGTTTCTTCCTAATGATTTCCAATCAACAAAATTCTAGTCTAACCCTTTCTTTCCTTTTTTTTCGTCTGCTGTCAACAGCCTTTTTTTCAGATTTATGATTCTCCATCTTTGCTGTTTGTTTCCTGATTCCTCTCTGCGTCTCCTGTTTGTCTCTTATTACTTGTCTGCACGGTTATTTCTCCTTCTGTCCATCTGATCTTGTTCATGTCTCCTGCTTGTCTCAAGCACTGAGAGCATGATCCTTCTTGTGCGTGATTAGGCATTACATAAATCACATGTTTATTATCATTATTATTAATATATTACAGAGTCCTAGCGTAGCGCATTTCCTTATTTTCTCTACTGTTTATTATTCATGATTTCTTTCCGTTTGCATTATTCAACGTGTTGATGCTTGAAAAGTCCAGTCTAAGGCTGGAAAACATTACAGCCGCCATTCATTGTTCTTTGTTGTTATCTTTGCTGGTATTTGTTGTTGTTTTTATATTTATTTTTGCGAGAGTCTTCTTTTTGCAGGTATGTAACACAGCTGGAATGTCAACACCTGTTTGCTTGACACTTTGTGCCTTTCACAAAACTTGGCTATTGCTGGTTAAGACGGCAGCCAAGGACCTTATTGGACCTCGACATACCCGAACGT
The DNA here is from genome assembly GCF_003073045.1 of Pomacea canaliculata. Lineage (NCBI taxonomy): Eukaryota > Metazoa > Mollusca > Gastropoda > Architaenioglossa > Ampullariidae > Pomacea > Pomacea canaliculata. The sequence goes on from NC_037603.1 coordinate 1,718,369, forward strand.
CAGGTTTTGATCCGTTTATTGATAAGACTTTTCAGGAAATGTCCATTCAAGAGAAAGTTTTCAAACCAGACCCAAAGGGATTCGACCAAGTCGAACTCAACAGTAAAGAGCCAAATCCCAATATATTACAACAACGATAGGAGTGGGACCAAAAAGGGACCAGGACGTCTGGCCAGCTTCTGAATCTTTTTCCCGGCAGTCTCGGTTAGGAGACTTGCGAACAAAGATGAAGAAGGATCTCACGATCGGATTCACAAGGTGGCGGCCTTGCGATCGGTGAAAGTTCTGGACCGACACAAAGTTCCACTGTGTCAGCGGGTCAGCGGCGATATCGCTGCTAGCTCGACCACAGGTCGACACAGTATGGAGACCGACCATGCGCAGGATCGATCCACCTAACAACGGACGACAGACAAGTACACCAGACCTGACCCCCTATCCTCCCAACATCCAAGATGAAATTTCGTCTTTTAGACCAAAGTTCACGCAGCTTATATCGTTTGGTGACCTCTTTTTTTCGGTCTTAGTTTCTGGCCAGGAGGCGCTTACTAGCCGCGGCGGAACCTAGAGATCAGCACCTTTACTTCAAGCGGCGTTGCCTAGGAGACGGCATGCCCGACGAATAGTGGACGGAAGGGGAGATCGTGGATGGCAAATGGAAGCTGTAGAAAATGTATTTCTACCCATTGTCTTTTTGTTGAGGTGTTTAGTGTGTTGGTTGCTTGGTTAGGACAAATGGTCGATTCTGTAGTTAAAACAGGGACAAAACATCATGTGCGGGCCAAGCTGGCACATCTCCCCTGGCTAGCGCGACAACCATCTCGCTGCCGGTGTCCAGTGTCGGTGTCAACTTCGTCCGAGCACCTGACGTGGACGGCCGCGCGTGACGTACGGCCAGGGGAGATAATTGTTCCACGCCTTCTGGTAGTGATTTCGGGCCACCCTCCTCGGCGGGGTAAAACCCCACAGAAAACGAACAAAGTAGGGAGGAGTGGAAAGAACTTTACTTTTCTGGGTGGCGAGGTGGATATCGGCCGACAGAAAGTCCGTCGGGAGAAAGGACGTAAAAGACCCACGGGACTATGAACGATACTGAGTGGTGAACTTTAACTGACGAAACTGTGGACACTGGAATGATTAGGACAGTGTGAACTTTAAATGACGAGCATATAACAAGTGGAGTCATCACGCCAGTGCGAACTTTAACTTGTGAATATTGGATGTATCAGCGACCAGCACCATAGCGAAAAAGCCAGAAAGCTAAGTTTGAGATTACCTATGGAATGCTTGTTAACTATCTTCTTGTAAATATATATGCACTCTGTTAATTATATTCTTATCATTAAGTTTGAAACCTTGTTATTGAATCTGTTGTAATAGGTGTGTGGGAGAATGCTAGATGACTGAATGCAATAGTCAGGCATTGCGCACAGGGCCCACGCAACGGTACATTACAGAAGCAACCCTGAGATGCTGCAGCCTGGCTCTCTCCTCCTCGTGTTCTCTAAAAGTTTTGCCACGCACGACTTGCTCAAGCAGGTTCACTGCTGGTTGCTGGGTTCGGGTATTTTCTGAATACCCGGCATTGTTTCTGGCTGGGACCCACAAAAAGCCAACGCTCAAGTGGTCCATCAAAGCGATTTGATTTCTACCGAGTCTCTCCTTCACTAAACGAATGAGAGGCAGGCATTCAAGCTTCTCGACTCCTTCAGTCAACGACACCTGTTCATTTTTTTTCATTTCTGTTTTCATGATATCCTTCCATTCCCTCCCCTAGCCCCACCCGAACTGTTCATGTTCAGTTTGTTTCTTGTGCACACAGCTGCCAAGTCAATTTACCGGCCACACTTGGTAAGGACCTCTTTGAACACCCCCTAACGACATGAACAAGATCATGAGACGACCTTTTCCATTTTTTTACTTTTTTACCGTCTTTGAACTGGACAAACACCAGTGTGTTGGCATAACAGCTTATACAAACGTTGCCGAGCGTTGGTCACACATTCGTCCGGGTAATAAGTTAAGAAAGGCCTCACCTCAAACGCTGCTTTACATACAACATTGGCATCAGGCCTTTTGATTAGTTAAAGTCAGCGATAAAGTCATGTTAAACAAACTAAGCAAGGCGTATTGTGTAAAGTCTTTTCAGTCCGGTGGCAAGCTTCTAATGACTGTAAAAAAGCAGCTCAATGTGTCTGATGTGGAATTTATTTAAATCAAGCAAACAGGACAAAACATCTTTTTCGCTAACCCTCTGCCCGAGCACACAAGCGACAAGATGGGAAGGAAAGCAAGCCTCCCTGTGTGAGAGATGAACGAGAATAAGTGAGATTCCGGTAAAAAGATCACTAGACCGTGGACTAAATCAAGTCACGCACGAATCGAGTATTATTTGGACTTTCACAGTCTACACCTCCTCCTACAGCGATCAGAAACCCTTTCGAAAACTCTCGCTTTAAAAAGGAAAAGAAATCCCTCCAGGATGAGGCGGAAATCGGATTTGAGACCACAACGGACCATCCGTTGTCGTGCCTCGTTTTAATTTATTTTCAGCACAGCTGCAAACGACGTGTGATGGACGTATTGTGCACGTGATGGACACCGTTATTGACGTGGTTGAACAGCTCTCCTTCGTTGCTCTTGTTATTTTATCTCTCTTTCTCTGTTCGGCGACTTCCGGCGAGATAATTAAGGCAATGGTCCCACAGGACGCGATGTGCATGGAGTCGTAGAGGACAACAGGCTGTAGAACGAACTGGGTTTTCTGGGGCTGAACCTGGGAACTGAATTGCTTGGTACGCGGAACGGATTGTGGAGGAATACCGATTGATCTTGTCATGGAGAATGGAGTAAACTATTCCTGAAACGCAGACATTAGTCTGCTAGAAAGAATTTATTTTTTGCAATTAAAACACCCACTACTCTTAGAAAAACGTTTTAGCATTAAACAAACAAACAAAAAATCTTTGCATCCAATTTATTTTTAACTATTTATGTCATTAACGATTTCTCACAACGTGTTATAGAAATAAATGGATGATCTCACAGACATGTTATAGCAACAAATACATTTATCTTGGAAAGGGAAGGTTTCGGGATAAACATGACATATACGAGTACCCGACAGGGTAGATGCTATGTTCCTCGATGTATTGATACGCGTAGTATTCTTCGACCACGCGGTGGGATCATACAATAATAATATGATCACAGACATTGCTGTGTAGTTTAATGTACAGTTCGGGACTACAAGCGCTCAACATTATCCTTTCAAGGATCTCCAAAGGATGAGCAAATGAAAAAGCTGTTGCTGGTAAATTTTTGTTTAGGTATATGTGTACATGTACAGGCATGTTTATGTGTATATCAGATATGTAGAACCTCTGTAAATGCCATAAACTCCATCAGGAGTGTGTTCAAGAAAGTCATTATTGTTATCAATGAACTTTCACTGCACAAGTACAAACAGAAAAATGTGCAAAGGCACCAAAGTTATCCAGGAGCGGTCTTGGCTGCTAACAGGATGACTGAGTTGTTTACGTTAAACGGCAAGGATGACGTTTTTCGTTGCAATTCACCTCGCTGACCCTAACACGTGCACGCCTCGCCTCCATCACGAAGGAAGACGGATATTCGCATGTTCTGTTGCACAACATAAACTTTAAAATGTACACAAATATCTTTCGATAACCAATAAATTTCAAATACTTTGTCCTTGACCCGTCCCTACCCCTTAAAAAAAATTTGAATTAATGAAGAAGATTTATGTCCCTTTGGCTAAGAGGTTCCGGTGATTGGTTCTACTTGATTTTGTTTCTGTGTTGTGTCATGTTTCGATTTGGATAAGAGTATTGGATGCGCACGTTCATGTTTCTTCTGCGTTTTCTCCCCTCTTCTGATTTTGAGCAGGATTGTACATAACGTTCGTCATCTGTCTGTGAGAAACCTGTGTCGTGACCACCTGTAGATTCTCCTAAATGCACCACTTTCACCACGTGTCAAGCCCTCTCAGGAACAATATGTTTTGTCATGTTTTCCCTGTCGATCCTCTCCAAACTTACGTCCTTCACAGGCTATATCGAGTCTTATCTCCAAACAAGGATAACTCATTTTTGTCATGTTTCACCTAGTCGATCCTCTCCAAATGGAAGTCCTCAAAAGGCTCGTATCGAGCTCCAGGTTAACATGTTTCGTCAGGCTTTCCACGTCCATCACCACACAGGCTGGAAGCTGATAACATTTAGCAACATCGGTCCCACGACGCTTGAGCGCCTCTCACGGTGGAAGACTTTGGCTGAAGATGCTGCAAGAGCCGTTTACTAAAGACGGACAAGATGGCAGCCACTGAGTGCTTTGTACCAGACCCTCCGTCTGTTACGCGCGTGCTCTGTCTTGATGGCGCGTCCTCCGCGCCAGCGCACGCGCAATGCCACCATGTCCCCCCCTTGCACTGTCACGAACAGTTTGCCGCAAATAGCCAACCGCTTCCTGACCCCGAGATCTTGCGAAACCATCAACTCTGACCCAACACGACGACGCTAAATCACTGGGAAACACTTTCCGAAATTAGAAACTGTTGTACCTCCACGCAAATGCTAAAAATAAATAAATAAAACTGACGGCACAAAATTAACGACGCCGATTCAAAGCCAGCGAATGTAAATCACAAATAAATAAATAAAAAATTTCATCAAAGTAAATTTTTTGCCGAAGGCTATTAACGTGACCTTTCTCGTCGCCCTCCTCTACTCTACTTTATGTCCAGCAATCCAGAACCTGAGCACAACTAACAAAAAAAGACTTTTCTTTAAAGGTTGTTCTGAAAAGAAAAGAAAATTGTCGTGAAAATGAAGTGATCGGGGAGGTGGAGGCGGGGTGGGGAAGATGTGAAATACTGCGGCGATAAAGGAGTCTGGTCTATGGAGAAACCGCGACGGGAGGCAAATGGAAGAGGAAACTCTGTAGCAAAATTCAAATAATAAGGACACAAGTAAAGGTCCTTTGATCTGTGTCTTCTGGCTCCGTCATTCTTTCACAAACAGGATGTCAATGCCTATAGCACAGCAGCACTTTTGTTGGGTTTTTTTTCTAAAGGAAAGGGTTTTAATTTGACAAAAACTTTCGTCCATGCAGATTTATCATCGAAGGGTCCTCAGGTAGTCAAGAACTAGTCACCTCAGTCCGTGACAAAATGTCATGGTCCATTAAATATCGTTTTAAAAACTTAGTAGCATCTTCTGTTCCCGGCAGTGGGGTGAGGTTACACCAAAGGAAAAGAGAGACAGAAACAGAAAACCCATCTAAATCAAGTGTTCTGACTCAAAACTGAACAAACCAATAAAATATTCTCTTCACACGATTGAGTTCTCATCCAGTGGTCTTGCTCGTCTTTTGTCAAAAGGTGTGAAGTACGTTGACAGTCTTACGCATACACGGCCCCGGTCACGCAAGCGTACTCGCTGACGATCCACCTCCTGTAAATTCTCTCCCTTTCCCGTCCCTCCCTGATCCTCCTTTTAGCACCACCAGTACACACGCAAGTTCTTAAGGCTCTCAAGAGCTAAATATAGAAATAAAGACCTCACGCCATGCCACGGGTATTTTGGCCTCACATAATTTATGTTCGAATCTCTGGAACTTTCTAGCCTGCAAGGGCCCGACGATGATGTGTGTGTACAGGACAAGCAAACCCCAACTAAAAATATATATAAACGGAAGAGAGAGAAAGAAATAATGAAAGAATAGACAATCTCTGGCGACATTTTCATTTTACCAGCAGTGAAACTTTCAACAAGAAAAACTATTCAATCCCTTCCAAACCTTACTGCTCCTGCTGTGAGATAAAAACCCAAATTTTCAAACTACGAAATCATCGTGTCCATTTAAATATCGCCGCGGTTAAAAAATAAATAACGAACGGATCTTGCCCCGTTTGGACGAATTACCGAAGTAAACAAAATAATACAACTGTAGAGAATGTGTGAGGGACTGGCGCAAACCAAGTACAACTATGCGGCAATGGAGATGATGCTCAGCAAAGGTTCTTTTAACATACAAAGGAGAGGATAGTGTGAGGCTGACTACCAACGAACATCGTTTACCTTCAACATTCAAATTGTCGGGAATGTTACCTGAGCTAACTGCTTTAAAGGTCCTTGTCCATGATACTCAAAGTACTTTTCATACAAGAAAAAAAAATTAACCGTTTGGGTCTTGAGTTATATTCCGACTACATCGATAACACAGATATATACTTACATGTCTACGAGGACGATTTAGGAAGTCGTAGTTAAATTTAAAAAAAAAACAAAGAAAGAAGAACAAAACCTTCGCTAGTCAATGACGTCAATGGAAGAATAAATCCGACAGAAACCATTTTTTACAAGGCTGTGACATGGCCAGATCTTTTGAAAACAATTACTGCAACTCTCGCCCAGACCCACGATTGCTCAATAATCTGTTTACAGGAAAAGGAGCAAAAAAAGCCTCCCTCGCATGGTCTACATCTCAGCTGATGTCGACCGAGATGTTTGCTTTTTAAATGACAGAAGTCAGGATGTAGGGTTAGACCATGATTCAACGAAGACTGTGTCAGAGGAAAAAATGTCTATGGAGCCACTTCAACGAAAACTGAATGAGTTTGAAAAGTGTCAGGTCACTCGTTTGATATTAGTTTGCTGGGATAAGTTATACACCCGTGTTCAAAACCCATTTCCATACCTACAATATCTTTCATAATGAGACAATTTTTGTGAATAAGTTTTAAAAAAAGATTTTTTAACGAGAGACTGTGATGATAACTCGCAAACAATCTGTTCTCAAACGAAAGTCTTTTCTTCCGCTCTGTCGTCAAGTATTTACAATAACTGTGATAATAAAATGACTGATGGTTAACTATTTTCTCCCCCACACACACTACCTATGGTGTGAGCTCTCACGTATATGTTTAATTATTTGTATTAATGTTTCTGAACTCACGTTTGGCAATGAGAAACCTGTTTTATAAATAAACATTATTGTTATTAAGAACAGTAGTAACGGGAGAGGTGAACAGAGAATGAAAGATGGAAAATTCTGGCCAATCTCTTCTCTGAAAGCGAAGGCTTGAATGAAAAAGAAAAAAAAAAAAAAAGCAACACCTGCTACCCCTCACGTGTACCCTGCTCCCAATTCGTAATCAGCGGCTGCTAAACCGGGTAATCTGTCTTTACACCCAGGGCCGGGATCAATACGTGTGTGTGGCGGGGTGGAGGAGAAACGAGAGATGAGGGGGTGGACTCTAGGAACGAGAGATGTCGGGTGGAATTAAAAGAAACAGACTTATTCGCAACAGCCCTTCCATAAAAAAAAGTCTTTTCTGTTTTTAGCCGTCAGAGTCGAACATGTGGAGGGGCTGTGGAAGTCGATTGCCGACAAAGAGCATTAGCTGGTTACTGGGACAACTCTCTTTCTTCCCCCTCCGTATCCCTCTCCACCACATCTTCCGTCCACTCCCCACGCGTCCCTGGGAGGCAAGAGGGAACTCTGTAGAAGTGAATAATTCAAAGAACGGATGCCACGAGGTTTGAGTATCGACTGCTCGCCGCTAGAGGCCGCGGCGGTCGCCCATTGTGTCCTGTCGATCTGCGTGACCCGTAGGTAAGATCTGTTTTGAACGCAAGTCAGTGCGTGTCTGACTGGACTCCCTCCCAGCAGAAGGTGACGCCCCGATCCTCCACTCCTGGAGATGGCGCCAGAGGCGGTAGTGATGAAGAGGTTAAAGGGTGGAAATCAAGGGTGTCTAGTTTCCGAAGTGCAAGCGGGTGTCCAGATTGTTAACCGCTACTTGAATGGAGAGCTTCCTTGCTGCGGATTTATAGACACGATCCTCGAGTGGTAAATCACCATCCGGAGGTGGTTGGGTGGTTGCTTCGGCGGTGAAGTGGTTCCACGTTGAGGTGATTTCGCACTATGAGGGGATAGAGAGGAGGTAGAAAAGAGGAGTACCAGGAGAAGAAGAAAAGAAACCGACTGCCGGCAATGCGAACAGGTGTTACATTCGGAGATTGTCCCGAGTGTAGACTGCTGGGCGCCTGACACCATCCACAGCACCTGGATATTTATTTACAACTACAGCGACATGATGCTTGCCCTAGAGTTGCCATGTTGTTCCGGCTTACCCTTGCGTCATAGCTACGGTCCCGTGACGGGACTATACAGGAATATTGAACCCTAAAAAAACCAAACAAACAAACAAATCCCAAACCAATCAATATCCTAAAACTAATAGTCAAAAACAAATTATCAATTAAAATTGTAGAGTGCAGAAAAAAGTTAATGATATTTTCTTTTTTTAAAAATTATAATTCTGTTGAATGGCTGCAGCTTGGTAATATTTCAAGTGACAACGGGCTGCACAAAGGTCAGAGGGTCTGCAAGACTAAACCTTTGTCGTCACCTTATTGTGTCGTCATCTTACTTTGACGTCACATCACCTTCTGCATCTTATGTCATTTTTCAAGCGCATTGAGCTGTACACACCTATGGCATTATACAAGGCATCATCATCATCATCATCATCATCCATTCATCAATCATCATCATCATCATCATCACCATCCATTCATCCATCAATCATCATCATCAATCAATCAATCAATCATCATCAATAATCAATCAATCCATCCAACAATCAATCATCAATCATCATCAATCCATCATCATCATCATCATCATCATCATCATCATTCCTTCCCGTGGCCTCTCTTCCTTGTCTCGAAGGTATGAGAGTCGGACACCGCCAGATCGTGTCCCGGCGATAGGACAGGCGCTTACGATAGCGACGAAGATGACAGACATTTTCTTTTAGGAGAAGGAAAGTTCCAGACGTTACGAAAGAAAAGAAGGAAAAAGAAATCATGAGGAAATTTGTCAATTCGCTGCATTACTTCCACCAGCGGACACTAACCAGGTGCCCCAGGCAATAACTAGCGGCACCCACAGACCGCACACACACACATGTACCGCAACACACAAACATTAACATGTACACGTGCGCGGACACACACATATATACACACTATATATACAAGCATGCAGGTACACTCACATTCAAGCATACACCATGCGAACACACATGAGTACACACTCATGAAAACTCATACTCAAAAGCGCACGTGTACGCACACGCATGGCTACATATAAACTACGCGTAAATACGAGCGCACATACAGAAACACGCACACATTCATGTGCACATGCAAGCACTCAGAAACACTAATGCATGTACATAAGATCATAAGTAAACACAATCATTCATGCACACAAACAAGCACACGCACTCACATAGAAACACACAAATGCACACGTGCAGGTGTACAAGCATGCCCGTACACAAACACCTACAAACCCACACACGGGCACATGCACAACAGCTGCAACCCATTCCACCTGGTACACACCTCTTCTCTCTCTTCCTCCCCACAACCACCACGACCTCACTCACTGACTACCAGAGTCGTGAAGCTACGACCTCTAGTGGCCACCTAGCGATATAAATACCCGACCCCCGGGGGGTATATGGGGTGGGGGAGGTTTGAAGAGGCTGGAGAGTTCCGTTCAAAGACACGGTGAGCCGTCGTCGGCGAGCGAGCGGTTGCCATCACGGGAGGTGGTGGAGGTAGTGGTGCTGGTGGTGGTGGTGGTGGTGGCCAGGATGAGGTTAAATAGAAATTGGGTATTGATCAGCGCTCAGGCTGCATGGCGACTAAACAGCGGGTGTCGGCGTATTCTCGGGGCCGTTTAGTGACAGAAGCAGACCACGACGCGATCGACTGGTGGATAAACGTCACACAAACTCGCGACTTGGTGGCGTCGCGTCACATGCAGGCGACACAAGAAGTGGACTACTTGGGTGCACACACACTTTCTTGTGTCCTCCTGGCTTTTCTCCGCCCGCACACACCCTTCTCTGCTCCTCTCTCTATATATACATATATACACACACACACGCACATTTCTAGCAGGTTGGTTTGCTGGTTTGTTTTCGCGTTGAGTCTACTTTTGTGTGCGTGTTTGAGACTGTTCCGAGAAGTAAGGAAAAGGAGGGACGGGCTGGTTGATTGGTTGCATAGGAGTGTGAGTATGAGCTATACAAATTTTTAATTTATTATTATTGCTGCTTGCGTTTTACGTGCCAGCAACTAAGGATATATCGTTGGGGGGATGAGAGGAAGGTAGAAATAAAACTTCACAATAAATGAGAGAAAAAAAAAGACAGGTACAAGCCAGCAAGAAATGAACTAACAAAAATCCCAGCTGCACAGCAAAGGCTGCTGCACTGCTACACCACACGACAGCGTAAGAATGTCTCCAGCTCTCCAAAAGTTCACAGACAGAAAACAAAAAACTGTCATTGGGGTCATGGGGGTCATCACCTTACCGGCGTGACATGACGCGCGTGGCTCTCATCGTCCGCTTCATCGCGTCCTCACTCGTCTTCGCGCCGACCGATGTCGTCCTCGTCGTCAGCCCTGCCGTGCTGCGCCGCCGCCGCAACAGCAGCAGCAGCAGCAGCCACGCTGTCACCGTGCGACGCCCTGTTGTCGTCGTCGTTGTTGTTGCTGCTGCTACAGCTTCCCTCAGGTGTCGGTCGCGCCTCTCGTTCCGCTCCGCACGTCTCTGGGGTTTCCTCGTCGGCAACGTCAGACACGTCGCCTCGCTGCGGTTCCGCCTCGCCATCCCCATCGCTCTCCCGCCCGGAAACGCTGCCGTCGCCGTCGCCATCGCCACGGCGGAATGGTCCCCCTTGAGCTACTCTGGCCACTTCCGGTTCCGGTTCCTCTACCCCGATCATCGCCTTTTCCTCCTCCCTTCTCTCTCCTACTAATCCGCATCGCTCTTCCACCGAGTCGCCGTCGCTGCTTTGGGTCGTTCTGTGACCGTCTTCCTCGACCTTTGCCCTCCCGCTGTTTTCTATGGGCCCAGGAACTGCCGTGTCAGCGTCATCAGGTGTTGGTGACACCTCATCACCCAGTAGTCCCCTTTCGTGGGTCACTTCCACCCGTTTTAGCTCCGCGTTCTTCCCTCGCATCTCTTCATTCTCTCTTCTTCTCTTTATACCTCCCTCTTCTTTTCCGGGCTCAGAATCGACATCTGGCTCTTCAAGAGCTTGACCCTCTCTCACGTCCTGACGCTCCATCTCGACGTTCACCGCCTGATCCCCTGCTGTGCGTAGTTCTCTCCCCTGCGCCGCATTCTCTCCCCCACCCGCTCCCAGCCAATCTTTTCTGCTACCTTCTATGAAATCTTCGATTAATTCCCTTTCTTCCCGTTGGCAGCGTTCTGGCGGCGTTCGAGGCTCGGCCTGCTCTCCTCGTGCGTTTTGTGTTTCTGTCAGAAGGTCGTCGCACTGCCTCTCTGTCTCGCCATAATCCGTTTTACTTGCCTTCGGCTCATTATCTCCGGACGTTGCTTCCTCGTCACTGTTTGGTTGGATGTCTTTCAAGGAATAGCCCTCTCCATGGTTTATGAAAAGGCCATTACTTTGTTGAAGAACCTCCTGTAGGTAATAATCCTGTGTCATGTCACTGACATCATCCTGCAGATGCACATCATTCGTGTCACAATGCTGCTGCATTTCGTCAACGTCGTGATGATGGTGTACTCCACTCACGTGACCGTGCCGTAGCAGTTCATCCAGGTCACAACGTTGACTTATTTCATTCATGTCCTGCTGCATTACATGGAAGCCACAGCGCAGGTGCACTTCATTCGCATCATGATGGTGAACCGTTTCATTCAGGCCACAACCGTCCTGTCCTTGTCTGGCATCGAAGTCCTGCGGTCTTGCCATCAGCATGACATTTAACCCGCACTTTTTCACGCTGTCGTAATCCTCCACGTCCCATTCCATCTTTCTGTCCATCTCGATGTCTTTCTTCTGAGAACATTCTTCCTTGCTCGCCTTACGATCTTCGCCTATCACCAGCGTGGCTTTTTGTCCTTCCTTCATGCTCGTGATGCCTTCTGCATTTTCTCCTCCACAGTTCTCTTCCCTTTTTGCCAACTCGTCACCACGTTCTGTTTTTTTCGTTTCAACCATCTGTTTCTTCTCCTCTAACTGGATTCTACGATCCACTTCATCCTGCCCAGTGTCTTGTTCACTCTCTTCACACTTAAATTGAAATTCCACTTCTCTCTGCACAGTGTCTTGTCCATTTTCTTTACAAGTGAATTCGTAATCCATTTTTTTTTTAATCACTGAGAATTTTATTTTCGTATAAAAACGTGTCTATAATTTTTTTCAAAATTTGTAACAAATTTTATTTTTCCTCTTTAACCTGCTTCACTTTTTATCTCTTCTCTCTCTCTGTTCCTCACGCTATTTTTCAACTCTGTGCCAACTTCTGACCTGCTTTTAAACTTTTATTTTCTCTTCTTGCGTGCAGATGCACGAACCTTGTTCTCTTACGTTCAATCCGTAATCCATTTTTCCTCTGGGTTCATTATTTTCTTTCTTTCCACTTTTATTTGTACTCCCTTCTTCCCCCCTCTCTCTCTTTCTGCCCCTCCTTTTCTTGTTCTCGTTTCACAGCCGATTGTCTCATTTATGCTCAGCACCTGGCAGACTGTGCCATCAACTTTAAGCGACAATCTTTACTCCTCTCATTCACAGTGAATCATTTTATTCCTGAACACGACTTCTTCGCATCTCTTTGCCCCTAAAGTCGTATCTGGGTTTTTATTTGAAGTAGTTTTCCTCACTCGTAAGTCGTCGATTAAAAAATAATAAATCCTCACACTGACACACTACTGATATAATCTGTCACTCCACTGTACCACTACTGTCTCACTTCTATAACGCCACTGTCACATGACTGTCACATGACTCTTTGAATCCTCGTAGCCATCCATTGACTACATCTGATGATGAAGTTTACAGAAGGCGCTCTTAACAGCCGCAGGTCCACAGTCTCCTCGATGATCTACAGAAAGTTCGAAGAAAAGAACGGAGGTATGAGGTAGAAGTCGCAACGGCTGGTTGAAGCAAACCACAACCATATCACGTGATCCGCTTTCATGACGTAAATATCGGAACTACATCGTCTTTCCGGAAGAAAGTCCACCTTCATTAAGCAGAATAGTGAGATCCTATCGATTCAAAGATTGGTCGGGGCTTACAGCCGGGGATTTTCTTTTTCGCGACACAAGATTCTTCAGACCAAACCTACAGACAGACACAGACACAAAAATATGATATTCCCCGACGTTGCTTCAAAGAACGGCAATCGAAACGTAATCTGTTGAAAGAAATCGTTAAGCCAGACAAACACTATTCTTTTCTGCCAGCTCGTCACTCTTCACATCCCAGAATCCCTGGCAAAAAAAATAAAAAATAAAAAAGGGCATCAGCGATCTCCAATCATCAGCTACTTCCATCGAAACACCGCGCTGCGTCCGTCGAACGAACGAACGCCCGTCTGTGGAGCGAACGTTGTCGTGCAGCACTCCTTCAGCTGCTGTTCACTGGCGCACAGATGCCTGCGACGTAGAAAATACCGGCACGACGACCACGAATCTCATCTTTCCCCACCCCCTTCTCCCAAAACAACACCCTCCCGGCTGTTCCATCCAGTCTCGGTCCCCCCCGACGCTGATTGGTGGCCTTTCCTGTCTTCGGTCAGGGCCTCGCTTTCACAGGCAAGGTCTTCATCAATATCTGCTTATTTTGTGACGCTATTCCGCGCTCATGGCCGGTTGGTAGAGCGGCCACCGTGTCATTTTTTTTTTCTTTCTTTTTTTTTCTCTTTCCGATCCTTTCCAGGACAAGCCACACGCATGCGTCGACCCCAGCCGAAGCCAAGCAAACAGGTCGATGTATGTATGTACATAAACAATGCCACTTTCTCAGTCCTTACTTTATTAATGTGCGTCGGGAAAAAAAAGTGAGACGTCACTGTTGTGGAAACAGGAGTTTGAAATGAAAACAAACAAACAAAAACCTGATCTAGGCGCACATGTACCCGTCTTACGACAACGTCGGTTCGTGGCCGGCACGCGCGGGTGTTTGGGTCACTGGCTGCCTGCTGTACTCGCCCAGTCTCTCTCTCTCTGTCTCGCAGCGTGCGAGTGATCGACTACGGTGCCAGTCCGGGGAGTCTGCTGACCTGTTACCTGCCCCCATCCCTCCACCAGGTCTTATGTCCCCCCTCCCACAATCACTACATCACCTCTTCCCAACCCTCTTCTCCTACCTTAGCTCGGGTCAGCAGCCGCCACAGCGCATGCGCGCTCGACGTCCACCCGCCTCGCCAATTCCTCCCTCCTCCCTTCCTCAACCACCTACCCATCCCGCAACTCGCCCGTCGACGGGTTCATTCTTGATAATGCTTTCCACCTCCCATTTTTCCGCAACGGCGGCAGCAGCAGAAGCATGGCAACAGCGCCCCCTGCTGGGAGGGGTTGGGGGGTGTGGCGGTAGGTGAAGCATGTTACAGCTAGCCTCCCGATTTTTTTTTTTCGGGAAGATGAGCGAGGATGTACGGGTGGGTGTGGGTGATGGAAGAATCCAGTCTTTCCCGTCAAGTGGGTGTCGTGAGACAACCTACAGCCAAGCGATTTCGAACGAATGACAGCGAAAAAATGTATGGAACCAAAAATCTTGGATCGTCCCCTACCCCCCAACTTTCTCCCCTCAGCCACTCTTATTGTCCGAAATCCTCGTATACTTCCGGAACTACTTCTGCTTTTTTTTTTTTTCAGAAAGACGTGAAATTGTGATAGTGGGTTTTTTTTTTTTTTCTTCTTTTGTCCGGGTTGGAGGAGAAGAGAGGAGTGGAGGGCAGGAGGAAGGGAGAGAAAAGGGTTATTGGTGCCATCCAGTCTATTTTTAGGAGCGCGGCTTTCAATTTGTCGAAAGGTTTTCGCATGCGGCCCCCGTGCGCGTGAATAATTTAACTGGCGGCGATGAAGTCCCGCGCAGCAGCAAGCCGCACGCGCGCCGAGACGTTCAGGTGTGGGACTTCCACAGAGGCAGATGACTTGTCGTCAGCGGGGAAACTACAGTTCCAGCCACTCAGCCTGTCTGCGGTGTGTCCTCCTCCACCTCTGCTTTCGTCTGCTTTGCTCCCCCTCCTCTCCACACTCGTCAACCGACGTCTGGCAGCTGCTGATGTGGATTTCTCCGAATGGAAAACTCATCCGGGTACACAAACAATAGACCTACCCGAACGGCGAAGACTTGTCGTCACAAGCTGCTGTTTCAAAGTTTTTGTTAGCACAGTAACATCTAGTCTCCAACTCACAATTACAGAAAATGAACAACAAAACAACAATCAACAAAAGCCTCGCAATCTCCCTCAAAAATATATAAAAAGCTAAAATGTCCAACGAACCAAAACTACCGTCAAAGCTATGAACAGTTTAATTCCCTTTAAACGGATGTCAACGTTATAAAACGTGTTTTATTTTTTTTTCCTTGTTTTCGCTGAGGAAAAAAACTCCACGTTGATGATCTGATATTTAATTTTTAATTCGTCGCCTAAGATTGCGATCGCGGACAATGAGACGTAAAGCTGCGGAGGGTCTAACAACGCAAAACCCGGGGTTGTTTTCATGAGAACTAATGCATGTGATGACAGAATGTAAACCAAAGTCAATACTAATGCAGACTGCACAACAATAAATGAACAAGTGAGAGAGAGAGAGAGTGTGAGTGTTTACGAGTGTGTGTGTGCGCGCAATTCAGTTCTATGTAAATAAAAAGTAAATTTAGTCACCTGACAAGAAGGTCGTTGCTGAGGGGTTCAAAACCTCACTTATCTCACTTTTTTCTTTCATTGGAGAGTGCGGGGTCCATTTCCTCTCCCTCTCCCCCTTTAACTCTCCCTATCAACAACTCAATATAACGAGCGCGGATGTCTAGGCATGCCTGACCGACTGGGTGAACCTTGCGCAGACAGTCGCTCGCCAGGTAAATCATCTTCCTTCGTCGGTTGACCACAATATTAAAGGACCAAAAACACATCACGTAAAGTGACACCAGTGACACAAATTATGCAGCATACTGTGATTAAAGTTATATTTTTCTGATAAAAATGACCACGAAAATGTTTAAACATCTATTCAGAAAACTATTCCCCTATAGTTAATCAGTTACCCCTCCTCTACCCCCAGGCGGATGCTCAGACCCACATGCATACCTAGACATCCGCGCTCGTCACGCCACAAACCTCTACAGGAGTCGGGTGTCTACCAGGGGTCAACAAGGTGAAAGTACTCTGTGAGGTGGAGGTAAAGGTGAGGGAGGAGGCAGTGCCGGCGGTACACATTTTTTTCTTTCATCAAAGGCTGCTACAATTAGCTACATAACATTAATGTGGTTTCGCCATCAAAATAATTTATACAACGACCGAAATATTGGAGGCAATGGTTCTCCGCAGAAGATGGAGTGTTTGCTGTAACATGATTAACTCGTCAGACTTTCTGTCTCCGCCATCTCCACAGCACAGAACATCAACATCAACAAGGACAGAAGCAGACACCGCATATTATTGTTTGCTCCTTTGTTGTCTG
Organism: Pomacea canaliculata; assembly: GCF_003073045.1. Lineage (NCBI taxonomy): Eukaryota > Metazoa > Mollusca > Gastropoda > Architaenioglossa > Ampullariidae > Pomacea > Pomacea canaliculata. The sequence goes on from NC_037603.1 coordinate 1,734,923, forward strand.
TCTTAACTGTTTGATGTTTAAGTGCAGGATGTTTATTGTATTGTTCTCTTGAGACCTGTTTAATGCTCTTGATTTTTATTTCCTGTCTTCATTAAATTTGATCGGCGTGTGCACGTGACGCGGTCAATCAAATATTTGTATAATTAAATGCTTGTATCAGGACTCAAGCTCGCGCTTGCCTCGATTTGGGAATATTTTGGAGCTAAATGGTCCTCCTCTCCGACTAAATAGTCAGGACATCAATTTGAAGAGGAGATTGTGTTATCTAAATAATGTATATTACTGCATCCAAACAGAAGGAGAAAGGCAATGGCTTCAATGAAATTCCTAATGAAATAGTCATCACCCATATGATACCAGCTGACAACCAGTACCGGGTGGACACAAATTGGGGGGAGGGGGAGAGGACAGAATCTGACTCCTCATCGAACAGAACAGTCCCTTAAAAAAAAAGAGGGACGGGAGGAAGGGGTGCACCGCCAGAAACAAGCTGAGCCTGGCACAGGACCAGAGAGCCCGACCGGTTCTCCAGTGAGGCCAATAAACAGAAATAGCCCAGGAGCATTATCTCCTCTGCATGCTTACCCCATCCCACCACCATCCCCGTCCCTCCCTTTATCACACGTTTCCACTTCTCGATAGGGGGGCGCCTCCCATCAGGCTTGTTGCGCGCGACCAAAGCCCTAACGACGAGCCAGCGCCGGTAGCCCAGCTGCCCTCCTCCTCATAGCTGCGCCTTTCACATCCGGGCATTTTCGCGAGAAAGTGCGTTAACGGGACAAAGTGCTGCGGCGTCAACCCTCCGGTGCCCTAAAGTTGCATTGTACCAGCAAACAAGCGGCGATGTAGCGGCCAATGTATTGGCAATGGGTTGGCGAACGTCTGGACAGTGATGTACGTTGACCCAAGAATCAATGTTCCAAACGTTCGCCCCTCTCTTCCTACCCCTCCCACAACAACAACAACAACAACAACAAAAAAAAAAAAAAAAAACCCACTGGTTTCCAATGACATTCATTCATGGTACAACTGTGCCAAACTTTGTCGAACATTTTTTGACAACGAAAGGCCTTCTTTTGAAAGCAAAGTACTGAAAAAGAATGATAGCTTGGGTCTTCAAGTACCTCAGAAGAGGTTAGCATGTCTTTCGAGTATGCAAGCGCACAAACAGTAAAAAGTATTGTACATATTTTTTAAAAGCGGTATCGCTTTCTTTGATGATTCTTAGAAAAAAGTGGCGATGTGGGCACAGGAACATTCCTCATCACTTACACATTTGTTGTCATTAACATCCATCCATCAGCCACAACATCTAAGCGCTACGTAGTTGAAGACCTGTTGCCTTTGCATCCTGCAGACAAACTTTTTTAGCTGCTGACAAACGAAGTGTCTGTGCTTGTAAGATGTTCGTGTATGGTTACTTCAGGTTAACAACTTTGTGAGACCATGTTTGGAACATCTTTAAATGGCGTTTATACACAAACTCTTCCACACTCGGTCAAACAATTATCCGGTTACTGTCACTGTTCTTAATCGCAATCGCATTTCTGAAGGAGAGAGAGAGAGAAAGCGAGAAAGAAATATGGAAAAGGAATATAAAAAGCAAACAATTATGTGTGTGAGAGAGAGAGAATTGTGTTAGGACAGAAAGAAACACGAAGCACCCTAGGGAAAGGCTGCAGAGGACTTCAGCAACAAAAGAGTGTCAGAGAGAAGAACTAAGGTGATCATGTGACCAGAAAGCATGCACTCACTATTCGAAGACCATGTACAGCATGCCCTCCGAGCTGTAGGTCTCCAGCAGCTCCACAATGTGCGGGTGCTTCAGCATGTGACATATTGTCGCCTCCCGCTTTAAGTCTGCAACATCCAAAGGACAAGAGGTAGGTTGAGCTCATGAACTTCACATGATATCTCACATGTATATATAAATGTAAATAAATAAACACACACTCTGTCTCTCCCCTCTCTCTCTCTCACACACACACACGCACGCACAGAACAAGGCACATCCCGGTTATGTGTCACAAAAGCTCTTTTCTCGATATAAATTATATATGGGGTCTACATAGTCAATGCTATTATTTCCGCTTTGTTTAGCTACGCTAGCACATCCATTAAATCCTAGCTTTTTCAGCTCATCGTTAATTCCTAAAAAATACTTCTGGACCTTGTGTCTGCGCGTGCATTTTGAGGTGACACGCTTGTATTCAGTCGCCTTCATATCCGGTTTGAGAGGACTGGCCTGCATATCTACTTTGTGTTTAGATGCCAATGTGTGTCCAGCTTTGTGGCACCGAGACATCCAGTCCATGATGAGACGCCTCCATGCTCAATATATACTGAGAGGCATCTACCTGAGGTCGGTACCCGACGTGTCCACTTCTCCATTTAGTTTTGTTTGGTGACTGCGTACTGTCCACAAAACTGTTTAGTCTGAAGTATTTACCGTTACTGGAGCAGACGAATATCGTTATTTAGTCTTACTGTGTATACTGTTGTGCTGTGTGTGTTTTATTTCACTCCGGTTCTGCAGGGATCAGGTAATGGGGGATCTCCAGTTCTTATTTCGTAAACTTTTGCTGTGTCTTCCTTTCTCCACCATCACTTCTTCTTTCTCTGAAGATCTGTCAATGGCTTGCCATCATCATTATAGCTGTACACCCATGGGAGGCGACTGCGGCAAAGCTTCATCTTAATGATCACCTCCATCCGGGACCTAGCGGGCCTCGCTTTGCTTCCTGTGTAGCGATCTGTGCAGCTTTGGCTGTGTGAATCTTGTAAGTAAAACCTGATCTACTTGCTGGCTAAATTATTGAGAAAGTCATCAACATGTTCTTCGCCACTGAAACCTGGCTCATGATAATGATCCTAAGTACAAGGACGTCACCCTAGGTGGACAGGCTAACCGGATGACGACCCTTTTCTCGACTATCATGAGCGGGTGGCGTCGCTGTCATCTACAGGACTTCACGGATTTTCTATTTCCATTTCTTCTTCAACCACATCGCCTTTCAAGTAGCAGAACTCACTATTCCACACTTCATCAACCATCGTTCTATGCATTTTATCATCTATACCCACCCCCCAACCTACACACACACCCCGCACGCCAAGAACTAACGGCCTACGCAGCGCCTTGAACTGTGTAACAGGATCAGTTCGACATACAAGTCTCCAACTTAATCCGGCGCCACCACCGACTTACTGGCGTCTGAATGACCGGAGTGAATCCATGAACCACCCTGGAACCGTTTTCTGTTGCCGTAACTGTCGCAAGGCTTGTGTCTTGCAAATGGACATGAGGAGTCTGCCCAAAGCCTTAAAATGATTTCATCCGGTCTTTCTACTTTCAACCAAAAACTTGGCCACTGTACCACTCTTTAATAATATGCTTACATGTTTTAATAACTGAGGTGGGCAAAGTGCGACACGAGTTTTGGTGTGCTATAGGAATACAATTCATATTTTCGTCAGGGTTAATGGCGGCAGTTTGGCTGAACACAAACCCGCAGTAAAACTCAGTTAAACCAGCATTCCTCCCACTGAATAGCCCCAAACACATTAGGGCACACTGGCATTTTGTTTACAGATTTCCTAAGACAACATTAGAGAAATAACGAGAGAATGGAGGAGGACGGGCAAGCTAGCGACATCATGGAAGCAGTCGGCAAGAAGGTAGAGGACAGGATGTGAGTGGTGCACAACTGTTGACACATTCCAGAGTGTAAAGGAAATGGTGACACACTGGAGTGATGCCCCGGGTCGGTGAGCTGCATCACCGAGACCCTCAGTTCTGCCAGGTGCAGCTGCTCAAAAGTGAGCACGACCGTTATTTCCTTGGTAGCTGTTGCTGTGGCGTATATTTTCTCTCGCCTATATACATATAGAGAGAAAATGGTCAACATTTATGTTTATATATATCTAAATATTTGCCTAGGTCAATATTTTAGTGTTTGTGTCTGCTGTCGACTAAATTCGGTGAAGTGGGTGAGCATAGTTGGTGTTTGTGTGTGAGAGAGAGATGCGAAAAAAATGTAACCAGCTGCACAAGCATCGATTTCTTTCTCAATCTCTCAAAGCTACCGAGACAGAACGCTGTCAGAATGAGAAGACAGACTTTTTTTTTTTTATCTCAAACCCCTCCTCTCCCTCACATCTCAGAGTTCCCTCCCCTCCCCTATAAAACACTCCACAAAGAGAAAGTGGGGAGGGAAGGGTAGAAGCGACGTTGCAGCTAAAAGACTGGCTGTGGTGAGTGTCTAAACGAAACCCCCAAAAAGCAGAGACGGGAAACTAATTACATTGTCGTCAGGCGGGAAACTTTTCTTATCGTCTGCTCAAACCTAGCTTCACTGTGCAAACCTTTCAAAGCGATGGCTGCCTGCGCCTCCTGACTCGCCAGCGCCAAAAATGGACGTGAAAGTGCCAGCAGACGCGGAAATGCCGGAGTGAGTATTTGAAAGAGTGAAAAAGTTAGGAAAGATAGATGGATGGGTAGAGATAGATACGGGGAGGTTAGAGGGGGAGAGAGACAGAATATAAAACCCGTACTAATGCTGGTGGTGGTAATAAAGTATGATCTTGTGTGTGTGTGAGAGAGTCATCAGAGAGGTCATCCACGTGTCTCTCCAAACACTTTCTCGCTTATGTTTCCTACTCCGAACAACAAAGTGAACTGATGCTACATTGTTTACACCATCTGACCACATTGACTTTTGTAATCATTTTAATCATTTTCTGCATGGTAGCAGAAAAACAACAGCAGCTGACGGCCCAGTATCCTGATAAGACAACAGTCTGTTACACATGTACAGCCATGTGTTAAAACAGAGAAAACAACATTTGAGGAAACACCATTTATTTTTAGAATAATGAGGATCCCGCGTCACAATCCGACGTCATTTCTTTCTCTGACGTCAATTATGTCCACGTTCCACGTGCGGGGTGTGTGTGCACGCGAGAGAGAGAGAGAAAGATAGACACACAGAATGGCTAGATGTCCGGCTTCAATGCAAACAACCAAACAGTCCACGTCTTCAAACCAGCGAAAACCTATTGATTCGCTTCAATCTTCGCTTCACCGGAGTCCAGCAGCGCGCACAAAATTGTTGACGTCTTCCTCCGCCAGCCGCCGCCATGATGGCCGTGTGCGAACCACTGACTCGAACCAGTCCGTGGGAGGTGAGTTGGCGCCATACATCTTCCTGGCAGGACACCCAACCACAAAAATAACAACTGTAAATAAACGGCTGCTGAAGCCAGTGAAGCGATTTCTGAGTAAATATTACACGAAGCATCTCCACAACGCCGGAAAAATAAGTGGCAAAAAAAGGAGAACAGTTTTAAATAAACTCAGGTACATTCTAGAACTCCCCATCTCCTCCCCTCAGAAGTATTGCGTACAGTTGTTGGCTCAGTGGAAAAACCATCACACTCTGTCTTTATTAATCACCAAATATATCACGATGATTTCACAAGAGAAAATTTGTTTGTTAGTGCGCAACCGTCAACGGGAAGCGAACACACAAACAACAACTTCGTTGACCGTCACGAGATCACGTGTTGGGTATATTACCTTCCTCTGACCGTTCTTAGCCTGTCGACAGCTCATTAATCTCGGGTGTGTGTGATCGATGCGTCTGTTTCGTTGGCCTCGTCTAAAGCCTCCTGAGCTGTGGAGGTGATCTCAGTAGCAAACAGACGACAGGATGGCCCGTGAAGACAGGCCGCCTTCCTGGCAGCGGACCCTACACGCCACCGTCAACGTACTTCGGTAAGGGAAACGGATCGCTCAGGTCACGTGATCCAAGAAAAATCCTGACGCTGTCTAGTTTCCCTGTCCTGCCCTAAAATGGAATTCTAGCTATAAACATGCACATTTTCCTTTCAGCGGAAATTGGTTTCCATAAATTTCTGTTGAAAACCGAAATGAGACTGAAACTGTAGAATCAGATATGTTTATTACGCAGATTCGTTTCTGCGCATGCGCAAAAATTAGATCAGCGTATCACTGAACTTTAGGATAAACACCACAGCGACGCGCTGTTTACGATTTCCAGCTAATTATGGCGTTGAATTATATTCTTTTTTTGTCTAATTGGAAGATTCGACATCTATGTACACTATGTACGATTACTTTTACGACACACATCAACATGAACACCATGTATTTCAGGAAACCACTAAGTGACCGAATAAAAATTTTAAAAAATTGCCTGACTCTAATAATGGCTGACAGGATTTCAATCTACTGACATGTTTTCAAATTACAAAAATACAGCACTGATGCAACAAGCGCTACTTGGGGTCCCCAGACATCACGATCCAACAAAATAAATTGCAGGCTCCACAAGCTCAGTCTGATTGCCTATTACGTAAGTGCACAGCCCTTCCATTGGCTCCACTCACACAGCCCCAGTCACATCATTATCTGCTCTGTATCGGCGAGGTTTCTTTTCATTTCATTCTACTCTTTTTATTTATTGCCATTTTTTTTTTTTTTTTTTTTTTTTTTTGCCAATGTGCAGTAACTATCAGGAGCTGTAGCAGGTTGCAGATCGTTCCATTAAAGGCTTTCATGATGCCAGAACCATCATGGCTTTACTTAACCTGTTCAACGATCGCCATTTCTACTCCTCCGTGTTAGTTCTAACACAGCCTCGGCTACACTCATTCCCATAGAAGAGGTTGAAGAAGGAAGCAGAGGTAGGTTCACCTGTAGGTTATTAGCATGTGGGCAGGACAGGTCTCACACCTGGAAACAGGCAAAGAACGTAGGTTGCTAGGGATGGAGCTAGTACTAGGGATGGAAAATAGTATGACACAAAGTTGCCTGAATCAGGGCCAAACAAAGCTCCAGCTGTGGATACGCTTCCTTTTCACAACGTGGTTCAACGGTGGGCAGGAACGTCAATAGCCCTGAACGCACGTGCGTTACGGTTGACTGCACGGACAAAAGCACTCGTTTTGTTCGTTTTCCCCAAAGAATATATGTAAGGAGAAATCGAACGGACTTTGTAGAACACTTAATCTTTACTTAGTCAACACTACTTAGCATCACTGTAATGGTCTTTAACCAGAATTGTACAGTGGCCTTAAGACCAGTGTTAGTAAGTGTGGTTCGGGCTAGGTAGCATCTTCCTTCGAGCAGCAAAACCCCATTCTTGAAATTAATATTTCCACAGGCAGTTAAGCAAAAGACGGACACAGGTTAACCCTACCTCTAACCGTCTGTGGGTATCCTTCGTGGCACACCCATCATGATTAATACTTGCAGCTCTGCCGACTGGTCTAATTAAATCCCCAAGGCGACTGTGGGGCAGAGGCAGAGGAAATAAATCTTCACACGTACTTCCATATAAATACTACACATCACACGGCCCTGCCTATAAATAAATACACACCACACTTTCTTCCCTATAAATAATACACACCACAGTACTTTCAATAAATAATACACATCACACGTGCACCGCCTTAACAATGCACGTCACACCTCCACCCGTACAACAATAACAAACATCACACGTGCATTCGTACAAAAATAATACAAATCACACATGCTCCTGTCATTTTGCTTTAGTCTTCTATTGTTCCTTCTTCTGAGTAATCTGATAATTATTTAAGGCGGGAAAAGAGAAGGATGGTTTGTGTGTGTTTTTTTTTTTTAGCTTTCTGCTTTCGTTTATTTTGTTGTTGTTGTTGTTGTTGTTGTTGTTGTTGTTGTTGTTGTTGTTGTTTGTGCAGCCATCGCTCCACTGGCTTGTCGCGCGGTAGACGTCTCTAAGCCCCTGTCGGTCCACGACGACAACAACACGACCCCGCGTCTAGTCAATCAGACAACAGCAACGACATCATGGGACCGGCTTCTCGGCGTGGGATCCTCTCGACAAGGCCTCCGGGCTGCTGAGTGTGTTGAAGTCCGGGTCGATAACTAGAGCGATGGCACTAAAACTTTACAACCTCTACAAGCACAGCTCTCCCCCGGCCACAAGTGGAGGGCATCATCATCATCGCGACCTGCAGCGTCTGAAGCCCCGGCCTGTCAGCAGCTTTCCATTCACACCAGCATGTGCGCGCTGCTGCGCTCGAGTCTGCGCCTGGTGTACATGCGTGCACCTTGATGCATAAAATACAGAAAAATAATGAACCAGACCGGCCAAGACCAAAATAAAGTCCAGCAAGTGAGTCCAGCAAGTGAGTCCAGCAAGAATGATTACAGAAAGAGCCACCCGGCATCTTTCCTTCCTTGGCGAGGATTTAAAATCTTTTTAAATGTTGACGTAAGTGTTAACGATCGACCTGACGCGTAAACAACAACATCGTCTCGCCGATCCTCGACAGAGGATGTCAACGACAGCAGTCTCACTCACCAACCCACCACCACCCTAAACACTCGACTTGCCGCAGATTGTTCGCACGCCTGTGTGCGCGATAGAATGATTTCGCGATTTGCCAGCAGTCCGTCCATCGTGCACGTCCGCCTCTCCATCTCCAAACTGTGTAAGCATTGGGTTTAGAGAGGAGACTACTCCTTCACGCCTTTCAGCAATCGAACTGGAGTGGGTGGGTGGGTGGTAGTGTGGGAAGGGGACTGGGGTTGGAGGTGGGAGGACGGCGGCAGGAATGGAGTTACGCCGCTTGGCGAGTCTTCTTTCTGTGGAAGTCGGGGAGATAATCGAGATAAATGTTTTAGTGCGGGATTCTCTCAGACGCGGCGTGACGCTGCAGTTCCTCCCCTTTGTGCAGCGCTGCGAGTTCATTTTCTGGGCTGATGTAACAGTTATTTATGTGCAAATGTTATTGCTGTACACCACTGCCATCCTTCCAGTTGGGATTCATCTCTGTACAGCTTTGCTCTCCAAACTGTAACCATCGTCCATTTGTGGATACATTAACTCACATTTAACCACTGTACTTATTAACCACAAAGTACCGTTACCCCACACAGAGTGTATGTATGTGTGTGTACGGGCAAGAGAGACGCACCAACTGTAATACGTTAACCCTACCTTTAACCCTCTAACACCTGTGGTTATCCTTCACAGCTCACCCATCATGATTAATACTCGCAAGGCCCATCCCGAAGCGACTGTTGGACGAAGGTAGAGGAATTAAATTATCCCGCATGCAACCGTATAAATAATACGCATCACAAATGCTAATGTCACTTTACTGTAAAACTTCTGTTATTACTTCTTCTGGGTAAATTATACGGCTAAATTCTTGTATGATGAAAGGCTGTTCATATTCAGCAGAAATGATAATCTCTTAATACACACACACGAGTGAAAGATAAAATCTTTATTGCGACAAGAATGTTACCTCCAGCAAAGGTGTATCTGATTAAAAGCGTTAAACAACATCAAAGAACTGCTGTGGACATAACCCATCCATTCGGAGAAGTGCGCTCTGTAAATTTTATTACTCACCCCATTGTGCCTACGACGGAGTAGCGGCAATAAGCAGTCAGGGGCCAGTACTTTGACAAAAAAACATTGCTGTTAACTCTTCCTGAGGTGGTTTCCCTTTATTTCCTCGGAATTCGTAGTTAAATAACGGTGGCTTCCCTTTAATTTTGCCAGATAGCGGATTCTACAGTTCCCTCCCTTGTACCGCCCGTGGAGAGAGAGCGCGCGGCTGATTATTTGGAGCGATCTTACCAGCTGAGAGCATTTCTCTCAACACACACACATGGGCTATAAACAAGTCTGTATGACATTCAACATCGATAAACATTTTTACAGAGAAATCAAACAGCAAGTTCTACACAAACTAATTCTCAAAGATTCACGTCACTGTCCTCTGTTCCACTCCAGGCATCTATCACAACCTAGCTAGCTATCGCTACCTAGCTAACGCTTGCATCATTACCTAGCTGTCGCATCCATTATTGCCTACCTAATAAATTCATCATTACCTATTTACCACATCCATCATTTCCAACCTCATACATCCATTGTTACCAAGACACTGCATACATCATTACCTAAATAATGCACACATTAGCTAGCTAACACATACATCGATAGCTAGATAATCAATACATCACTATCTAGGCTATCCATCAATCATTACCTAGATAACCCCTCATTACCTAGCTAAAACATACATCATTACCTAACTAATCTATTTACCTATTTATATTTTACCTATTTACATCAGTAACAAGCTAATAAGCCATTACTACCCACCTAATGTATCCATCAGTAACTAGCTAATTCATCAATCATTGTAATACCTCATTGCCTAGCAAATACATCCATCAGCATCTAGCTAATACAGCTATCATTAACAAGCTACTCCATACATCATTGCCTAGCTAACACATGATCATTACCTAGCTAACACATGATCATTACCTAGCTGATATATCCATTATCTACGGTACTCGGTTTTAAAGAAACTGTTCATGTGGAAACTACAAATATTTAGAAAACTTAAACATTGGAAGAAAAGATAAGAAAATTCCAAATAAAAAAAACACACAGTTGTACACACCACAAACACGAAAACAAACCAACAATACACAATTGTACAAACCACAAACACAAAAACAAACACACACACCAACCTTCTATACTCAGCCCCGGACTAGACGTGTACTTGGCCACGTCGACAATCTTCACGGCAAACTGTTGCTGTGTTTCTCTGTGCAGACATCGCCTGACAAGACTGAACGGTCCTCTGAAAGAAACCAGAGATAAACTACATGAATGTTACAAGCAGCGATGTTTCTCTGTGTCGGCGCCATCATATTTCACTCTGCACTTCCCTGAAAACCAAAAATGGATATTTAGGGGAAAAAATCATTGTCATGATGACCTTCTCCTTTATAGCCTCTGGGGTGGTTATTTTACAGTTGGCAGCCCTGTTAGACAAAACCATGGAACGTGCAAAAAAACAAAAAAAAAGATATAAAAAAAAATAAAACTAAACAAGGACATATCGAATAATTTGAAAATTGTTCACAGAGAATGCCATGCAAACACACATTGTGAGTGCGTGCACGTGTCTGTACATATGTATTGGTATGTGTGTGAGCGTGTGCTGATGTTCATTTGCGTTTTTGCAGGTGTGCATACATGTGCATGCGAGTGTGAAAGAGAAGGAGAGGAGGGTGGTGTGCGCGTGTATAACATGCCATATCATTTGAGCACCGGCGCCATATCTCAAGACAGCAACTGAAAGGATACACGCAACTGTTTACCATGAGTTGTCCGCTTTTATCTTCCCTTGACAAAGACCTTGACTGCTAAGTGGCTTAAATTTGAATTGAAGCCTGAAATAGTTTAAGCCACTGCTTTGTTGCTAGGCAACCATTTGAACAAGTTTGAACTTAAAACTTACGGCTACAAATCACGAAAAAAAAAAAAAACCGAAAGCAGCAACAAGAAAACAGACAAGAAAGTTTCCAAAAATCCCGGACAAAGACGATCGAAATTTTTTTTACAACTGTCAAATAATAACTTTGCCAAACTTAGTCAAGCCTTTTTGTATATTTGTCTAGTTAAAAAGTTATTTGTCAACAGCGCAAGCTTTCTCTCTGAAAGACCAGCGCCCAGACACGACCACCGAATTTTCTGAAACGTTTTCCCAACACCAACCAAACGTTCGCAAGCCAAAGGGGAACACTCCCCGTCAAAAAAAATATTTTTTTAAAATGTATCCCCTCGCCAATCACTCGCCTGGGGATATGCGACTGGTGCATGATGGAATGATAACGGCTGAACGGCGACTGACGTAACACCTCGCAGCGCGATTCCTTTTGTGGCTAAAGATGCCGGACATCACCCTAATGCCATTGTAATCATCAGGTTTTGATCTTGCTCCTCCGTGTTGCGGGGTGGTTTTTCCCCGCCTTCTTTCTGTGCCTATTTACATTACATTGTAGCATAACTCCTCTCTCCTCCTCTACCACCCTGTGGTTCCCAGTATTAAGCTTGACAATCTTGCTGTTATGATAATCTTCCACAGCAGCGATCTTTCTTCCCTTCTTTAAAGGGGCCAGAGATGAACGGATACAGTAAAGATGACAGGATGCATAATTCCATTATCAGCATCATTTTGTTTTCTTTCCCTCCCTATATCCTGCTTTCCACATCTGCTACCCAATCCTCAATCGCGTAGGCGACTTAGAAACTTTGAGGAGAGAGAAGTGCAGTGCCAAGTGCAAGGAAGCTAATGATCAGTGCAGGTTTCATTTCGACAATTGAAAGGCCGTTCGATTCCAGCATCGGTGCCGGTACCAGACACAAGCTGCTCTGTCCTTTTTCAGCTGAGACGTTTCTTCCTGGATGCTTCCACTTGCCTTCGTTCTCCAGACGCCATTTTCAGATGGTATGAAGATGAAGACCAAACCTGACACCACCTTCATGAACCACCTTCCATCCAGAAGACGACCAAGGATTTATCAGGAAGGTAAATAGTTGACAAACGGATGTTGTTAAAAACCCCACTTGCCGAGCTTTCAACAGAGTCAACCATTCCGTTTACTCCCCTTCCGGCAACAAGGTGGTGGGGCGCTTCACCTTCACCTGTTTAGTGCCGACGAACTGTGTTGTCACCACGAAAGGTTGAGGGAGGGAGTGGGAGTGGGGAGTATACCTGCGGGCGTTACCCTCCCCCATCCCGGTAAAGTCAGTCACTGGTTATCTTGTCTTGTTGGCAGTGCTAAAGGCCCTATTGACCGGCCATTCGTCAAGTGCTAATGGAAAGTGTCGTCTCCGCCAATCGATGGCTGGAGTCAACAACCCTTGAAGAGTCTGGATGGTCTGGCATGTCTTCCCCTAGCCCCATACACCAGTCGGTGGTGTGCAGGCAGCGTGTACAAGGTGTGTGGCGCCACCTGCAAAGCAATGTTTGCGTCACTCCACCAACGGCAACATGCTACGTCATCATCTTCCAGCTTCTCTTTTATGACGTCATCCTCACACGTTACCTTTCGGAGTAATTGGAGCGAGAGAAGAGCAGAGAGGCGGCAAAAAATGGAAAGAAAAAAAAACGATGAAAATGAGAAGGGAAAGGGTGGGAGAGGAGGTGGATAAGGAGGCTAAGTAGTGTGCGAGCAAGTGATAGAAGAGAGAGAGAGAGATGAGAGAAGCAGCATAAAGAAAGATAAGTGCAGCTATCTATAATCCTGTTACCCGAGTGACCGGCCCTACTGTACGTCCGGCATTTCATCACATTGCAACAACAGAAATCAGTCGCTGTCAAGTCTGCTTCCTGCCCCAAGTGCTATGATAATGAGCCTCAAGGGCTACGGACCAAAGTCAGCACGACCTACTCTCTCAAACTGAGTCTTTCAATCCCCACTTCATCAAATTAAAAAAAAATAATAAAAAAAAAAAACAACAAAAAACAAAAAAGAGAATCCGAGGATAATGCGTCTCAGTCGTGTTAATAAAGAGGAATTTCCACCATTACTTTCGAGAAAAACCATCTTAAGCTCGTGGCAAGGCTGTTCTGAACTTATAAACCGACACGCTCACCAAACGTTTGTCCATATTAAAAAATCTGTAAAGCGTCGACACCAAGAAAGTAAAAATCGTGAGTTAGTGGTTCAGATCTCGCCTCTGGCACACATCATTTTTCCTTCTCAACGTGACAGCTGTTTCCAGACCTAGACTAACTCTCCATGACAGCTTGTGTGGTTGTGTAGCAGAAACGACCCACCCCTTGACGCAAAAGCTTCCCTAGTTTACTACCATCCTATTCTGTGGTAATGTTAGCTACACCCCATCGGGCCCAGACTGCCACACTAACGTCAATCCGACATAACGGTTAACTGGAAAAAAAAAGAAAAAAAGGAACCTTGTCAATACTCGGCACGTGGAGGGCAGGTCCCTAGAGAACTCACAACAGACAGCCATGTTTAAAGCTGACTTCCATCCTGCTCCCACAACGACCTCAATCTAATAAGACAAAGATTTTATCTTTTATTCAAGACCACGGAGGCCGTTACCGAGAACTGCAGCTTGTCAGAGAGATGGTAAGAACAGATAAAACTGATGAAAACAGATAACACAGTCTGGTCAGTGCAGGTCAGTCACAGAGCCGCTTGTATAGGTGATGAAGTGTCAATAGGGAACAGAGAAGATTTGTTAACTTCGCGAAGAATACTTCTCCACGAGGCTTAGCTGAGGGGTCCGAGGGGAAGAAGGAAGATAACAAAATCATTTTCTGTCGCAAGAAAACAATGTTAAAGAAAGAAAGCGGAAAAATCACGATTATGAAATGGTGTCTGTTTTGGATATACCTTTGACTGATCTGACTTGTTATGGGTGACAGTAAATAAGTAACCGCAGTCTACGCATGTGAAAACTAAACAAACTAAAATGCATTCTACGCTTGCCAAAAAACAAACAAATAAACAAACAAAATCTGTAAAAGCTAACGTGCTTCAGCTTCAGCTTAAAACTTATCACTTCTATCCTCAGTCGTCAAGACTACCCTTTTTACAGATTTTCTCGGCGAGCCTAAGCATGAATGTGACTAAACCGGAAGTTTGTTTACACCAGCCTCGTTCTAGTAGTTAACTGGGGGAAAATATCGTCTGCAAGCAGTCCATTAAGACAAGTTCATACAACAACTGTAGGACGATAAAAGGTGAAGGCCTAGGTTAGAACATCTCTGGTTGATACCATGATACGTCAACAGCGCCACCCGTTGTCCCGGTTGGTGGCGTCACCGCACCCGCTGTCCAGACAGAACACTGGCGACGCTGGGAGCATCTCCCTAGGGACGTGGCTATCGAATGTTCGTGATTGACGGGACGGCGAGGAGCAGGTCTGTGATGGGTTAGGGCGCATGCTCGAGGTAAATTATCGCTGACCCCCGTAGTGTGAGAGGGGATGGAGGTCATCTCGTGCTTCGAGGTAACTGCGTTAGTCAACCTGTCGATCTTACTTTTTTCGCCTTCAGTTTGTCTGCATGAGCGTCCTTATTTAAGTATTCACTGATGTGGACATCGTTCTCTTGGGGTGACCACGTACCACAAGCTTAATTAAGATTGTAGAGGTACCCGTATGTTCTATGGTGAAAGTTGAGTACTTCGTGAGTGAGGCTGGACGGTTCCTAACTGCTCTTAGTCACTTGCTCTCGGGAACAAAGCAAACCACAAAACCAAGTCAGCAAAAACAATGGACTGGACATCATGACGCTGGAGGTAACAGTGGGGAGGCTGGTGGTAGTATAGTGGGGGCTGCTGGGAAGAGGTAGGAAACCACAGAGGGCAGGGAGGAGGTGACTGGCGACCAGAACTCGACCAGCATGCACTTTTAGCAAAACGATGGTGAAGTGCGGGTATGGGTGGGGAGAGACCCTGCACCCCGGCTGCGAGGTCTAACAAGCGCTGTGTGACTCACGCGCACGCCAGGCGGCAGCAAATGGCCGGTAATTGGGCCGCTTGGGTGTCGGAGGGCAGATAACCGGCGTCTCGCTGGCCACCAACGTGGTGAGGCTGGGACTTCTGTACGAGTGCTGCCCCTTTGTAAACTGATAACAGAGGTAATGACAGCTTCGTGATGTTCCGGTCGTTTGGAAGGGAGGTGAGGTGCTAGCATCTTTTGTAAAGGTGATGCCCATCTTCTCCCCCTTTCCCCCACCATCTCACTGCCTTGTGTTCCTCAAGAAAACAAGTCCGAACGGCGCGGGGAATCGAGCCGGCTCTGTCTGCACATCCGGGATCAGAGGTCGCTTGCCCAACCCTGGGCTGCCAGCGTCTCTTGTTCTACTGTTCTACGTCTCTTGTTCTCCCATACCCCTTGTATGTGACGCTACAGACGACTATACTCCATCCCTGTCTTCAGTAAACATTTTTTTAATCTTTCACCCTCGCTTTAACGGACGACACTCGATCTACCTATTATCTGCTCGACTGCATGGATATGAGAACAATCTATTCTTCAGTTAATATTATTTTATCATCGGCATGCTAGCAACAGGGATAGTTAGACAAAGTCGCTCTAGCAGGATGCTACAAATGCTAGCAGCTACCAAAACTGTTTGTGAAAGATTAGACGTTGGATTGTCTAGGTGATAGGACCAGGATTGGGGAGGGTGAAGAGACGACAATAATGATCTGAAAATCACAACTACGACAATCAAGCAAGGGAAACTACCCATATGAACAATTTGTTAAAGAAAAAAATGTTTAAAGAAAAATAAGACAAAAATCCTCGAGAATGTCTAGAGATTTGAATGAAATTAGCCTGCAATTACATGTCAAGGGTGAGAAATCCAAAAAAAAAACAAACTCACATAACACATACGTACACATGCACAGGAGGGACAGACAGACGGCGACAGGGAACGGTAGATGTATATATTGTATGTATCAAACAATATAGCACAAAACCAGTCACGTTTACCGTCAAAGTTAATCCACAGATTCCCACACTTTCAAACTCCATCACCCCACCACAAGCTGCAAGCAGACCTGGTCTTAGAATGACAAATGTCCACATCATCCATTGCATCCTAAGCTACAAGACGCCTCTCCCACCACCCTAAGCCTCCACTCTCTTGACAATCGAAAATCTCCACCAAGACTGCCCGTCCCTCCCGTTCTTCCCACCTCCACCCTCCTCATCGCTCCTCGTTGATCTCTCCAGCCTCTGTCTCTAGACTTACCCACCCACCCCTTCTACAAGAGGGTCTAACCATATCAGCGGCAAAGTGCAGAAAACCTATTTGTCCCTGCATTAGAGAGACAAGCACATTTTATACGTGGGAGCTAAGGTAATGAGCCGTGATTCAATTTTTTCTGCCTCCTCCCCTCCCGTCTGGAGGGTACCCTACTCTCGGTGTCTGAGAATGGAGGTCGAAACAAGCTGTCAGCTCCATGTGCGTACCGCTTGGCCACGACAGTGAAACAAGAACAATTCTGTATAAATTTGTAACGAGAAAAATGTTTAAAGAAAAAAGAAGCTTAAAAAATCTCAAAAATGTCTAGAAATTTGTATGTCCACATACTATGCTTCTACAAGTGCAGTGCAAGCCTTGGAAGCATTCACAGGATGCATGTGAAGGACGTCTTCGTCTCCACAAGAACGTCGAGAACGAGGTCCTCCTCTTCCAAGACATCGTCTGTTGACGACTCAGGCGTCCGAAAAATAGTCGAACATTTATCGCACAACTTTCTCGCATTAAATCACGAGATATCAAGCCATCGAGTAACTTTTTGCACTTTACGTGAAATTATTCACAAAAGGTCAACTGCTATCTTCCTTCATGTCCAAGGACACGTCAGCACAATTCTCTAGGTTGAGCAACTTTCCAGAAACTATTACCCGAAGCATGAGCAACGGATAATTCTTGCCGATCTTGTTACTGATGAGAGATACGCCCTGGATGGCGCCTGATAATTGAGGGAATGCATTAACCGAGTAGCGGAAGCTGTAGCGGCCTGATGCTGCTCACCGCTTGGAGCGAAAGACAAAAATTTATCATTTCTTGTTGAAGGTGGGGCTTGCGAATCGCGCAGGTAAGATTGTGATGACGTCATTGAAAGACGAGCCGTGTGCTACGACAGGCCTTCAGCGGTGGCTTGTTTGTTTGTGAGCGTATTGTTTATGATGTGCACTCTAGATTGTAAACAAAAGTATATTATCTGTTGGTCGACATTAAAGTGCACTACGCTTCTATGCTGAGGTAACGGGAGGAAGAACGCGCAATAGAAGACTTATTTTGTTGTTATTGTTCACCAGAAAAGTTTAACATGATAACTGCGAGATGCCAACACAACAATTTTCTCTGACATTTATTTCCTCTTTGCAAACAACCGGTTAAGTCACACACACAACAAGATTTGTTAAATTAGAACAAAAATTACTTGTAGCAACAAGAGTATTATCTAAACAGAAGTGCGTAAAAGAGATGAGAATTAAATAACCAATAGAATGTAACATAAATGAAGATTGAAGATTTTAATGAGAGAAATAACACAGACATGAAAGGAGATTTGGTGACAACGAATAACAGCAGAGGCGGGATGGTAGGGGGTGCATTTAGACAGATGGTAGATGGAGGGGTGCCATTGCGTGTCACGTGACCTATACTGTTGGCGGCGGGCCAGTAGGACAGGACTGGAACAGCTGGCATTTCCACTAGTTGTACCTCCCGTCCCCCAGCGGTCATAGCAAATCAGCAGAAAGGCCAGACTGACGGCAGTGTGAACATGTGACAGACCCACGCTACACACGCCGCCTACTGGCTGGCTGGATGGACGGATACAAATAAGCACATGAATACGTGTACATAGTGCTCAAACATCCATCTCCCCCATGATTACGACAGAAACGAAGTAAAACCAAACAAAGTAAATGAAACAAACAAAAACAAAACAAATCAACAATAGAAACAAACAAAAATACGAAAATCAAAACAAATTAAAGAAAATAAAAGACCAAGAAATAAAACGGAAAAAATAAACAACAAAAGAGAAACACACAAAAAAAACTAAAAAAGCAAGGATAAAAAAAGAGAAACAAATAAAAAATAAATAAAACGAACAAGAAAATAACGAAAAAAAACGAACAAATAAAGACCAAAAAAGAGAATAAAGCAAAGAAGACAGAAATGTGTTTGAGTTTAGGTTAAAAAGCATCACCTGCAGTGAATAAGTAATCGATATAGATACATAGACCCATCGTCGTCATGCCTGCTACAAGATGCAGAACCTGCCTCCGTGTGACTGTGGCCTACAGACAAGACCCAGTCACACACTCACAGCTTGTGACACAAGTTGACAAGTAAACAAACCCACCCACGGCACCAACCACCGCGCTACACAGTCTCTCTGGTGCATGTCTGCATATGTATGTGATTCTGTTTGTGTCGTTAAGTGCTCTTTGCCTCCCATCGGGGGAACGGTAGGGTAGGTGGGGCGTGAAATATGGAAATATTCGGTAATTTCAGCAAAACCCTATCGGCACGTCTGCTTGGTACAACAAGAGAGTTATGGTAACTGTCCAGAAATTTAATACAACACGGAGAAGTCATTTGCTGGCTTTCCCGGACACCCACCCACCATCACCCTTCTCTCTTTATCTTCCCCCTCTCACACTCTCGTATTTTCTTTCCCTTTTGCTTATCTTACCTGGAGCAGACATCCACCATCCATCCACTCACATCATACTGCGGAGGCAACAACCAGTGTCGTCCTCCACAACCTCGCGGAAGAAAAAAAGTCGGAAGAAAAAAATCAGATCTGGTTTGTCCGGCCTATTCCTCAAAATAAAATTTAAAATAAAATAAATTGAGTGTTGGTGCTAAAGGTAACGGTGACGAGGGCTCAGAGAAAAATGTTGTATCAGCGACAGACGGTTGTCGTCGGTTTGGTTTGAATATTCGTCAGCAGATGCAAATTAAAAACAACCTTCCAGCAGAACACTTTTCAATATTACTAAGTAATAAGAGTTATTGTTACTACAACATACAAGAGTGATGTGATGCCCTTGTTAGTACAACACACACGACTGGCGTGATACATCTGTCTGGATGGACGATGCATTTCTTCATTCTTGCTGGACGAAAGGAGAATGAATGTCTGACGCACACGCAAACATCAGAGACAGCAAAAGGGAAACGTCAGGGAGGTGTGGCTCGCTGACGCCCCTCTGACGACCCAGAGCTGCTGCCTCAGGGTGGGAGGGTGGAGAGAACGACAGCGACATCCATCACCCGTAACGAGAATGATTACAAAGATGCTGGAGAAACACCAACGTCCGGCGTGAGAGTGTGTCGGTGGTGGTTGTGGTGGCGGGTAGTGGTGGTGAGGGGCAGGGATGGAGGGCGATCATCTGTTAGAGGTGTATGAAAAATATGAAACTATAACCTAGCTTCCTTGCAGGCTTCCATCGACGCGGTATAAAAATTCAAGATTTCCGGAGAATATCTTCAGGGCTTGAAGGGACACGAGAAGAAGTGTGGTGATGGTGGTGTGTGTGCACGCATTCCTACCTTTATCTATTTCCATTTATATTCATTTCATTTAACTTCTCACTCAAACTTCTCTTGCTTCGAAGGCAACTGTTCACAGATGGTCTCAAGACCTTACGCTGACGACACCGATGATGATAATGATGATGAAGAGGAGATGTAAGAAACCAAAATATATATATATTAAAGCGAATTTCCCGACTGTAAAGCTGGCACAAGCTAGATAACAAACACAAAAAAATGCATAAAATTAAACGCATGCATACTAAGACCAAAACATCAACAAACATACACAGGCATAACAACATTATAGTGTACGAGCAAGATCTTGTAGTTAAGGAGAGCAAACGCTTGGTCTGAAGTCTGCTTCTGTATAAACCTCTAGAGACAACACAGTTGAGAGAAAAACACAGCAAATCGTTTTCAATTACCGGTAGCTGCGGAGTGAGCTGTTATGGACCCTCTAGATTTTTCGCCGAGGGCGGTACCTACTTCCCCAACCTCTATGGAGTCAGGCATCTATCTACTCCATACCCGGGTCCACATCTCCATGGCTCTGACTTGCTACAAGAACAGAAATCTTTCCAATGGAAAAAAAGAAAAACTTCCAGAGGGATAAGGGTGTGAAGCCGACGCATGCCTCATACCATCAGCACACAAGTGTTCAAACTAGTTTTTGTCCAGACCCGAGTCCCAATGGAAGGCCAGAAGAGACAAGCTGTCACCCGCCATCACATTGCGCAGGTTCACAATCAATACATCCCGGCACACTGCCCTCCTTTATTCACTTCTACTTCTTTTTTTCAATCAAGCATATATTTTTACATTTAAGCCTGGACAAAAAGCCCTCTACTTTATGGCTGAGTGGCTAAGCAATGACCTCTGAACTGTGAAGCGAATAGCCCTAAATAATGATACCGCAGGTTGCGCTCTGCGTGTGGCCTCATGCGAAAGTACACAAATGTTTCTTGAACGTAAACCAGCTCACCATCAAAGATCCCTTGCTAAAAACTAATCCAAGGCAGACCAAAAGAAAAACAAAGGAACAAACAAAAGCCACATACACGATTAAGAACAAAACTCTTATTAGCCTGTAGCAAAAATTCGTTGTAAGACATTTTTTTTTCCTTCTTTCAGGGAGGAGGAAGTGGAGCGCACTCGATCGCTGACCTACATTCCCAATGATGATGCCACTGACGCCAGCAGCGACTGCAACAACTTCAAACTCAGCCTGATGAGACGTTGCCAGGGCAGAGAAAGATATTTTATATATATCATAACACCTCTTCCCAAAACTACTTGTTCCTCCACGGACCTTCCAAGAACAAGGCCCAGTTACTCGAAAAAATATTTTGTTTACAAGACAAATAAACAATAAGCTGATACGCATCACATCTACCTGTCGCCGGTCAACATTCTTCTTTTTTTCGTGAGAGATTTTTTTTTTTTAAAAAAAAAATTAAAATGATTTCTTTCACTTTTCGGTCGTCGGTGAGCGAGATGACCAAATGTTTCGAGAAGCCAGTTTTTATGCGCGACACTCATCTCCTCTGTCTCACAAATTTTCCCACAGAGCTTTCACCTTCCAAAGGCTGTTTTCAACCGGACAAATGTGGACTAAATGTCTGACGAAATCAGAAAAGTTCTTTATGGTTACATGAAAGAAAACTGTGTAAATCTTGGCTAAATGTTATATACATATATATATATACCGGTAGCCCTTCACATAAAGGACAGGTTTAATCTCATGGAAGAACGAACTATTCCAAGTTCCTTTTACATTTAAGAAAGGTGACATGAAACTGCCGCAAAATCACATTAACGTCCTCGACGAAAAGGACATTAACCTCTAATTTTTCTCTTCATTTCGTGTCCTGTTGCAATCCATCCCCAAGAGAACTTAGAGTCACATCCACTCCTTTTAAAACGAAAAGATGGAGTAACACCTACATTTCTTCCACCACCCGACTGCTGAATTCTTAAAGAGGATGTCGCCGTCTATGTGCATGAAAGTTTATGTAAGTATTTGGTTTGGTATGTAGACAGACGTCTGAAAGCGAGTTTAGGAAACATGACTGTTAAGTTCTGTATGTGTGCAAGTGTGAATGTTTGTGTGTACGTGTGTGTGTGTGTACAGGTGTGTGTGGATCCTTTTCAAAGCACGAAGATTTCCTCCAAGCAAGCATCTGTCACCTACATACCGACCAGAAAGAAGTTGCTAGGAATTCTCAGTTCAAAACAAGGCACCCAACTAAAAAAGTCAACAACTAATCCAAAGTCGCGATACACTTTTTAAAAAAAATATGTCAAAGGTTAGTCGAGTGTTCTAAGACTCTCACATTCACTGCCCAAAAGGTCAATACCTACCCCAGGCAGTAGTGCAACGACTCTGAACAAGGACACGGCGGAGCGTTGGATCTCAGCGCCGTCAGGACCGGATCCTCCACCAGGGATATCGCGTACGTCATCGCTGTCTTCATCCTCGCGCCCACAGCTGGCGGGTAGCCCCAGATCTTCATGGAGGACGTGCGATGTCCGTGCGATGAGGCGACACAAAAGGTCAAGACACGTTATCCGTAGTCACTATCCTTCGTGCTGATGTTCTCAGTCACCATCAGCTTCACAGAACTGCTGCTTTTAATCACAAGGGTTATTCTTCTACAAAAGAACGGTAATCCACATGGCGGCACCATGGAGTGTCCAGTCTCGTGCACATTTCCAGAAACATTTTTTTAGGTAGAAATCCGGAGATGGCTCTCATCCCGTGGCAAAGGCAGGAGGGCACGGACCTCCAGGTCTCCTCACTACCGACAAGCAGGAAGCTTATCAGAGAATCGTCCGAACAAGACTCGTCTAATCAGCTGTGTGGTTTGCTTTCCCCACTTTTTAATCCTCCCAAGAGCTTCTTTCTCCGCAAAGCATCGGCACGCGATTTGTTTCCGCGCGTTCTCTCTCCCCCAAAGCGACTAACAAAGTCCTCCCATCGTGAACAACACCGCCGATGGTACTATCCTCCCCCTCCATCGGCCGGTGCGGCTTTTGGCGACAGGAAACAAAACCTTTCGACGTACGCCACCAGCCCCAGTAGTAATGGAGGCGACCTATTCGCTACGCACACACCATCGATAATTAGACGCTTGTCTCCTGTGAGCACGCACGCTCACACGCACACACACACATACACACGCGCGCGAACACACACACACGTGAACGTGCTCCGGCACCCGACAAGCGGAGTTCCGCTGCGGTTCTGACGTAACAGCGCGCGGCATCGTCCTTCGATCGTCATCGGACGCCTCGCAGGTAACATTTTCGCTCACCTTTGATTACCAGGGAGAAGAAAAGGTGAATCCTAACAAAACAAAATCCTCGTCTCCGATGGAAGTTTGATAAGCGCACACCGATTCCCTCGGGCCTAAACGCAGAAGAGGAAGCAGTCATCCACCCGATAGAAACCCCCGGTGTGTAATAATATTAGTCCGCTTACTTCACAACGTCAATCAAACAACGGCGTTTGCTCATCCATTCACGTACGTAACTTGCTTCTTCATATTGACGACTTTCCCCAGGCTTGCCAGGAAATGGTGCAGTGTTTCCATGCCACCGAGATTTTCATATCCAGCTGTTATGTGAACTGCTGCGGATCGTTTCCGTGACGTCGACGTCACGTAGACTGCATTCTACTGCATTAGGAAGGGGGATAGGGGAAGGGGCGTGAAGACAAGGGACGTTGACAGAAGCTATGACACACACACATACACACAAACATAAACACACACTGTGATCGGAGTTCGGTGAAAGTAGGAGAAAAAAAACAAACAGTGGAGCGACAGAGAGTGCGTGGGAGGGAAGATCACAGGGTGGAGGGAAGAGTGCACGAGCTTGTTCCACAATCAAAGCTACAGCACCACCAGCAACTACCAGATGAAAATGTCCCTGGGAGGTAATGGCACAAAATGGGGCAGAAAGTGGAATGTCGCTACCCCAGTAATTGCTTGAGCGCCAACTCCACTCGCGTTCTGCCAGTGGAATCTTGGGATAGCCGGCCCTCTCGTCCAGCGTCAACGTCACGCCCCCTTCTAAAACACACCATGACGACATTTTACGACTTTTCTTACGACTTTGCTTTAGTTTGTTCATTTTTACGTCATTAAGACTTCGTTTTAGTTTGTTTTTACGTCATTGCCAATAATAAGTGACGTCGGCGCCTCGCTCCTATCTGCACGCTAGGGTCGTTCTCCATCTTAGACTCTTCGGAGTGAGGAATATCAACCTCACATTAGCCGACAGGCTGACTGAGCGGTGCGTAGTTGATAATTGTCTTTACAATGTATAATGTTTTGGCCTCCTTCTCTATTTTAGTTTATTGCTTTTGCCGTACGTTGACCTCGTTTCCAACTTCTGACATCATTCAAAGCCGTAGCCGACGTTAGAGTTCTCCGTCACTTGTTAACGAGACGTTGCTATAACAACGGGTCTCGTTATGTGATGTTGCGAGAGATAAAGTCAACCTGTTTCCAATGCGCGAATTGTGTAACTTAAGCTAATCATCTAACATAATAAGAACTGACCTTACGACCCGGGGGGTGGGGATGACGGGGTAAAGTAAACATTTGTAGTGAATATTACCGGGCCGCAAGTAGAAGTAACCTCCTGTACGGCAAATACGAATGGATAATATGCACACAAACGGTTGAACATAAAAAAGAATTCAAACAAATGATTAATAGACAAAAAGAAAATGTATCAAAAGTACGAAACAAAACCAAAGGTGAGGGGCACCAAATAACAAACAATCAAAATGTAAATAAACGAATAACAACAACACACAAACAAACCAAAGAAACGATCGAACATACAAAACAAACTACAAATGACCAAAGAACAAATAAATGAAAAGAATAAAATACAAACTAATAAAAGACAAATAAAAACGCAAACGAAAGAAAGCAGAGAGAAAAAAGAGGAAAAGCAGGAAATAAAGATAAATGAATAACAGTTTAGCCTACTGTAACCACAACATTACGTTTTTCAGAAGATGCCCACGATTGTCTGGTACAGAGCCACAAGGTGTTGGTGCCAAACTCTACACAACGGATCAGAGGTACACTCTCGTGTTCATTCACGAATAAAACATCCAGGCAGGACTCGCATGACTCCCCAAATCCTTCCAATATATGCGAGAGCGAGAGAGAATACGAAAGAAGACGGAAATAAACCTATAGAGAAGCGATAAAGACTGAGCAAGAAAGCACGAGAACAAAAAACAAAAAACAAAAACGAAAACAAACAACAAACAAACCCCGAATCCGACAGCAGATAGAGAGAAGGCACGCAGAGCGCGAGAGACAGACAGGGAGAGAGATAGGAAAACAGGGAAGAACAAAAAACACGCAAGAATACCTTCCATTTTTCAGATTACGTGAATACATAATACAGCAAACGAAAGTCAAAAACAAATTCCCACTCCGAAAAAATACCTTAAAAAAGACAAAAGCAAAACAAAAGCAAAAATAAACAAAGAAACGAAATCTCTTCCCATCGTCGTCGCCTCCGTGAAGCTTCAGATGCCTGTATCGGTCATCCGTTTAGTTTCAAAAAAAAGTTCCGCCATACTAAGCGAGGTTTCCTACATGACACACCCTCATTCAGCTCGTCACCAGCGCCAGCACTCAACAGGTGGTTCGGCGTGTCAAACACATCGATTAGCAGCCAGGCACAGCGCCCTAACGACAACCGTTCACGCGCATTAGCAACGGGAACTGAAAAGGCTGAAGGAGAGGGGTGAGGGATGCAGAACTTCCATCATCACATCACGGCAAAACAAATCCGTGGAACCCAAAAGAAAAAAATTGGGGCGGCCGAACATGGGACCAGTCCGAGTTCCTCCAACCTTCATCATTTTCGTTCACCACCAGTTAGAAGTACTTTCATCGTAACAAAACCTGAGAACGGTCCACCTCACTCGTCCTGTCTTTTGGCGACATGAGAGAACCGGGTGGACTGGAAAAGAAAGTGTCTCTGGGCTTCCTTATTTCCCACGTCACAAACGTACCCTTTGAAGACAATCCCCTCCTCTCCCCCACCATCACCACAACCACCCTCCCTCCCACTCCAATCATTGTAAAGGTCACGGCCAAGACCCCTAATCCCAGCGCTCAAGGGTGATCGCTCTCAGGACCTACTCGAGGACATCAGCGCGGGCAGACTTCCACATGACGACAGGACCCCCTGCAGAGACCCTTCAAAGTCTCAAGGGACGCCAGCGATATTATCGAACCCTAACAAGATGGCGTGATCGACAGCCGTTCGGAGAGTTCTCTTCCTTTAATACGCTAAAGGGCCGCTGGTTCCGGGGTTCGATGACTCTAACTGAACCGACGTCGCACGCACGCTGTTCAAAAAAAAAAAAAAAAGAAAGAAAGAAAAAAAAAGGAGTTGCCTAGATGCAGTGAAAGGCACTGATAACGAATTATTTGAGAAGGGAGAGGAAATGGGTGTTTTACACAAAGCCAGTAACTAAGGCTACATCATGGCACGGCAGCCAGCCCTGAAGACAGAAAGAACAGCGTGTCCAAGACGAGAGCTGAACTCAGGACCCCAACCCTCACTGTGACAGGCACTAACCGTTGTGCCACCGGACCGCCCTTGGGAGGAGGGTGGAAATAAAGAAGAAGGTACGGGGGGGGGGGGAATTAACACGAAGGATGTTGAGAGAGATTTTTCTTTAGCTTGTTGGTTCAGTCTCCACACAGAAGGCAGCAAACTGTTGGCTATTTCAGTCCCCATCATAGTTTTCTCCTACCACCCCTTCCTCCAACCCTCCATCTTCAGAACACTGTCCTGACGACTCGTAGTTTCCTGAACGAATTTCACAGGCGCAGAAAACCCAACTTCGATAAAAAAAATTATTTTCAGTTGCTACTGTAGGCCAGGCTTTTCACATTGTGTCTGTTGCCTTGGCGATGGTAGAATAAATACTGGTTGAACGGCCCTCTATAGGCATTTCCAGACTATAAACACACAGACGTGAGGGATCGACCCCCTGTCCTCTAACCTCTCCCCTCTTACCCTCGACCCCTTCCCCCAGGAAAAACGCACGAGCCTGCGATTTTTTTACAGGCAAAGTTCGGTAGAGTGAACTCTCCGAAAAAAGGACGTAAACCGCGATTACGGAGCCAGGTTACGATGTAGATGACCCTCACATAGCGCTGCCCTTTGACCTCGCATCAGGGCATTGCATCCTTGTCGAAGAGTTTTTTTTTTTCTTTAAACAGTATGAATAACCTGGCCTAAAGGATTTTACGTCCAATGGTGTTTGTGGAATGACCTGCACCAGAGCGTTCTGTGACCTGAACCTTTCATCGAACTGGGTGTGTGGAGGAGGGGTACGTAGTACGACTTGCGCCAAAGTGTTTTCTTGCTCACCTGCACTAAAGCAGACCTACCCTTAGCGTTCTCTTTTTTGTCAAATGGTGTTGCAGACAATTCTATAATATGGCTGAAGCCAGAAGAGAGTCTTTTCTAGAACACTTCTCAAAGAAATCCCGGAAATCCAAATCGTCTGCCCGGATGGCTGAACTGAAATGCAGAATGTGCTGGTCATGTACAATTCTCTTCCTCGGTCCCTCTTCCAATTTTTCTTTCTCCTTCCCTTCCCGCTCTCTTTTTCATATCCACACACACACAAAACCTGAGGGACAGGGGACCGAGCGAAGTCGCATGTACATCTCACGGTCGCCCAACTCCGAAAGGTGGCGTACAAATGCAGTTGACAGACCGGATCTCGCTGACTGGCCACAGGAAGCAATTACCTCCGCACTTCTCACAGTCGCAGACGTCTGACAGCAAGACTCTCCCCGCCCCGCCCTCCCCAGTCTGCACACTTCCAGCTCCCCAGGCAATCTCCCCCACAATGGGTGTCACTGCGACCTCCATCCTCGGGCCACAGGTCACAAAAGCCATAAAAATGGTCAGGGATGCTCAGGGCGAGGATCACCAGCAGTTAACGAGAAATAAAGAGTAGCGTAGAAGGGTTAACTATTTCTCTCTCAGATATCCAGAACAACAAACCTTAGACATGTTTGAAAGTAGACCATACTTCGATCAGAATCGATACGCCATAACCTTCGGAGACACGGAAGCGCTTTAGTCACAGACCCTGACTGACTTCGCAATAAATAAAACATTAAAACTGTACAACTGCATCGTCATCAACACGCAACTCAGTTTAGTGGGGAAATGAAAGTCGCGAACGGCCATTCCACCACTTCACTCGACATGTCAGAGGCCATTAAACACCCATCACCTGTTGGCACGAGCAATGAAGTCCACAACATACAGGACTGTTGGCAAGTGTCGATAATGTCGAGAGTGATAACAGACACATCCATCTTTCTCTCCATCGTGATACGCTGAAACATCGCTTCTCTAAGATTTAAAAAAAAAGTGAAACCAAATAAACTAAATTGTTGAAATTGGTAGCGGAATATACAAGATGACTCGAACACAAATACGACCATCATGCAATAAACACCGGTCTGCAAAATAAAAATAACAAAAAAATAAAGCATAATAAACAGAGCTTGGGTGAGTTACTTTGTAACGCGTATTACAGGTTCAGTCCATGTGATACTCAATTATCGTTTTATCTAGGGGAAGAGAAGGTGTGAGAGGTGGGGGAGGGGATGTCATCGATTGATCGTCGCCGATGCACATAACGATGCATCACGTTGGCGCGAGAAAGGTCGATTACGTGATGTTTGGCGGACAACGTAACTGGACACGGGAAACATGGCGGCTCCACGCCCCACGTGTTGGATTGGGTTTCCGAGTCTAGGTGGCGGATATCACAAGAAGACCTTCCCCTAGCCCATGGCTCCTATTTCTAAAGGAAAAAAAATAGCAGGTGTAATTGTGTCTGCAACGTTCGAGACTCGGTAATTTGCTCATTTTTTATTTATTATTTTTTTTTTTTTTTGGCGGGCGGGGATGTCTTCGTGTCTTGCTGTCGTGTAGAGCTCTCTCCCTAACGATACAGGTAGGCAACTCATTCATTCGACCCGCTCCTAAAATAAGTGCGAAGGCAAACAGTAGTTCCTCCACCACCCCACACCCGATCCACAACAAGATGTCGGTTAGTTCTACACATCTTTTATAGCCACTGCGTTTTGCTCAATTCTATACTAAACAATTCGGAGAACAAAGAGAGACAGCAAGGAGGGGAAAGGGAGTGGTGTTTTACTCCGAGACAGCAAGAAAGGCTAGATCACGGCAAGGAAGTCAGCCATGTAAACAAATGCCACATGCAGAGGAAAAAAAGACACAACAGCGTGCCCGAGTCGAGATGTGAACCCAGGGCAGCCAAGCGAATGGCTAGAGATTGTGAGAACATCCTCAAGTGTCCGTAGAAAGACGGCGAAGGAAGCTGATGACGACGATGACGACGGTGGCGATGCTGAGGAGAAAGAATGATAAGGCGACGACAAAAGCGACAATAAAAACTACGATGACATTTCCGTTAACTATCTGTACACTCAGCCTCGCTCATCGCCGGCACAGAAAGAGCGATTAACTTCACATCTACTTCCCTTTCACAATTCGACTCGCAAAATGAAAATGTCTCGCTCGATACTTACCTCCCCACCCACCCCAGCCCACATGCAGCCAGCAGTAGGTGTGTCACGCCACAAATACCCTTACATGCCACCCATCGATTCCCCAGTTTCCGATCTTAATAAAACCGCTTGCAGGCTGACGGGTAGGGTGAGGGCGCACACGTCAACCCCTCTTCCTAACCCCCCGACACTATAAAAACATGCAGGTGCATCCGTTACCACCCCCACCCGTTTGCAGCGACGGCGTTACTGTCGACCCGAACCGTAACGGGGTGGTGGTGACGTCAGAAACGACAAAACTGATTCGCATCGTTGTGCACCGCTTTGTATTGTTGCGAGCTCCACGGGGGAAGATAACATCGGCGCTCCTCCCCTTCTCCTCCCTTCAATAAAACACACACCAGAACGAGGCCACAAAGCGGAAACAGGTTCATTCGGTTCACGTGGCGCCAGATGGCGCTGTCGCCCACAGGTGGTCTTGGCAATCGCCGATTAACACGTTTTCCGAAGTTTCCATAAACTGGTCGGCACGATATTGTCACAGACAAGATGAAGGAAGAGAGGAAATGGTGAATAAGCTCCCCTGCAGGAACGGAACACAAACACACTCAGATAAACGCATACTCTGTTTCATCACGACGACGGTCCAGTTCACGGCCTTTACTCCATCAACTTTGACCCCGCGTCCACCCGTGCACCCATTACTGCCACACACGTGAGGCCAGAACTTTTTTTTTCCCAGGGTTCGAACTTGCCACGTGCACCTGACATGCGCCAACAGTGCCGTCCACGTCCGGTTAATGACTGCCCATCGGCAAGATTAATCCAAACATGGCGAAAGCACTCCAAACGTCTGAGACACAGTCCTGGCTTTGTTCTTCAACAGACGAGAGGTTTTTAACTGTTTGATGTCATCACAATTATCATCGTCGTTCACACGTCGTGCGCTGCAGGGCACGTGGGCACGAGTGACGGGCCGGCCGTCCCTTTCCATTCACCAGCCGCCGCCCGTGAACTCGCCAGCGCATGCGTCGTGGCAGTTCTTTCCGCTCCCCCAGTCCCCATCCCCCTGCCTCCCCGCACAACCACGCCCCCGCCACCTACAGGACTGAAGACGTTGGGCAAGCAGTTGCTGGAGGGACGAGGGGAAGTGCAAGAAAGGCGCGGTGATGGGTGGAAGGAGAAGATGATCCAATCTACGGATGGCGCAGTAAGAAACGGAGTGAATGTGTTTCCGGGATTCCATCGGGAGGAAGAATAACAATCATGTCAATATGTCGAAGAAACAAACTCCAAGTTGGTGTCAGAGACCCGAGAAGTTAGTTTTAATGAAGCAGAGATCCTCGTGACACTAGGTCGTGACTCCAACCATCTGTGAAGTAGGATACGATGTGAACAAGATCACAACCTGACTACTCTCGGGCATCTCAACCCACCTCCGACAAACAACTTTTATTTAAAAATATTTTTTTACATCGCTTTTTTGTTTTTTTGTTGTTGTTTTTTTTTCAATTACGCGTTCGTCCGTTCCCTATCCTCAGGGCTCAGAAACTCAACTTACTCTTTCAAGAGAGAAAAGAAAGTTTTAATAGGAAACCATGATCATTTTCGCCACGCTGTAGGAGGAGTCTGAGAAGGAGGACATGTGGGGCTTCTAACGAAGTCTTCCTACGCCAGGTCCGCCCGGTGTTGCTTCCCAGTGCTGCGTGGCTAATGGGATGAAGAGACTGAGTGACGAGTCTTCTCTTGTCCACGACACCAATGAGATCGATGTTTTATATTTTTTTTAAAGATGTAACAACAAGTTTCTCTCTCTCTCTCTCTTCACTCTTTTTAATAACAGGTACGATGACAAGAACAGCAGAAGAAGATGGGTGATTTCTTTTCTGAAATTATTTTTCCAGCGCACGCTCATGCATTTTTAAAACACTTAACCAGTCTTGTGTTCTCACCAAAGTTAGAGGCCGTAAACATGAAGGAGAAGTAAGGTTATCTAACGGGTTAGCTAAGGACTATACTTCAGTTGGTTGCTTGAGTAAACAGTGCTTTCACCTTGGGACGATTTTACACCACGGGGAAGACCGATAATGGCGAGGGAAGGACCGGAGTAATAACCCCCGACGGTCAGTCCTGCAATCAGGTGTCACAATGTCTCAAGATGAGATCTGAACCCAGGACCTTTTTTTTACAGACACTAAGAATATGCACACAGGAGTTCGGTTAATAAACTAGGTTGAAAAACCTCACATAGTTACAGAGGACTTGCTAAAACTGTAGGTACTGAACCGGAGATCATGCTAACCCGAGGGGTACAGACGTGCCTCTGCTTCATATTTCCTGTCCCTGGACCAGTCTCCGCCATTCCCTAGTGTCATGGCGCGCGTCAAAGCTCGGAGGGTTTGGACTGACCTCGACCCGCGATGCCGCTCAGCTGTCTGCTGCAGTTGTTTCTCCGTTGCTGTCGTCCGAGATGTTGGCGCGTTTGCCGGCCAGACGACAACGGCGTCTATCGACCAGCGACACCAGTAAAGCACTTTTCACACCTGGGTGTCGCCGTAATGTAACACTCAGCGGTCATCAAAACGTCCCGGAGAAAGCACTACACCGCGCGGTCACATGACTTCAAGAAAAAAGAAGGGGAAAAAACCCAAGAAAAATAAACAAAAACAAAATTTCGAAGAACTCTGCACAGTGTCGGTGACAACGCAGTTAAAGAAAAAGCAATGTGCACACGAAACAAAATAAAAACGGAAAGATATAAAGGAGTTAGGAAGAGAGCCGCTGTAAGCTGTAAGGCAAAGGAGTCAGCCCCGCAAACTGACGCCACATGCAGAAAAAAAAAACCAGCGTGCCCGAGACGAGATCTGAACCCACATCAGTCAATCCCCACTAATCGTTGCACCACCAGACCGCCTGAGCCAGCTGTGATGGACCAATAATGAAGACTGTCAAAAGGACTCTTTTACTCTTGTATTATTATTTCCTTGTTTCCTATTTTTCAATCTCCCGAATACTGGCCATACACACCACCACCACCATCACCATCATCATCATTATCATCGGTAACAATCACTTCAACACACTTCTGTCAAGCACGACAAAATTAATTGGAGATAATCCTCCTACATATTAGAAATCTGCTTTACCTACATGAGTGTAATTATGCCCTGCCAGCAATTAAGGCTAAATCGTGGGCAAGCCGCCAGCCCGTTTAACAGTGCCACGTGGCAGGGAAATAACAGCGTGCCTGAGACGAGATCTGAACCCTGCACACCGGATCCTCACCATACTGGTGACAAGCCGCTTAAACGCTGCGTCATCAGCGCACCCTGTGGGTGAAGGTCACTTCTGGAAAGCTCGCGTTGACAAACAGTCTTTAAAGATCAAAGTTTATCTCTCTGCAATACGCTGACATTTTTCTTCCGACTTTCCCAGTTTCCCTCGATTTCGCCAAACAACAAACACGTTCGAAGCCGATGAAAGAAGCAGTGAGCTCTCAGCGAGGTTTTCCAAAGTACATTCGTGACGTCACAGGTTTTGGGTAGCGTGGTGGTGTTCGTGGACCGGTATCTCCAAGTGGAAGTTGGAAGGGGTAATTTTCAAATTTTGGGAATGATTATACTGTGACACATACACGCTTGCCACGATACATCTTACACGGACTCCTGTACGTCTGTCAGCACGGCTGTGGCGATAACCTCACCAGAAAGTAAGTAAACCAGGAGAAGTGTTGAGTCTCGTGTCAATCACCACACTTTCGTCTTTCTTTGGTGTCAGCGCGCAAACGAGGCAGTTCGATAAAATCGTCCCTAAATATTTTTTTTTTTAGGTCGTTGTAGGTTGAGGTGTCAAGGACCTCACTTTTCTCGAACCCTGACTTTTTGTGACGGCGATGCCTATCTCCTGTCCCTCCGCTACTTTACCTTTTCTCAAGTGTCTATTGAATCAAGCAACTATTTCCGACAGCTGGGTCGAATGGAGGAGTAAGGAAGAAATTCTCTAGCGCCAAACGGGAATTGAACCGGCATGCCTCAGGTCCGGGCGTCGGTGCTTTCGGCCACTCGGCTATCCAGCCGGTTGGATACCCCCGCAGCGCAGAAAACTTGACCCAGAAGGCTCAGTTGTTGAAATGGGTGCCTCACTTCGCAGAGAGTTGGAAAATGTAAAGCAGAGCGATATTAAACTCTCAAGTGGAAATTGCAGTCTCTGACACCTCCCTCCCCAACGGCCTAATCTCCTCGTCTTCCCACAGGATTGTTGAATGTCGCAGTGCTAAAAAGAAAGAACAGCAATAACAAACATGGTAGCCCAGGAAGCCGAGATGAGCTTAGAACTCCCTGACCAGAAAAACTTTTCATTCTCTTCAAGCCATGTTGAAAAACTAAAAATCGACGAGAAATTTTAAAACGTTGTGAAAACAAGAGCCAAACAGGTGTGCCTAACCGGTTGGGGGCAAGTTTGCAGTGTATGTCACACAAGAACAGGGTGTTTCAGTAAAAATGTTGGAGTTTTGCGTTTTTCGTGTGTGAGAGCCTTTAGCTCTAAAGGACCTCCTGCCACTCACTTGTCGGCGAGATTAAGTAATGCTCATCATTACTTCTCTGTTGTACCGGAGACGTACACACTAGTATGATGTACACGTAAATCGATTTATTAGCTTTGCACTCTCTCTCTCCCTTCTCTCAATTAACCCCGCCCTCCACAATCCTCGTGAGATAAACTGCATCTGCCTCGGTGTCGAGATGATCACTCTCCTCAATTGTCTGCTGAGAGTATTTTTGTCGCTGAATCCGCCAGCAGCGGAGACATTCACACAAGTATCTTCTCAACTTCTCTATGGCAGACGCCAATTTCAGACAAAGGGGGATCCATACAGAAACCCTCCCTATCCCCTCCCCACTTGACCCGACGTCCAACCAATTCCCTAAGGACAGTTGTCATTATCCAGAATTACAGCATGATGTTGTCAGGACGTCTGTCCCATGTTTATGTTTATATTCTGATCTGACCGAACTTACATCAATAATGCGAACCGTCTCAATCTGGTTCAAGAGAATCAGCGATCAATGTATCTGTTCAGCTGCTTGTTTATTTGTTTGTTGTAGATGGGATATAATAACTGCTGTTTGTGGCGAGAAAAAATATGTGATCCAAACCTCGATTCGCTCATGATCATGAACCAGTTAGCGGTTGATTGGTTTTTCATTAAGGATGCACCTCAAGCTGGCGGAAGAAAAGGTTGTGAGATGGTATTGACTCCTTAGGAGGAGGCGCAGGAGTCGAGAGACAGAAAGAAAAATGAAGAAGTGAAGGATGCTGTAAAGATCGTTTCCAGGGCGGTGTGGTGTGACCTGGCCTTTCTGTGACTCAGAAAACACTCCAGTCTCACCGCTTACAGTGGTAAATCAATAGGGTACATGTACCCTGAACTTGACTAGGTTAAGTGCACCCGTATGTTACTGAGTCAAACGCTGCTGTAGGTACTTGATATGAAATTACTTTTACCAACACTATGTCACTCTCTCTTTCTCTCCATCACACAGAGATGCGAGGTGAAATAACTGCAGAAGCAAGAAACAACAAACTTTACCAAATAAAGAAAAACAAATGTTGCTTTCAGACACGCCCAAACTGAGAGAGAGAAGCGACTAAGAAAGAAGTATACTGAAGTCTAGAGGCCGTGGGTCCATCTCAGAAGCTTAGAATGTACCTGGCTACAGGTGAAACCTGTATCAGAGGGAGACTCGAGTCTCAAATTGTTCGTTGTTAGACCGTTGAAAGACTGATGGTGGAAGGTCTCCAAGTTTCCACAATGCTCCACAACTCCCCTAAAGGCTTTTGTTGTAATAATTAAGAATCCTCTTCCAAAAAGAAGCCTTGAATTCATAGGAATGGCGGGTATCATCCATCACGAAACAGACGTTTGATGTTTGAAGCTTACAAAAATGTCTAAGATGTCTACCAGAGGGAAAGAAAGACGAAAGAGAGAGAGGTGTAAGTTTTCCAAATCATTAAGAGAGAGAGAGATGAGAAGATGATGACGAGACAAAACAGCGTTAAAATCAGAAAAAGAAAATAAGGAAAGAGACAGAGAAGAGAGAAAGAGAGTGAGTGGAAGGGGAAGCCAAAAGCAGATTATTGAAAGAGGATCAGGCCCTGAAATAGTCCAGTGACAGCAGGACCTCCATTTTCATCAGCTATTTCAAGCCACACATTTCATTCATCTCAAAGCCTCGAAACCACACTCATGTCTTCAGGCCTGTCAACTCCTAAGACTCCCTCAAACACGAGAATTTGTTCAATTCAGCTTCAGAATTAGTTTACATGAGTTTTTCTTCTCTTCCTACCGCATATGCGCCTGAGTGTGAAAGTGTGCAAGCGCGCGTGTACATCGACAGACAGGCTCGCTTGCGTATTTTTTTTTTTTAAATCTTTTCCTACGTGGTTTTATGAACACAATTTCATGAAGATTTATACACGTGTTCATAGTATCTCCACCGGCAACCTCCTTGATTATGAATCTATTAAGATGGCAGCAAACAACGATTGTCTTAGCTATGGACACACACTATTTTAAAAAAAATATCTCCCCTCATACAAAGGACCGTACGCACGATGAAGAACTCTGGATTTTTAGCCAATCGTCTAGGTCAGCGCACATTTCTCAATCCATGAGGTTTCCCAGGTCCTGAGTTATTCTACTACTGTTTCATGACTACGGCTCCAGGCGGTCTACAGTCTCGCTACTTGACGCCGGGTGACTGCGGGGCGGGTACAGGATGCCATGGCCGAAATTACAGTTACGGGTATCTTATGAGAGGACGGTTTTCAAAGATCTGTTTGTTACAGACGTAATGCTGCGAGGTCTTCTTCCGCCCATCCATAAGAAC
The DNA here is from genome assembly GCF_003073045.1 of Pomacea canaliculata. Lineage (NCBI taxonomy): Eukaryota > Metazoa > Mollusca > Gastropoda > Architaenioglossa > Ampullariidae > Pomacea > Pomacea canaliculata. Next base: position 1,771,374 of record NC_037603.1, read on the forward strand.
CCATTCGCAAGCGCTCACTTCCAAATAAATCTTTACTCGTTTCCTGGACGCAAAGATTTGTGTTTGACATAAAGATAGACAGCGTGTGTGTGTGATTTCTGTCTTTGTTTTTCATTGTTGTTTTGGTTTGGGGTTTGATTCTATTGGTAGTCGAGGATGGGCACGCTAGAACATCGATTTCTGCTGTTGATCGGGCTGTTGTCTATTAATCCAATTAGCAAATTCGCTCAGCGATGACAAGCGCGAAGTAATGTCACCATATACCCGAAACTACAGTACAACCCTGACTTACCCTCCCCTCCACCCCAGTCCGCTTCCAACAACATTCCACATATTTCCTTCAGTCCGCCACCCTTTATGACGATGTCTGGTATCGCCGCAAAAAAATGAGCATTGGCCGTCCTGGGTTCAGATCTCGCCTCGGGTGCGCTGCTTCTTTCTCTGCACGTGACATTTGTTTACAAGGCTGGTTGCCCTGCCATGAAGCAGCTGGCTCGGCGTAAAACACCAATTTTCCCCTTTCCCTCCCTCTGTTATCGCCGAGGACAGGAGTGCACTGGCCTTTACCCGTCCACGCAAATAAATATTCATACGGCAATCATGCCGCACACGTTAACACGTGCATGCGCGTGGGTTTCGGTGCAGCCGAAAAATTCATTTCTCGAAAATTAGCTGGCTCCTGCGAGAGGAGAAAAAAAAAATAGGGTGGTGGAATTTGGTGGGGAGGGGCAGTCGAGTGGGAGTAGAGGCAACGAAAATAAATTATTCAAGATTCTTGTTGATGACCAAGAAGCAACAGCGATGCCGAGGCTCCAGGCTCCCAACCGCCGGCAGGACAGACAGCGCCATTCTGTTTACGAAGAGGCTTTCTTCGATTCCGCTGCACGAGCGCAAAGCCCCGACACCCAATCAATTATATTCACAAAAGCTTCTGATGCTGAGGAAATCTGAAGTTGAACAACCAAGGAAAAAAAAAAGTTTTGCGAGTCAAAAATAACTTCAATGAGCCGGTCGAACAATACAAACATCGAATCACGGGAAGCCATTACTAACCTATACTGTGTGAGGTCTGCGCGGAAGACGAAAGCAAGGAAAGGACAAACATTTAAAGGGCAAGCCAAAATATTTCCACGCTTATATTATTGTAGGGAAGCCATTCAGACATTTCCTGTCGGTGGCTGTTAATGTGGAAGCCTGGAGCTGAGGGTCGCGAGGTGAGTTTTGAGGTTGACGGGTGATTTCCTGCTGGACAGAGTCATTGGTGGGGTTTTGGTGGGTAAGAAAAGGGGGCTGTCTGGGGCCATAATTATCTTGGTTATTACAAGTTCTTGTTTCTTTGTGTAAGTGCTGGAGAGGCTGGAGTGAAAGTGTGACAGAGTGGGTAAAAATTAATATGCACATGCGTGCGCGCTAGCGTACGCTTAGGGTTTGAAAGCGCGAGTGTGTGTTATGTGTCGACTGTCGGAGCCGGGTAGATGGGTACGTTTGTCGTGTGTGTATGCCCGGCCTACGTTTGTCAACGACTACCCGTATGCCATGATCAGGACAGTATGACTCTAACTACCCTATCACCACAACCACTACCACAACCACCAGCGCCACCAGCCTGCTCGCCGCATACATCAGACATCTGGCACCATCAGCTACAGCACTCAACGGATTAGCAGGTGACATTCGCAGACTCTCCTCCATCGCGCCAGAATAAAACCAAATGTAGGGACTGCTAATGGGAGGAGAGGTTGGGGGGGAATGGTCACGATCCAAACAATTGCACCCAAATGATGGACAGAAATAAAGAACATACAGATAGAAGAGAGAGAATGAGAAAACAGGAAGAGGAGGCTAACCCAATCAGAAGAATGAGGTGGAACGTGTTAGAGCGATGGAGGCAAACATTATAAGATCCCAAGGGGGGTTAATCTGAATAGTCCACTATCGGCATTCCGATGCGCACGACCGTCGTGCGGCACCTCGGCCAACTCTCGTAACTGTCTGCTGTGCCGCATGCGTCAACATGACGCGAGCACTTGCATAAAATTAGTGGCGGGTGGGCAAACTGGTAATCCCCTAGTCATTGTAGTCTCGTGGCGCCGGACATCGGAGGGAGATGATGGGGGAGAGATCTGCTGGGCACGTGCGGTGCGGCGCTGGACGTGGTCTCGCCGCCGGCGGCTGTTGGTGCGGATCACGGCGCGGCAACACCGCGGTGGTCTTGTCGTGTGGCGCGGGCTTGAGGCGCTGGGGGAGAGTTTGAACTTGTGTCACACACATTCTGACACCTCACCTCTCTCACACAGAACATATGCTGTTTCCTTCTCTCTTTCTCTCCTACACGATCTTTCTCTCTCACACTCACACGAATACTCATGCATGTTCTGTCGTCTCTCTCTCTCACACACATATACTGATGTACACATAAAGGCTATCTCTCGTTTTCTCTCTCTCTCTCTCACACACACACACACTAATACACATGCACTTTCTTTCCTTCCTCTCTCTCTCATGAACACATGTATTCAATATGTTCTTTCCATTTTCCACTCTTTCTCTCTAACACGCACGTTGTTTATTAATACATATGCTCTCTTGATCTCTCTCACACACACAAATAATCTTTCTCTGTTACAAACAGACGAATAATCTCTTATATCTGTCGCTCACAGACACACATATATATGCTCTCTTTCTTTCTTACAAACACATACACATATAGAACTCCTTCCTTTCTCTGTCCCTCACACTTATACACTTTAATTCATCTTGTCTTTTACACAATACACACACTCTCTCTCTCTCACACACACAAAATGAACGAATGATAGGTGATACATGTTCATATCTAGATGGTCTCCCCATTCCACTCACTGAGTGAGAGCGAAAGAGACGTAAACAAAAGCTCACAGAGCATATGACACACCACCAAAAATCCCCATTTCTGCCTATGCTGCAAAGGGAGAGAGAAAAAGCGAGAGAGAGAAAGACTGAGAGACTACCATACATAATTCTGGTTTTGCGCACATGATAAATGCATGCTTCTCTTTCTATTTTTGTAAAATGTCTTGAGCAGTCTGATTAAGAGATCTTTGTACTTTCATATGCTTGATTAAACAATATATACATATATATGCTCCTTACTTTTACCATTATCATTACTATTATGGGTTCCGACAGCGACAAAACCACACAGCGTGTCGCTTCTGTGCTCACTGCACGAGACGTGACAAGGGAGAAAAGCGCGACAATAAAAGATGAGGAAGATAAGACGAGTTGCGTTCCCTTTATAATAAATATTAATAGCACATTTGTATAGCACCTTTTTCCAGTATCAGCCAGACTCAAGGCGCTTTACATATAGGCAAATTAATTTAAAATACACTAATAACTAAATAATATAATACTAATTAATATGCCATATTACAAGAAGTAGAAAATTTATTGCTAGGTGCCATGGAACAGACATTTCCCCTTTCTTTAGCGATCCCACCTGATAGCATCAGATATTAACATACAAAATCATACATTGTAGCGATTAAATGATTAACATCGTCGAGTGACGAATATCCTCAATCTGTATTAGCTTTCAACAGACAGTTTGCTCCAAACAAAGGAACGCGAAATCGAAATTCTTGGTCTTTCATCAAATCAAATATATTGTTACTTTGGTGCATGCGTGCGTTCGTTTCTCCCAGCCATAAACTATTTTTGGGGTTTGTAAATTTTTCCTGTTTATGTTTTAGCCATGCTACTATAATATTTCTTCTATAGCCTAAAAAAAAACTATTTAAAAAGGTAATATCCCTGAAAATACTATCAGCGTATATGACTTCGATATGTAACGTATTTCCGTCGCGTTTCCTTCTACTAACCCTCTCTACATGGTAGAAGCACAGCCTTAACCTCACAAGCTTAAAAAAATTTAGAAAAGGCCCTCTACACACAAAAAACAAATAATATAAGGGAGGCTACAGCAGCATGCCTTCCCTCCCTTTGCACAAATCGCTATCGCTAGCATTTACCGCGATTCTCTTGTTTCAGCTATTATCCTTCTGGTCCCCGGCGACCCTTACACCTTCAAAGAAGCTAATTTCTTTGCAACCTCTCCCGGTTTTTCTTAACAAGATAGTGCCGGGGGAGAAAAAGCGATAAAAACACCCCCTGCCCTCACAGGAACACCAAGATGAGATTGTAAATGCAAACGTCTGCACATTGACCTCCCCTCCACCGCTATCCCCCTTTTTTTTAAAAAAAAAAAAAGAGAGAGAGACAGGCAGGGATTCAGTATGCCCTCGCATATTTTAAGGCAGTGCGCATGTTTCGTAAAACATTCAGCTGGATTGTGGGAAATACTGGAAAAGGAGTTAAGGAATTTTAAAAATAAAAAATCTCTTAACGAGCGCTCAAGCGTACGCGCGTGTGTGTGAGTGAGAGAGAAAAGGAGGAAAAATAAACGAGACAAAAGCCGCTAAATGACCGTACGTAGCTACCGTGAGAGTTATGTGTGCAATACTAATATGGGCAGGAAGCTATGTTTGTAGTTACTTGCCGTGTGTTTGCGCTCCGGCAGGAAGGCATGGTTAGAACAGAACTGCCGCCTCTCCAGCCACATATCAACTGTTTCCACCCACCATTGCATGATTCATGTTTCAAACATCGTGCAGAAAAACGGTTAAAAACTGCATTTGCCCTCCCCCACTATCCATTTCCTACAGCCTACTGCTTCATAGTTCTGTCAATAACCTTGGGATGAAGAAAAAGTTGCATTTTATATATATAGTTGGGATGGGAAGAGAGAAGATGGTGTCTGATGCTGATGTATCAAGAAAAAAAAAGGGTTTACAACTCGTCAGTATGTTCTGCACATTGACACGTTCCACGCACTTCGTACCAAAAACTATCCTCTCCAACTTCTCCTCTCCCCCTAACTCCAACCTTTTCATGCTTCAAACTCACCCCCGTCCACGCATTAACCCCTCGTTTAAAAGTGCATCATGGTGCTATGGGGGGGGGGGGAAGGAGACTGGAGATAGTTGGGATCTTTCCAAAATCTGATCGTTTGTGACGGCATAAACATGAGAACTCATACACACCCTTCATCCACCCTTTTCTCTCTTCGTCCTCCCCTCCCCCTCATCCACCAACAACACATGCCTAGGCAATAATTCAAGAGTTCATTTAGCTAAACAGCTTTCTACTTCCCAGCGATTCGACAGACTTGATCCTATAAAATGCCACCACCGTCCCCTAGCGATACCAGATGTTCCGATAGCTACACTTCTCCAAACATTCCCATTGCTTCCCGTTCTCGAAATATTCCGATAGCCACCCCTTCTCCAAACGTTCTTATACCCCCTCACCCTCCATACCCTTTCTCTCAAGCGCTGCGAATCGCTACTCGTCCTTCAAACGTTCCGAGGGAAGATGTGCGATCGATCCTCCGTCGTCCACTTCTTGTTCCTGCCTAATATTATTACTTGGTTTAGGTTTCTGTTCAGGTGGTTTATTTGTTTTGTTTTGGTTTTTGTTTTGTTTTATATTTTTTGGTTTTTGTTTGTTTGGTTAGTTTTGTTTGTTTGAGTTGGGTTTTTTTTTTTGTTTGTTTGGTTATTTTTTTTTTTTTTTGGTTTTTTTTTGTTTCACGCTCACCACACAACATGTCACAAGACTAGAGCAAGATGGCCCAAGAGGCGAGGATGTCATCTCAACTCCTCGTGAACTGTGCAGCTGACTGCCTCGTGCCACTCGTGCACCAAGCCCCTGCCTCGCTGCAAGACCACACACACGCTTCATAAAGCATCAAGGTGCAGCTGGCAAGGGATGCAACTCGCAGAGGCGGCCCGAGTGTCTGACATTATCTCCCTTTACAATGAAAGGCGCACAGCATTTGTCGGCCGGCTGACCATGATAATTTAATGACCTTATTTGTCGGGGATGAGTTGTTTTGGTTTTGGCATTAAAAATTTAAGTCTCTGCTCTCCAGAGCGAAAACGCTCATCTGCGATTTCCAACAAACGGCATTTTTTTCAAAACTTAATCCAGGCAGGTGTTAAGTCATGCGCTCGATGGGAATCAGTGGCTCGAATGTCAAAGTGACCACCAGCTGGAGTGCAAATGATTCGACGATGAAGAAATCTATTGATACCAACTTACAGTTGGTCTGTGTGTGAGAGAGAGGTAGGCAAAAATATCACTTGTCTCTACAGCCATTGCATCTTTCTTTTCTCTCTGTTTCACTCACTCATTTGCATAAATACACACACGAGCGCGCGCAGGCACACACAGACGTGCGCTCGCGCATCCGTGTACATATCACATTAACTATTTGGTAAAACCGGATGCCGTGTGATCAGCGAACAAGACATATCCGTCTTAACAATGATGTTTAAACACTGAATGATCCATGATAAACAAGTGGAGCTGGGAGACACAAGCACAAGACTCCATCAAAAGCAGCAGCCGTGCATCCAATCAACTCTAAACAAACGCAATTCCTATTTCCATGTTTGAATGCTGGAGTGATACTGGATTTCTCGGCAGAGTGCCCTTTGTCCTCAAGTACGGTAGTTCTGATAAACCTGATGTTATAAATAGATGACACGAGAAAACGTTAGTAGGACCTCTCTCTCTAAAGGTTTAGCTGACATTCTGATTGTCAACGCACAGACTGGACTTTGCACCTGCTGGCAGCTTACATCAACAATAATTTGTTTTCCTATCTCCAGCGCACGTGCACACACAAACACCCACGACCACAATTCATTCACCCACACATTCATCTGTTCATTCACTGATGCCAAATTTTCAATGTATCTCGCGCTATTAATAGCATCTGACCGGAAGTACGTGATTTCACGTGACCCCCGCAGGCCACGCGCGTGGAGATCAGACTCAGCAGGGCAACATCTGGGAAGTCCAGGCTCCACCTGGAACTGTTTCTCTGGGTCAAGGATCACTCAGGGTGGGCTTATGTCGAAGATTCTATCCGTTCACTGTCTTGCACACGGCACTACAACCGACCGCAGGCTTGCTCCTAGGACTGTAGCAGCCACCGAGTCCGCACAGCCTTTAACAAGGTTTTGAGTGTTCGTATACTTACGGTTGCTTATACACAACAAGCGTGCAAGCAGACAAATACAAATACACACATAAGAAAAATTATTAAATTTGCGCAGAACGGAAAATACTCCAATCCTGTATCTGACTCAGCAAACACCCAAACTGTCCGATGTTTTCACGAATCATGTGTCATTTTCCTGCCAGCACT